>NW_026575131.1:32710442-33317942 GCF_905146905.1 Nyctereutes procyonoides
TACACAGAAGAGAATGCAAATACAAATTGAAATCAGATTTACATAAGCTAATAGATAAAGGCATTAAATTATAAGAGTTTAAAATTTTTTCTATTCAAAAAGACATATAATCTACCCCAGAAATTCTAACCTATCATAAAATTTAAATTTTTAAGTAACTCAAATGTCCCCAGGGGAATTTGGGTGGCTCAGCTGGTTAAATGCCTGACTCTTGATTTTGGCTCAGGTCTTGATCCCAGGGTCATGAGATTCAGCCCTGCGTGGGGCTCTGTTGCTGGGCATGGGGCCTGCTTAAGGTTCTCTCTCTCTGTCTGCCCTTCTATGCCCAGGCTCACTCATGTTCCCTTCCCCTCCTCTCTCTTAAAAGTAGATACATACATAATTCAAATGTCTCACTCAAAAATAAGAAAACTCAAAAGATTTTTTTCCTCTGGGATATCTTAGGGCAAATATCATAGGCCTCATACAATGATTCCCCATTTTTTCTGAATTGAGATGGTCTGTTTAATTATTTCTCACTCTACATCTCAAACCAAAAGTTTAAAATAACATTAGTTCCCTCATTGATAACAAAGGCAAATTAATTTTGCTTTATGAATTTTACAATAGCACAGGGCAGAAAGATCTCCCCTAGGGCTCTCACAATTCAAGCCTAACAGCACCGGGAACTGTATTTTGAAGTAAACTTTGACAGGCAAGGATCTTTCTGGTCATTTCTGTAATGACCCTGGATAGTTCACATAAAGAAATAGCAAAACGGTGGGTATAAAGAGTAGCCTCTACCAATGAAAGCACTGCAGGGATCATTATTCTATTCATGCAATATATAATTTTTGTTGCAATTCAAGTATGTTTTTTTAAACCTTTATTTGTTTGAGAAAGAGAGCACAAGTGTAAAGGGCAGAGGGAGAGGGAGGAAGAATCTCGAGCAGACTCTGTGCCAAGCGCAGAGCCCAACGTGGAGCTTGATCTCATGACCCCGAGATTGGGACCTGAGCTGAAACCAAGAGTTGGACACTTACCTGCCTGTGCTACCCAGACACCCCTTAATGCAAGTTTGTTATGAGCTTTAGAAATAATGTCACCAAGCTAAAAGTGCTAATGCACAGGGCAGCTCAAATTGATATTCTGTCCAAAGGTGCCCTCTGTAGTAACTGACTATAAAACCCAGAAAGTGAGTCCTACCAAACCCATGTCTTGACCCATGCTCTTCCCACTCCAAGTGTCCACTATTAATACTAGGAGATTGTGTTTTTAAAAAGCAAAATAAATAAAAAGCCCACCAAGAGTCTAATCATAGTCTCAGATTCTAGGAACAAACCAAAGACATGAAAAATGGGAACTCTCTACATTCTTACTTTCCATTCCTTTTGTATCACTACAAACAAACAATAATAATCCCAAACAGCCCTGGGGTGTTCCTACCTTGAAGAACCTGTATTTGTTTACTGGATTCCTCAACTTGATTTCGATAGGCTTTTCTTTCTTCTTCCAAAAGAGCTAAAAACAAAACATAGTATATCTAATTTTATGGGTTAATGAAAGTATTCAGAATTGAGAGGCTGGAAATTTCTAAGAAATTCTCACTTGAAGTTTATTGAAGGAAAAAAAAGATAAGCAGTAAGTATTATCAGTATTAGCAGTTAGATAGTTTAAGGATTTTGGGAGCATAAAACAGTAGTAAGTAATAAATCTATTCATTTGAGTTGCAGAGTTTTCTAGACCTTATATAACCAAGACTATATGTGCTATTCTTTACATGAGGAGCAGTCTTAATAGTTGTTAATCAGCATTTTGAGCTTAAATTTTAAAAACAGACTTAAAATTCTCATGTTTACTGCCAAGTACATAGTAAGTACTAACAGGGAGTTCCCAGTTGCTCCTGGAGATGTGAATCTTCCTCCTGAACAGGAAGGCCAGCTAGAGAACATGAGGACAGCATAGGCCATTTACTTTCTCCTTGTTCTAAGACTTTCTAAGCTACCAAGTGACTGAAACTAGGTAGTTATTGTGAATGATATGGAAATGTAAGCTCTAGGGAATAAATATCACTAACTCCACTAGCCTATGGTACTATGGATAAGTAAACTACTAGAAAAGAAAGTGGGAAACTGCAAAATTCTATACCTTTACTTTGTCGGGTTTTCCCATTTACTGAAGACTACACTATAAAATCACAGGGGATATAAATTTCCCTCATCTTATACTGAGGAGTCAACACTTGGTGTAACTAAAACTTAGAAATTGAAATACATTATGTTTTTCCCTTTTGTTGTACTTCATATGTAATCAATTGTTAAGATCTTTCATTGGTATAGGTCCTTCTTGATCTTCACATCAACATGAAGGAAGTACAGCAACTGTAACTCTCCCCACTTTATTGATCTGAAACGTAAGTTCAGAGAGGGTAGGTAAATGTCCCAAGATCACACATCTAATAAAATTGTGGATCTGGAACAAGAGACCATGCCTCTGGACTTAGTTATATCACATTGCTTCCACATCCCCTAAAACAATCAAAGTAATCTTTATCTCACCTTGAAGTTCAAAGCATTTTTGTTTACTTGCTCTAGCTAGTTCCTGGGCTTCAATCAATTCCTTGCGAAGATGCTGAATTTCTTGTTTTGCCTCAATTTCTGACTGTGCACCCTGCAAGTCATCTGACAAAATAATGTTTATTTTAAAAGCAAGAGTTAGTATCACACTATAATCTCTACAACCAAATATTAGCCATCTCTTTCATATTTAGACATGCATAGTTAAAGAACACAGCACAAGTGAGTTAAATAAAATTTAGAAGCAAATTATATTAAGCATTTTAGTCATTTTACCCTGGAGAAAGAATACAAGTACAGCTAAATATATATTAGTAATTCATGGCAATGGTATTATAAAATATATATTAACATATACTACATTATATATTTCACTCATGTAGAGCTTATGTAAGGCTTGAGAATCCGTAAGATGGGTATATGCCATTCTTTAACAATTTTAAAATACTTTATAACAAGTCAGAAAAATTTCACTTGGAACTTAACGGGAAATAGAAAAACAAAAACAAACTTTTTTTCAAATAAAAAATATTTTAGCATTATTTCCCCAGTTGTAGAGAACAAAATAAAAACCAGTCTGAAATCTTCATCATGCTCACTTTGTCATCAGTATTTCTCCAACACTACACACATAACAAGTATTTGTTGAGTTATTAAATGATGTAACCTAAACGGTTTTATTAAAATAAATTAGATCCAGCATTACATCTCAAATATCCCCCCTCTCTAATATCTTTCCCCTCTTGTCACTCTGCTCATCTTTCACCATATTAAAATTTTCTGCTATTGATCACTGCCGAAATAAATATATTAGGTCATATTCTTCTAGTGCATTCTATTTGACTATTACTTTGGTTTACGAACAGCTCAGGTATAACAACTTAATTACAAAAGAGCTAAGAGGAGCGCCTGGCTGGCTCAGTTGGTAGAGCATGTGACTCTTGATCTTGGGGTTGTAAGTTAAAGCCCCATGTTGGGTATAGAAATTACTTAAAAATAAAAATCTTTAGAGGTACCTCAGCGGCTCAATTGGTTAAGTGTCTAATTCTTGGTTTTGGCTCAGGTCGTGATCACCGGGTGTGGGATTGAGCCCTACAGCAGGCTCCACACTCAGACCAGGGTCTACTTGAGATCTCTGCCTTTCTCCTTCCCCTACTGGTCTTCCCTGCACTCATGCTCTTTCTCTCTCAAATAAATAAAGTCTTTAAAAAATTAAATCTTAAAAAAAAAAGAGCTAAGAATAAAATTTCACAATATGATTACAGCAGGTCTTAGATGTTATATACACATATTTTCATACTCAGACTATATTCTACTTTTTCCTGCAGGGAAAAGAAAATTTAGCTTTGGTTTCATCTATTCTAGGCAACCTATCAATTCTTCCTTCAGATGGTCTCCTGGTAAAGGGAAAGAGAGAGAAAGATTTTCCAGTGGCAGGAGTACTGTCACAACAACTACAAAACTTCTCTTCCAACGCTACATATTGGAATCTGCAAAAGTCCTAGATGCCCACCTCTGGATTTGTCTTTATATAGGACAACGTCCTTACTGTCAAGAGTGTTTAGGAAGTAAGTGTCATGATGCCTACATCTTATTTTCAAGTGATTTAGCAAAAAAAAAAAAAAAAAAAAAAAAAAAACAACAAAAAAACTATGTAAAATCCCTCAATAGATAATTTATTAGTTGTGTATTCATATTTTTTTAACCTTAGCACTTTTGAAATTTGGGGCTGTCCTGTGGATTGTAGCATGTTTTAGCAGTTTCCCTGGTCCCTACCCACTAGATGCCAGTAGTATTCCCTCTGAGTTGTAACAACCATAATGTTTCCATATATTGCCAAATATCTCTTTGGGGATAAAACTGCTCCATGTTGAGAACTACTGTTCCAGGTTAATAATTAGATAACCAAGAAAAAAAATTATATGTAGACTTCTTTTCCACAGAAGCACTGGTTAGTAACTCTGAACCTGTTTTTTTGTGTATTCTAAAAGTGATCAAATAAATAAATATATTGTAAAAAAAGAGAGCTAGGTTTCTCACTGTGAGATAACAGAATTAATGATATGGAAATAGGGAAGACAGAGTTAATCCTGTGGTGTAGGGTAAGATTAGAGTATGAACTCTAATAAATCTGAAGGTATAGACAAATGCAGATGTAGAAATAAACATAGGTATGTGAGATACACTCATATATATGGGCATTAAGTATATGCATACATCTGTTTCTTCATGGTCTACTGAATGGGCCTAGAAGCAATGAGCATACCAAATACTCAGACCTTGGTTTCTAAATACTATTCTCCACTAAAAAAGAACTAGAGCTCTTTGGAGAAATTGATTTCAGTGCTAAAGGTGTGAAAGTACAAGATGAATGTAGAACATCTTTTGTGTTAGAAAGTAAGAAGGGGCTCAAAGAATGATTGGTTCATGTTGAAAAGATCCAAGGGGCTCCCAACTGGCCAAACCTGGGAGAATATGAGAGTCAAAATAATGGTAGTGAAAGGTTATAATACACTGAATAACACATAAATCCATGAATTCACAATGATATAGATAAAGGAAAGGAAAGAAAGAAAGGAAGTGAATGAGGGAGGGAGGGGACAAGAAAACACTTCTTTATGGTAGAAAGCCAGCTAACAAATGTAGAAGGAATGACAGAATTAGAAAATCACTACTTGGCAACTATTATAGTAATAACTGATTCAGTCAAAGATCCTCAGTAGATGGTAACACTAAGTAAGTAGATAAAAAGCTGAGGAGTAATAGGGTATTTATACAGAGTTAACATCACCAGTGACAGAACAATATCAGTTGCCTCCTGACATGATGTCCATTATTATTACTGAGGGACGTTCTACAAAAATAACTGTGCTCTTCAGAAATGCCACTGTCATGAAAAACAACTGAGGAACTGTTCCAGATTAAAGGAGAATAAAGAAACGTGATCACTGAATACAATGTATGACTCAAGATTTTCATTTATAATGACATTCCTTTTATTAAAAAACATTATTGAGAAAACTGACAAGATGTGTGAATAAGGTCTATGGATGTGATAATCATTGTTACTTTCCTAACTGTGAGAGTCGTATGGAGCTATGTAAGAGAAACAGAAAATATACACTGAAGTGTTCAGAAGTAAAGGTTATCAGGTCTACAATTTACTCTCAATGGTTCAGGGGGAGAGAAAGTAAGGTGGGTGGAGGAGGGAGAGGGAAATGGATAAATCAAATTCTGTAAAATGGTAAGAGAAAATGGAATGAAAGGTTAACATTTGGAGAATCTGGATGAAGAGTATATGGGATTCTTTGTTCTACTGCAGTTTTTCTTTAAGTCTGAAATTAAATCAAAATAAAAAGTCAAAAATATTTTTACATACATACAAAATAAAATACTGTAAAACACTACCAATTGTTGAATCTAGGCAGTGGGCATATATGACTCTTGGATACTCTTCAACTTTTCTTGTTTGACATTTTTTAATTAAAAAAGGCCTCTTGAAATTACCAATCCCAATGCCACAATTTTAGAATAATCCCCAATCACTTCTGTTTAAAATCTTCCCCCTATTTTTTAAAATTTTTATTTTATTTATTTATTTATTTATTTATTTATTTATTTATTTATTTATTTATTTATTTATTTTTTAAAGATTTTATTTATTTATTCATGAGAGACACACAGAGAGAGAGAGATGCATAGACACAGGCAGAGGGAGAAGCAGGCTCCATGCAGAGAGCCCAACACAGGACTCGATCCCAGGTCTCCAGGAGCACACTCCGGGCCGCAGGTGGCGCCAAACCGCTGCGTCACCAGAGCTGCCCCCTATTTTTTTTTTTAAGATTTTATTTATTTATTCATGAGAGAGAGAGAGAGAGAGAGAGAGAGAGAGAGAGAGAGAGAGAGGCAGAGACACAGGTAGAGGGAGAAGCAGGCTCCATGCAGGGAGCCTGATGTGGGACTCGATCCCGGGACTCCAGGATCACGCCCTGGGCTGAAGGCAGGTGCTAAATCACTGAGCCACCCAGGGATCCCCAAATTCTTCCCCTTAATCTATCCTGCCCTTCTGCATTATATCCTACACTGGCATACTAAAGCAATTCTCTTACTTAGATCAAAAACCTATATTGATTCACTCTTGTAACAAGAGCAGACATCTTTATCTGACTTTTAAAAAGTTCTCCATAATTCAGTCATTACTCATCTTCCATTACTCACTAAGATACTCAATTCCTAGTAGTCTCCTTAGTAGCTCTGTAGTAGTCATGGGACTACTTTCCTCATGTATCTTTGCTCGCGCCATCTGCCTCTTCAAGCCTGCTTATCCTTTAATGCCCAGGCTGAAGTATCTATCACTAACCCCCGACTGCATCGAACTCCCAGCACACATTTGTCTCTTGCCTTAGAGCTTGATAGTCAAACCCAAGCAAACCAGTGAGCTCTTTGCAAGTTCTCTAATTGTTCAATAGCATTTAGTTTCATTTTTAAAAGGAGCGTGGACTCATATAGATACATAGAATTTTGGAAGAGACCTACTTCTTTCATTTGACAAATGAAGAAATAAAGGTCCAGAGATCTGAAATGGCTTACACATCTGGATAGTGGTAGAGACAGGACTAGAATTCTTACTTTAGCCCAGTTGTCTTTCCCATAAATCATAGTAACTTCTTAGTTATATCGTAGAAATTAGCTTTAATTAGCATGTTTTCCTAACAACCAACTCTTGCTTCTTCTCCAGAAATAAGAGGATTCAATTTCTATTGTTGATTTCTTTTTAGTAACAAATGTTAAATGAGTATGTTTCACACTTATGTTCCATACTATATAGGACATACTATATTCCATCTAATACAATGGTAGATATAGACATTTACCTATCTGATATCTAATATACAAGATAACCATAGATTTGCATCTAAAATGTGTAGATTTTTAAAATAAACATAATAGTCATAAATGACTAGAGAACTATTTCATTTTGAGGAAGGGGACCTTTTTATAAATGAAGAATCATACATAATCCATTTTTAAGGTCTATTTAAGCAAACAGTTCTTGTCTGCAGCAGAACAATGCCCTTGATCAGTGATGTTGTGAAGCAAAACTTCACAACAAACTAATACTTGCTTTTTTAAGCTAAAAATAATGGAACAAATTTTATGTTAAGTGATTATGTATCAGGAAACAAAATATAATCTAGGCATTAATAAGTTGTGCTAACATAGAGGTTTACTATTTGCAAATTAGTTATTTGTACCACATAATAAAAAGGATCAGCATTTTAATTTGAGCAAGTAAGATGCCATGTAACAAATGGACACAAATTCCACAGTGTTTGATCAAAGAAGTAAAGATATTGATAAAAAATCTTTACAAATTAAATGTAATAAACACAGTGACTATTCAAATAATCAAGTAGTTAGTGTGCAGATCCTCTTCTCAGAAAACCAAGGGCTAATTTTTACCCAAGAAGGATGAGCAAATCTTTGTGCTAAGACTGACTAATGCCGCATTGTATTTTCATATAGGTGTGTGGGAAAATGCATTTGTTTATTATGGCTTGGGTCCACACTTATCAACCTACTTCACAATCTTGGGAAAAGTGTTGTGATGAGTACTGGTGGTAACTGTTTAGATGAAGATTAAGTGAAAGGCTTTCTTAGCCAAATCCATTTTACTTAGATGTGAAAGTCAAACATAAATAAATGGTTTTTAGGAAACATGATGAAGTGGAAAGATGAACAGAATCTGTTTTCTCCTTAACATAAATGATGTATCCTTAGAACTGCCTGGTGTATGCAGTCTGGGCCATGAGCCAGCTTTTCTCAAACAAAGGCTAAATTCTGTAGAAATTCATGCCATACAAAAACCCACTAAATAAATCGGCCCTGGCACACAGAATACCTATAAGGTATCTTAAATTGAATTTGGTGTCACTATTTCTTCAGAAAAGTGACTGGATTTTTAACTTAAATCCTGATCTTTGCTCTAAACATAGCTGAGATACTCTGAACTACTTGAGAAAGAGCTAAATCAAAGCACTTCTTCCCATTTTATTTTGTACATGTGTGTTGGTTGAAGGTTGATGTAGCCACATATGTTACCTCATCAACTAACAGAAGTGATCTGTCTGAAGTAGCTGGCTGGGTGGGTGCACCCCCTTTCTACTATGATCACTCCTCCCTTTGGAAGGTCTGGTAGTTGCAGGCTTGGGTGATGAGAACAACCATCACAGAGGAGAAGGACCATTTTTCAATTAGGGGTATGTGTAGCCATATGAGCTAGTCCTAGGTGCTACCCTAACTATGAATTTAACTTTGGCAGCAGCCTTTAACTGTTGATTCTCCCCACTTTGCCATTCCTTCCACCAGTTGGGCTCTTGGCAACTGGTTCTTTTGTTGGCTCCTCTGTCCACTCCACTATGGACATTTTCTTTCTCCTGAAATTCCCCCTGCTATCATGGTCACCCTTATGCACAGAATTCCCAAAATGTTACTGTCTTCTGTCTGACCAAGTCTTATCTTTCACCACATTTGTCCTGCATAGTCTGTGCTCCATCACATTTTGTGTTCTTATACACTTCCTCCCTGACAGATGCTATTCTAATTTTAAATATTATTCCTACTTGGTTTCTTTTCATTTATTTTTAAAATTTAAGTTCAATTAATTAACATATAATATATTATTAGTTTCAGAGTTAGAGTTTGGTGATTAGTCAGTCTTATATATATATTACCCACTGCTCATTACTTCCTGTGCCCTCCTCAATGTCCATCGCCCAATTAACCCGTCCTTTTATCCCCTCCCCTCCAGTAACCCTCAGTTTGTTTCCTGTGATTAAGAGTCTCGTAGGATTTGTCTCTCTGATTTTGTCGTTTTATTTTTCCCTCTCTTTCCCTGTGATCCTCTCTTTTGTTCCTGAAATTCCACATATGAGTGAGATCACAGGATAATTGTCTTTCTCAGATTGACTTATTTCACTTAGCATAACACCCTCTAGTTCCAACTACATCTTTCCAAATGGCAAGATTTCATTTTTTTGATGGCTAAGTAGTATTTATTGTGTATTGTGTGTGTGTGTGTGTATGTATATATATATATACACATACATACACATACCACATCTTCTTTATCCATCTGTCAATGGGCATCTGGGTTCTTTCCATAGTTTGGCTATTGTGGACATTGCTGCTATACACATTGGGGTGCATTTGCCCCTTTAAATCACTACATTTGTATCTTTGGGTAAATACCTAGTAGTGCAATTGCTGGGTTGCAGGATAGCTCTGTTTTCAACTTTTTCAGGAACCTCCATACTGTTTTTCAGAGTGGCTGCACCAGCTTGCATTCCCACCAACAGTGTAAGAAGGTTCCTCTCTCTCTGCATCCTCACCAACATCTGTTATTTCCTAAATTATTAATTTTAGCCATTCTGACTGGTGTGAGGTGCTTATTGTGGTTTTGATCTGTCTTTCATTTGTAAATGTAAACAGTATTTTAAAGAAATGCACAGCTCCCTTTCCCTTCTTGGCATAGTCTCAATTATCTTTAACCACCCCATTTGGGAAGCCTATCATGACTACTGCTCCACCCCATCCCTGCCCCTAGCCAGGAAGTTAGCTGTGCTCTCCAAAGTTTCTACCACATCCATTAAAACACTTACTATGCTATCCACATATCTCTTTTCTCCAGAAGACTGCAACCTCCTCTGTGTCTTATCTCTGTATCTTCTGGGTCAATAAATGCCTCCGAAATAAATGAAAATGACTTTCTAGTCCTACTTTCTGTCTTGCACTTCCAATTGCATCTCTGGTTCCTAGGATGACAACACAAAATGTGGACACCTTTGAATGCGAAAGGAAGCACTTTTAGTAATTGTTGTGCTGGGACATAAATGGTTCCAGGCAAACCAGAACCTATGGTCAAGGTTACCCTTCCTGTTCAATGATGTGCCAAACTTAAACCATCACTTTCCCTACCTTCTTCCAAAAATATTATTTTCGTTAATAAAACTATCATCCTTTCAGTAACTCCACATCAAATGCTGGAATTATATCTAACTTCCATTCATTTCTCTATTCAGTTCCTGACCTATAGATTTGAAATAAGAGTACCAAAGGAAAGATGATAAAGAACAGAACAACAGGGACCCAGACTGGACTTTGTTTTTTGTTTAAATTTCCACAGCAATCATCCTAGCTCAGACTCTCAATGATTACTTAAGCCTATTTGGTTGCCGTATCTCCAGCCTCTACCTATTCTAGTTCATCCAACAAATCCTCTTAAAATACAGGTCTGATCATATCATTTCTTTTTTTTTTAATTTTATTTTTATTTTATGATAGTCACAGAGAGAGAGAGGCAGAGACACAGGCAGAGGGAGAAGCAGGCTCCATGCACCGGGAGCCCGATATGGGATTCGATCCCGGGTCTCCAGGATCGCGCCCTGGGCCAAAGGCAGGCGCCAAACCGCTGCGCCACCCAGGGATCCCGACTAATCACTGACTTAACAATCTGTTCTTAAAAATCAAGCTGCAAAATCTTTAAGGGGCATTGATAGCTACTTCACTAATAAAAGTTACAATCATATAGAAATGTAAGGCAAGTTTTGGGGTTCTGCTTTTGTCACCTTACTTCAAGTAAGGTTAGGAAAACTCTGACCCATCTTCACCAATGGTACCCAAGCAATCACTAGTAGCATCCATACAACCACCCTCCTCCAACAGGGACCTCATATTTTCTAGTCTTCTTCCCTACAACAACTCCCCATCTCATTCCCTCTTCCTTGAGTCTGATTCCTAGGCTATAGCATGGGCACTTTTATAAATATGATTTAGCCTTCCTGTGGTACTCATGGATTAGAAAAAGTTTTCCCTGACATTTGGCAGAGTAAACAAATACATTATTAATTGGAAAAGAAACATCACCAACAACTGCTTTTCCCTCAAAGATATAGTAAGAAATCTATTTTTTAAACCCCATGATTGGGACGCCTGCGTGGTTCAGTGGTTGAGCATCTGCTTTTGGCTCAGGGAGTGTTCCCAGAGTCCCAAATCCTATCTCAGAGTCCCACATCAGGCTCGGAGCCTGCTTCTCCCTCTGTCTATGTCTCTGCCTCTCTCTCTGTCTCTCATGAATAAATAAATCTTAAAAAAAAAATAAACCCCATGATTTTATTCAATTAATGAAAAGCTACTCTTTAACGGATAGGTCTGCTTTTACCAAACACCAACATCATTATTATTAGCAGTGTCTTCATTATGATGCTTAACATATTATGTTCCCAACACTATGGTAAGTGATCTACATGCATTATTTCATTTAATCCTCACAGTAAACCCCAATATGACAAATGAAAAAAAATGAAGCACAGAGGCGTCAAGCAATTTTCCCAAGGGCAAATTATAAATAAATGGCAGAGCTAGAATTGAACCCAGAGCTCTCTGACTTTCAGCTTCTTGGCTAGAATGTGCTACTTTCCAATGCTCTATGGTTTTATAACTTTGATGTAAGAGGTCTATTATTAATCCATTCAACAAATAACCAAATTTTATTGAACATCTGGCACTGTAGTAGGCAATGGGATAAAAATAAAGTCCAAAACAGACTGACATATAAAATCACAAGAGCACTAATAATAGAATACAAGCATAAATGTTACTTTTAAATCAATCTGAACTTGGATGCTGAAAAGGTTTCTGGGAGATTTCTAAAGTAAAAACAGCTACTTTTGTATGACAGGTGCTTGTTATTCATTCACCTACCTTCTTTGTTTCTCTATGTTCCCACAAAGGCCCAGGGGTTCTGACAAGCTTTTTAGCATCAGTAACATTTTGAACAGTACCAATATTGCATTTCTTTTTTTTTTTCAAGATTTTATTTATTTATTCATGAGAGACACAGAAAGAGAGAGGCAGAGACACAGGCAGAGGGAGAAGCAGGCTCCATGCAGGGAGTCCCAACGCGCCCTGGGCTGAAGGTGGCGCTAAACCGCTGAGCCACCCGGGGTGCCCGCAATATTGCATTTCTGAGAAGAACCAGAAATGCTCCAAGATGAGGTTTCTGGACTATGCAAACGTTAATTCAGACTTACTATTATAACACTAGAAGAAAAGCAAGCCTCATCAACACCAAAGATCACCCAAGAAGAGTGCAGATCAATCAGAGTGCTTAAAAAGTGCTGGAAACGATGATCATACTTAAAGGCAGGCTGACAATTGTGCTGCCTGGGCCAATAATCCTCAGAGCTTTCCGTAGTAATGGAAATCAGTGAAAGGTGGCTCAAAGAGTCATGTGAGCTTCAGTTTCCATGGAGAAGAAAAGAGAAAGCCAGGATGCCCAGGCTAAGGACCTCTAGGAGAATCTGGATTCTCCCCCAATTCCCATCACTGACAAGTCAGCCGGCAGCAAGGTCATGTAGGGTGAAACTAAGGCTTCCTTAAATAACCCAAAACCTGGGGTCTGGACTAAGAGATTCCTTAAAAGCCCAGTCAGAAGCATAGGCATCTCCTCACAGAGTAACTTTGATATGCGGTTTTTGCTGATTCCAGACAATTGCCTGGTGTTAGTCCACCCCTAACAACATATATAACCCACTGGACTGAACTTATATGTCAACTTATCTTGTGTACAAAAGGAAATATAAAAAAGACTAAATGCTGACAAACACAGGTTTATTCATAAGCCACCCAAGGCACTTTAAAAACTCTTCTATAAATGATTTATTTACTACCCATTTCAGTCTCAACAAGTAAATATCAAGAAATAAATGTAGTTCTCATTTAGAAGTGTTACTAGTGGAAGTTTATTACATGCACTGCTTATTTTGGCCCCACCTATTTCTAGAAGAGTGTCCTAAGAACGTAGGGATATTTATTGGAGGATGAAAAAGAGTAGAAAATGAGGAACTTTATAATTGTTAACATATGAGAATAGAGCAAACAGGCAGTTCTTTAAAGAATATTAATATTTTCACCTTTTTCTAATTTATGTTAAAAGTGGTAATGAGCTCGTATCAGAGGTATCAAGGCAAACACCAAAAACCACAGTTGCATTTCATATTCTAACACTTAACCACTTTGCCCTTCCATAACCTTGATTGATCCAAATTATTTTACAATTTAAATATTTTTGTTTGAAGCACTGGCACCAACACCAACATTTGAAATTTTAGTTCCTGCTACTTTAGAGAACCTGTCCTAATCTTTTAACTAAATTTAAAACTTCATATAATATATGTGATTTTGTGGCAAAGAGTAAATCTGATGTCTTGTTTTTTTTTTTTTTTTCTTTTTTAAAGATTTTATTTATTTATTCATGAGAGACACAGAGAGAGGGGCAGAGACACAGGCAGAGGGAGAAGCAGGCTCCATGCAGGAAGCCCAACGAGGAATTCGATCCCAGGTCTCCAGGATCAGGCCCTGGGCTGAAGGCAGCACTAAACCTCTGAGCCACCCGGGCTGCCCTGATGTCTTGGTTTAAAATGTCATAAAAACATGTTAAAGTACCTTTTAATAGGGATACTTTAGCAAGAGGTTCATTTAGGTCTTGCTCATCCATTTGGGCGTCTGTAGGGGGCAAAAAAGATAATTACAAACAGTAATCAGGTCCATCCTGAAGCTATCACTATCAAAATAAATAACTGAAATTTATACAGGTGTCATATTTGGATAGTTGAAAGTAATTTTAACAATATATTCAAGATTCAAAAGAGTAACTTCAAAAATGGAAGGAGACTACTTTTTCCCCCAAAACACAAACTTTGAAATCTCCACCCACATTAATCTGCATACCTAAACTGCTCAGCCAGTAACATTAACATCTGTAGATTTGCAAACATCAGGTTATAACTTACCTGTAGTGTCGTCACTACTTTTTTCCTTGCTTGGACTCAGAGTATCTGACAAATCAGATTCTTTTGCTCTTGCCTGGTTTTCTACCAAGAAAAAAAATGAAAGTAGAATCTCATTACAACTATATTAATAAAACTGCTTTACGATTTGAGTGCTCTAAATCTACTGATATGCAAAATACTTTTAAAATTAACTGAGGTCACTGAATCTCTTACTTCTTCACCACTCTAGTCCAAAATGGAATGCTGGTTATTTATTACATGTGGCTCATATTAAATTATAATGTGGATCATATCTGCTGTGCAGAGGGCTGGGGCTTTTGTCAAGGCTGTCCACTGGCCAACTAGAAACAAAAATGAAGCAAGCTTTGCTAAAGTATTCAGAGAACTGCAACAAATATAGCAAAATTCCAAGAAAATGTGGACATTGTATGAAGATGATGCAAGGGGCTTTCTTACATAAAAACACTAGTTAGGTTGCCTTAGCAATAGTTATACTTAGTAATATTTATATTTATATAAAACTCTAAAATCACAACTTGTTATAAAAATGACATTTAAAGAAAATCAATAGCCTTTTATATCTAAAAAAATATATATATATATATATGTAAGTACCTGAACCACATTTAGAAAGACCTAAAGAAAGTTTTGAGATTATTTGCAAGTGGTGCACTGCCTCTGCCAATAAAGACATCCTAGGCCTCATTTTCAACATTGCTATCAAAAATCCTAACTATAAGCCCAACAATTTGCACATCTGCGTGTAATATGGCATGCATTAAAACAGCATTTACAGAGACAGCTATTTCTCTGACAAAATCCTATAGCATCTCCCCATTCTCCACAGGGTCTCAGCCAATCTTTACCTCCCAGGATTTAGCTATAATTTGGTCCTTGCATTAATGGACACATGAGCTCTTTTTCAGTCAGGCTAGCCTCTTTACAGGGCTGAGATATGCCAGCGCACTATGATCTCCCAATTCTTTGCTAGAGTTGCTATTTTGCTAAACTCAATGACCATTCTCTCTACTAGGCCTATTCATTCTATAAGATACAGCTTAATCCCCTAACCTCTAAGTAAGTCTTCATTTCTCCAGCATACGGCTTTTTATTGCATATTCTCTGTATCCTATGATCTTGTAATTAATCCTGCTCTATTTTATATCATCTATGTGTATATATGTATCTTATTTCTTTAGATTATAAATTCACTGAGTATATATTATTTTGTATAATGTTATGGCCATTGTTTGTGGTAATACCATCAAAAATTTAAATGTGCATATCCACTTCTAGTACTTTTTCAAAGAAAAAACAGACTACATATAATATATATAAGGATGTTTATTGAAGCATTGTTCATTATGGAATGGAAAATATTCAAGATATGTTCCTTACTATTAAGTAAAAATAAAGATTGTTACAGAACAGTATGTATATGACCCCACTTAGAATGAAAATAGCTATACATTTAGCTATGAATTTTCAGCTGTACATATTTATTCAAGTCTAGAAGGATCCACAATAGAAATACCCACTGTCATTTCTGGAGATAGGGACATGGCAGGTTCTGATTTTCTAACTTCATATTGTCATACATTGTTTGAAAATTTTTGTTAATATATATCGTTTTATACCCAACTAAATGAAGAGATATTTTCCATTTTGAAAGTAATAAAAAACATATCTAAAACCATTAATTAATATTAAAATATATTTTATACAATATTAAAATATAACTTATTATGGCTATTCCATTAAGAACATCCCTAGAATTTGTGGCTGAATTTGTGAAATAGATGATAGATTACAAGAAGCCTTTTGCTTCTTTTCTCACTGCCATTTCTAGTCATAGGCCAACTGCTGAGAGACACAGAGCTTAGATTAGAAGTGCAGTCACTGACCATGGAGGCCCGTGGGAATACAATCTATGACCTCTCCTGCATTCACAGTGTGCCATAATCAGGCATTTCTGAATGTTCTAGTTTTAATCACAAAGTTACAGTTCCAAACAAGGCAGGCTACTACATCTAATCTATACATGGATGGAAAAGGAATCTCTCTGGGAGAACAGAAAAAGGACTCTTCTGATTTTAATATTCTTGGCAATTTTAAGATCAAGATATTGAGGTAAATCAAGAAGAATGTATTTTCAAAAGTATTCTTTTGGATTAGAAGGAACTTTTATTTTATATTTAGAATATTAGCCAGGAAGGTAAAACTAAAAGGTGGGATCAAATCTTCCAGTAAGATTTTACTAGAACGTAAGTTCCATGAGGACAGGGATTTTTGTCTATTTTGTTAAGTGCTCTATCCCCACTGCAGTGAAGTGTTCACTATATAGCAGGCACTCCAAAGAGAGGATGTTTGAAGGCACGAACCTATTTTGAGTAAGAAGACAAGTCAAATCATGGTCCATCACTGTTACGTCCTAATATTACAATTATTATGTGGAGGCAAACCAAATGTATTCAAGAATGAAATAGGATATAACAAATGAGATGGAAAAGGAAGAGTATTTCTTTCCTCTCAAAACATCCATTCTTTAGCTATGAAGCAGCACCCAACGTTCTAGTATTAAAAAAATCCTTACTGGTTGATTTTCTCTGCAGCACTTAATCATTAAGATACATACCAATAATATATAGAAGGAAACAGAAGGATAGCTACCAGAATCAATACCAAAACTGTTCCCAAACTGGAAAGTCTACATACAACAAGATGAGTATTTTCACTGTATCTCTGAGAACACATAATGATGGATGGACAGAACAAACTTACTGGCCACAGACCACTTCCTACACCAATGGAACCATTAGTTGGTAAGAAAGCAAGAAGGGAAATGAGAACTAACATTTGTTGAATACTAGAACAATGCTCCTTGCTTTATAAGCAATATTTCATTAAATTTCCACAAATTTGCAGTTAAATATTGTCAATTTCATTTTACAAATGAGGAAATTGAAGTTTAAACAGTAAGTTGCCTGAAGGCATACAGCTAGTTAGTTAGTGGCAGAATCTGGAGTTGAAACCATCTGTTTTGAGACACCTGGGTGGCTCAGCCGTTTGAATGTCTGCCTTTGGCTCAGGGTGTGATCCTGGGGCCCAGGGATTAAGTCCCCCCATCTGGTTCCCTGTGAGGAACCTGCTTCTCCCTCTGCCTATGTCTGCCTCTCTGTGTCTCTCACGAATAAATAAATAAAATCCTGAAAGAGGAAAGAAAGGAAAGGAAAGGAAAGGAAAAAGGAAAAAGGAAAAGAAAGGAAGAAAGAAAGAAACCATCTGTTTTACCTACCAGTATTCTTTTTATTTCTGCCCTCAGCCTACAGTAAACATATAATGACTGCTGGTTGAGTTAGGGTTTAAACACAAAGCACATACAATCTATGGTTACATTTTGCATTAAGTGATATATCTGAAATACTAAAACTTATAAAATCTGGTAATTGGCAATTTCTAGGAACTGTTATTTTCAATGCAGAAAAGAAATTCTACCAAAAACCACCCATGGAAGCATTTTAAAAATAATACTTAGCCAAATCAAAAGAAATACTTTATAGTCAGATATAAAGCATTTAAAATGTAACTTATCTCAGCCATCCAGTTTGTTACAAGGATTAGTGTACCTCTACATAGTAACTGTGAGAAATGTTTGTAAAATGTTGACTGCTGACAGAAAAATCTCTGGGTATATAAAACTTGATCTGTATTACCATTCTTAAAGGATGTATTCACTTGCATGGACTTACTTGCTATAATTTATTTAATAAATGCCCTCATTACTGGACACTTACTGTTTTCCTCTCTTTGCTTTTAAAACATTGAAGTGAATACCCTTGCATTTTGTCCAATTTGTTTCTTAATATAAAAACCCAGAAATGGAATTGTTGGATCAAAATGTATGCTCTTTAAAGCTTTCAACACATATTTTAGAGCCAGTTTTCAAAAGCAAATAAGTAAAGACGGTACAAATCTTTTTCAATAATGACACCACATAATGTCAAGCAAATATATTTGAATTCAGAACACATAAAATAGAAGCACTAAAGTAGCAAGATATTTTTAATTAAAGTAGGACTGATTATTTTTCTAAGGCTCTACACTTCCACTTCAGTGTGCTGGCTATTCAACTAATCTGAGTAGGTATTTGGGTGGTGAAGTAAAAGCTATGTTAAAATCTGTTCTCATCTCACTTTAATAAGATGAAATAAATTGCCACATGTACTAAAAATAGTTCACTGCTCTGAAATCCAATGCCTGTTTGCCAGAACAATATTAGTGATGCATATTCTATGCATTCTTTCCCCAAATATGGCATCTGCCATGCACAAAATTCAGAATGGAAGCCACCAGATACTTGAAATAACATTCTCCTTTTAAATATTTTTAGAAGCCAAAATGGTTCCTGTTAACTTTTATAAAACAGAATATACTGAGATGGAGTATTCCAAACTTTCATCACTCATTGTTTTAATGGACCAAAAAGATTGTGAATCTACTTATAAACTTTCCTGGTAGGTTCTGATGAAAGTCCGAGAATGATAATGAGCACATCACACCAAATTTATTTGTCCAATTTCCCTAATGCATAAGAGTGACTTGACAATATAATGCTTTAGAACACTTTTCTTCTCTGACAATTGTAACAGAAGAGAATAAACAGAAGAGAATAAACTATTTCAGGCAATTTCAAGACTACTCATTATAAATATAAGAAGACTTTACATAACACTTTTATTTAAATCAAATTGATATGCCAAAAATTAAGAAAATATTAAATTTCATAAGGAATGTTAAGGTATGACAACCACAGAAATAGAATTGCAAGCATTTTTCACCTGTTTTACAAAAGATTTACATTGTGTTTAATTAAAATTTTTATAGCAAATATAATATCAAATATCAAAAAAGCTGAAAATAATGCTAGAAGTGAGACAGATCGGAACAAATCTTTCATACCTAACAAAATCTATTTCAAGCACTTAAAAAATATATATATATATACCCACTTAAAAAAGAACCTTTCTAATTAAGATATCCTTCTTAAGACAGAACTCCAACTATCTTAGATTATATGATACTGTTACTAGATTGCCACTTGGTGAGCTATAAGAAATAAATTGATGGTTAAAATACTATGACCTTGGAAAAGTACACTAACCTCCATTATCCAAAAGAGTTGTCAAAACCCACAGAAAACCCAGAGAAAACGAACCTTTTGAAAGCTTTGTTTCTTCTACCACTTTGGTTAGATGCCCCTCGACGATCAGCTTCTCTGCCAAAGAAAACAAATGTTACTATCCAAGCCCAAACCAAGTAGCATTTCCCTGAGCGGGGCAGTGTAACACATTCCATGACCAAATTTAAAGATGATAATATTACTCCCATGACTAGGCTTGTACAAAAACTTGAAGCTGGAAGGAGAACTAAGAAAACTCGAACTATAATAGAGCAATCAGATTAATGCAGAAATCTGAGGTTGGGGGAAATTTTGTCTTTTATTTTCGTTAGTTTTTACCTTATCTAAAAAGCCTACACCTTTTAGAAAAGGACTCAGAACAAAGAAACCCTCTTTAAATCAAGTTGAAATAAAGGAATTCTGAGAAAGTATTTAAAGAAATAATACAAATTATATTATACCAACAGTTTACTTTTCCCTATTGATACAATTCAGCAGAGATGCATATATGACAGGCTTCAATAAAATGAATCATTTAAAAGATATTAAAATAAATACTTTTGTTTTGTTTTATAGGGGATTTTCGGTAAATGTATAATGTAGTTTCTTTATAATTTATTTAAATTCAGATCTTCATATTCTTCATTTCACTGAGAGGAATATCTATTCTGAATATCCCCTTATTTAATCCTGTATGTCAGTTGGTCTCCTTGAGTTTATACCTTGGCAGCATGTGAAATAATTTCTCTGTTCCTTCACTCTTCAACCCAATGCAGCTTGGTTTACACCCACCAGCCACTAAAACTGTCCCAAGATTACTATAACCTCCTCTCTGCCAAAGGCCACGGCTCCTTTAAATAATTTTCATTTTGTAATATGCTCTTTGTAGTATGTGGCACTGTTTGCCCCTGCTCCTTAAAAATTTTTCTTAAAGTCAAAATAATGGGTTTAGATAATTTTAAAAGGCAGTCCACCCCATCTTTTGTCCTATTCCACACTCCATTCTTGAAATTCATTTCCTAGAAGCAATTTTTTTTTAAGCAATAACTTTTAACTTCAAGCTATTTCTTCTGGTATTCACATTTATAGTTCTAAAATACTGCTATTTTACTTTTCCATTTTAAACACTATTTATTGACAACCTCTAATAGATGACTAAAAAAAGGACTCTGAGTCCTTTTTAACTATCATCCTCCTAAGGGATACATTTGTCCATCTATACTTAGTATCTATGGTACTACGACTATTATTTATATTTGAATCATGTAATATGCTACAATTATCTTTCTCTGCTTGTACCTTCTTATACAACTTGTAGTGATTTTGGAGTTTGCAATATTTTATTTTGCTAACTTTTTATATATCTATCTCAAACACAGCCCAAGTTCTTAACAGAACCATAAAAACTCTCAATACTGTCAAACATATCAGGTAATCCATCATATTATATATCCCTGACCAGCTGGGATATCTTTAAGTCTGGGCTGTATCCTGCTCCAGTCTGGGCTGTATCCAAAATCCTCTACCCCCAGAATCCAAATCTTTCTTCTTCTGTTTTAATCCCTTGTTTTAGCATAAAGTATCCTCAGTTAATTTCCTGAAAGGGGACTCATAGAAGGTTAAATGCTTTGACTTTGTTCCTCTGAAAATGTTAGTGTTCTCATATTTGACTGATGGTGTGACTAGATACACAATTCTACAGGAAATAATTTCCTTCAGAATTTTGAAAGTATTGTACCACTATTTTCTAGCTTCAAATGAGATGGTGAGTGCTGTTCCTCAGTAGGGACTTCTTGTGCTCAGTACAGTGTGGTATGCCTGTTCTTTCTAGGCACCTGGGAGACTGCATGTTTCAAACTCTGTAGCACTAAGGAAGGTCCACATGACTGGTTCTCGCCAGGGATAAACCATTTAAGAAAGAGTAGGAGTTTTCTATACTGCTTTCTTCTCCCCATTCTAGAAACTATGTGCTGAGATGGCAAAATTCTTTATCGTAAGATGGTAAAGCCTCCATTAACCTAGATCCCTGAATAACATGGAAAAGTGTTCTCACCTTCACCATGGACATAGAGCATGAGTGCAAAAAAATATTTGTTGAATTAAGCCATTTAGATTTCAGAAGTTTATTTATTGCTATATTATAATTTAGTTTATTATGATTAACAGAGTATGAGATCCTTTCTCTCTCACAATTTTCAGAATCTTTTCTTTATCCCTGGTGTTACTATATTTCATATACTTAGGACATGGTCTTTTTTTTTGAGGTGAGATTCACATAATATAAAATAATTATTCTAAAGAGAATAATTCAGTGGCATTTAGTATATTCACAATGTTATGCAACTGCAAACTCCATCTAGTTCCAAAACATTTTCACCACCCCAAAAGGAAACCTCATGCTCATTAAGAATTTACTTCCATCCTCCCTTCCCAGCCCCAGCTATTACTCATCTGCTTTCTGTCTCTGAATTCCTATTCTGGATATTTCATATAAATACCATCACATAATATGTGAATTTCTGTGTCTGGCTTAGTGTGTGTGTTCTAAAATATATTGTGTCGAGTAATCAGTGCATCCTTTCAGTTTAGAAGCTCATATTTTCAACTCTGGGGAATTACCTTCTCTTCTATTTCACTGATAAATTCTTCTCTCACTCTCCCCTTTCCCACACTCTGGAAATCTTATTATTCAGATGTTAGATTTCCAGGATCAATACCTTAATTTTTAAAAAATCCCCCTTGGTCTTTACTTAGATAAAACCTCAAACCAACTCTTGTCTTTTTTGTTATATTTTCTGGAATATTTCCTCTACCTTCCCTTCTAACACTAACTCAAAAGGATATATGCACCCTTATGTTCATTGCAGCATTATTTACAGTAGCTGAGATATGGAAACAACCTAGGTGCCCAATGATGCATGAATAGGTAAAGAAATATATTACTCAATCATAAAAAAGAATGAAATCTTGCCTTTTGGAATAACATGGATGGATCCTAAGCATGCTATACTAGGTTAAATAAAGTCACACAGAGAAAAATAAATACCATATGATCTCATTTAACGTGTGGAATTAAAAACAACAACAAACTCATAGATACAGACAACAGACTGGTGGTTGCCAGAGGCAGGAGGTGAGGGAGTAAGAGAAATGGGTGAAAGGGAGCCAAAGGTTTCAAAAAAAAAAAAAAAGCCCTAGGCATAATGCAGAACACAAAAACCATATGTGAAGGGACAGATATATTTGACCTCAAGTAAATTAAAATTTTTTAACTTAAATTTTTTTAAAGATTGCATTTATTTATTCATGAGAGACACACAGAGAGAGGCAGAGACACAGGCAAAGGGAGAAGCAGGCTCCCTGTAGCAAGCCTGATGCAGGACTCAATCCCAGGATCATGCCCTGAGCTGAAGGCAGACGCTCAACCACTGAGACACCCAGGCATTCCAAATTAATATTTTCTGATCAAACTCACTATAAACACAGGTAAAGGGCCAGTGACAGACATGGAGAAAGTATTTGAAAAATAAATAGCAGATAATAGGTCACCATTTATCATTCATTTACTGAACAATTAATTAGGGAGTACCTACTATACGCCAGATAGTCTCCTAGATGCTGGAAACATTAGAATGAACAAATGACAAAATTCCTGCCTTCCTAGTTCTTACATTCTAATGGAGTGAGGAGGGAAAGATGCTAAATAAACAAATGAAACATCAGATGGAGATTATGTAGAAAAATAAAGCACAGAAGAAGGAAAGGGAACACAGGGATAGCAAAGATATGAGGCCCTCCAAAAATGGATGAGAAAAAGTCAAACACAACAGAAAAGGGGCAAAGAATAACAATACTGAATTCAGAGGCCAAGAAAAGAAAATGTCCAGTCAACGTGAAATTTACGGTCTACCTACAGAAACAATGCCATGGCATTATTCACTCATCAGTTTGGCAAACATTCAGTACCAGGAGGGCTGAGTATATGAGTAATCTTATGTCCTTCTGGTGGGAGTGTAAATTGTTTTTTTTTTTTTAGAGGGCAATTTTGACAGAACTCATCCAAATGTTGAAAGCACATGTACTTTGACACAGAGTCTCTATTCTGTGTATTACTCTGGAAAGAGACAACGTACAAAGATTTTCAATGCAGTACTGTCTGTATTTAGGGAGGGAGTAGATTACAAAATTTTTATAGTTCTACCAAGAAAAAAAATGTGTTAATCTCCAAAGTGTCTGTCAACAACAAAAATTCATTTTAAATAGTATTTACCTACTATATTTGCATAATTTTAAAATGTTGATGACTAGTCTAGCTCTCTCTCTTAGGTCTCAGAACACTACTAACTTCTTCCCAAACATCTCCACCCAGAAATCCCTCAGGAAGTTCATCTCACCAAGTCTAAAATGGAATTTCTCTTCCTTTGTCTTGGATGGATTTGGGATCTCTCCTCAAACATAGTCTGTCATTCCTATTTCTAATGAGCTATATACTGCAACTATATATTTTTGTCTACCTTTCTCAATATACTATGAACTCTTTGAGGAAAACACTTCAAATATTTACTGTGTACCAGATAGAATACTAGGTACTCTTCATGGATTATTACCAAGATATATGTTATATATTTAGGAATTTAGAGTCTAGTGGAAGTAGGAAGGTATCTCATCAATAATTTAATTCCAAGACAATTCTGAACATATAAAACAGGTTTCCACAAATGTTGTTACATGAATTTTAGCAAATAATAAAATAATACAAATGAAGACTTTGAAAGCCATTACAATCTTTCTCTAGTATGTTGAAGATTTAAGTGCCACCATGTTTAAAAAATCCTAAACATACCTTAGGAGTAATTTACTGTTCAAAATGCTCACCCTTAGAACAAAATCTGAAGTCCCTACCAGACCTACGAAGTCTACATGATCTAGCACAGGGGTCAGCCAACTATAGCCCTAAGGGTCAAATGCAACCTGCTGCCTGTTGGGTAAATATGGTTTTAGAGGAACACAGCAGGTCCATTCATGTACATGCTGTCCATAGCTGCTTTCCACTACAATGGTAGTTTAGTAGTTGCAACTACTAGAGACTTTATAGCTTGGAAAGCCTAAAATATTTATTATCTGCCCCCCCCCCTTTAAAGCTATTTTTATTGTTCTAAAACTCCTATTTCAGTCCAGTCCCAGTTTTCATAGTTTCTATCTCACATACTTTTCTCCAGACACATGTACATCTCATTCAGTTTAGTCTCAAATCTGTTCAAATCCCACATGCTACCTTTTAACTACCTTTGGTTTTACCTACATTTTTAAATTTTTCTTCAGTGGACTTATTACTACCTGACATTAGTTTATTAGTTTTTCTTTCCTCCAAAGAATGTAAACTCCATGATGGCAAAGCTTTCCCAACAGCTAAAATAAGACCTGGCATATATCAATGTACATGCTTAATAAATATTTATTGAATGAATGGATTGAACATCTATCTTTAAAGGAACCAAACCTGGAAAAACTATTTGAATGTTTTCCTTGTTCTAAAAAACTAAGATTTAAATATGCAAAATGTTTTACACAGTACTAGTATCAAAGTGCTAAATAATAATTACCTGTTGCTATTGTCACTACTGAAATTACTTAAGGTAATATTCTCAAACCTGGTGAATCATTAGTGGCCTGTAATAAATAATTGAGGAAAAGGGGCGCCTGGGTGACTGTCAGTTAAGCATCTGTCTCCCTTTGGCTCAGGTCATGATCTCAGGGTCCTGGGATCGAACACTACATCTGACTCCCTGCTCAGTGGGGAGTCTGTTTCTGACTCTCTGCCCCTCTCCGCTACTCGTGCTCTCTCTAACAAATAAAATCTTAACAAAAAAAATTTTTTTTAATTAATTGAAGAATATTTTTTTAAAAAGTTTCTGGGGCGCCTGGGTAATTCCATCAGTTAGGAATCAAGCCCAACTCTTGATTTCAACTCATGTCTTGATCTTTGGGTTGTGGGTTTGAATCAGAAGTTGTAGTCCATGCTAGGCATGGAGCTTACTTTTAAAAAAGTTTCTAACCACTGGTTCTCAAACTTGGGGTGGGCACCTCAATTCTTTGGGAGTACTAAAAGTCAGAAGCCACTCAGATTCAGAAGAGAACTTCCATGTAATGATAAATGCAGGTCTTGAAAGAGCTATTTGGCTCAGGACAACTGAAAGATGAGTTAGAAGATTTTCTTTCCTTTTAAAAAGTCCCTCTTGAGGGATACTCTAGAGAGACACTTATTCATTTTCTCCTATTTTTTATTTATTTTTAAGAAAAATTTTATTAATTTGACAGAGAGAGAGAGAAAGAGAGCACAAACAGGGGGACCGGCAGAGGGAGAGGGAGAAGCAGGCTCCCTGCCCAGCAGTGACCCTGGGATCACGACCTGAGCTGAAGGCAGATGCTTAACTGACTGAGCCACCCAGATGACCCATTTTCTCCTACTTTAAAAAAAATACTTACTTACTTACTTACTTACTTATTTATTTATTTATTTATTTATTTATTTATTTATTTATGAGAGAGAGAGACAGAGAGAGAGAGAGAGAGAGAGAGAGAGAGCGAGCGAGCGCTCTCGAGCATGAGTGGGGGGGATAGGCAGAGGGAGAGAAGTAGACCTTCCGCTGAGCAGAGAGCTGGATGTGGGGCTCCATCCCAGGACTCTGAGATCACCAACCCAGCTGAGGGTAGACACTTAAACAATTGAGCCACCCAGGGGCTCTAACCCATACTTATTTATTGTGAAAAATAACACACAGAAAGGGACAAACAACACAAGGGTACAGGTTAATAAAATTTTTAAAAGCAAATGTCTATATGACTACAGCTCAAATCAAGAAACAGAACCTAACCACAACCCCCTAAAGCTTCCCACATTTCCCTTTCCAATCAAAACTCCATAAAGGTAACTACTATCCTGATTTAATTTCTTGCATTTCTTTATAATCACACTACCTAAACTGTGCATGACTAAATAATATAATTTTAGTGGTTTGAACTTCACGTTAAGTGGAATACTACAGTATATACTGTTTTGTGTCAGGCTTCTTCTTCTTCTTCTTCTTTTTTTTTTTTTTTAAAGATTTATTCATGAGACACACACAGAGGCAGAGGCAGAGGTAGAGACAGAGGCAGAGGTAGAGACAGAGGCAGAGGCAGAGGGAGAAGCAGGCTCCTCACAGGGAGCCGGATCCGGGACTGATCCCAGGACCCCAGGATCACAACCTGGGCCAAAGGCAAACACTCAACCAATGAGCCACCCAGGTGCCCTGTTTTGTGTCAGGCTTCTTTCATTGAATATGCCTCAGTGTATATATATTCATTTGACTACTAAAGGTCTTTTAGGTTATTTCCAATTTTGAACTGTAAATAATGCTGCTGTGAATATTCTTGCATTTGTACCTGATACGTATATGTAGGCATTTCTGTAGGGAACCTATCAAGGAGCAGAACTGATGGGCACAGTGAGTCTGACAGTTGAGAACCATCACCTAAGCATTTAGTTTAGTCAGAAAACATCTGATAGAACTGCAAAAAATGTCAAATCTGTAAAAGACTGAATAGAACAAAACCAAATTTATTTCTTGGGTGATAAAAATAAATTATGTACTAACATATTACTACATGGCACAAAATAAAAATAAAAAACAATGCATTCAAAAGAAGTACAAGGAGCACAGGTGTGCCTAGCCTGGACTAAATTCTTTAAGCTAAAGAGCTACTTTCCTCACATGATATATACAACCAACTGAAAGCAGAATATAAACTCAAACAGCACTATCAGATACTGATGTCAGCTGCCTAGGGATCTTAACTGACAGAAGAGAAGAGCAGATGAATATAAAAGACCTACATAATCTGGTATTTGTAACTGCCAACCTGGAAAATACCTTTAAGTCTCAAAGTTAGGTTTCATTAAAAAAAAATAATGTTATCACTTGGGCATTAAAATAATGTGCTGGGGACCAAATTTTCTAAATGGCACTTGTACTAGTAATTAAAAAGTTAGACAATCTTGACATTGTCAGGAATATATTGCAAGAACAATAAAACCAGATCAGTCAGCTTTCACTGCCTGTGACTGGTAATAAAAAGAGGAAAAGAAGTTACTTCAGCAAAAAAGCTCCCACTAACACCCTCTCCAATCTCCGCACCATAAATTTTGTACTTGCTAGTGAACATGTATTTCTGTGTGGCAGGCATTACTTAGAGTGCTTAGCAAATATGATTCCATTTAAAACTCACAATAATCCTAAGAAGTAGGTAATACCACCCCATTCTACAAATGAGGAAATTGACATTTAATGAGGTTCCATAGCCCAGAGTCCTACTGCCAGTAAGGGACCAAATGAGAATTCATATCAAGAATCCTCTGATCCAATTCTAAACATCATAGATAAAAGTGAGCTAAAATAACCCAAAAGGTCATTAGAGGGAAATATAGTAAAGAAACTGAGATTAGAATTAACATCAAATACAATCAAAGTAAAAATTAACAATCAGCATTTAACATCAAGCTAACCGTTTATCTCCTTCACAGAATAGCAATTCACAAAGTAGAAATAGAGAATAAGGAAGAACAAAAGAAGAAAAATTTGAGAACTTTTTTTAGAGTAACAGGTAGACTATTTAAATTCAATTAACATATATTGTTATTATTACTTTCAGAGGTAGAATTCAGTGATTCATCAGTCTTATATAATACCAATGCTCTTACATCATGTGCCCTCCTAATGTCCTTATCAGCAGGTGGTACTTAGATGAAAAAAACCTGAGAATTAAGGACAAACTGAAACTAAAGGAAATGAACCAATTTCAAGAATACAGGAAAAAAAAAAGAATACAGAAACAGATCTTTTTTTAAAGAAAGGAACAATCTACATGTCAAAACACTGCTGGCATAAATTTTAGAATATCTTCTGTGCAGTTATACTGGGAGAAAACCTGGTAGAAATGTTGGAAAGGGATTGGGAAAATGATTGGTACAAATAAAAAACAAACAAAAAAGACTTCCCATATATCCTAAATTGAACAACTACTCTTAAGTACAAAGAAATAAAGAATTAGCAACATCTAGTTTATGAGGCCATAAACAACTAACAGGGAACCACACTAAGTGTTTCCTATTCTTTGTCATAAATAAACTGATTTGGTTTAGAGAAATAAAAGTTTAAAAAATGAAAATTTAAAAATCTGTTCAAGTAGAATATGTAATCAGCATAATCCTGAGATTGTTCAGAGACTGATCTCATAGAGTGATGAAAAGTAAACAGTCACAGAGCAACACTGATTCAATGCATTACTCCAAATAAGGCAATTTTTATGTGAGAGCAAAACCCTAAGAGAAAGGAGGGAATGAGACCACATACACGTGGTGACTGTAATTTCAAAAGGGGAGTGGAAGGCAGGGAGACAATTTTTTTTTAAATCAGGAAAAAAACATAAGATATGAAATATTACGAGAATGAGACTTTTGCTTAATAATAAAAATCATTAAGTCTCATAGTAACCATGGATTAAGAATATAAATACATGAAGTTTATTTCAGGGCACTTGTTAACTCAATTATCAAAATATGCCACTCCACCTTTGAGGTGGAGACAGTCTGTACAAGGCGGACAGACCCCAGAAGAAAAGTTTCTTTGGCACCCAACTGTGATGCCTCTGCCCTCCCCTAAACACCTGAAGAAATTAAAAGTGCAGGAAGCAGTAGGAAAAAGGAGTTTTTCATTCTATGCCCATGAGTGAATCTCTATGTCCTCAGATTCTCCACCTTTTACCCTTTATTCTTTGCACTCAGCATATAAGTCAATCAAGAGAGAGAGTTCATGGGATATATATGAAACAGATTTAGAGATGCACAATTTGTTAACTCAAAAGCATCTTTAGCAGAACACAATAGACTCAACATATTTGTTAAGTTTACATGGTAAACCTTGAGTAACTAAAATTTGCAGGCAACTGGAATGTGGAATTCTGCTTAAATCAAACTTCATACCAAATCCCTGAAGAGAAAATATTGCTAGAGTCTTTAACAAGTTTTATTAAAGTTACTGTTAATTCTAGATTTTATATGGTATATTTTTACACAGAAAATTCATTTCACAGTTCTGGAATTATGTAAAAGGCTATATTTAAGTCTGTTCAAAATCCAATCTCTTTGCCTGGGATTAAAAGTTGTTTTCTTAAAAGAAAATTAAAAGAACACAGTCTCTTTTACCATAAAAGGAAAACAAATTGAAATGTGTTCTAACTCCTTTAATTTCGTCAAAATCACCTTATAAATGGAGACAGCCAACAACTAAATCATTCTCTTTATGGATTCATATACATTAACTGAAAAAATCTGTTAATATATTAAAAATAGACATGATGAATCCTACAAAAGTGAATTATTTGCTTTCTAATTTTTTTTCTTTTCCTTTTCCAGAGAGAGAGAGAGAGAGAGAGAGAGAGAGAGAGAGGGAGAAGAGGGGGAAGGGCAAAGGCGGATGGAGAAAGAGAATCTCAAGCAGATTCCACCAGCACAGAACCCAACATGGGACTCGATCTCACAACCCTGAGATCCTGACCTGAGCTGAAATCAAGAGTTGAGTGCTTAACTACTGAGCCACCCAAGTACCACTGCTTTCTACTTTTTAAAACACAAAGTGAATTTGGACTATACAATAATCACTGTAGATAATGAAATCTAGGTACTTAATATCTTGTTTTTAAAAGACTGGAAATAAGGGTTACCTGACTGGCCCAGTCAGTAGAGCCTATAACTCTTGATCTCATGATCCATGCTGGATGCAGAAATTACTTAAAAAAATCCTTGGGCAGCCCCCGTGGCCCAGCAGTTTAGCGCCACCTTCAGCCCAGGTTGTGATCCTGGAGACCTGGGATCAAGTCCCATGTTGGGTTCCCTGCATGGAGCCTGCTTCTCCCTCTGCCTGTGTCTCTGCCTCTCCCTCTCTCTCTCTCTCTCTCTCTCTCTGAGTAAATAAATAAACTCTTAAAAAAAATTTAAAAATCCTTAACCCCTCCCCAAAAGACTGGTAATAAGAATATGAAGTATCGCTGCTCACAGAATTCATGTTCAAGATCATAAATCAATTCAAGATGGCTATCACTGAAAATAATGGCAAAAAAGTTTGTGTGAGATTATAAAAAAAAATCCAAAATTGTTTAAAAAGTTCACTTGAGTAATATATTTGCTGAATTTACCTTGCTTGCCATAATACTTATTAAACAAAACAATTTCCATATAGGCACTTGTTATAAAATAATGAAAATACCCCTTCTGATGACAAATCAAACCAGAGTTAACTCTTAATATGCCAATTCTGGCAGTCCAAATATAAGGAGCCAACAGATTTGGAAATTTCAGAGATATGACTGGTACCTTGATTAACCAAACTCTTGCTGCTTGTCACCAAAATTCAGTAACCGAACAGATTCAGATAATGGGCTCTATCTCTAGCCACATGAATTTACAGTCCAAACTTCCACTGTTTGCACTTAGGGACCCAAAGAATTCAGACATCTAGGAATACTTACATTTTATTTTTTGTTCTTTGGTTCATTCTTTGTCCACAAGAAAAGGATTTTATATTCATTTTTCCTTTTGTACCACATTTAACATTTTTCTCATGCTGTTACATAGCCCCTATAAACATAATTTTATTATCTAATATCCCCATTGAGGAGATTGCTGTAATTTATGTAACTTCTGCTCTATCTCTGAATGTTTACTGGTCCATTTGCCTCTCATTAACTATGACACAATAAAAATCTCTAAACATCTTTATCTTAGTGTAAAACACACATCATTCTGTTACAACTACAGCTAAAGATTTTACACATTTTATAATAATATTTTAAATGATTTTTACAAATTGTAAAACAGTCTCTTTTTTTGATAGTTTTCTTCGGCTCAACATACAAGTCACAAAAATTTAAAACATTAAAAAATGGTCACATGTAATAAAACTAAGTATAAAATCCTCTCCTAAAGATTTATATTTTAGACTCTATATTCTGCTTTTAGTTGGTTTCAGTGGATATCAATTACTTTGCCCCAAACCCGTGCCAATTTCCCATAAAAGTGAAATTTAGTAATCAGAAGATAACAAAAACATGGACTAATCTTTGCTTTATGTAAACTTTTTAAAAGACAAAGAAATATGCCATATTTATTAAATAATTTTCCTCAAAATAATATTAAACTGACATTCAATATCATAGTCTCCAAAATGGACAAAAACAGAAGCTCTCCTACAACAATTAAATGAAATTCCAGGTTTCCTTAAGGCATTCCTAAGGAGTGTAACATTTCATCTGCTGATTTGTCTGCTATAATTACCAGGTGTGACCCTTCAACCCTCAAGGACTCCTGAGATTGTGTGGGGATGGGGAGGAAAGAGAAGAACCACATATATTTGCAGGTCCACAAGATGAACTCATGAGATAAAAACATGGGGAGTCAATCATTTCAAAAAGAAAGTGAAAAGGAAGAGAAAAATGCTCAACAAAGTGTATTCTATGTCTGGTAGGAAAAAGTATAGATATTGTAATAAATCTTTATTACACATAGTGACCTTTAATTATCACTAGACCAAAAGAATATCACAACCTCATGATTCAAGCAGCCATGTGATTTTCAAGTAAGAGGGAATTCATTACACTTTCACTCAGAATTCAGCAGAGGTCCAAATCACCTCAAAAGCCAACCTATCCATCTTTATTATTAAAGATAGCCTTCCCAAGGGTATGCCATGGATGTCAGACTATAGGACAATCTATCGCTACTCCTTCCCTAGAAAGGTCCTGTTACCCTAAGGGCCATCTTCAGATTTGAGTGCCCAAACTAAATCACTGTTTGCATGGCTTCATTTAATCATTTAAGAAATTTATTTAAGAACTTCAAATCCAAATCTGTGATAGAACTAGAACTTAAATAAAACAGGCTAACTTGATTACTACCTCTTAAGTATCCACACAGAAAGTTTAGGTGCTTGAAATTCTATTTTATTTCCTACTCAACAACAATTTTTATTTAAAAGCTTGAAACCTCCTCTTTTTTTGTGGGCAATATGAAATCCATCTTTGAAGGCAAATGCCACAAAAATAATTTTCTCAAAAGAGAGAAGCCTAAACAGTATGAAAAGTATTGCTGCTGTCTGAAGATGGCCCTCTGTATACTTCTATCATAACAAACACATTGAGATCTTCATTTTTTCCTCTCATTTTTCAATTTTTGCCCCTAACTTCATTAAAATTAATGTGAAAAATACTCTGTACTCACTCTGGCATTCTATGAATTGATGAATAAAAGTGCAGTCCCCGCCACTCTTTGAAAGCAAGTGCTCTAATAAAGAAAGAAACACCTTTAAGGATATAGTTTGTTGCTGTTTTTGAAAACCAACAGCAAAGGTAGGAAAACTGAAATGTATTAACATAAGTAATGCTGAATAAGATTCATAAAAGTTTAATATATTTTTAATATTAATAGCAGACATATTTTGGAGTTAAAATAAGCTAAATACTGAAAATTGTAATTATATAATCAATGATCTGTACCCTGAATGGTTAGCTTTTAAAGGTGCAGTTTCTATTCAAAGAGCTCAAGAAAACCAGACACATATTGCTTTAAAAAGCTTCTCCCACTTCTAAAATACACCTTCCTCCATGACAGCTTAATACTTGTAAAGTATTTTTAAATTTTTATATGTTCTTACTGAATTAATTTTCAAATAACTGGTTTCTAACAGTCCCTCTTCAAAGCTATTCTTCTTAGTTAAGAGGCAAAAGATAAATATTTTAAGAATACCATAAAATAATGTGTCTTAAAATTTAAGGCACTGATGTAACATTTAAATTTTTACACTTTCATTTCACAAATAACCTTTCCCTTTAAGTCATTTAAACTGTACTTTATATACTCTCAAAATATTATATTGTTTATCTCTGCCCAAATGATTAAAGTCAATGCCTACACATTTTAGAGTACGAGGCTGAAAAATGCTTTTGCTCAGGTCAAACAGAATTTGTTTTGTTTTGTTTTAATGAGTGGAGAGAATCAAAACGTAACAGGAGTTTAAGAAAAGTGTTAGCCCTTTTCTTACAATCATCTCTATTTACATTGATTTAAAGAGTTAACTTCTGAATCTGGGTAACATCCTTCAATTATATCTCTGGATCTTTCAAAACCACTGAATAGACTTTGGAAGTTCGAATGTTAAAAATATATCCCAAGACGATGACTATCTGGAAGGTGTGAAAGCACTAAAACCTCTCAAAGAGGACCTGAGTTAGTACCACTCAGACCATGAAACCTCTTCCCTTTTCTCCTCATTTCTACCCACCTCACTTCTCATCATCTCAACTTTTTTTGAGGCAGGCATCTCCTACTCTGATCACTTTACAAATCTTTTGACATCCTTACTAACACCCATCTCCTTTACCTTCCTCCTGAAATCTGTCATTATCCTTTATCTATATACATGGTGTACAGTCAACAATTATATATATATATATAATACATAATACAATTATACATATAAAATACATACATATATATGTAATACATGTGTGTAGAGCTGTATATAATTGTACAGTTATATAGTTACACTACATAGAGATACCATATAGCCCCAAAAAGAGAAAAAGGCTAGCAGCAACAGAAATTAAAAAAAAAAAATTCTCATATAGTATTTGCTGATTGGAGCTAAGAAATCTAAAACAGGAGCCCTCAGTTAAATAATCCTACCTAAGCTATGATAACATTTTCAGAAGTCCAACTAAACAATATCATGTTTAAATAAGAAAACTCATTTAACATCAAATTTTAACCTAAAGGACTTAACAGAACTTATTTGAAACAAAATTTCAGACTATCATCACAGGACTTTAGAAGACATTTATTAAAGTAGTAATCCCACCATGACTCACTAAGCCCTAAATCACCCTTTTATGTATTTTAATATCTGGACTCTAGATTAAAATATTTATCATACTAGTTTAGGTAAAATGCAAGATTAATATAAAAATATATATGACTTCTACAAAGGCATTTTCTTCTTTATTTTTTAAGATTTTATTTATTTATTCATGACAGACACAGAGAGAGAGAGAGAAAGAGAAAGAGAGAGAAAGAGAGAGAGAGAGAGAGAGAGAGAGAGAGAGAGAGAGAGGCAGAGACACAAGCAGAGGGAGAAGCAGGCTCCATGCAGGGAGCCTGACATGGGACTTGATCCCGTGTCTCCAGGATCATAACCCAGGCTGAAGGCAGCACCAAACTGCTGGGCCATTGGGGCTGCCCTACAAAGGCATTTTCTAAGATATATGAAAGAAAAGTCTTTCAGATAGTATATAAAAAGGATTTGGATCATGACACTTTTAATATTTCATTACTTGAATTAGCCCCTTGGGAATTCACTTTGCCAAAACTATAAAAGATGTCACTGATAATGCAAAAAGAATCAGATATTTAAGGTGAGAGAAGGTGGGGGGCATGTCAAAGATCCCAAATAGGGCTGTGGAAGTATAAAGAAAAGACAGATACAGAAACAAAAGAAAGAACTGTGGTACTTAAAATGTGTTATATTTATATACAAGTTTCCTAATAAATTTTGTTTTTCTATACTACCTGTGTTGTCCAATACACAAGCTCAGTACAAATGTGACTGCTGAGCCCTGAAAACATGGCTAGTTTGAATTGAGATGTGTTGTAAGTGTAAAATAAATACATACTGGTTTCAAAGACTTACTAGGGAAGAAAGAATATAAAATACTTCATTTAATCTTTTAATATTGATTACATGTTGAAATAATATTTTGGATATTGTGGGTTAAAATAAATATATTATTAAACATTATTAAAAATAAATTATTGTTTCTTTTGAGAAAATTTTATTTACTTTAGAGAGAGAGCAGAGCGAGACAGGGCATGAGCAAGGGGGTAGGTGGAGAAAGCGGAAGAAGCAGACTCCCTGCTTCTTGACATGGGGCTCAATCCCAGGACCCCAGCATCAAGACATGAGCCGAAGGCAGATGCTTAACCTACTGAGCCACCCAGGTGCCCTTACCTGTTTCTTTTTATAGTTTTAATGTGGTTACCAGAAAATTTTAAATTATCTATGTGGCTCTCCTAATATTTCTATTAGACAATATATTTTAATTATGCTTATCAGATAAGATACAAAAAATTTATAGTATAAAACCTGTGCTTATCATAGCAGCTACTTTAGATTTAAGTAATTTCAAAAATAAGAGTTTACTAGAGAAATAGCATTAATCTTAACATCTCCAGATATTTTAAAAATATTCTCTAATAACTATACTTGGTCTTCTCTCTACTATTTAAAGAGTAATTTTAATTAAAGTCATATCTCTTATGAGATTGGGTCAGTTCCACCTAAAAAAAATAGTCATATCTGATAGCATATTATGGCTATGAACTTTCGTAATATTGGAATGCTTGATAATTGGTTTTTATATAACAAATGATTCTCAACAGATTCATCTTATTCCAAAATCCACCGTGTACTTAAATCTGGTATAAAGAAGCTTTTGTGCATTTCAAGATATTTACTATTCCATTTCATTAAAGATATACTGTTGGTTATTCTCACTCCACTCAATTTATTACCATTAAAAACCAAACACACCAGAAGGGAAAAAATATCATGGTAAGAAGTACCCTAAAGTATCCAAATATCTTTTCAGTTTTAAATCAAAGGAATTATCTACAACTATTCTCATCTAAATCAGTTAGAATTGGCAAATTTTTAGCAATAATCTGACAACACAAAGTAGTATAGTATAAAGATGATTTAGTGTATATAAAGGGATTCTCTTAACTGCAGGAAGAACATGTTCTCAGCCTGAGTTAACACTGACATTAATAAATACATGCTCAAATCAAAATGGTGATGAATTGGAGTAAAAAGTGCTGATGCCAAAAAGAGAAGGAAAAAAAAAGAAAATAATGGCAACAAAAAATAAAAATTCATTTAACAATGCCTAGCTTTTAGAAAATGAGGATTAAGTCATTTTATATATGTTTGCTAAATATAATTAATAAATAGAAATTAATAATTTTAATAATGAATATAAACTACACCTTTAAAAATTCTCAAATTGAAATTCAAACTGGAATTCTAAAATGTAGATGTATTTTATAAAACACACATAGAACAAATAACCATGATTAATGACAACTTTTAATTTAGAGTTTCAAGATTTGTTATAGAATATATGTAATATTAAGTCTTGAGCTTACCCCTCATTATATATACATACATACATATATATATATGTAACTTGAACCTATCTTGCCAGTTTCTAATTAAAAACCAAACAAACAAAAACAAGAACAACAACAAAAAAGCACCTCCTAACTTTATCAGAGTTGGCTGCTGCCCAAAAACTATAAAGATATCCCCTGATACATGAAAAAAAATTTAGTAAGAAGCTCTGAGTATTGACCTTGATATCTTCCACTAACTTCTGTATAAAAACTAAGAGGAGGGATCCCTGGGTGGCGCAGCGGTTTGGCGCCTGCCTTTGGCTCAGGGCGCGATCCTGGAGACCCAGGATCGAGTCCCATATCGGGCTCCCGGTGCATTGAGCCTGCTTCTCCCTCTGCCTGTGTCTCTGCCCCTCTCTCTCTGTGTGTGTGACTATCATAAATAAATAAATTAAAAAAAAATAAAAAAATAAAAACTAAGAGGAGAGGGTCACAGATTTGTAAATACAGAAAATAATTTTATTCATTCTGTACTTCAAGCACCTAATGCAAGATCTGGCACATAGCTGGTGCTCAATTAATGTTGGATGGCTAAAAATGGGGAAGGATGAAATGGGGATCTTCACAACTGAAGGAACGTACAAGCCACTGGGTAAAAAGTACCCCTATGCAATAACAGGAAAGCCAATAGTAGCTATACATTTTTGGCAAAGATAATGCAAGTCATCCAGAAAGAAGGGTCACAGCAAACTAATCATTAACTAATAAACGATTTTCAGGTAGCAGAAATGACTGAACCTGTTTTCTCTGATTAAAGAAACAGATGTACAGTATAAAGAAAGTTTCTATGACATATCCAAGAGTTCAATGGACTGTTAAAGTAAACTCTTGGCCAGCGATGGGGCAGGACACAAACATTAAAAATGGAGGCCCAATATCTCCAGGAAACAGTACTTGATGGAAGAAAAGAGTAGTAGAATTCTTTGAAAAATACACTGGGGGAAAAAGCTATATTATGCTATATCAACAATGTTGAACTTTATCATTTTCCTGTTATTTGAATAATTAAAATTTCCATATAACAAGGGATATCTAACCAAAAATCATAGCATTAAGAATGACAAAATTAGAGAAGCTTTTTTAAAAAGCTGGGATCCAGTGGTCTGTGAACTGCATGCTTTTTGTTCCCAACACTTAAAACCTTAAAACACTGATCTCTCTATCCTGCTTAAATAGTAAAAGGATATCATGAAAGAAGAACATTTAAGTTTTTTACACTACCTTTTTCTGTGCTCCCATTTATTTTAGGTAAGAAGTCATCAACTTGTATCCCTAGGATTAAGACAATGTGTCATTGCCTGATCAAAAAAGTGTCACTTAAAAACTGGTCTCAAGTATAACCATGGCATTTTTGTATTCCTACTTACACTAAGATAGTATAGCACACTTTAAATTTATTTTTACAGTAAGGGTTCACCTGGCCATTTTCTATCAACTCAGAGAAAAAGCTACAACTGTCTAGTAGCTTTCCAATGAATCTCAAAAGAAAAAGCGTCCTGCTGTGCATGTATTTTTCTTATTTAAATATCCCTAAGGAGAGCGCCTCAGATGCAGAAATTTCATCTATCTCAAGGACTAAACAATGGTGCCCACTTGTGGCAATCAAGTATATTTTTAAGGGCAATTTTCTGAAAGAGTACAGATACTTTATACCGAATACATAAAATATCCCTCTTAAAATAAGTTCCCCATGAGAAAGTAAACGAAAAAGGTTCAATGATAAAATTCAGCTTTAAATAAGAAATTTGATAACACACCTACCTAAACTGCTGCATTCTTTAAGAGTTTTCTCCTGAAGATGTTCTAACCGTACTGTAAATAAAAGTCCAAGAAAAAGATATTTCACAGATAAAAGAAAAAATCAAATCAAATCAATTTCTAGATTAGCTAACTTACCTTGTAAAGCTGTTAGCCTTTCATTGGTGAAGTCATTATCAGCTTGCAAAGCTTCTATTTTTGCCTGGAGCTCCTGTTCTTTTTCTTCCATTTCATCTATTTTATGTTGTAATTCTTTTTTCTCAGCTTGTCCCTTCTGTTGGATTTCTTCTTGTTTTCCCTCTGCTACCTGTCGAGAAAGAAAAAAATTTCCGTACTTTCATTAGTCTGAACTTGCCTTAAGAGGCCTCAAGCAGGACTGCTTTTATTCACCACAACCTTTAAGGAGAATATTCAGTATTATAGCACATATTTGTAAATGTCAAAATAATGTCAAAAGTGGTCTGCATTGAGGTCATGCTTCCCTATCACTTAGGAAAGAAAAACACGTAGCAGGCAAATTCGCCTACCTAATACATAGAGATAAGAGGATCAAAAAGAAAACCTCCACAGTTTTCAAGGGGGAAATATATAAGGTTTTCCCCTGAAATTACTATTGTTTAAATTGGTTTGTAAGTTCCAAAACATAATGTACTTTGAAATTTTAAACAAAACTGTCTTTAGTTGAAGGAATGATGATCACAAGCACTTTTCTAAATGACCTCCTTTTAATAAGACCAATCTTTATTACAGGTTTACCAATCACATAGAGGGGAGGTATGCCCTGGTCTTCTCTAACAAACATGTAGCTTCTAGCCACTCAATCCATACTTCGAATAATTTAAAGATGGGTCTTCATAAACTCAGTTATTACATTTTAAAGGACCAACCTGACATCACCTATGGTCTCATCTGTCCTTATCCTAAATGTCCTAAAGCTATAGAGAGCTGCAGCTGAAGCTCCCTGGAGGCTACCAGAGTCATACAAATCACTCCAATGTTACTTCTAGGCTTATTACAGCACTAACATAGTTGGGCTCTGCCTTTGGGGCTGTCCAAGGATAAGGAGATTCAAGTTTTTAATAAGTCTAAATATCCTGGGGTTTGCTGATATAGATCTACTCCATATTAAAAGATGCCTGTTGTGAAGTAGTATTTATTTCTATCCAGAAGAAATATGTCAGCTTTTACAGACTTTCAACGATCTGTGGCAGAGGGGTATGGGCTAAATGGCACCTTATTTTTACTACAAATTCAACCATTACCAAATATAACATCTACAACTATTCAGCAATACCTAACCTCTTAATCTATCCAGTGTGTTAGGAACAATTAACATACTTTCAGGTTGAGTAACTACATACCTTTAATTTATCAGATAAATCTTTAATCTCATTAACTGCTCCATTATATTTATTGGCTAATTCTCTTAATTCTTCCTGAGTCCGTTCATTCATTTCTTTCAGATGGGTACATTCATCTTCAGTATTACTCAGACTTCGCTGTAATTCAAATTTACAGATAATGGATTTAGAATAAATGCACATTTTAAATTCAACTTATAAAAAAAGTATAATTCTATGAGCTGCTCTAAATTAACATCTGTCCTGGACTTTATATGAGTTAAACAACATAAGAATTTTAATTTACTTTAGGTACATGCTAAAACAGAAAATACAACAAAAAAATTTAAAAACAAAACAACAGAAAAAAAAGGGTCAGGGGAGGAAAGGATGTTACTTTTACATAACTACTCTTTTAAAGGGCCACTGGATATGACTTTTATACTTGAAAATATTTTAAGCTTATCAATTCTTGAAAACAAGTTTAACAATATGCACAATTAACTTAATAAAATTAGAAAACATCTAGTAACTTTCTTTCCTTGTATGTCAAACTAATGACACAACAGTGAATTAGTGGCTAAGGGATGAGGCTATTATAGAAACTATTACTGTATTATATTACTACACCATGTTCTACAGTATATACTATATATTATATATAGTATTTTTACTATTCAATTTACAATGGGCATTTTAATTTTTTTTTTTTTTTTTTTTTTATTTATGATAGGCACACAGTGAGAGAGAGAGAAAGAGGCAGAGACACAGGCAGAGGGAGAAGCAGACTCCATGCACTGGGAGCCCGACGTGGGATTCGATCCCGGATCTCCAGGATCGCGCCCTGGGCCAAAGGCAGGCGCTAAACCGCTGCGCCACCCAGGGATCCCGTACAATGGGCATTTTAACTAAACCCAGTAACAAATAACTTCTGGGTAATTTCGCAGTGGTTCCAAAGGAATGACCTACATCATCAATTAGGTTCTTTTTAAAGTAACGAAAATCACATTTTGATTGTTCCTAAAAGACCTAGAAAGGACCTAAGAAATATTTTCCCTGTAAGTCAGAGTTCTTCTCTAGAGGATGGGTAAATAAGAACAGTGGTAAGGTTCTCCAACTTCCGCAGGTGTGGAATTAGTAGAGTAGAAAAGCAAAACTAGGTGACAGGAGATCAATTCCCTGGCACAAATCATGGTCCACTGTGTGAGAGGCTGACTCCTAAGCAGAATGCAAATAGTAAAACTCCCTGGTGAGGCTTTTATTTGTTCAGTCACTGAGTAGAGACCACAAGCACCAGAACTCACATGATTATATTGAAAATTCCTAACAACAAAAAGAGCATACTACCCCTACCCACTTGATAGACAGAAAATATTTCCTAGCTATATAAAACTCGAGTTTAAAATGTCCTAGAATATTAGCAATTTTAAGCCACACTACCATTTTGTATTTGTTAAAATGAAATACCTCAACTTCTGAAAGTTTTCTAACCACTTCAATTTTCTCCTGAAGAACCCGCCTCAGGGACTCTTTGGCTGTCGTCTCGTAGTTGTGTTTATCCTCCTGTAATGCTATAAGTTCCTTCCGTAAACTATCTTCTGTTTGATTCTAGGATTAGAAGATATTTATAATTATAGCCAAGTTATTTTTTAAGTATTTACCATTTGAAAAAAATAACACATTATGATGCTCTTGGAGTTCTATATTGAGATACCTCCAAATACAAATGATGTTGGTCCTATATTAACCGAAGCTCTATTCAAAAGTTGCATTGTAAATTACGCCTTCACAAATACATTACTCTACATTCTAACAGAAAAAACATGTCAAAGGAAATTAAGAATTTATCTCTTATGAAAAAAAAAAGAATTTATCTCTTATGTACAAAATGAATTAAGTCTCCTATTTGTCATATACATTTGTGGGTAAAAATAATCTCTTACTTTCAAAGGGGCCACACATTTTAAAACAGTGGTTAAACCAAAAGGAATAAGAGTACCCTGAGGAAAAAGCTGACTCCAGCTTAGGCAGGAAATGTATGAGTCTGGAACACTTTGTTTTAGACAAAGTTTAAAACTTTGCCATTTATGACAGCAGGAAGCTATCAAAGTTTGCTGTCCTTCTACCAAAAGGACTCAGGCACCAAACTGAAGAAGTTCCCGTTGACCAAAGATGGGATAATTTGAGCATCAATAAGAACAACAAATGGAATAGGCTGAAACATATTAAATATATTTAAATCTAAGTTTGGAGAAAAAAACACTTCGTGGTCATTCTTTAATGGATGAGAAGGAACCAATTCATTATTTTAAAATCCAGTAAATAAAAGGAGAAAATCACTTATCCTGCTTTTCCTAAAGAAGTGACTTCAGGGTAACAAAATGATTTATGAAGGGGAATAGAAGTATTTATAGAAGTAATCCAGCTAATAAATGAAGGAATAATAGAACTACGTCATTTTTTGCAACCTTAATAATGGATTTAGGCAAGGATTATCAAAGACTGCTAACATCTCAAAAAGAAAGACAACTAGACATGGTGCCTTCTGGTGAAAGTACACAATACTCTTCATAAAGAGTTGTTGGTAAAAAAAGAGTTGAACCTAAATCAGATTAAATCTCTAGATCAAACTACCAATTTATGGTATGGGAGGACAGCTAGAAGAATGTTTAACAATCCACATTGAGGGAAATTAGAGCACAGATGATGTGGTTTCTCCAGCAAATATCAACTTTGATAGAAAAAAAAGAAAGAGTTGTATACAGGTATTCAATATACAATTCTTTCTCTTTACATGTATGTTTGAAACTTCCTATAATGACAAAAGATTTAAAAGAATGGTGAAAACATATAAATGTTTTAGCATGTACTCAAAATGTCAAAGAAACGAAGCTACATTAAAAACTATGCATTTTTAATGCATAGTTTATGCATTTTTCTTTATGGATCTTTATTTGAGATTAATACCTACTTTGGAGCATGCTTGTAATTGGTTTCCCATAACTTCTAACCGTGATAAAAGTCTATCTTCATCTATTAAAGCCTGTTGAAGAAAAATTAAATATAAATAAAATCTCAGGGTAATTTAAAAATTACACATATCAAAAAGGTTGCTATTGCCAAAAAAAAAGATATAAAATTATAAAACTGACTATTGTAAAATGATAAATTTTTAATATTTGGTCATTAGGAAATGACTTTGCCTGCTAAAAAATTTCACTTTTAATCAACATCTAAGGGATATTAAACTACACTTCAATGCTTCTTGAATAAAAAGGCAATTGGAATACCTGCCAACTGGTATCTGAAGCCTCTTGGGTAATGGCTAGTAGCCGCTGAAGTGTGGCTAACTTCTGTTCCAACATCTGTTCCCGATGTAAGGCCTCCTAATAGCACAAATCACAAAAGAGATTCTAATAAACTAGCATGATTCCTTGAAGAAAAATCAAATTTTACTACATTCTGAAAATATTCTTATATTACATCCCACTTTGTATCTTACTTTCAAACCTGATAAATCTACCTTGTAAAATATATATAAGCCACATCATTTTAGCCTTATTTCTTGGTCTATTAGAGGTACTGAGCTGCACCTTCCCCTATTAACAGAAAACAGTCCCCTGTTTTTGTTTTCTTTTTACTTATAATTCACAAGGGTTTAAAAAAAAAAAGAAAATCCAGATTACAAGAATCCAACAAATTTTTAACTCTTCATTATATATATATATTTATTTAAATATATACATATCTTTTAGAACAAACTCATTCCAAACTAAGCTAAACAATCTGGTTGGTAGTGAAGATACTTCTTAATGGCTTTGCTGTATAAATATGACATCTAAAATAGAAATGTCTTTAATTTTTCCTTTTAAGAATATTATACACACACACACACACACACATATTTAGAGACTGCTTCACAATCTATTGCATTTCCAGGTGTTCTGATTCTTTGTGATCGTATACTACTTAGCAGATCAAATATGCCAAAAATAAGTAAGAGTCCACATGTAATTAAGGGGGTCAAGGAGTTATATAACTATTTGGCAGCTCCAAAAGGGTATTTTTACAGAGGACACTGGCAAGCAAAGCCTTATCTCTAAGTCTCCTGTTAACATTTGATAGCTATTAAGAGGGTCTCCTTCACTAGAAGTCAAGGTGAAAATGCTCACATAGCATTCAGCGTGGTTACGGCACATTTTTAAATTTCACTTTCTTCCATTCCTGTCATTAGCCAAAGAAAAACACGTACTAACCCATCTCTGGAGCCATCTCAACAAAAAAAGATATGCTTTATACAGTACTTGAGATGTAAAGCATGCATTTATTTTTCTACACATCCTTGATAACCAATGATCTGATCTAATTAGAGTTACAGGTACCATTTTTAAATATAACTCTAAAAGTACAGATTAGGGACGCCTGGGTGGCTCAGGGGTTTTAGTGCCTGACTTCCACCCAGTGCGTGATCCTGGGGTCCCGGGATTGAGTCCCACATCAGGATCCCTGCATTAAGCCTGCTTCTCCTCTGCCTGTGTCTCTCTGCCTCTCTCTCTCTGTTTCTCTGAATAAATAAAATCTTTTAAAAAATAAAATAAAAGTACAGATTAAGGAATCTAACAAAAGCCATAAAACACAGCTTACACTTAAAAGAGACTAGTTGCCAAGTTTAAGCTCTTTTTTTTTAAAAAATTATTTATTCATGAGAGACATGGAGAGAGAGAAAAAGAGAGGGGCGGGGGCAGAGACACAGGCAGAGGGAGAAGCAGGCTTCCTGCAAGGAGCCCAATGTAGGACTTGATCCTGGATCCCGGGATCATGCCCTGAGCTAAAAGTAGAAGCCCAACCGCTGAGCTACCCAGGCGTCCCTATGTTAAGCTCTTGAAATATTCCTAATATCCAGGAAATGACACTAAATGCTGCAAAAAAGCTTTACTTAAAAACAAAACCACCAAACAATTACTACTTCCACTAGATGGTGTAATTTCATCTTTTTGAACTCAATTCCACTTAGAGTTTCATAATTCCATGAACCACATCCTAACAGAAATCTCATACTTCAAGGAATGGCCTTTTGGTTCTAAGGCATGAAATGTACTCCAGCTTTTACTCAAAAGTTTTACAATTTACATTAGAACTTTAGTAATTCAAAAAGATGTATACAGAAAAGACAGCACAATATAATCTTCTCTAAAGAATCAGAAATGAATAGTGAAAGATTATGCCCACTATGAATATTCAAGGAACTGACAAAATTACAAAAAGTACTAGAGTGAGCCATGGCATTAGATTCATAGTCCCATGATGACTAGTAACTATTTAGCATGTAGTTTTGGGAAATAATTTTAATTATATGAGCCCCATATTTCGCATATGAAAAATGGAGGCTAGATTGGATTAATCTCAAAGTTTTCTTCTACCTCTGAAAATAAGAGATCTAGGTCAGCTAATGTGCCTTCCTTTACTGAGTGGTAAATAACTGCTAACATGTATGGCATACATTCTATGTGACAGTTACTATTCTAAGTGCATTACATATATTGATTCATTTATTCTTGACAATTCTGTAAGATACATGCTATTATGCCGACATCACAGATGAAGAAAATGAGGCTCACAATAGGTCAGAGGTTAAGGTCAGACTTGGTCCCTAGACCAAGTCCAGGGAATTCTTGCTAGAGTCTATTAGACATTGTACTAAACTGCAATTATGTAAAATGGCTTTTCTATGCACCATTAGGGTAAGGTGATTAATGCTCTGACAATTTTCAAACTTGCACATTCTTAACTGAGGGGGAACTGCTCTTAGGGATTGATTCCTATAAAAGAACGAAGGAACCAGGATCACTGGTTTGGTTCTAACATTCTTAAAAAGCAACTGAAGACCTACATAGAAAATGATTACCCAAAGTTACAGAACTCACTAGCAGAGCGAAGATAAAAAGTTTAATCTCTAAATTCCTGATCTAGGGTTTTTCTTCACCATGGTTCCTCACCAGAATAATAACCATTATCCAACCCAAATCTCCCAAAATCAAGAGAAAACGAACAAAAAACCCACTTATTTTCTTTTTGGAGATTTCTATGGTTCTTTAAATATGGTATTAACTTCGTCTATGAATCTGCCTTACCAAGATATCTTTCTATAGGTCCAGCAGCACAGCACAGTGACTGAGGTTTGACTATCTGGTTCAAATCCTACCTCTACCAGATATGTACCTTACAGGATTGTTCTGAAGATGAAATGAATAGAGATAAAGGACTAGACTAGAGTCTGGCATAAAATAAGTGCTATATAATTACTTGCTATTAATATTATACAAAGCAACCAAAATCTCTCCAGGTTTAATTTTATTTAAAAGTCATCTATAAATAAAGAACTATTTTGAAATTTCCTCATATTTGAGTGGAAAAAAAAAAACTTCTATTGTATAGAATCCTATCTTTTCTAGACTTAATAATCCTGATCCTTTTTATCCTTTCTTCACAAGACCTAGTTTTAATCTTTTTTTAAACTTTGAAGGATATTTCTTCTGTACTTGTATCCAGTTAATATTTCTTTTTTTTTTAATTAATTAATTATTTATTTATTTATGATAGGCACACAGTGAGAGAGAGAGAGAGGCAGAGACACAGGCAGAGGGAGAAGCAGGCTCCATGCACCGGGAGCCCGATGTGGGACTCGATCCCGGGTCTCCAGGACCGCGCCCTGGGCCAAAGGCAGGCGCCAAACCGCTGCGCCACCCAGGGATCCCCTAGTTAATATTTCTTTAGTCTATATCTGTGAACTAGTAAAATCAAATCTAAGTTGTTTAATTCTACTTTTAAAAACTAAGAATTTTCAAGATTTACTTTTACCTGTAGATACTGAGAAAGCTGGAATAGTTCCTGAGAGTACATACTTGGAGTGTTAGCAGCAACCTAGAAACAAATGACACAAGTACCAATAGTCACACAAAACAATTTTTTTTCCACACAAAACAGTTTTAAAAGACATTAAAGCCAAACCAAGTCCCTGAAATGTCTATTTACTGAAATATACAAAATAAAAATGATTTTTTAGCTCAATTAGTTCCTTTCATTTTCAAAATATTTCTCACATCTAGAATTTGTAAATGGTATTATTTTTTGCTGACCAGTCTGAGATTTATAAGCAGGGTTGTGGAACAAGTACTACTCATAAAAACATTCCTTGATAAACCAAATCACGAAGACAGCACAAAAGCAATACAGCGCTTTCTTAATTCAGAAATAATACCTTCTAAATCAAGAGATATACACTTTTCCCCTTTAAAATTCATTGTTAAATAGTCAACAAGTCACAATCTATTTAGAAGTAGCCATCTTCAAAATGGGAGTTGTATGTGGAGGTGTCGGGAGAGATAGGACATGAAATGGAACACTTTGTACAATGGCCAGAGGCAATGAAAATAGGTTTGCTGGAAGGAAAGGAAAGGAAAAAGGAAAAAGGAAAAAGGAAAAAGGAAAAAGGAAAGGAGGAAGGAAGGAAGGAAGGAAGGAAGGAAGGAAGGAAGGAAGGAAGGGAGGGAAAGGAAAGAAAGAAAAAAGAAAGAGAGAGAGAAGATACAATTAAGTTCAAAAAAAAGAATAATATGGGAAATAATGATGTTTTAATTACAAACCACAGAAAAAAATACTTAGAACTTGAGAGTATTAGAAGAAATTCCTTCAATAAAGGGTTCTTTCCAAGTGTGAAAAATAGAACCATGGCATTGTTCACCACCTCCCCAAAAGATGATACCATTAGATTGCTGTAACATTTACCCATATCCTCAATACTACCAAGCCTTATGTATTAACTTAATGATGTTAATAGCATCATTCCTGATTAAGTTCAGAAAGTATATTTTTATTAATATGCTAACTAGAATTCAGAGAAGTGGCATTATTTTTAAAAGTTAGTCTTAAATTGTCAAGGACATTATTTATTTCTGAAATAATTCTTGGTATTATTGAGGTTGATGATTAACCAATTTTACTTCTGAAAAAGGAATCTAGCAGAGAACTTCAGTTTTAGGCAAGCTTTCAGTCTTTATCCAAAAGGAATACAAAAATGTAAAATTTTTTTTCAATAGTTTAGTTAGTACACTAAGAAAAAATATGCACATTAATGTCAAAAGATATAGATGTATTTTTTTTTGCTATTTAGCAATGATATCTACGGTTTATTTTAACATTAATTCTTAATAAAAGGAAAAATGCTAACAAGTAATTATTGCAAAATTTCTGACCAAATCAGGTTAAAACTGATTTTCAAGGACAAAAAAGAGCAATTTCCATAAACCCATATTTCTGCTATTTTTATATGTTGGTATATGTTGGGTGAACTATTTGGGCAGAGAAGTTTAATAAATACACCTAGACAGAACTGTATTCCAGAATAAAAAGTAGTAACTAACACTGCGTATTTCTGCTTTGGCATAAAACAAGTACTCCTACTCTATATAATCAGCCATTTACTTGAGATAACAAAGGCTTTTTCCTAAGAAACAAACAACCTAACTTCTCCAGATCAGAAGACTGCAATAACCAAATACCTATACACACTATATATAATTTGTTACAGAAGAAAAATAAGTTTCTAATCAAAGCATATTAAAAACAAACAAAAACACTTTCCAAAGTCATATAGTTAGTTTAGAAAAAATAATCATTAGTAGCTTACTTTGTCAACAGGACTTGGTAATGGAGCATGGATGACACTGAAAAGTAAAATTTAGAATTTTTTATCTAATTTCCTGACAACAGCGGAAATAGTATGACAGTACCAGAATATCTTAAACCCCAAGTTGATATACTTGCTTTCATATAATTAAAAGAATGTGAATTACTTTCAATCCTTCATAAATACACAGAATTCTTAGAAAACAAGGTAATAAATATATAAATCTATCTTTTACACATATTTGTTTTCTTTTCTTTTTTTTTTAGATTTTATTTATTTATTCTTGAGAGACAGAGAGAGAGAGAGAGGCAGAGACACAGGCAGAGGGAGGAGCAGGCTCCACGCAGGAAGCCCGACGCAGGATCCAATCCCGGGACTCCAGGATCACGCCCTGGGCTGAAGGCAGGCGCTAAAAAACACTGAGCCACCTGGGCTGCCCCAAATGTCCCCACATAATATATTTCTAAACGCAAATTCAAAAATCAAAGTGTATTAAATGCCCTTGAGGATCCACTATTTAATGAGGGCTCTGGTGAATGCCATGACTATCGAACTTCTATATAGGAAAGAAGTACTCCTTAAATTATCCATTTTTAATTTTGGAATGTGTACATTATGTTCTTTTAAAATTAAATATTCCTATACACAAAGTCTTAAAAACCAAAGTTCTACTAGAAAGAAAGCGATAATTTGGAAACTTGTTCTAGCAGAGAACAACTTTAGCTAACTAAAAGCCACCTCACACTAGCAACCAGAAAGCTTAGATGTAGGTATGAATCCAAACTTGGTATAGGGCAGCCCCGGTGGCTCAGTGGTTTAGTGCCTCCTTCAGCCCAGGGTGTGATCCTGGAGACCTGGGATCAAGTCCCATGTCGGGCTCCCTGCATGGAGTCTGCTTCTCCCTCTGCCTGTGTCTCTGCCTCTTTCTCTCTCTCTGTCTTTCATGAATAAATAAATAAAATCTTTAAAAAAAAATAAAATAAAAAATAAAAAAAATAAACTTGGTATAGTTCTTTAAAACTAAGCATTAGACAGATAGTATAATTGATACTAATTGCCTTTTGGGCCTTATAAAGTACTACTGACAGACAGGCAGTATAGTATAGCAGCTAAGCATGTAGGCTCAGATGTCATACTGACTGGGCCCAGATTCTGGCTCTATTTACCGGCTGTGTATCTGGCTCTATTTACCAGCTGTGTAATCTTGGGCAAGTTACCTAAAGCACTATAGGTCTCAACTTCCTCATCCATAAAATGGGGATAATCGTAAAAACAACCCCATGCGGTAACTGTAAGCATTAAACATGTTAATATAATTAAGAGCTTTGAACATTACCTAAAACACTCTATCACTTAACCCTACTACCACTCTCAATGAGAACTCAGCAGCTAGGGAAGCTGGGGTTCCTATCTTACAATGCTTGGTAAGATACTGTGTGTGTGTTGGGGTGAGTAGAGAACACAAAGCAAGGCTGCCCACCCACATCCCCTACGAGTTGCTAACCACTTCATATCCTAGGTGCTACTCTGGTGATAGTGAGCCTAAAGGCTGACTGGAGTTCCTAGATTCAACTGGTTAATCATGTGTAAACTAATGAGAAACTATCTTCCACGAATTAAAAATAGAAATGACAATTCTGATCCCACTGTAGTAACCACAAACATCCTAAGAAATGCTTCAATTAATCACAAATACACTAAAATGCTAAGTAAAATGGAATACTAAGTACCAGCATATCCTCCCTTTTGAGCACACACGATCCTGTACAGACTCCCAACTGAGATTATATAACCCTTCACTTCTTCGATTTCACATATGTGTTTTCAGGTACCAATCACCTCTGGATCCCCAGAATCTATCAAAAGGCCCTAGCAAAGCTGGTGCCTAATGAAGGTTTTAAAAAATTATGCCAAATTGAGTTTTTCTCTCTACCCATAAACATGGAATAGACATTTTAAACGTAACTTTCTTTTTCTTGACTACAAAATTAAGAAATACTGATTATGGAAAATGTGTAAAGTATGAGGAAATAAGTAAGAATTACCTAATGCAAGCACCTAGAGATAACCATCTGGGGTATGTATCTTTTTCTCTGTAGATATGTACAGACAGGCAAATGAACTTAAGATAATCTAAATCGAAGCAAATAGTATTCCGTTTTTTTTTTTTTTAATCCAGTTTTCTTAGTGACTGAAGTACAAAGTTTTCTGGTCTTGTGAAAAACTGGTTAACAAAAGGCTAAAAATTCAGCTAAACTATTCCATGAGTAATATATATATATGTGTGTGTGTGTGTGTGTGTATTTTACAGAAACTATTCTGGATATAGGTGTATTTTGTTTGAATTATATTGTATTTGAATTGTATATTGAATTGTATTTGGTTGATTTATATATATCGAATATTTTGTATACAAAATATACATATTTTGTATATGAACTATGTTCATATGCAAAAAGGCAGTGCAGAAAGGGAAAACCATCAGTACTGGGATGGTAGGGTTTCAGGCAATTTTTCTCCGTTTGTTATCATTTAAAAATTATTTGTGCAGGAATGCCTGGCTGGCCCAGTCAGTAGAGCATATGACTCTTGATCTCAGAGTCATGAATTTGAGCCCCATGTTGGGTATAGTGTTAACTTAAAAAAAAATTATTTGTGCAATGTAATCAAAAACAAGGAAGAAAAAAGAATCAACTTTTTGAGAACTAGCTAGTGAGAATCTTAAAAGCATCAAATGCTATGTATATAATATACCTTAAACTAAGCATTCTGGCATACCCAAAAGTATCTTGATGGCTAAAAAAGATTACAGAAACAGCCAATGATCATTGTGTGCTTAATATATGCCAGGTACTACACAAAACTCTTTAAGTGCATAACCTTGCTTAGTCTTCCTCATAAAATTCCTGCTCAATAAGTACTATTGTTATCTTCATTTTTCAAATGAGAAAAGGGAGGCCTCATCAAGTCACAGAATAGGTGGAGTTGGGCTTTGAATGAGACTATCTGCCTCTGAAGACCATTGTAATCTTCCTACAGCTCCAGAGAACTGCCTGTCCAAAATTCATCTTCTCCAGAAAGTCAGCCAAACTATGTACAATGAAGCTGGCAGCAAAATTTTAAATGATAGTAATATTTAACCACATAAGAAAAACCAAACAATGAGAAGGAAACAGGGGGAAGATGAAAAGCACTGGGGAAACAAGAAGGATAGGGACACAATTCACTAACACAGACTTTGAAAAATTGACATGCCCTCCTAGATGGAACCTGAGATGACAGATGATCATTTATAATAATAAATTGCTCAAAGCTTTTAACTCCATGAAAGAAAAATTCTCATTATCACACAAAAACATCAAGGTCTTTAGAAGCCACACATCATTAGTTGATTAATAGTTACTCTTATTTTTAAAAACTTAACCCTTGACTCATAAAAAGAGTCACATTAAAGTTCCCAAAGTTAACTGTATTTTTAATAACTATAATATAGAATAGGAAACAGATTTTACATTTAAATGTTTAAAATTTTTTGCTTTGCTCCAGGTATCCTTAAAGCTAAAAAATATTGGTAGCTTCTAACTGAAGCAAAATATATAGTAGTTCTAATGAAAGCACAGACTACCAAAGTAATAGAAGAGCCTCTGCTTTCTTTTTCATTCTCTCTCCTACTCACGACTCTATTTTGCCTTAAACTTACTGCTTATCTTAACCTCCTACCTTCAAATCTTTGTCTTTGCTTCTGAAGGATAAAAAATATTATGTTGGGTGTAAAACAAGTTTCTTGCATATACACAGTCTTCTCCCCAGATAAAAAATGCTTACGTTTAATAATTACTATATAATGATAACCTATGAAAAGCACAAGATTAAAATATACTTATGTTTAGGTTTTAACATTTACATTTTATGAGTAACTCTTCCCTTTCAAGTTTGTCCTCATCTGAATGATCTTCCCACCACTTGAGGGGGGAAAAAAATACAGCCTTGGAAAATCCCTCCAAAACTCCCACCTATTTGGTTACTGACTATATCAACACCCTCAATGTCCTAAAAGATCATGACACTGGCATTAACTTCAGAGGAAATCACAGTTTAAGAAGTCCTATATTAAATACAGATCAAAATACAGTTCTCACCACTAATGAATACAGTTACCACTCATCAGTAACTTACATATCCTAAATATTTTGAAATACAACTAATAATCCATCAAAATATAAATTGTAAAGTTAAATTTGGAAACAAAATAATCTGTGCGTCATTATATATTATTATTTACTAGAATTGTAGTAATGTAGGTAATGTGAAAAACATTAGTAACATTGTAGGTAATGTGAAAAAAACAATTAAAATGAAATATATTCTAAAATACTCATTAATGTTCTACCATTATTAGAATAATCCTGAAGTGTTAACTGTATACCATCATCTCAAATATTATTAACCAAGGTAATTAATATAAAAACTTCATAGCACTAAATTATACTCACTCTGAGCGGAGCCGGGCTTCCATACCATCTGGTAGAAAAAGTTTTATTGTGGAAACAATACATCCATGGGTAACTGGTTAAAATAAACAAATAAGATGGATTAAATAATTGTTTAAAAATACAAACCTTCATCTCTCTCATATCCAAACATTTTATTCCTAAATAACTTCCAGGAAAAAAATCTGGTGGTTTTTTTGTTTGTTTTTTGTTTTTTAATCTGGTGGTTTAATGGCAGTATTCACTCCCCTGGAGAAAGTCATCCCTGTTTATACTGAATCACAGCTGCAAGGCAGAATTATAGATAGAATTGTTTTTGAAAAGTGCCCTAACCTCCAATGCTGTAGCAGTCCATAAAAGAAGGTCAGTTGAATTTATGTAAATACAATTGAGGAGAGGAAATGCACTTTTTCCCCTATATTCTGGCATCAAAACCTAACTCCAACTATTCCCCAATTTAATAGTTAGCCCTAATTCCTAATTCTCCTGTCCTCCTCAATCTGTAACTCCTATCCATGCTTAACAAAACTTGTAAGTTCTGCATAATAGAGCTTGAAATATGCCATTCAATTCTCCCATTTGATGAGTGAGAAAACCAAGACCTCAGACAAGTGAAGCTGCTTCTGGTACTCTGTTTATTAAAGTCTGAGATTTCCAGTTCAGTATTTAAAATTGTGGTTTTGGTGCTTTTTCTTCCTCCACCCCCTAAAATTTTTATATAACATTACACCAGTCATTTTGTAGACAACTTCTTACTGTTGCTTCTTACTTCCTCCTTTTCCTTCTGATGATTTCAAGAGACAAAACCCCCCAAAGGCAGTAAGTAGCTTCTCTTTGTGATTGGGCTTTATAAGAAAATATTTTTTTGCTGTTTTAAGGTTGATGGCTTTTTATTTCTCTATTCTTCCAAGATTATATATTCTGGGGTTAGGATTCAAAGAGTTAATTTATTTAATTTACCAATTAAAAGCTAATGCAGGGTGCTGAAAATATACTGTCTCATAATTAGAAAAGGAGTGGTTATATGACCATATACATTTGTCAAAACTCAGTAAGTTGTACCCACTGTATAAAACTGGTGTTGCACATAAATTATATCTCAATAAAGCTGATTAAGAATAAAGCTAATGCTCGGATGCTTGGGTGGCTCAGTTGGTTAAGCATCTGACTTTGGCTCATGTCATGATTGCAGAGTCCTGGGATCAAACTCTGAGTTGGGCTCCATGCTTGGTGAGGAGTCTGCTTCTTTCTCTCCTTCTATCCCTCCCCCTGCTTGTGCTCTCTCTCTCTCAAATAAAAAATAAATAAAATCTTAAAAAAAAATAGAGCTAATGCATTTATGTAAGAGTAACTTATTAAGTGATCAGGCCTATAAACCATCAAAACAATATTATAAACATGAAGTAATATGATTATTCTGTCATCTGGAAATATACAGTAAACTTAAGAATCTTAGTGCAATTTACTCAATTTTCAAAACTTATTATTTGAAAAGTGCTAACACAGATCAAGAACCATCCACAGCAATTACAGCCATGAACCACCTGGGCTCCTTCCTTCCCTTCAGGCCTCATCCTCCATCCTGCTACCATAAATACCCTATGCAAGACCAAGCTACTTGCATTTCCAAAATCCTTTTTTCACAACTCTATTCATTTTACAAGCTGTTCTGTCAGTGATATCATTTTATCCTCTTGCCTGCATGACCAAAGGCTACTTATCCCCTAGGCTCAGACTTTCTACTTACTTCATGGAACTCATTATCTGATTTAGGGGTCTCCAGAGTCTCCTATATCTACTTCTTATAATAGTAAGCACAGTGCACTGTGAATATTTGTCATTTACGCAACCACTGTCTCACCAGTTAGAGCAGACTCTGTAAGAGGGGCAAAGATTGGTTGCTTTTCACTTTTTAAATCCCATACTTGGCAGAGTTATCTGGCACAAAGTAGGCATTTAATGAATGATTACTGAATATGCCAAATAACATGGTCGGTTAATATTTTACAGCTTCCATAACCCAGGGTGAAGACATCTCTTACTTTGAGGGCAGCAGAGTTCACCTACACTTGTAAGAACTACTTAACTCCCTCCTTTCCCCTAGTAGAATATAGGGAAGGGACAGATTTTCCCAGCTCTATGACTCCGCCAGAGATCTACTCTTTACAGGCTATAATAAATACAAGAGAAGAGTATAACAAAATCCAGCAATATTGATACTTGACCAATGTATTTAAATTGATAATAGAGTCTAAAAAATTACATGCATTGAGTTACAGAATAAAATTGCAGTGCCAGAACTGACAAGCTGTGATATATTATTACATCAGAATTTCCATTGCTCAGATATATCACCCCAAAGTCTAGCAAGTGAAATGATGTACAAATCTGTGAAATGAATCGAGGGGTAATACTGACAGGGCAGCATGGGGTTGCTGTACTACTGAAGGCAGTTAAAGATCACGTCTGACTAAGTGGACAATCTAGTCTAGCCAGCCCTGCTTTTGAAAAGGTTCCTGTGACAAGCAGATACATACATATGCATAGAATTATTAGTTGTCTTTTTAATTTGCAACAGGCGAGTATTTAAAACTACCTGATAAAAATGTTTTGTTCTAATACTTACATTAATCAACTCTATATAACAGTATTTCCCAAAATGGAGTGCTAGTGGGTGTTAACAAAAACAGATATGAAGGTCAGAAAAGTTTGGGAAATACTTGGTTAAAATATATTGAAGAGTTTTTATTTTTTTTATACCAGTCTTTTTCAGAGCTCAATGGGCTTTTTATCCATCATGAGGCTCTAAAAGTAAGATGCACTTCCAAACTTATTTGACCATTGAGCATCTCTGTCCCGTTTTCAGAACACTTACACAGGAACTGATATGACAGTATTATATACATGATATATACAGTATTATGAAAAAAATACTTTAGAAAGTACTGCTCTCAAATATTTTATTAATCACTTTTTAAACAAATTTTGCTCTCAAAATTTTCCCAGAAACATTATTCACCATATTTCCAAGATTCAGAGACAAAATGATTGTAAAACACACAATTTAAAAGTTTCTCAGGCAGGGTAAGAAGGCTGCAGGATCACTGCCACATTAAATACAGGTACCCTTCGACTTTTTTTTTTTTTAAGAGAGAGCGAGAGAGGGAGGGAGAGGGAGCGCATGAAGAGGAGGGAGGGGCAGAAGGAGAAGGAGAGAGAGAATCTTAAGCAGGCTCCACACACAGTGCTGGACATGGGGTTCCATCTCAAGACCCTGAGATCATGACCTCAGCCTAAATCAAGGGTTAGAGATTTAACCAACTGAGCTACCCAGTTGGTGCTCCACTCTCTGCTTTTTAAAAGTTTGTATTATATCCCTTTACTTTTATGAAAGACCTACATCAGTACCTGTTTTCCCAACCAAAAGAAATCCAAAGAGGATTTTTGCTTATTGTGAAAAAAAAGGTAAAGTGCAAATAGCATTCAGCAAGCATTTTGCAGTGAGCTGTTGTTACAAGGCATTGAGAGGAGCCCTGGCAAGCTCCTCCCCCACAAAGTATACTCAGCACCTCAGCATCCAGCAGCCATAGTTTTGAACTGTGTCTGTGAACATCTCTGCTTTATCTTGATTTATTTTGTGCATCCATTAGCAAAATTATGTCCCTCAGGTATCAGAAAAGCCTAAGAGAGATGACACTTTGGGTCTGAGAATGCTAAAAAGTTTTTCCATATAAGTTAATGTAATTGCTTCTTCCCTTTACACCAATTTTTAAAGGTTTCATAGGAGATGCCTGGGTGGCTTAGTCAGTTGAGCATCAGACTCTTGATCTCAGTTCAGGTCTCGATCTCACAGTTGTGAGTTGAAGCCCCGGTACTAGGCTCCATGTTGGGCATAAAACCTACGTTAAAAAAAAAAAAAGTTTCATAGGAATGATCTACTTTCTGACAGCAAGTAAAACTGCATATATGCATTGTAAGCTACATGCAAATTTCAAAAATGTTAAAACAAGAAGTGTGTCTGACTCAAAAAAACAAGGCATCTATGCATAAAAATCTGCAATTACTTGTACTTATGAGATTTTATTAAAAATCAAAATGAAGACTACCTAAGCTGTCATTTGTGGGTTTTTTCCTCTATTACCTCATACAGGTTATTGTTTTTGCTTTTGAATTAATATATTTACTTTATGGTATGAAGTCAGCCTTTACTATTGCCTCTTCACACAGGCATTACTTAAAAGACCCATGTTCACTGTGATGAGCTTAAAAGCTATGTAAGGCCCTGAATTGGAAGACTGAAACTTCTGGGGTATGTTGTAGTATGGCTCTATCTCTGTTCCTGCATTGAGTGGAAAGGTCAACAGTACTTTATATTTGAGTAGTTTGAAGGATCCCTTGAAATGACTGGCAGTAATAGAAGTACAATGAGTAAGATGATAAAAACATAAGAAACATCTAAAAAAACCAAGATCTAAATGAGAGGCATTAACATTTCCAAACTGAGGAATTATTTGCTTGTCTTTTGACTACAATCTAAGGTTAAAAAGTTACCAAACTTTCAACCTTGAAATTTTCACTTCATAAAGCTTCCAATTCAAAGATTTTTAAAATTATTTTTTAAGTTTTTTTTTTTTCCCGAGAGAGAAGCAAGCGAGAGAGAAAGTAAAAGAAAAGCAAGCGAGTAAGGGGAGAGGCAGAGGGAGAAGCAAAGGGAGAAACAGACTTTCCACTGAGCAGGGAGCCCAACAAGTGGCTTAATCCCAGGACCCTGAGATCAAGATGTGAGCTGAAGGCGGATGCTTAACCAATGGAGCCACCCAGGAGTCCTGATTTTAAGTAGGCTCCTCACCTAGCGAGAAGCCCATTGTGGGGCTTGAAATCAGGACCCTGAGATCAAGACCTGAGCTGAGATCAAGAGTTAAATGCCTAACTAAACCATCCAGGTGTCCCTCAAAGATCTTTTTTTTTTTTTCTTTTTTTTTTCAGTTAGAAACAAGGCAGGAAAGCTAGCCAAAAAGACAACATTTTGGGACATCTAGGTGGCTCAGCAGTTGAGCATCTACCTTCAGCTCAGGGCATGATCCCAGGTCCAGATGAGTCCCACATTAGGCTCCCTGTGGGGAAGCCTGCTTCTTTCACCCTCTGCCTGTGTCTCTGTGTGTGTGTGTCTCTCATGAAGAAATAAATAAAATCTTAAAAAAAAAGTGATATTTTAATTCTAAAAAGTGTTTTTGTACTGATATTCTATCATTCTGTCTTCATTTATGAGCTAGAGATCAGTAATCAAAAGCTTTCACTCCTCAGCAAAAAAAAAAAAAAAAAAAAAAGAAAAAAGAAAAAAAACAGAAAAAGCTTTCCCTCATCAACTCCTTGTTTATGTCAGGAATAATTCTCTCCAGGAAAGGTAGCATAAATGCTTATTCTTGCTCTTTATTTACTTGTTTTCAGGATGGTTTACCTATGTTTTTCTAAGGGTGATCAAATCTTTTTGTTTTCTTTTTAGTATCATTTAAGTTCATGGATTTAAGCACATTTGATATATTTCAATCCACTGCTGTTATTATTTGATCCTCAAACTGTCCCATCTTTGATCAATTAGAACTTCATGTTAATTGAATTTTCTGACAGAAAATTCCTAGGAGTCTCAGTTTCATTGTTTTATATATGACAAAATCTTTTTTAAGATTTTATTTATTTATTTTTGAGATACATAGAGAGGCAGAGACACAGGCAGAGTGAGAGAAGCAGGCTCCCTGCAGGGAGCCCGATGCGGGACTCAATCCCGGGACTCCAGGATTGTGCCCTGAGCCAAAGGCAGGCGCTAAACCGCTGAGCCACCCAGAGATCCCCTATATGACAAAATCTTCTATGCTCAACCTGTACATTTCCTGCTTAGACTCAGAGTTAGCTATTTCTCCCAGGAATCCTGTTTCTAACTATTTATTTGGTGGGAGACCTTTCTCTAGGTATGTGAATTCATTTGCTACTTTATTTCTCTAGCATACAATGGAGCAATACTTCTTCTTAGGTTATTTTTCTATTTATGCACAAGGAGTAGTGGTTCTTTAGTTTTAGCTGTTTGCTAAATAGTCACTGAGAATCTGCTGGCTATGAAGCAGTAGGATGGTAAAGATGGGGAAAATCAAAATGATTATGACTAGGTCCTTGTCTTGAGATTTCAATATATTTTGTAGAGAGAACAAGAAACAGCTAACATAACAACAAAAGGGGAAATTTTTCACAAATGCTACAAGAGGTATAAAATACTGTGGAAATTTGGAACAAAGGCAGGGGAGGATTTATAAAAAGGGTTAAAAAAAAAGAATAAGACTTCAAAAGCTGGAAATGGAAGGAAAGGCTGAGAGAGAATGGCATGAGCAAAGAAAGAGACCTCAGGATCATGGCTTAAGCCAAAGGCAAACACTCAACCACTGAGCCACCAGGTTACCCAAGTTTGATGTCTTTTATTTTTTTAACATTTTTATGATGATAGAAGATAGCTACACTTTTTAAGATTTTATTTATTCATGAGAAACACAGAAAGAGACAGAGAGACAGAGAGAGAGAGGCAGAGACACAGGCAGAGGAAGAAGCAGGCTCCAAGCAGGGAGCCTGACGTGGGACTTGATCCCAGGTCTCCAGGATCATGTCCTGGGCTGAAGGCAGAGCTAAACCACTGAGCCACCTGGGCTGCCCCATAAGACATTTTAAAATTTATTCAACCAGTATATGCCAAGTTGAGTGTGGAGATTCTACAATGAAGACATACACAATGCCTGCTCTTGTGTAGCTTAGTGAGAGAGGCAAACATGTAAAGGAGAGTGCAGTGTGCAACAGGGACATGGAAAGACACCTTTTTCAACCTAGAAAAAAGTTTTTAGCCAAAGGAATAAGCATGTGCGAAAAGACAAGGTCTACTGTGGGAAGTAAAAATAATTGAGGGCAGTTTGAGCACAATAAAAGGAAGATACCACTGCCCCTTGCTCATAATGGGCTCCCTGTTCATAGGGGGTTACCTAGGAACAGATATTGGTGAAGTAGACCTCAGGGATGAACTGACTGGAGTTATATACCAAGTTTATAGAACTAGCTGGCCCCAAGCTTTGCAGGAGAGAGTTACTGTAATGTTATGTAGCCCAGAACTCATGCTCTGTCTGAGCAGTTTGTGGGTTTGGGTACAAAGGAATAGATAGCTGATTTCAGGAGGATCTGATAGGTTGGCATTCTCTCTCATTTCCTTGAAAACAATCTATTAGAATATCATCTTATTTGTTTTCAACGATATCTTACATCCAGAGGACAAGTTATTTGTACCTTGAGTTTTCAACCTGGAGTCACACTATATGGAAAGTCAAACATCAAAATCAGCTTGTTTTGGAGAGGATGGAGTAGAAGAGTCACTAATATGAATGGATATGTTCAATGACATTAGGTTCCTGTGACCTTTTTAACAAAATCATGATTTTATATACACACACACACACACAAAATATTTTTATATATTATATATTTTTTGAAATTTCCTTTTACATATTCATTTCACATAAATACATAAATGACACAGATAGTGGAAGGTTTTTAATTGCAGCCACATTAGCCCCATCCTTTTTAATTTGGCTCCCTCTTCTCCTTTACTTCTCCTCTCCACCCCACTCCAGGATGACTCACAGTAATGACCTAGTATACATCCTTCTATGCTTTTTCCCCTATGTTCATATAATCATATTCAAACACATACATGAACATGTACATTTATAGGGATTGGTGAGACTTTTTAAAATCAGGAATTATTAATAGTGATTCTTTCCTCAACAGTGTATCTTACACAAATCTCTACAATTCATATAATCCTAATTTATTCTTTTTAATAGCTACACAATGGGCAATTTTAAAATTATGCTTCATTTGTTCTGTGCACAGTGACGAAAAGAAATCCTTTCATACATCCTCACAAACTATTTTTTATCATTTCAAGTGTCTAATTTTATATTCTTACTATAAATATATTCAAAAGCACTATGTAGTACTGTTTTACATTAATTCATGCTTTATGTAAATAGTATTGTACCACGCATATCCTTCTGCAATTTGCTTGAGAGAATGTTTGAGATTTATCCTTACTGATATATGTAAATTTAGTTCATACATTTTTACACCTGTATAGCATTTGTGCTACTTTTATTCTATTTTTATTTCTTTATTTTTTGAGAGAGAGAGAGTGAGTGTGCAAGCAGAGGTAGGAGGAGAGAATCTTAAGCAGGCTCCATGCCCAGAGTGCACGGAGCCCAATTTGGGGCTCAATCTCATAACACTGATATCATGACCCGAGCCAAAAAAATCAAGAGTCAGACACCTGACTGACTGAGCCACCCAGGTACCCCTTTTTATTCTATTTTAATTAAAATTCTTATTTTATTTAGTTTTTTTCTATTCATTCTATTTTATTTAGTTTTTTTCTATTCATTCTATTTATTTAGAATTTTTATTAGGAAACTCCTAAACTTGATCAAATGCTTTTTTTTTTTTTAGGTTTTCAGAGTTTGACTTTATTTTGCAGTACAGAAATCATTTGGAGCCATTTTGAGACAGGCATCATTGAAGAGGTCACATCTAGAATACAAAAGAAGCTTCTATTTTTACATGGTCTATGATTGAGTTTCTTTCCCTTTGTTCTCATCAACTGTATAAGGTTAAAACACTGCACACAGTCTTCCTCTAAAATGACTTGGTTTGAAGTTGGGTTAGAATTTTAGGCCCACATAACTCCAACTGGTGGCTGTTTTCCATGGGCACATATAACACTTGACAGAACACAAAATGTAAAGGTGTAGGGAAAACATAGGGCTTCTGTCCCAGATTATGGACAATTTCTAATTCCCTTAACATCAAGAGGACAGATGGCACACAAATTGTACTGATCCAGCTCTTGAGCAGCAGAAGCACACAACTGCAAAGGCTACACTGATGAAAAGATACAAATACATTATCAAGTGCTCTGAATCAGTATCACAATGTTTTTTAAAAACTGATCTTTCACTAGGAAAAAAAACCTAGTATTGGTTAAACTGAATATAATATGGTAATCTGCGAATTCTGAATAGCCACTTGAAAACAAGTTAATACATGAAATTAGAAGGGAAAGGAACATTTACTAATACAGTGCTCTGCAATCTCAGTTTTGATTACAAAAGCAGGCCTTATAATATTGATTTCATACAGTATACATCATTTGCCAGAAGTTTGTCCTAATTAGATAATAAAAGGTACTGCTATTAGTCTTCCCCATTAATATAATTTGTGCTTCATTTCCTCTAAGTCAAACTCAGATTCCGTCATCCTCTTCCAGGTGTCCTTGATGTCATCACAAGTTGTTTCAAAATGAGTTGGAGCATTGTATATGCAGAAAATAAAGACCTGGCTTTCTGTTTCCAAGTCTTTTGGTACAAGGAGGTCATTAATGTTAACAAATTTCTATTCAATTGGCTCCAAAAGCTCCAAAGCTGATCTGATTTCTTTCCCTGGCTCCTTGAAAGGTCTCCACAGTTGTACTAACTATGGCGATATACCTTCCTTGTGCTGCCACACTGTGTATGGAGGAAATCATGCAGACATAGCTATCTGGCTTCTGACTGACTTGGTTCTGGGGAATGATAATCTGGCAGGAGCTGGTACCACTGATGTTCTTGATGGGGTGGCTGAGGATGCAGATAACTGATCACTTGGCTCACTTTTTCTACCTGGTCTTTTGCATAGCTGGGATTACAAATGAGCTGCTTACAGTGATTAACCTCTCCTTCAGATTTCACAACAATCACTCCTCCATTTTGTACGATTTCTTCAGTTGGTTTATTGAGCATGTAGGTACCATCATAAATAGCACACAGACCTGCAAATCCCAGGGCTAAGTTCTCCAAGACCATACAAAAGATAAAGGTCTGGACTTTCGCTGTATCTTGCCAGAGACTTTAAAGTTTAATCCTATTAATGGTTTCACAGCATGGTTGATCTAAACAGTAATTGGTTTTTATTTTTTTTCCTAAGATTTTTTATTTATTCGTTTTGAGAGAATGAGTTAGAGCATGAGCAGGGTGGAGGATCAGAAGGAAAGGGTGACCCGACATGGAGCTCCATCCCAGAAGCCCGGGATCATGACCTGAGCAGAAGGCAGACACTTAACCAACTGAGCCACCCAGGTGCCCCAAATAGTCATTGGTTCTATAAGATGCCAGGGCATGGCCAGTAAAATCTATGACATCTTGTCCCAAGTCAAATTTCTTGTACAACTCTCAAATTGCAGTCTTCTTAGGATCAATGTCCTCAAAAGTTCAGGGATCTTTTTCATCAAAGCTGGCAACAGACACTAGGGATCTTCTGAAGCAACGTTTTTCAAACAATCTCATTAAGCTAGATGCCAGGGCTTCTGCTTTAGTGGAAGGAACCTTGTAGATTTTTCCTCCCTTATAGACAAAGCTCCCTTCAGTCACTTTGAAAAGTGGATAGCAGTGACCTCTGTATAAAGCAGCATCTTAACCAGCTGACCACTGACCATAAGGAACTTAGGAATTAAGTCAACGTTCCAGTCTCTTCCTATCCCTACTAATGATGGTGGTACACTGGTATTCTAAATCTTTTGTATACATCTTCCAGAGGTGTTATAGAAGAACCTTCTTCTCTATAATACAGGTTTCTATCCATGTGAATAACTTTCTTTCCATTCACTGACATTATACCTGACAGGATAAATTCAGTCAGGCTGGTGCCCAGCAGGAATACTTCATACTCCTCATTCATGGTGGGGGAGAGGGAGGACCTAAGCCTGAAGAAAAGAGAAAAGCACAGGGCTGGAGGGGTCAGAGGCTATACAGCCAACCTGAAGCAAGAGGAAGCACTCTGGCCTGTCTGATGGAAAAGGAAAGCCAGGGCTAGAAGTAAAACAGAGCTGCCAAGGAAGAGAGGTTGGCCTCCAGCTCAGATGGGAAGAGAAGAATCCAACCTTTTCAATACCTACTGGTTATACAGTAATATGGTTTTCATGTAACATTTTTAGTTTGTGGACAGAGTTAATAGAGTTCCCCAATACTGAATCATTTTTTTTTAATCTTGGAATAAAACCCACTTTGTTGTTTATTCTAACTTCATTTCTGAAGTTAATTTATTAATACCTTAATCAGAATTGTTCCTCTATCATCACAAGTGAAATTAGTGCTAGTTTTCTGTCTTTGAACTGTATCTTTATGAGAATTTGGCATTAGTGATATGCTGTTGGCTTCTCTAAAGGATTCTGACAGCTTTCCACATTTATGCATGTTTGGATTATTCAAATAACATTGAATTTACATGCTTTTAAAAATAAGACCATTATTCAGCTGTGAATAATATGACCAGAACCTCTGGTTCTGGTCAATCTTTAATAACTTCTTAGTTTCTTCTAAGGAAATCAGTTTACTCTAGTTTTCTACATCTTGGCATAATTTTGCTAGGAAAATATTTTACTCTAGCTCCATTCCTTGTCATAGGTTGGCATGTACTAGTTTCTCAAAATTCTTTTAGTACATCCTGTATCTGTGTTTATGTCTCTTTCATTCCTTATCTTGTGTATTTTTGCTAGTATTTTTTTTAACCTAATAAGGGAATCAAGACTTACGAATTACCTGCTGTATTGTTTGTTGGTTGGCTGGATGATTTTTACAAAACCAGCATTTGGTCTGCTTATCCCTTCTATATGTTTTTGCTTATTTCATTAATTTCTGCTTTTTATTTCCCAACTTCTTTTTCTTGTTCTTTTTCTGACTTCTCCTAAATGACAAGTTCCTTCATAGTACTTCTTTAGTAGAGAAGGAATTTAAGATGATTAATTTTTATCTGAGTAAAGGATTACTGTATTTTAGTATAAAAGTCTTTCCTTTCCTTTCTACATAGTTTAAAATTCCCCTTTTGAGTTCTTCCTTGATCCAGGAGTTAACCGGTAATGCTGTATAATTTCAGTAGGATTTTTCAAGTGATATAAAGCTTATCATAGTACTGTTTAGCATAGGACATAGGAAAAAGTCTAACTTTTTCCCTGGCATATACAGGTAGTACTCAACTAGTGATAGAGCTGTCTCCCAAGAGCCCAGGAATGTCAACTTTTTGAAAGAATAAATACCAAAAGAAACATTTTAAATGATGAATTTTTCTTTAATTTCCTTAAAGTTGGCATAAAAGATAAATATTCAAAGAAGCCTGCAAGAATCTAATGTTGCTAAAATAATGGTGCACTAATAATAACTCTGAATTTCAGGACTGTCCTCTTAGCTTCCTACAGCATGTTCTAAAGAGTATCTCTCACAGCTAGATGGGAAAGAAGAGTGGGAAGGAGTCTGGAAAGAGCTGCATTCTAGAACAATCACCACCCCCCCCCACCAGAGATCGGCGTATATGCTAGTGTATTAAGGACTCTGAGAAGTCCTATTTACTTTTGGTTAACTATTTCCTAAGTGTATTTGACAACCTCATTCTTTTATTAATTAACACCTATTAATTCTCTTTGGGAAATGCAAGGCAAAAAGACTGACATTCCCTGGGAAAAACATGTAATCAAATTCTCTGTCTTCTCTGTGGGTTACTCACAGCTGGGGCTTAGTAAGTGTTTGCTGAATGACTTGGTACCAGAGGTGTGTGATGTGGCAACAGATGCTACAGTGGCAACACAGCTGTTCTTAGTATGGTCATAAATAAGGTGAGCTTTCTTAGTAAGGTGTACTGAGTAGTTTGTATCAAAATACAAACTATTTTACAGTTGTAAATGGAAATTCCTAAGTTTTGACCCTACCAGAATTCAAATATCAAAACCTAACTCCCCAAGAAGGCATCAAAACCCAGTAAAAATAATACTGCAGTTGCAACAACCAGTGAAAAGTATGTAAATGTACATGTACAAGCACACACACAGTAGCAGCATCACCAACTACCCATCTTCATCCCCATGTCTACTGTGCAAAATGTCAGATACTGATGACTTAGGGTATCACCAGATCAAAGTATGTTCAGAGAAGCAAAAGGAGAAACTTGTCAATTGGTTCCACTGCCCATATTAAACTAAGACAGAGGGGGCACCTGGGTATCTAGTGGCTGAGCATCTGCCTTTGGCTCAGGTTGTGATCCCAAGGTCCTCAGATCAAGTCCCGCCCACATCAGGATCCTTGCAGGAAGCCTGCTTTCCCCTCTGTCTATCTCTCTGCCTCTCTCATGAATAAATAAAATCTTTTATTTTTTTTATTTATTTTTTAATAAAATATTAAAAAAAAAACTAAGACAACATAACTGTATACTTCTAGTTCCTATTCATTTAGTTTATGATCCACAGAACTTTTTTTTTTTTTTTTTTATGATAGTCACAGGGAGAGAGAGAGAGAGAGAGAGGCAGAGACACAGGCAGAGGGAGAAGCAGGCTCCATGCACCGGGAGCCCGATGTGGGATTCGATCCCGGGTCTCTAGGATCGCGCCCTGGGCCAAAGGCAGGCGCCAAACCACTGCGCCACCCAGGGATCCCTGATCCACAGAACTTCATGGTCGTCACATAGTGAAGCAGGTAAAGCCAGAATGCTTTAGAATTGTAAAAATGAAGACTATCTACATTTATTTAGCTAGAGAACTTCGAGTTTCAAAAACTGTGAGATGTGAAATTTTGGATCTTGATAAGTGCTAATAACTGCCTACAGAACTCTAATTGTGTTTGGGGCAAAAATGTACACACAACTGGACTGGATAACTCGTAACTGACCAATAACAATCATGGATCTCCTAATTCCTTCTGTCAGGTAAGTAACTTCCCAGGTTTCTTTGTAGCCATACTTAGTTAGGTATGTATGTGGTCAGTGAGACAAGAGGAGTATAAATCTTCTACCAAAGACATTAAAAAAAAAGAGCCCTACAGAAAGACATTTTGTCCCTGCCTTACAGTTTTTTCCAAAGATACTGGCATGAAGGAAATAAGGCCTATGGCTGCTGCCATCCTGCATAAGAGACAAACATATTAGGGCAGTAACCCTGGATTCCTCATAACATCACCAAGTCAAGTAAACAAAGTCTGGACCTCCCCTCCTGCATTCTTGTTAATGATAAATATCCTTATGGGTTAATATTCTGTTGGTTGGGTAGGCTGTCACCACAACCAACTATTTCCTAAAGTAACACAAGAGCATCCTATAGTTTCACACTGTGATGAAAAATATAAATCACTTATTAACATTTTGTAATTTAAAGTTTTAGAAAAGCAATAGGGGAAGTAAGAGATTCTTAATTTTTACTGCATGTAATGCTGTATGTAAATGCTTTTACAAACATAAAATGTTTTATAACAAATAGAATTTTTTTTAAACTTAAAAAGACAAATAGGAAAAATCGATCCATACCCGTACCTTTCCGTGTGTTCTCCGTTACATCTACTCCAAACTGGATAATATCACCAGAAAGAATTTCACATGGTGGACTTTCTTCAGAGCCTCGACTCAATCTCTGGCTATTTATAAAGGTACCGTTACTACTTTTAGTGTCTTGGAGATAAAACTGCAAAACAAAAACAAGAACAAAAAACAAAGATTAGTACTAATAATTCCAAACCTACTTTAAGAGAAAGGACTCCCACCTTTGCAAACTACTACGGGTGGATATTTTCCCCTACCAATTCAAACCATTTGTTTCAGCTAAGGCTCTCCTTTAATATATATGAAATTAGAACCTGAAACCAAGTGATTTAAAAATCCAGCTAGACAAAATGCTGCAATCACTCTGGAAAACAGTTTATGAAGTCCTCAAAACGTTAAACAAAAAGTTAGCACATAACCCAGCAATTCAACTGGGGAATACATACACACACACATACTCAAGAGAACTGAAAACATATGTCCTCACAAAAACTTGTACATGAGTGTTCATAGTAGCATTATTCATAATAGCCAAACAGTGAAAACAACCTGAACATCCATCCACTGATGAACAGGTAAACAGAATGCAGTGTATTCATATTATATTATATTATTTGGCAATATAAAGTAATGAAGCTCTGAGTCATGCTACAACATAAACTTTTAAAATATTACAGTAAGCAGTTTACTGCAAAAGACCATATAGTATATAATTTCATTTATATGAAATATCCAGAATAAACAAATCCATAGAGACAAAAAGCACATTTTTGGTTGCAAGGAGTTAAGATACCAGGGTATAAAAAAGGTAAAGGGGTGGGAGAGTGATGGCAGAAAATGACTGCTAATGGGTACAAGGTTTTCTTTGGGGGTGATTAAAATGTTCCAAAATTTAAATAATAGCAATGGTCACATAGCTTTGTGAATATACTAAAAACCAATGAATTGTACACTTTAAAAGGATGAATTTTATAGTATGTGAATATTTCAATAAAGCTGTTATTTAAAAACAAACAAACAAACAAAAGCCAGCTAGAGAAAATCCTATCTTTCCATCTCACTGCTTGTAATGTTGTTCCAAGGATATCAGAGCTAAATAAAAGGAAATGTTTATTCCACAGCCAAGGACAATTGGTTTTCGAACACCTATATTTAATAGCTATCAGTTAGCTAACGTACTTGGTATCAGGAATGACATATCTCCAGTAAATTCTTTGTAATAAAGCAAGTTAGAGACACTTGGAACTAAAATACTGGAAATCAGCTATGAAGCTACTATTTCCTGGGCTCCTAAACTTGCCTTTCACCACTTGAGTAACTTCCCTCTTTAAAAAGGGAGAGATAACAGGAGGCACAGAAAGCCTACCTATTTATCATCCACCTATTCTAAAAGAAACACAACAATTGGGATCATGCACAACAGACTTACTAGGAAGAGAAAAACGAATAAAAAAATGTACCTTTCTTTTTGCATTTTTCTAGGCCTACTCTCCAGCCCTGCTTATTCTAGCAACATATTTCACTGAATACCTTCCTAAGGAAGAAAGGAAAGAAGAAAACTAATATTTATTAAAACATATGTTATACCACCAGGTCCTCATTTAATCTTAACATTATATTTATGATACAGATATTATTTCCATTTGTAATTAAGAAAAATGAGGCACCGGCAAGTATCTTCCAAAGGACACAGAGATAGGAGCAGGGATTCAAATAATAGAACAGAAAGGTCCATTTTTTCTCCATTACTTCACATTGACCTTTATGTTTCATTTATCCTTCACTCCTCCCACAAGCTCTTTTCCAAAATGAAATACAACAAAAGAATATACAATTTGAAGAAAATATGAAAATGACATCTCATTAATTCCTAGGTGGCAATTTAAAAGCCACTAGGCTGTCTATAAATGACTTATTCTCTGTAATTCAAAAGAGACCAACTGTCACTTTGGCTAGCAGTTTGTATACCTAATTACAGACCATTAATAATGAAAATTGTGTTGATATTTTACAAGTCCATTTGAAATTTACAGGCCTTACCATTTTACACCGGGAGAGAAGCACAGTAATACACTCAAGTAGGAATACTTACCCTCACAATTTTTCCTCTACCCTCGAACCTACTGTTACACCATGTAAGGGAATTTGGTTTTTGTTTTTTAATGAACATATTCATGGGAAATGTGGCAATATCTGGATTCTGGCTTGGTCATTTGTAGTACTGTGTGTCTTAACAAGCTAAAGGATTTATACTTGATATATAGTGTTTTACAAACTTCGAGTTCTGATCCATTAGTGTGTTACAAAGTCATTTAGTAGTCTGTGGTTAGCATTTTGATTTAAACTTAAAAAGAACAGAACAGAAATAAGAATATATGAAATGACGTTCAGTACTGTTAACAAGCTTTGGAAAACAAAAAGGTGTGTATGTGTTTCAACCTCTTACATGGCTTTTGCATAACTCTACAATCACAAATTTTTTAATTAAAAAAATTTAAAGTCAACATTAACCCAGGTTCTTTTCATTCTGACGCATCTGTATCGCTGTCCGAAGCACAGCCTCCATTTAGTGTGAACGTATCGTTTACAGTAGTTGTCCACCCTTTCTCTAGTCTCAATCTGCTAATAGCTTCCAAATACCTTAGAATGAAACCTAAAGTTCTTATCATTATAGTCTATAAGGCCCTACATGATCTTGCTCTTGGTTTTCTCTCCAAACTCATTAACGTCCACTATCTTCTACCCTCATCTCTCTCAGCCACACTAACCTCACTCATGCACCTGAGCCTTTGCACTTGTTTATAGCTAGACCACATTAGTCTACTTCCCTACAAAACTATTTTCATTGATATGATTTAACCTTCTGTCCATGGGTGTTTTGAAAGACTTATTAAAAGTGATGTTTCTGTATCTTCTATGAAATAATCTGCTATTATTCAGTCTAAATTGTATGGAAACTATTCTATGTACAGTTTAGGTTCCTGAAGGTAATTTGTTTGCAAGGGACTGTGCTTACAGTCCTGTAAGCACTTCCTGTAGGTAGGTATGTTCGCTGGTCCTTTGTCACTTTTCAACCAGAAATATTTTTCTCCTCTATGATGATAAATAAATGTTCTTCTATCAGGCTTCTCTTTTTTTCTTTAAAAGACATCAGTTTTGGCTACTCTAAAATTTTTTTCAAATCCTGTTGAAGCTTTAACTATCTTTATTTCCTAGTAATATAAAAAATGCTCAAGCAGCTCTAGTGTTTGCACTAGCCACCAGGCATTCACTTCAAGCAGGTGTTTAAGTAGCCCTGAATTTATAAAACCCTCTGTAGCTTAGGGGCCCAAGTTCAACTTACACTGTTTTCAGACTTTACATCTGATTAACCCCTTGTTTTTCCCAGAAATCAGACATTGATAGTTGTCCTTGAACCAAAAGATTCTCTCTGCCCCATTACTTTTCCTTGTCCCTTGGTGATTTTGATTACTTTCAATGACCCAGGCACTATACTCCACATATTACATAATTTGCTCTTTGGCCTTCAGAAAATTCTTACCGTTCATTCCATAAACAAATACATTTTGCATCACTTTCAACTTTGCTAAAATCTATAAATACTTTCATTTCCAATATAATGATAAACTGCTTCTTTATAACCCTTCTTACATTGATAGGTTTTGCAATGTCCAAAAATTGATAGATTAATAGCATTTCAACTAAAACTTCAGAACAAAGCACTATATAATAGACATGCCATAGCTCAGAGGGCAAAAACTATAAGCCCATACAGGGGAGGTCTTAAGATGTGAACACAGAATGGATTATGGATTCTAGATGGCAGATGTTATGTCCAGATTTTTAATCTACCTGAATTACCACCTAAAATCAAATAGACTAAAATAGCAAAACTTAAATTCCAAGGATAATATTTACAACAAAACCAGATGACAAGGTATCTACATGAACATTAAAAGTGAATGAGGAAAACATCAACATCCACCAGAAATATATGAAACCTGCACCTGAGCAGGAGGATGTATACAGGAAACAATGGCACATTTTAAGGACTTGAGGAAAACCCTAAGATAGTCATTAGGTATTCACTGGAGAGTGTGATGGCCAATTTGAGAGAAGTTGAAAATGGAAAAGCTTTAGCCCAGTCCAATAACAAGTAAGCATGAGTTAAGTTCTGTAAAAGGCTAGAGCAGTCTGAGTCATGAATTCTTAAAATCAATCTACCACCAAAAACTGCATTTCAAGATAGGGCTCTACAGTGAGGGAAGTTGCTGGATGTGGAAAAATGCAAGGATGCTGGATGTGCAAAATTGAGCAAGGTAGGGACAACAGAGACCAAGAAAAGATCCAGATAAAATGGAGAAGGAAGCCACCATATATTTGAGTTTATTTTACAAAAACAACAGGAGGGGGAGCTGTGTGACATTAGAAAAGTTCTCCTGAACCATGACGCCCTTCTAAAAGTTCAGGAAAACAAATTTCACATAAAAATGAGCAAAAATTTTTCACAGAAAAATATCCCATCCTATACAGTTATTTTAAGAAAATTGAGACTAAAGAATAGACTAATATCCCTACAGATAATGAAGGGGCAGACCTTGAGATCAAAATTATAATACACTATTTCAAAACAAGCTAAGAGACATTAAGAAAATAATTCAGACATGAGAAAGAAACAGAAATCATAATTACAAAACTCCAGAAGAGGGAAAGAACTCAAAAGAAAAAGAATTGTTCAAAAATGAACACAAAATTGAAGGACACAAGTGACTAACTATAACAAATAATCCATTAGGAGAAATAAAAGGTGAAAAAGAAGGAAATTTTTAAAAATCAAAAAGAAATGAAGTGACATCAGAAAAATGGCAGAGTAGGCAGCTCCAAGCTCTCATCCCCCTTCAGAAACATTGAAAAACATGTAGAAACTGTCAGAACCAACTTTGTTAGAATTAGAACTCTGGAAAACAGTCTTATAGCCACAAAGTGAATACTGAATCAAGAAAAAAGCAACTTTAAAATCGTAGGACATCTTTGTGGCATTACTTACTTTTGTCCTATCCCCTTCTCCAGTGTTACAGAAGTCTTGAAGACATCAGCCTACATTCCCCATGTGGGACCCTGGAACCTGGTTCCAGAGAGAGCAGAGTAGATCTAAATCACAAATTATCTTGTCTATCTGTTCTAACCTGTCTGGGGCTACCTAAAGGACTGACGCAAGGCCCTTACCTCTGTTCAGCCTAACTTACAATTCACTCCAAGCTGGAAAAGCAGAGACTGGCTGAAAAGGTGGAATTTATCCTAAGTGGTTCAACATAAGTCAATCAATGTAACATGCCACAATAACAGAAAGACAAAACCCCACACCATCATGTCAATTGATGCAGAAAAGGCACATGACAAAAACCTATATACCATTTTATGATAAAAAAAAAAACACTCAGAAAGCTAGGATTAGAAAGGAACTTCTTCAACATGATAAAGGAAATGCCACAGCTAACCTCATAATGGTGAAAGTGTGAAAGCTTTCTTCCTAATATCAGGAACATGAAAAAGGAAGCTTGCTTTCACTATTGATATGCAATGCTTACTGGAAGAGTTCTAGCCAGACACAAGAAAAAGGGGGGGGGAAAGGTATCCCAAATGGAAAGGAAGAAGTAAACTATGTCTATTCACAGATGACATGATTCTATATATAGAAAATCCCAAAGAACCCACAAGAAAGCTAAGAGAGGGAAGCATGGGTGGCTCAGCAGTTGAGCATCTGCCTTTGGCTCAGGGTGTGATCCTGGAGTCCTGGGATTGAGTCCCACATCAGGCTCCCTAAATGGAGCCTGCTTCTCCCTCTGCCTTTCTCTGACTCTCTGTGTCTCTCATGAATAAATAAATAAAATCTTAAAAAAAAAGAAAGCTAAAAAGCAAATTCAGCCATGTTGTAGCTTACAAAATAAACACACAAGAACCAGTTGTATTTCTACACATCAGCAATGAAAATTCCAAGAAGGAAATTAACAAAGCAATTCCATTTTAAAAAGCACCTAAATAAAGCACCTAGGAATAAATTTAACAAAGGGGTAAAAGACATATACATTGAAAACTATAAAATATTAAGGAAATAGAAAAGCATCCTAATCCATATTCATGGATTTAAAGACTTAATTAATATTGTTAAGGTGTCAATATTAACCAGTGATCTACAGATTTAATGCAGCTTCTATCAAAATTCAAACAGCCTTTTTTGCAGAAATGGGAAAGTCAATCCTCAAATTTGTATAGAATCACAAGGAACCCTGAATAGGCAAAACAATCTTGAAAAAGAACGAAGCTGGAAGATTCACTTTCTGAATTCAAAACTTACTACAAAACTACAGTAATCTAAACCGTGTGGTACAGGCATAAGAACAGACATAACTTAGTAAAACTAAAATTAAGATTCCAGAAATAGGGACACCTGGGTGACTCAGCGGTTAAACATCTGCCTTAGGCTCAGGACGTGATTCTGGAGTCCCAGGATCAAGTCCCACATCGGGCTCCCTGCATGGAGCCTGCTTCTGCCTCTGCCTGTCTCCACCTCTCTCTGTGTGTCTCTCATAAATAAATAAATAAATAAATAAATAAATAAATAAATAAATAAATAAATAAATAAATAAAATATTTTTTTAAAAAAGATTCCAGAAATAAAAATAAAACTATACATCTACATCCAACTGAATTTCAACATGTGCCAAGACCATCAAATGGTTCAAGAAGAGCCCTTCAATGAATGGACCTGGGACAACTGGATAACCACATGCAAAAATAAATAAATAAAGTCACTTTATCCCATATACAAAACAACTCAAAATGGATCAAGGACTTAAATATAAGAGCTAAAACCATTACATTCTTTTCACCCATTATTTCTTAAAAAATTTTTTTCTGGGGCAGCCCCAGTGGAGCAGCGGTTTAGCGCTGCCTGCAGCCCAGGGTGTGATCCTGGAGACCCGGGATTGAGTCCCACATCAGACTCGCTGCATGGAGCCTGCTTCTCCCTCTGCCTGTGTCTCTGCCTCTCTCTCTCTCTCTGTGTGTCTCTATGAATAAATAAATAAAAACTTAAAAAAAAATTTTTTTTTCTGTTCCATTCTTTCCCCCTCTATTAGACTTCTGGTATTTCCATAATGTGCATGTTGGTACACTTGATGCTGATGTCCCTTAGGTTCTGTTATTTTCCCTCATCTTTTTCTTTCTGGTTCTCAGGGTATTTCAATGGCTCTATCTTCAAGTTTCTTGATTCTTTCTTTTGCCTGCTCAAATATGCCACCAAACCTTTCACTGATTTTTATTCCAGCCATTGTACTTTCTATTTCTCTCTATTGATATTCACCACTTGTTTACAAATTATTTCCCTGATTTTCTTTAGTTCTTTGTTCATGTCTTCCTTCAGCATTTTGAGCATATTTAAAATAGTCAAAGTCTTTGTCTAATAAGTCCACTGTCTGAGCTGGGATATTTTTTTCTTCTGTGAATGGGCCATAATTTCTGTTTCTTTGAATGTTTTGTAATTTTTGTTGAAAATCAGATATCCCAAATATTGTAATGTGGTAATTCTAGAAATTAGGTTTGCTTCTCTTTCTAGAGATTGCTATTATTATTTGAAGGATACAGTTACTTGTTTAGTGACTTTTCCAATTTTTTTTTTTTTTTTTTTTTTGCAAAAACTATATTCCTTGTTTTGTGCTGTCATGGAAGTCTCCGTTCTGTTCAGCCAGAGTCCTGACACAGATTTCCCTAAATGCCAGGATGCAATCAGAAAAAGAGGATAGGGATATTCTGTCTCTTTATTTATTTTAAGATTTTATTTATTTATTCATGAGAGACAGAGAGAGAGAGAGAGGGAGAGAGAGAGGCAGAGACACAGGCAGAGGGAGAAGCAGGCTCCATGCAGGGAGCCCAACGTGGGATTTGATCCCGGGATCACGCCCTGGGCCAAAGGCTGGGGCTAAACTGCTGAGCCACCCACATGTCCCTATTCTGTCTCTTTAAATTCTCTTGGCAGATGCCAGGAAACCTCTCTAGCCTGTGGGTTTTAAAACAATGGTCAGTCTCTTAGCAATCAAAAGCAGCAGTCAAAACATACAACCACAATTTTTTAAGGACAAGCAAGTCACATCAGGAACCATGGGCCACCATACTACCAGCTGCTTGTCACAAGGCTGGGGGATAGAAAATGGTAGTCACCATTTGGTGCAAAGCACCAAAATTCTCAGAAATTTACCAGCCTCTTTCCTTATTAAGCACTCGACTGGATGCTGCAAGTGCTTAACTAGGCTGAAGAATTCCAAAATAATTGCTTCAGACAGTTCATGCCAGCTTAATAGTTGTCTTGGTGAAGGAATCGATTTTTGGAGCTTCCTTTTCTGACATTTTTTATGATGTCACCCCCATCTATTCAATCTAAAAATCTTTTCTAGAGCCAAGTCAAACAAGTCCCTAATCTATGATAATAGCTACCATTTATTGACTGCCTGCTATGTCCAGATACTCCTGATCGTCACAATCCTACCAAATAGATATTACCATCTCCATTCTATCTATCTATCTATCTATCTATCTATCTATCTATCTATCTATCTATCTATCTATAAGATTTTATTTATTTATTCATGATAGACATAGAGTGAGAGAGGCAGAGACACAGGCAGAGGGAGAAGCAGGTTCCATGCAGGGAGCCTGACATGGGACTCCATCCTGGGACTCCAGGATCACGCCCTGGGCCAAAGGCAGGCGCTAAACCTCCGAGCCACCCAGGGATCCCCCATCTCCATTTTATTGATTAAGAAACGAAGGTCAGATATATTAAGTAGCTTGCCATGGTCTCCTAGCTATTGCAGATTCGACATTCTTATTCCTTTAAAACCTCCATACTATCTTCCTCCTCCACTTTAAACACTCTCTGGTCTTTGAGTACAAATTTATGAAATCTCACTTTGTTTATGAAGTTTTCCTGAAGCAATCAAAATAGTAAGAATCTATTTCAACTCTAATTCTTTTTTTTTTTTTCCAACTCTAATTCTACCATTAAGGCAAATCATTTACTTGGCACCTGTCCTGGAGAGATTGCGCATCAATAAAATCAAATTGCAGAACACCCCTACACTGAGAATAAGTCCAGAGAGCATGAATTAAATACCAAAATCCTGAGAGGCTGCTGAAAAGAATAGTTAGGCACAGTTAGTTGCTAAGAAGGCACTTACAAGTGAGCATGGTGAGCTGAATGAAAGGCAAGAAGAGGGAGGTAGAGAAGGAACAGGTATTGCAGTACATTTATATATAGTTAATGCTCAGCCCCAGAAGTAACAAAAATCAAACAAAGGAAGAAGTGGGAAAATGCAAGATAAAGTGAAGCTGTAAGAGAAGGCCTTCCACACTGTACTAAGGAGTTGAGATTTCTTGACAGAAGCCACTACTAAATGATTTGATGCAAATATTGTTTTAGGGAGATTATTCTAACAGTTCTGATAATCTGGCAGCTGTGTGTAGGATGATTTGCAGTGGGAGTAACTAGAAATAGGGAGATCCATGACTTACATATTTTTTGCCACCCACAATTTAGTTATTTCTTAGAATACATCATGCATATTATATATGAATTTGTGTTTATATATTTTATATATATATTCTTATTTGTATAACCTTCTTGGCTTCCTGACTAGCAAAGAACCACGTTTCAGAGGCTGAAATTTTTAAGTTGTGCCACCAGAGGTGGAAATATAAAGTTTTATCATATACTATAGGAAAACACACAGAAAAGTGGTAAAATGTTCTCTACCAAAATGAAATCTCACATGTGAAACAAGAATAGCTTGTCCACCCAAAGGTCTTGTAAATGTTATGAATTTGACATGATTTTTTTTTTCATCTCCAAGTGACATTCCAGGCACATTTATTGTACAGTAATTTCTTCTTATGGAGCCAGCTCACCAAAAAGAAAGAGAAAGAAAAAGGGTCATAGAATAACAGCCTCATTTGCCACAAAATAAATCATTGTGATCACATTTGTGGAAAACACTGAACAAGGTCACTCGGTTTAAAGGATGTAGCTTTATATTATTTAATAATGCACACAATAGGCTCAGTCTAAGGACAGTTGACATTAACTTATATAGTACTAAGAGGTGGGGAAGAGTAAGAAACTAAAAAAAAAAAGTTTCCATTAAAGACTGGCAAAATTGGCAAAATATAGGAATGTAGATCTTACTTAGAAATAAAAAAAAAAAAGAAAACTGCCCACACATAAAACATTTTATTTGGCAAACAAATTCAATGGAAATGTTAAAAGATAAAATAGCACATCTATCCCCAAAAAGAACATTCATAGCTTTTTTAAATGCTTAATAAGGTAATGAAAATAGCCATGATGGCCTTTTCCATCCTTTAGGCACAACCACTCAGGCTGGCATATAAATTTTTTTTAGGATTTTATTTTTTAGTAATCTCTACACCCTACATGGGGTTCAAACAATACCAAGATCAAGAGTCACATGCTCTTTCAGCTGAGCAGATGCCCAGCTTATAATTTCAATGGTTAGAGTACCACGGTCTTTAATCATGTCTCTTCATTTTTAGTCATAATTAATTCTTCTGGAGATTTATCTCTTCAAGGTTTTGATAATTCACACATTCAGAGCTGAGTTCTTTAAAAATTATAATAATCCTATTTTGAAAGAGAAAATGAAACAAAGTCACTAACTGAGGATTAAATGAATAAATGAAAATAATAACAATGCAACTTATGGAACAATCATTTTGACTAAGATGGGAAACAATACGGAGGCTGAAGAAACCCCTTACAGGGTTGAGTATAATGCAGAGGCGCTTATTTGTCTGCTGTCACATGACTCAGAGGTTCAAACTCAGTCTACTCCCAATATCCTTCACGACATAATGCTCCTGAGGATGGGTAGGTAATGCCCCAGTTAAGAATTATTCTTTTTTTTTTTTAAATTTTGAACTGATGGGATCCCTGGGTGGCGCAGCGGTTTGGCGCCTGCCTTTGGCCCAGGGCGCGATCCTGGAGACCCGGGATCAAATCCCACATCGGGCTCCCGGTGCATGGAGCCTGCTTCTCCCTCTGCCTGTGTCTCTGCCTCTCTCTCTCTCTCTCTCTCTGTGACTATCATAAATAAATAAAAATTAAAAAAAAAACTTTAAATTTTGAACTGAAATTTAGTATCACATTTAAATTCCACCTCCATTTATGACTTAAACACAAGGCCTAAAATTATTTCCCTAGAAAACTTTTAGGGCCAAAGTGAAGTTTACTTAGGAAACTTTCAGGGCCAAAGTGAAGTTTACTTTGAAAAGGATCGTTAATTTCTTTCAACACCACGGAAGGTAACATGCTTACATTCAGAATTCAGCTATAGAGAAATTTCAACTACAAAGCCAAAGAGTTCACTGTTTAACAGTGTCAAAAGGATACCACATAATATATAATAATCACAAGTTTTTGAGTGCTTACCATGTGCTTGCATAAACTACTTCCCACACATTCTTTCGCTTAATCTTTACAACAATCTTATAAAGATATATGCTTCATTAGTCGCTATACTACATACAAATTAGGACTAAAAGAGGTTAAGTAACTCGCCAAAGGACTTCCCAAGCTAGTAACTGGGGAAGATATACATTTTAAACTCTTTGACCTCAACCATTTGGCTAAGTACTTACGTTTGTCTCGCAATTTCATACCCAGTATCTCTAATATTTCTCCCAGCCATCCTGTGATATGAGTGCTTTTGATCATTTTATACATCAGCAAATCAAGGCTGACACACAAGCCAAGTGACCTATCTATATTCACAACAGAGAAAATAAAACAATAACTAGGGTTTATACCAAATCATCATGAAAGGTAAACTTAAAATTTCTTTCAAAAAATGCATTTGCTATCTATTGCCATCTACTTAACAATCCTAATAAACTGTGTTTCCTAGCTTTTGTGTCCATGGGTAACTAAAAAGAACAACCATTTGCTTATGCCAGGGACTATACTTAGGCACTTTACATACATTACCTCATCTAAACTTCAGAACAGGGCACCCGGGTGATTCAGTGGTTGAGCATCTGCCTTTGGCTCAGGTCATGATCCCAGGACCCTGGGATCAAGTTTTCACAGGGCTCCCCACAGAGAGCCTGCTTCTCCCTCTGCCTATGTCTCTGCCTCTCTCTGAGTCTCTCATGAACAAATAAATAAAACCTTTTAAAAAGATAAAAATAAACTTCAGAACACTATGATATAAGCAGTATTGCACATGATCAGATAGGATCAGGAGTTAAATCATATGCAAGGATTATACAGAAAGAACAGCAAACAAGTCGTATTAGACTCCTCATCACCATGGCAAATTCTGTGAAGATGAGGATGAGTGGTATCCCTTTTTCTCAGTGATAGTCCGAGACATTAACAAATGCCTGCTGAATAAATACCAAATAGTATTTTTTAAACATTTATTTGTTTTAGAGAGAGAGAGAACGCAAGCAAGCTGGGGGAGCAGAGAGAGGAGGAGAGAATCTCTGAGACTCTGAACTAAGCACAAAAGCCAACACAGGGCTTAATGTGGGGCTCAATGCGGGACTCAATCTCATGACTGTGAGATCAAGACCTGAGCCAAAACCAAGACTCGGAAGCTCAAATGACTGCCATCCAGGTACCCTAACACCAAATTGTATTTTAAATAAATATTTCATGAGTGTAATATTTACAACCCAAACTCATTCCATCATTTACCCATCAATTCCTGAGCACCTCTGGACAAGAATTCAACCATCAGCCTACCAGTAATAGAATAAAGAAGCCACTTAGAGCAAATACAAAACAGTAGAAATAACAAATACTATTACTGCTAATAAATAATACCAATAACCCCATAAGACATCTAGTATGTCATCAATTCCTACAAATTGTGATTCAGAACAATCTGCCTTTCCCTTCTCATTACCATCTTTTAAGATTTTATTTATTTATTCATGAGAGACAGAGAGAGAGAGAGAGAGAGAGAGAGAGAGAGAGAGAGAGGAAGAAAGGCAGAGACACAGGCAGAGGGAGAAGCAGGCTCCACACAGGGAGCCCGATGTGGGACTCAATCCTGGGACCGTGAGATCACGCCCCGAGCCAAAGACAGATGCTCAACTGCTGAGCCAGCCAGGCGTCCCTCATTACCATCTTTCTAATCTAGGAGCATAACTGTTGCCAAGATGGGTCCACATCCTTCACACTGATGCTAGAATTATTTCCTAAAACACAACCTGATCACTTTATTTCCCTTTCTAAAAGAGCTGTTGATCCTCTATTGTCTTCAAAATCAAATCCAAGAGCTGTGACAACTTTCAAAATGACACCAATCACCCTAGATATCTAGTTTTTTTTTTAATTTTTATTTATTTTATGATAGTCACAGAAAGAGAGAGAGAGAGAGAGAGAGAGGCAGAGACATAGGCAGAGGGAGAAGCAGGCTCCATGCACCGGGAGCCCGACATGGGATTCGATCTGGGGTCTCCAGAATCGCGCACTGGGCCAAAGGCAGGCGCCAAACTGCTGCGCCACCCAGGGATCCCCTAGATATCTAGTTTGATCTTCCACTCTTCCTAAAAGGTATCATGCATTCCAGGAGCGCCTGGCTAGCTCAATTGGTAGAGCATGCAAAATTTTTGATCTAAGAGTAGTGAGTTCAAGCAGCCCACTTAGTAAGAAAAAAAAAAAAAGTAATATCCATTCTAGCCTTGCTTAACTACTAGCAATTTGCCATACAAGCCCCAAGCCTCTGTGTGTTTGCTTATGCTGTTCTTGGACCCGAAGAGCCCTTGCTTCCACCTACCCACACTCTTCACACGTTAAAAGCCTCCTTTTCTTGCCGAAGCCCAGTTTAAACACTTAAATAACATTTCTCTCTCAGATAACATTTCTCACTAAATAAACACAAAAATCAGAGACTCAAGGTTTTATTCTAAGTTAAGCAACTAACTCTCACCTTGATGTCCAAATCACATTTGGAATAGCACTATTATCCTATCTTCTCTAATCTATAACATTCACTGCCTGTCATAAAGGTCCCATAGGCACAAGTCATAAATGATTTTCTTAAATGTAGAACAAATACACTAAATAACTCATATGCTACAATGGAAGCTAAAAAGTTTTGATTTAACATAGGATAGGCCAAACTGTATTACATCCAAGGAATAATATGTTACATAAAAAGAACATAAAGATTTGAATTCCACCATTATCACCTTCTGACATACTGTATGATCTTGAGTATTACTTAGTGTTACTTAACCTTTGTGAGCCATCCTTTAGTTATAAAAAGGTAATTATAAAAAAACCCCTATTTATAAATTGAGGATAATATCAGTATCTAGCTCAGTGTTTGCTGTAAAGGTTAAATTATGCCAAGCATGTACAACACTAAGCACAGTATTTGCACACACTAAACAAATGGCAGCAAAAAAAAAAATACATATATACAGACACACACATACATATATTATCAATGAGCCAGATCAGCTCTGATAATTATAGATTAATATACCACATTAAATAATATTTAAGCTATAACAAATAAACAAATGGCAGCTATTACTATTAAATCCACAAGAAATGCATAAATATGTAGTCATTTTTAATTCCTTCAAGTCAAAGGAACTGATGCAAGACTTTATTGGTTAAAGTTCTTAAAAATAAAGTCCTTTGCCAATTAATTAAATAGTAAACAGCTGATAGAGATATAAATAGATCAGTAACAGCTGAACTCTAACACATACAGGTGTTAAAAATAGAATGTCATTGCCCCATTACACGTGAATATTACCATAAATAACCACAACCTGTACACAGAAGGAAAGCAGTTAAACCTTTGTCTCACAGCACAAACTAAAAACATTCTATGAAAAATACAAAACAGGTATGACAATGTGGATCAGAGAATTCCCTAATGAAAGTTAAAACAAAAGGAAATCACTACTCTCAGGTAATACATAAATACACTTAGAAAATGTTACATAGATTAGCAATCTAGAGTTCAATTAACATTGTGAACCAACTTATGAATAAATTAAGCCACAAGATATTTAGCAGATAATGATAATTCCATTTCTAAATACAAGCTCTACTATATTCCTGGCCCTGAGTGACAGGGCTGGAAACCCAGTCAAGTTATAGAATAATGCAAACAGAAGGCTGTAACTCACTGAATTCAAAACTCAAAATCTACTTGGCCAACCTTTAAACTATCAGAGCAGAGACAGAGATCTTCCCATTACACCCTCCTGTACTATTTGAATTTTCTGTTTAAAAGAGGTGGGGACATCTGGGTGGCTTAGTCAGTTGAGCATCTGACTTGATTTTGGCTCAGGTCATGATCTGGTCAAGATCTCAGGGCCGTGGGATTGAGCCCCACATCAGACTCTGCACTCCTCCAGGAGCCTGCATAGAATTCTCCCTCTCCAGCTACCCCTCCCTGTTTCCTCCCTTCCCCACCCCCGACCTTGCTTTCTCCCTCTCAAGTACATAAAAATCTCTTTTAAAAATTAAATGTAAAAAATAAATAAATAAAAATAAAAATTAAATAAAAAAATAAAAAGAGACACATGTATGGGAAGGGGTAAATAAGCATCTAACTCCAAAACTCTCAAAAGACCTAGAAGCCCAGAGAGATGGGCAATTAACAGAGTGCTATCAGTGTGGCAAAAAATTAAAACTAGTGTTATACTTGGCTCTGGCAAGAATGTGGAGAAATAGCAGTCTCATATACTGGGCATGAGAATATAAACTGTTACTATCTCTTTGGAAAATGATTCAGCAATACCTATGAAGACTTTTAATGCTTATGTTCTTTGAGAAACTCTACATTCAGAAACTTAACCTATGGGATGCCTGGGTGGCTCAGCAGTTGGGCGTCTGCCTTCAGCTCAGGGTGTGACCCCAGAGTTCCGGGATCAAGTCCCACCATTGGGCTCCCTGCATGAAGCCTGCTTCTCCCTCTGCCTGTGTCTCTGCCCCTCTCTCTGTGTCTCTCACAAATAAATAAATAAAATCTTAAAAAAAAATCTAATTTATAAAAACACTGAAAAATTCACACACACGTACAATGGCAAATGCATAAGCATGTTCACTATGCAAGGTTAAGAGAAGTTAAAAACTGGAAACAGCTAATGTCTAAACCAAACTACATTATGCTGATCTGATGAAATATCAGACATCATAATCATGATATCACAATCATCAAAAAATAATGATAGATATTGGTACTTAAAATATATCATCATATACAGTGATTCCTTTTTACAAAAATGATACACATGTTTACAATAAGAATGATATATACTATATATGTAGATTCAAATGCTAATGCACCATTAGAAAACAAAAATCTAAAAGAATACATATAAAATGTTCATAGTCCTTATATCCACAAAAAGAAATCCTAAATAAACTTTAACATTAAGGAAGATATAAAATTTTATTAAATAAGCCTAGCAGGGGTGCCTGGTGGCTCAGTGGGTTAAGTGTCTGCTCAGGACATGATCCCAGAGTCCTGGGATGAAGCATAGCATCAGGTTCCCCGCTGAGCAGGGAAATCAGTCTCCCCTGCTCCTGCTTCTTCCTCTCCCACTCCTCCCGTTTGTGTTCTTTCTCTCTGTCAAACAAACAAATAAAATCTTTTTAAAATAAATAAATAAGCCTAGTATATTTTCAATTCCACTATAGTCATTTAGTGGAAGAGAGTGAAAGGAAGATGAAAGGAAGAAAAAAAAATAGGGATACACAACTACACGAGAGAAAAACACACAAAAACAGAATCTGCTAGAAAGAAAAGAGGTAAACAATCAAGGGAGATTAAAGAGGAAAGAAGTTCAATAAATTCAAAAGGATTAGTAAACTAGTCATCTTCCACACATGAAAAACAGACTTCAGAGGTAAAACCACTGACTTTTGAACTGAAGAGTTTTTTGCAGCTCACTTCCTTTTTGTTCCTTCGGATTACAGGATTCAATTCTGAATGGAATAGTTTCAGCAGCCCACCAGAATTCTTTCTTTTTTTTAATATTTTTATTTATCTATTCATGAGAGACACACAGAAAGAGAGAGAGAGAGAGGCAGAGACATAGGCAGAGGGAGAAGCAGGCTCCATGCAGGGAGCCCAATGTGGGACTCGATCTCAGGACTTGATCCCAGGACCCCGGAATCATGCCCTGAGCCAAAGGCAAATGCTCAACTGCTGAGCCACCTAGGCGTCCCACCACCAGAATTCTTTATCTGAGGTAATTCAAACTAAGGGACTTGGTAAAACTTTGGTCTTCAGGATTTCTGCCCTTAATATAAAAGTGTTATAAAACTGAAAAAGCAAATTAACCTTTTACACAACACAGCACATACAGGAAACGTAATTTGTATACTACAAGATTTCCTGACAGATTGAGTGTACAATCTGAAAGGAAGGGGTCAAGAGCAATACCAAAGTTTTTAACCCAAGCAATTTAGAAGCATGTAGCTGCCTCTATGTGAGCTAGAAGGGCTGAAGATGGGAGATTTTGTTTCTTCTGTGGTTGTTTCCCTGTTTTTTTGTTTGTTTGTTGCTTTTTTTAAATTGAGATTGAAGAAGGGGCTAGGAGTTTGGCTTTGGACATACTAAATTTGAGGTATCTATTAGACATCAGGTGGAAATGTAAAAAAGCAGTTGGATATGAGCTTACAGTTCAGGAAAGAAGTCTGGGCTTGAGATAAAAATTTGGCTGTCATCAGCAAACTCAGAGTTTAAAGAGACAGGATGAAATCACCAAAACAGCAAGAAGACAGACAAGACCAAGAATAGAGCTTTCAAGCAGTCCAAAACTTACAGTCAGGGAGAAAAAGACCAAGCAAAAGAAATTTAAAAGATGGACAGTAAAGTATGAGAAGAACCAAGGGAAAGTGCTGTGTCCCAAAAGCTATGAGAATGATGTTTTCCAAGAATGTGGGAGAAATTAACTACATCAAATAATGCTGAAAAATCAAGTAAGATAATAAACAAAAACTGACCACTGGAAAAGCAACCTGAAAGCCACTGATGACCTTGACAAGAACTATATGAATAGTTCTTGAATGAAAGTGAATGAAAGCTTGACCAGAAAGGGGCACCTTGGTGGCTCAGTAGGTTAGGCATTTGACTCTTGATTTTGGCTTAGGTCATGATCTCAAGGTTGTGAGATCGAGCCCCACATTGGGCTCTGTGCTGGGTGTGGAGCCTGAAGATTCTTTCTCCCCTTCTCTCGAGCCCCTCCCACCACCTCTCTCTGCTTCTCTTTCCCACTCTTAAAAAACAAAAAACAAAAACAAAAACAAAAAAAAAACAGACCAGAATGATTCAAGAGAAAATGAACGAGAGGAATAAAAAACCACACATATAGACAAATCTTTTAAGAAGTTTTGCTCTAGGGGCACCTGGGTGTCTCAAATGGTTAACCTTTAGCTGGTTGCCTTCAGTTCAGATCATAATCTCTGGGTCCTGAGATTAAGCCCCACATCAGGCTCCCTTATTGGTGGGGAGTCTTCTCCCTCTCCCTCTGCCCTTGCCTCTCCCCTCTGCTCATGTGCTCTCTTTATTCTTTCTCACTCAAATGAATAAAAACTTAAAAAAAAGAGTTTTGCTCTATATGGAAGCAAAGAAATGAGCAGTCATAGCCAAGAAAACCATCAACGAAAAAGGCAACCTACTGAATGAGAGAAAATATTTGCTAATCATTTATCTAATAAGGGGTAAATATCCAAAATATATAAAGAACTGATCCAACACAAGAAAAGAAAAAGAAACAAACTAAAAAATGGGTATCAATAGACATTTTCCCAAAGACGACATACAGATGTCTAACAGGTACATGAGAAGATGCTCAACATCACTAATCATCAGGGAAATATAAATCAAAACCACAGTGAGGTATCACCTCACACCTGTTGGAATGGCTATTATCAAAAAGACAAGAAATAAAGAATTGGCAAGGATGTAGAGATGTAGAGAAAACAGATCCCCGTACACTGTTGGTGGGAATGTAAACTGGTGCAGCCACTATGGAAAATGGTATGGAGGTGCCTCAAAAAAACTAAAAATAGAACATATGATCTAAGAATTCCACTTTTGAGTACTTACCTGAGGAAAACAAAAACACTAACTCAAAAAGATATATGTACTCCCATATTCATTGCAGCATTATTTATAATAGCCAAGATATGGAGACAACCTAAGTGTCCATTGATGGATGAAGGGATAAAGGAACTGTGATTATATATAGGCCTATGTTTATACACATACACACACACACACCCTTATTCAGCTGTTAGAAGAATGAAATCTTGCCACTGATAACAATATAGATTGCCCTTGAAGGCATTACGCTGAGTGAAATAAATGAGAGAAAGCCAATACCATATGATCTCACATACATGTGGGATCTAAAATCAAACAAAAAAGTTCATAGCTACAGAGAACAGACTGGTGGTGCTAGAAGTAGGGGTTGGGAGTTAGGAGAAATGGGTAAAGCATGGCAAAAGATACAAAATGTTGGTTATAAAGTAAATAAATTGCCACAGGGATGTAATAAATATATAGCTCCCGTGACTGGTTAATAATACTGAATTGCACTTGTGAAAGTTGCTCTAAGAGTAGATCTTAAAAGTTAAAAGTTCTCATCACGTGAAAAAAATTCTGTAACTGTGTATAGTGGATGTTAACTAGATTTATTGTGGTGATCATTTCCCAATATATACAAATACTGACTCATTTTATTGTATACCTGAAACTAATATGTTGTATATCAATTATACCTCAAGAAAAATTTTGATTAAAAAAAATGAACAGTAGCTAGAAGGGAAAGTGAAGATCAAGATAATTTTTTCTTTAAATAAGAGAAAAATCACAATTTCATATACTACAAAAATAACCCAGTAGAAAGGAAGGGCACTTAGAAGGGCACTCTGAGGATTCAGAAGTGGTTTCCTAAAGGAGCTGTCCATGCTGAGTCATGAAGGCTCAGTAGGAGTGAGTCAAGATGAGTAGAGAGGGGACTGAAACAGAATGAGCAAAGAGAGGTAAGAAATAATATGAGGTGGGGGTAAGGGGAAACTGAGGAGGGGTCTGGCATGTGAAGTACAGAACTACAGCTTGAGAGGTAAGCAGTCGCCAAGCCTTTCAAGACATCTAGCAGGACAATCTTTATTGTACAGGGACTTGCCACTACAGGGTTAAGGCAGAAAAGTACTGAGATCAAACTGACACTGCACATGGGGAGGGCATGGCTTGAGGGGTACTAGACTGAAGGCAGGGAGACCAGTTATGAGGCTACTAAACAATAAAGAAATAGGGATCCCTGGGTGGCGCAGCGGTTTGGCGCCTGCCTTTGGCCCAGGGTGCGATCCTGGAGACCAGGGATCGAATCCCATATCGGGCTCCCGGTGCATGGAGCCTGCTTCTCCCTCTGCCTGTGTCTCTGCCTCTCTCTCTCTCTCTCTCTCTCTCTCTATCATAAATAAATAAAATTTAAAAAAAAATAAATAAAAATAAAGAAATAACAAGGTTCTAAACTAGGGCAGTATTAGTAGTGAAAGGGGTTTAGTGATGGATCTATGCACTCAGTGTTGAAGGCAATGGGTTACTGGGCAGATGATAATGCCATTATCTATATTTCAAAATACTGGTGGGGGGGGGGCGAATGATTCATTTCAGTTTGGGGAATATTGCTTTTGGAATCTCTATTCAACATCCAAGTGAGTAAATGTAAGCAGGCAGAGGATAGAAAACTTGGACCTTTGGGCTCAAGATATCTGAAAGGCATCAGCATTTGAATGGTTATTAAAATTATTGTGATGTATGAGATGATCCAAAAGTAATAATTACACAGAAAACAATGACTGAACTTTTAGGAATACTAGCATTTAAGGATAAATTAGTGAAGAAAATGCTTGAAGGAATATCAGGTCGGAAAAGTATAAGAAAAATCAGGGGGGATCCCTGGGTGGCGCAGCGGTTTGGCGCCTGCCTTTGGCCCAGGGCCCGATCCTGGAGACCCGGGATCGAATCCCACATCGGGCTCCTGGTGCATGGAGCCTGCTTCTCCCTCTGCCTGTGTCTCTGCCTCTCTCTCTCTCTCTCTCTCTGTGACTATCATAAATAAATAAAAATTAAAAAAAAATCAGGTAAAGAAATGTTCAACAGGCCAGAAAAATAGCCAAGTACTAATTAATACATCTCCCAGCATAAAAAGAGATGCTGTAAGTGACCTGAATAAGCTGGCAGAAATCAGAGATCAAGAAAAGTCAAATAAAGTAACAATCTGAACTTTCCGATTCTGTCCCATTAATTTTTCAAAAATTATAGAACCTAAAGGGCCCTCTCTTCCTGAGATCCTTAAGTAGTCAAGCCAATTTGAGTGGAAACACCTAAAGAGACTAAACACAGTTATATCACTACCTTACAGGAAGAGATCATTTCCTGTTTTAGTAGAATATTTGTTGCTCTATATACAGAAAACTGGCAATATATTTCTTTTTTAATTTTTTTAAAGATTTATTTATTTATTCAGTCAGAGCGAGAGAGAGGCAGAGACACAGGCAGAGGGAGAAGCAGGCTCCATGCAGGAAGCCCAATGTGGGACTCGATCCCGGGTCTCCAGGATCACACCCCGGGCTGCAGGCGGCGCTAAACCGCTGCGCCACCAGGGCTGCCCAATATATTTCTTAATAAACCAAAATCACTGACAAGCATAATAAAATAAGAATTTTGCTTTTTATCATTCCTAACTTCTTGATTATTACACATTACCTATGACTTCACATAAGCTCAACTAACAATATAAAAATCTTACAGCCTTATACATCAAGGAAAAGTATTTATAAGTACAGATGATGTAGAAACCTATAATGTTAGTAATTAGGGAAATATATTATCAGTGCAATAAAAACTTATCAGAAATAGAATTTTTGAGGTTGGAAGAAAAAAGATAAAAGACACAGGAGGAAAATAAATAGAACAAGGATCAATTTCCATTTCTTGATTTTATCACTTTTAGGCAGACAATTCATCAGACTAAAAAAGCACTTATTGTTGGATAACTGTACTGCAATGTACTAACTGGTAGTGACACAAGTGTTTGGTTCCACCCATACAGAAGAACTCCACAAGGAACTTAAAAAAATCAACAGGAAGCATATTTTCATATGAGTGCCTAAAGCAAAATCAGCAAAATGTAGAAAGAATGTGACAGATTTACTCCAAATGGGAAAGTTAATAGCATTTTTTCTTGGAACGGGGTGGACTCCCAAGGTGTGAATCATTGGATTAAAGAACACCTGGATCCAGGATTTACCCAAAGCTGTAAAAGCAGGATTCAGACTATAGCAGAGCAAACATACGCTCTCTGGGCCAGAAAGAAAAAAAGCTGCATTGGGTTAGTGTCTCAGGAGTTTGGATGAGTCACAAACACAGAGTTGGAGAGGAAAGCACAACCAGACTCTCCTTCAGCACATGGGGAAAATTTGCAGCTGTTTTCTTATCTTTTGATTCATTCCCTCCCTTAGTAATTTACTATTAAAAACTTTTAATTATAATCAAAGAAGCTAAAATAAAAGTTACCTCAGAATCTTAACTATTCCAAAGATCTGGACAGGCTTTTGCCACATTGCTTTGCACATGAACTAGGTCAACATATAAAGAAATCAATATCACTACCACAATCTTTCTAGCACTATGAATTTTGCTAACCTACTATAACCAATATATAAAACCTTTATTTCTGTGATCACTAGGCAAGAATGAATGTTTATTTGCTACGAATATTTTTCTAGAAAGAATGGACTGCTTGTTTCAAAAAAACAGAAACTATGTAACTATTCAACAGAAGAATGATTTAAAAAATTACAACCCATTCATGAATATATTATACACCCTTAAAAAAATATTTGTGGGCCTATGGCCCAGTGTAGAGAAGGACATCATCACCACCACTGCAGCTACCACCACAGCCTGAACTCAAGATGCTCTAAGATGCACTCTAAGGGGACAATACTCACCATTTCCTGCCTGTCACAGCTAGCAGAGTGTTTGCTATTGGCATATCCTGTAACTCTATAAATGATGCTACGTTTGAAATCAAGAAACATGACCTTCATAAGTTATAAGAGGGCCCTCGTATCACAACAGTGCTCAGCAGGGAAGAGGGACTCAAATAGTACAAAATAATACACACTGTTTGCCAAGAGTATTAACAACATTATTCCTGTTTTTTTGTCACTTGTGAAATGTCAGGAAGGTAGTGGGGAACTTGAGACTGGATAAATATGGATCATCTATCTCATCTAGGCCTACTGGGCTCACTGCTTTAGCTTTACTTGTGGACCTTCTGTCCCAGAAATTTGTAGAGTTTACAAGACAAAGAGAAGGTTATACTAAAGAAAAGGAAGGATCAATGCATATGTACACCAAAAACTGTACTGGGGCAATGGCATTGTCAGAGCTCTAGTTCCCCTGGGTGCTGGTATTGGTCTAGCCTATAAATACAACGGAAAAGAGGAGTTCTGCCCAACTTTATATTTGAAAATTACAATATGGCAGTTTTGTGGAAATCACCATTTATTTTCATCTGTGAGAATAACTGCTATGAAATGGGAGCATCTGCTGAGAGAGCAGCAGCCAGCACTGATTACTACAAGAGAGACAATTTTATTCCTGGGCTAAGAGCAGATGGAATGTATGTTCTATGTGTCCAGGAAGCAACAAAGATTGCAGCTGCCTATTATAGATCTGTAAAGAGGGCCATGCTGATGGAGCTGCAGACTCACCAATATCAAGGACACAGTGTGAGTGATCCTGGAGTCAGTTATCATACACAAGAAGAAATTCAAGAAGAGAGCACTTCTCAAAGATAGAATAGTAGACAGCAATACTCTCAGTGTTGAGGAATTGAATAAAACTGAGGTTATTAGCAAAGAAATTGAGAATACAGTCCAGTTTGTAGCACTGATTTTGAACCAATATTGGAAGAATTAAGCCATCATATCTACAGCAACAATTCACCTTTTAAAGGTGTATTTATTTATTTGAGAGAGAGAGAGAATGAGCATGCATGTGTGCACACAAGTGGCGGAAGGGGCAAATAGAGAGGGAAAGAGAAAATCTCAACAGACTCTACACAGAGTGTGGAACCGGGCTCAGGGCTGGATCTCACAACCTTGAGATCATGACCTGGGGATCCCTGGGTGGCTCAGCGGTTTGACGCCTGCCTTCGGCCCAGGGTGTGATCCTGGAGTCCCGGGATCGAGTCCCACGTCAGGCTTCCTGCATGGAGCCTGCTTCTCTTCTGTCTGTGTCTGCGTCTGCCTCTCTCTCTCTCTCTCTCTCTCTCTCTCTCTCTCTCTGTGTCTCTCATGAATAAATAAATAAAATCTTTAAAAAAAAAAAAAAGAGATCATGACCTGTGCCAAAACCAAAAGTTAGATGCTTAACCAACTGAGCCACCCAGGTGCCCCAACAATACACCTTATAAAGTTTATGGTAAATCAGTGAATCAAGTTTAAGTGGATCATTTAAAGGAAGACTGTAATTTTATTATTGTGCCTTCAATGGAACATTCATGGTCAACTTTTAAAATTTTGTCATCTCAACTTTAAAAGGAATAAAACCCATAAAACAAAACTTTTGTGAATGTTTATGCCATGCCATAAAATTAAGTTTAAAATTTTGGGGGAAAATGTAATGGTTTCCGAAGGTCCAGTGGTGCAGTGGAAGTACAACTTCTTTCCTATGTCCCACAGTTTCCCAATTTCCCTCCATAGAAGAAAACACGTTATCAGTCTCTTCTATATTAAAAAATGGATTTTTAACTGAAACAAACCAACAGACACAAAAACATAGCTCAAATGTCTAAAGGAAAAGTTCACAAATTCTTACATTCAAGAAGAGAAATACAGAAGGAAAAATATAAACACTATGTAATTAACATGAGCCAAGTAGCAAAAGTTACAAAAGTACACACCTGGGTAATTTACAGGCATTGAGTTAAATCTCAGGGAAGACAGAATAAGATACTTGACATGTAGGGGAGGAACTCTCTCATATCTGTACTGAGACAACTCAACCTAAAATAAAATCTAATCCCTAAGGCAAAAAGAACTCTCCTCCCTTCGTCAATGAGTCACAAAGCTGTCTTGAACTGATTTTGTCTATCAAAGCAGAAGACACAGCACTTTTCCTCTGCTATGGGAATTATCTAGGTATGTTTTATAAACAAAAGTTATTATAATTAGAGGTAAATATCCTCTAATATCTGTTTTAGGTAACAAACTGTATCCCTTAATTGTGGAAGTCAAACTCTTGCCTTTTGCTTCCTGGCAATGTTACTCAACTAATTTGTTCTCTAACACAGAAGTAATGACCCCTGTAGTGGGCTACTATACAGCTAGAATCCTGCAGAGAAGGGGAGAGCTTTTAAAGATCTAAGAATAAATGTATTAAAATACAACTTTCATTCTTATCCCCAGTAGGGAAAAATGTAATCATCATCATTATGACTGCCATTAGAAACTGAGATACCATACAGTGACTTGCTCACAGACAAAAATTGCCAAAGCAATGGAATAGCTGAGTCACTATTCAACTGAAGACTTAATTAAGTATCTCATATAGTCAGTGAAGGAAGATGATATAATATTATGAAAGTCATCTATTTCTGTGTTCGGAGTTCCAAAATGAATTAACATGGCTGCTGACTCTGAAAATTATTTTCACATACTTGGATTTATCTCTTAAAGCATTTGGATACATTCTTTTTCAGGGATTAAATAACATCTATGCATCAATTGAGTCACACGATATATAGGTCATGGTCTAACAACTTCCAGCTGCTTTTGTGTTATAACATTAACTTTTCCTAGAACGGACTAGTCAACTGGGTTATAATATTCCCTTGGGCTTTAAGCCATTTCCTAAGTTTAAAATTGAAACATCAGTTGAAGAAAAACAGGTACAACATAACAACCTATACAACTTAATTACAAATATATTAAGTTGCATACATTAGCTTCAGAACAAAAAGTCAGAAAAAAACTATAAAATCAAATGAGATTTTTACTGCTAAAAAGATCTATAAAATACCCTCAACAATGAGATTAACTTAGGGGCCCAAAGAAGCTGCTTGTACAGACACAGGACATTTAAGTAAAGCTGAGGTAAGGGAACAGGGACTTCAAAATATTCAATTTCACAAATCAAAAGCCTCCACAATATCAAAAATATCTAAATTAAAAAAGTTATCAAATGATAGGCAATTTTTTTTAAACTTTTTTTTTTTTAACTTATTTATGATAGTCACAGAGAGAGAGAGAGGGGCAGAGACACAGGCAGAGGTAGAAGCGAGCTCCAAGCACCGGGAGCCCGATGTGGGATTCGATCCCGGGTCTCCAGGATCGCGCCCTGGGCCAAAGGCAGGCGCCAAACCGCTGCGCCACCCAGGGATCCCGATAGGCAAATTTAAGAAGCACTCACTTGACTAAAATATTATTAGAAAGAATGACTGCATTAGAAAGAATCCTATACCAGTAAAAATCGTTAGCATTTACTGAGTCCTTACTATGTGCCAGACTCTTCTCTCTCTCTCTTTTTTTTTTTTTTTTTTAAAGATTTTACCTATCCATTCATGAGAGACACAAGGGGGGGGGGGCAGAGAGCCTGATGCGGGACTCGATCCCTTAACCCCAGGATCAGGCCCTGAGCCGAAGGCAGACGCTCAACCGCTGAGCCACCCAGGTGTCCCCAGACTCTCTTTTAAAGTCCTTTACATGCATTATCAACTCATTTAATTCTCACAACCCCCCAGAAGGTATTCTTATTATCCTTACTTTATAAACAAGAAACCTCAGGCACAAAGAGGTTAAATTACTTGCCAGAAGTCACCAAGTGAATAGGAAGAAGAACCAGAACATGAATCCACACCATGATCTCTTCAACTGTAGTCCCTAACTCTCCTCTCTCACCTCCCTACTCTTAACCACTCTGCACACTGGCTTTTTAATTTTAGCCCAACTCCTCATTTTGAAGATGAGGAAACTGTGTCCCCCAACGAAGAGAGAAAATTCACTCAAGGCTGAAAACCTTTTTTTTCAAGTAATCTGCCTACCCAAAGTGGGGCTCAAACTCACAACCCCAAGATCAATTTTTGCCATATTTGTTTTTTTTAATTAATTTGTTTTTTTTAATATAAAGTACTTATTGTTGAAGGCAGGAGAGTACAATAAAGTACAGAAGAAAATTTAATTCACTACTCCTAGCTTCCAAGAATAACCACTATCAACAGTTTAACATACTTCTTTATATGCATTGTAAGACCAATACTGCTTCTCTGCCCCATATTTTCAAAGAAGTTTAGAGACATAACTTCATATACAGTTGTAAATGTATTTGCCTTTTTCACTCACATCATCATTTTTCATGGCATTAAATATTTTTTGAAAATATGACTAAATAGCAAATGACATTTCATAAATTTCATTAATTTAAACCAAACATGGTAAATTTTTACAATTAATCCTGTGATGAAACTGTTATACTAAATCTTTATGCAAAATATCTGATAATATTCTTGATTAAGTCCCTAGAAGTGACATTACTAAAGTTAAGGAGTATGACAACATCTAACATGTATGTGGTTAACACTATTGCCAAATTGTTTAAGCCCTTCAAAGATATTTGCTTGTTTGATCCTTGTAACAGAGAGAGCAATGGACCCAATTAGAGAGGGAATGAATGCCCACAGAGAACAAGTAAACTGCCCAAAATCATACAGCTAGAAAGTGACAGCCAGGATTCACAAGTAGTCAGGCTCCAGGATCTGTGCTCTTAATCATTAGTCTATTTTACTTCCATACTTTTTCAATATGATCAAGTCTCCTAGAAACCTACTACAAATGTACAAAAATCCTGTGAGGAACCTGTAGTTTCAGTAAGCATCCCAGGGGATGCTAAAACCTAAAACCCACTATCCTTATCTAAATATTTTATTTTATTTATGTTTTAATTTAATTTAATTTAATTTAATTTAAAGTAGAGTCTATGCCCCAGCATGGAGCCCAACACAGGGCTTGAACCCATGACTCAGATTAAGACCTGAGCTGAGATCAAGAGTTGAACACTTAACAAACTGAACCACCCAGGTGCCCCAATCTAAAAATTTTAGAAGAGAATATTTAATAAACCCTTCTCATAAAACCTTTGATATTTATGTGGATGAAAGAGTCAAGTAAGAGAGTACTCAAAAATGACTAAAATAAATCTTCATGACCTGGGATTAGGCAATCATATTTCAAATATGACATCAAAAGCACAAGTTACAACATAAATGAAGAATTTTTAAGATCATTAAAAATTACTTCAAAAATAAAAAATAGGTAAGTTGAACTTCATCAAAATTTAAAACTTTTGTACCATAAAAGACACCTTGAGGACAAATATTATATTATTCCGCTTACATGAGGCACCTAGAATAGGCAAATTCATAAAGTCACAAAGCAGAAATAACAGTTATCAGGGGCTGGGGGGGGGGTGAAGAAGGGGAGTTATTTTTAATAGGCACACAGTTTCTGTCTGGGATGATGGAAAAGTTCTGGAAATGAATAAAGGTAATGGTTGCATAACATTGTGAATGTATTTAATATCATTAAACTGTACACTTAAAATGCTAAAAAAATACTAAATTTTATGTATATTTTACTGTAATAACAAAAAAAAGGCACCATCAAAACAATCTATAGAATCAAAAAAAAATTTACAAATCTTCAACTGATAAGGCAATCATATCCAGAATATACAACTCAGCAATAAAAACATAATTTTTTAAATGGGAAAAGGATATGAACATTTCCCCCAAAAAAATATACGAATAGCCAGTACGAACCTGAAAAGATGCTCACAATATTATTTTTATTTATTTATTTTTTTTTATGATAGTCACAGAGAGAGAGAGAGAGAGAGAGAGAGAGAGAGAGGCAGAGACACAGGCAGAGGGAGAAGCAGGCTCCATGCACCGGAAGCCTGATGTGGGATTCGATCCCGGGTCTCCAGGATCGCGCCCTGGGCCAACGGCTGGCGCTAAACCGCTGCACCACCCAGGGATCCCTCACAATATTATTAATTAAGGAAATGCAAATCAAAATCACAGTGTGCTATCGCTTCATTCTTGATGGGTATAATAAAAAAGACTGTAACAGGGGCACCTGGTGGCTGTTGGTTAGGCATCTGTCTTTGGCTCAGGTCATGATCCCAGGGTACTGGGATCAAGCCTTATATCAGGCTCCCTGCTCAGCAGGGAGTCTGCTTCTCCTTCTGCCCCTACCCCTGCTCCTTCTCTCTCTCTCTCTCTCTCTCTCTATCTCGAAAGAATAAATTTTTAAAAAATCTTTTTTTTTAAAAAAGGCAGTAATAAGTGTTGACTAAGAAATAGAGAAATTGAGGGATCCCTGGGTGGCACAGCGGTTTGGCGCCTGCCTTTGGCCCAGGGCGTGATCCTGGAGATCCAGGATCAAATCCCACGTCGGGCTCCCGGTGCATGGAACCTGCTTCTCCCTCGGGCTCCCGGTGCATGGAGCCTGCTTCTCCCTCTGCCTGTGTCTCTGCCTCTCTCTCTCTGTGTGACTATCATAAATAAATAAAAATTAAAAAAAAAAAAAAGAAATAGAGAAATTGAAGCTTCACACACTGCTGGTGGAAATGCAAAACAGTAAAGTCACTTTGGAAAACAGTTTGGTGGTTTCTTAATACATTAAATATGGAGTTACAATATGACCAGCAATTCTATTCCTAGGTATATAACCAAGAGAATTAAAAACATATGTCCACACACTTGTACATGTATATATTCACAGCAGTATTACTCATAATCACCAAAAAGCAGAAACAACCCAAATGTCCATCAACTGGGTATGTGGTAAATGTGATAAATGAAATGTGGTATATCCCTAGAAAGAATATTATTTGGCAACAAAACATATAAAGTATGGATACGTGCCACAACATGGACAAACCTTGAAAACACTACGCTGAATGAAAGAAGCCAGGTATGAAAGTTCATGTTACATGATTCCATTTATATGAAGTATGTACCAGATAGGCAAATCTACAGAGGCAGAAAGTAGATTAATGATAGCCAGAGGCTAGGAGAGGAAGAAATGAAGACTGATTACTAAATGGGTACAGAGTTTCTTTGAAGGGCAATAAAAATGTTCTGGAAATAAATAGTGGTTATAGCTGTACAATTTTGTGAGTACACTAAAAAATCACTAAAGTGTACACTTTAAATAATTAAAAATGAGCTAAAAATGTGATTATAAAATTCATGATAAATATATAAATTTTGAAATAAAGTTCTCAGAAGTAATCATTTAAGACTGTAAGTATGTGGGGGCACGTGGGTGGCTCAGTGGTTGAGCATCTATCTTTGGGCTCAGGACATGATCCCGGGATCCTAGGATCGAGTACCACATCAGTATCCCTCGAGGGATCCTGCTTCTCCCTCTGCCTATGTCTCTGCCTCTCTCTGTGTCTCTCTCATGAATAAATAAATAAAATCTCAAAAAAAAAAAAAAGACTGTAAGTATGTGAATTTTGAGAGAATTAGTGAGGGAATTGAAAGGATAAAGACAAAGACTTTCTGGGAACTACAGACAATGGAAATAAAGACAAAAATATCAAAACTATGGAAATAAAGACAGAAATATCAAAACTATCAAAAAGTTAAGAACCAGAAAAGTACATCATACAAACAAAAGCTTTACAAGTTCTATTAATCATATTGAAGGAGATGTCTGACTCTTGGTTTTGACTCAGGTCATGATCTCAGGGTCCTGAAATTAAGCCCCAAGTAGAGCTCCAAACTTAGCATTGAGTCTGCCTGAGATTTTCTCTCCCTCTCCCTCTGCCTCTCCTGCTCATTATAAATAAATCTTTTTTAAAAAATCATATTGAAGATGAAAAAGTGAGTTTCAGAGTAGAAAGAAAAAAAACCCACCAAAACAAAATCACTCAATGACTCATCTAAGCAGTTCCCTGATGACTTTAAAAAATAATTTAAGGTTCACCTGTTAGTAAAGAGGAGGTCAAGAAGATACATATATGACATATTTATAAAATTAAAGGAGATATGTACAGATTTCACCAAATGCTTCTGCACTAGTATTGATGGCAAAACTCAAATTTAATCAGAATACTTTGGGGTCATACAATCACATTGCTTTTACACACAGATTTATAGGACAGGATGAACTGAACTATGTTGCATTCCCTGTCGATAAATTAGAAGCACTCCCATTTATCCTAAATAGGCTAACTTGACAGTGAAAGATGGATGATGGTACCTGCATGCTAGAATGTCCATTTCATGGAGGCAGGGACTTTGTTTTGTTTAGAATAGCGCTTAGCACAAAGGAAGTGCTCAATAATGGTGGCTGAATGAATCAACAGGACTTTGAAATTTGTAGAATACTTTGCATATGTTTTAGGAATTTACACCTAGGTTAGGGAATTCTATACATCTAGAAATGGAATTGTAATGGATGAAAAGCCGGAAGTACATGCAATGTAAAACTAGAGTTTCAGGAAGGAAAGAATTTCTCTTTAAATACCACACTGACTGGAGGCAGAAAAGAAGCCTATATAACTTGCTTATGTTGTTAAATGTTTTTGTTGTTGTTGTTAAATGTTTAAACATAGTCATAAATTTCCTTTAATTTTTACCTCATCAGTATGATGGAATATACAAATGGCTCTATATACTTCTAAGGAGTTAATTAATTTTTACCATTATTTAAATGGTAAAAATAACAATAAACACTCTGAATTCACCAGTCAGGTAAAAGGAACACATGATACAGAAAATAAAATCCCCTAAAGACAAAAGATATGATTTAAGTAAAATACAATAGACAAAATCAGTACCTACAAGACCTAAGAAGAAAATATAACTTAACTGCTAAAACCTATTCAGTACTAACTAAACCTAGAACAATGAGTACAGAAGAAAGACAAAGTTCCCCACCTTAAAGGAATTAATTCAAAATAGACAAGAAGAAAAATAATAATGTCATAACAGAGATGAGGACAATTTCTAACAATGACCAATCCAGCTAATTTACTTATAAGCTTATATGGAGAATAAAATAAGCCACAACCTATTGTAAAGCATTAGTGCTTTATAGAAAGTTTCTAGGCTTGCCACATAAATACTAAAATCAATACCCACAAAAGGTATTTCATATAAAAATCACTAGCAAGTTTGCATTTAAATATTTAATTAACACAATTATGACAAAACTTTGTTTCTTAAATCAAAGTACTCCATTGTTAAAATGACAAATGTCATTAGTTTACTTCACTTTTCTTTTTAAACAAGACACCTGCAGGCAACAGATATGCAATTAAAGCTGTAGTTTAAGTTCAAGCAATTCCCTCTGAAAACATCAAAAAAGATATCCCACTAAAAAGTCCTATTATACTTCTCACATTTGAACATTATTTTGGATTTACCTCAATTAAGTACTTTATTTACAATCTAAAATATCAAGCAAAATTTGAGATGAAATGTCTTTAGAGAGTTTCAACTCCAAAGTTTAGTAAAGAACATAAATTGGTTTAACTAAAATTACAATTTTTGAGTACTTAATCTGACCAAATGCTATGTTTGGAGTTTTCTGTTGATAAAAGAGTTTATTTGATAGTTTTCTGAAAATAATGCAATGAACTTTTAAATAGCCATAACTTAGAAAATTAATCATACCTTAACTTTTATTTCGCTCTCAAACTGTTTTTTCAAGACCCTGAGAAATTAACACTCAGTTTCAGGAGTGTTATCTTAGTAGCAGAGCCGGATTTACAACAAGGAAGTGACAGTGCAGGTTCTGGGTTTTGACATACATGCTTTACAAGAGAAAACATTGTGCAAGTAAAAGAGTATGAAGGTTTAGAACTGCAACACATGCTAAATAAAATGGTACTTTTTAAAAAAAATTTTTTTAATTTTTATTTATTTATGATAGAGAGAGAGAGAGAGAGAGAGAGAGAGAGAGAGAGAGAGACATAGGCAGAGGGAGAAGCAGGCTCCATGCACCGGGAGCCCGACGTGGGATTCGATCCCGGGTCTCCAGGATCGCGCCCTGGACCAAAGGCAGGCGCCAAACCGCTGCGCCACCCAGGGATCCCTAAAATGGTACTTTTTAAAAGTAAGACTGCTGCTATAAACTTACACTGAGCCAAAACTCACAAAAAGGCCATTCCTCCTAAGTCATCTCCTACCTCCCCACTCAAAATAAATTTTTCCATCCTAGAACTCCTATAAAGTATATTTTTAAAATACGTTTCTGTACATCTTTATTATCTTTACATTTATGGATAAAACTCTCTGACACTGAAAATATTTCATTTGACCCCTATGCTACAGAGTAACTTAATTATGTTTTTCTATTAAACTTAGAGTGAATTTTAAATATTTCTCCTATACTCAAAATTAGCTACTTAATTTATAACTACCTAGTTTCTAAAAACATTTCCACATACATGATCTCATTTTATGTAGTATAAATCCAGAGGAATTATTAGTCTTATACATTTAATAATTGCTTGATATCTTCATTTTTATTTAATGTTGAAACTATGCTTTAAAAGTCACATGTTGGAAAAAAAAAAGTCACATGTTGGGATATGGGGTGGCTCAGTTGGTTTAGAGACCAACTCTTGATTTCAGCTCAGGCCATGATGTCAGGGTCGTGAGATGGAGCCCCATATCCGCCTCCACCCTGGGCATGGAGCCTGCTTAAGATTCTTTCTCCCTTTGCCCTCTTCCTCTTGCTCTCTCCCAGTCTCTCTCTCAAAAAAAAAAAAAAAAAAAAAAAAAAGATTCTTTCTCCTTTTGTCCCTTCCCTTACCTCTCCCCCACACCTGCATGTGTGCTCTCTTAAAAAAAAAAAAAGTCATATTCAGCATCTATCACAAAAACAAGAATGTGAAATTGAAAAACTATTATAAAATTATATGAATGGGAAATAAGTGACCAGAGTGACCTGGGTAGCTCAATCGGTTGAGTGTACAACTCTTGGTTTCAGCTCAGGTCATGACCTCAGGGTTGTGAGACTGAGCCTCACATTGGGCTCCACACTCAATAGGGAGTCAGCATGGGATTCTCTCCCTCTCCCCCTTTCTCGCTAAATAAATAAATAAATGATTTTAAAAAGAGAAAAGAAATGAAGTGACCAAAGTAACATAAAATTAAGTAATAGAATTTGATAAATCATAAAATGTACCTCTCACTATAAAAATATTCAGATTTCATCAGTGTTTCATTTTTTTAAAATCTTGGTTTATAAGCTCCTATAACCATTCTTTAATAGTTAAAAGAATAGTTCATCAGGGTAGATACAAAAACATTTAACCCTTTTGTTGAATACTATAGGATTTATGCTAAGAATTTAATTTTGGCTAAATATAAAATAACTATCAATCATCCCCAAATTAAGCAGTCCTTGAGTATCTCTCATTCATATATTTTGGACATAGTAAGATCTGGATATATATTCAGCTACACACACACAGACACACACACATACTTTGCAGATCAAGACTTTTTTTGCACCAAGAGAAATGCAAAGATAAATTCCTAGCTTTAAAAATTAAGAATATCAAAAAAAAATAAAAATAAAAAATAAATAAATAAATAAATAAAAATTAAGAATAGCAAAAAGTATTAGAGAATATCATCTATGCTACTGAATTTCTTTTTTTTTTTTAAGATTTTATTATTTATTCATGAGAATACACAGAGAGGAGACAGAGATAGAGGCAGAGGCACAGGCGGAGGGAGAAGCAGGCTCCATGCAGGGAGCCCGACGTGGGACTCATCCAGGGTCTCCAGGGTCACGCTAAAGGCAGGCGCTAAACTGCTGAGCCACCCGGGATGCCCTATGCTACTGAATTTCTAATGTATGCATCACAACATTTTAGCATTCCTATACATTTTTGACATCTGTGATTCATGTCCCATTTGCACAAATTGTATTTAACTCAATAAGATCTCAACTTACATCTATTGAAAAATTAATCTGGAGAGGAAATGTCTAACCTATAAGGCTTTTCTCATTCCACATCACCTGCCCCAACCATGTAGGGAACCACTGTAGTCTCCTCAGAATTAGCAACAACTAAAATTGGAGGAAAAAAAATATCATGGAAGTGTACATGATACACATATCTTTTACATGGAAATGTTCTCAATTACTCTCTGTATCCTTATTCAAGCACTTTAAGGGCTATAACATTCACTAATTTATAGCCCTTTACCCAAGGCCAGTAAGTTTCTATACTCACTACTCCACTCAACAGCCCAGTTTTTACTACTTTCACTCCTTATAAAGTGACATTTGAGTGTTATTAACAATTTTCTTTTGAAAACCTTCCCTTGCCTTGTTCCTCACAAATCTAGTCAGTCTTTGCCGGTCTTCCTATTTCTCTAGTTCTTCTTCCAACTCTATTTTTTTCCCCCACCAACTGCTCAAATGTTGATCATCCCCAGGGTTTTCTGCTCTAGCCTCTACTTTCCTACAGATGTACAAACTTCCCTGGGAGTATATTTTCTACAGCCTTCATTATTGTGGTTGATGACTCCCAATCTGTCTCCCTCCATGCAGATGATTTCGTTGCACTAAACTCTGTTTCTAAATGTCCTTTCTACTATATATATCAGTCTGTCAGGTCTCCTTGACTCTATCTAGGTACAGTTCCAATGTCTTCCACAATTATTACTGAGACTGCTGCTTTAAAAACAAAGATCTAACCCTGTGATTCTTTTAAAATTATTTGGAACTCACCAAAAGCTCTAAAGGATAAAAGCAGTATGACATTAAAATCCTTCATGATTTGATCCTAACCTACCTTTTCTGCCTCATCCTCTTTCCCTTCTCCCATATTATGTCAAACGAAATCACTCAAAGTTTCTCAAACAAGGGGCACTTGGCTGACTGAGTTGGAACAGCATGCAACTCCTGATCTCAGGGTAGTGAGTTAAAGCCCCACACTAGACATAGAGACTACTTTTTAAAAAAAGTTTCTCAAGCACCTACTTTTTTTCCTTCATGCTTTTACTCATGCTATTTATTGATGCAGCTTAAAATGTACTTCCCCCTCATTTGCATGCTAAAATCTTGCTCTTCTTTTAAAACTTGTTTTATATGTCCCTTCTGGTGACATTGTTCCCTCCTTCATTGCCTTATCAATTGGTGATTCTATCCTCAAGATCTCTACTGCAATTCATTCAAACAGCACCTCTCTTAGCAATTATTTCACTGTATTGTAATTACTGTATTAATTCACTGTACACATGTCCACTTATGTAGAATCACTAAAAGCAGGAATCACAACTTGTCATCTCTATCCCTATCAGCTTGTAAACATGTCATACAGGAGATGCTTAATAAAGAGATGTTCAACGAGCAAATGCTATGTAATTTATGTCACTCTCTACCTAATGTTTGACATATGAACTCCTATATCCCAGTATTTCATCTGAAAATATGATTAATAGATCCAGTCCGTGACAAAGCATAAATCTATTAGTAAATACAACTATGTTATTAAGAAAAGTTTTTGTCCTTTATTGAAGGTGACAGGGAAATGTTTAATCACTTTAGAAAAATTTCCATCCAAAAATGATTTGGTTATAAAATGTCTACACTTTCATCTCATCAGAAAATCATATTTTCTAAAATGATTCATGTCCTTCAGGGTATCAGGAAACAATAGCATAATTATAACTGATATAATTCCTAATCTATTACAATATATTTGAGTTCTAAATTTTAGATTGATATGTACCTCAAATTCCCTAAAATCAGGTAAACACTTATATTTGCTAAATTTTCCTAGCATTTTATTCTATTCTGGAGTATATGCATTAAAAACCACATACAGGGGTGACTGGGCAGCTCAGTCAGTTAAGCATGCCATTCTTGGTTTCAGCTCAGGTAACAATCTCAGTGTCCTGAGATTCAATGATCTACACTCAGCATGGAGTCAACTTGAGAGTCTCTCCCTCCCCCTCCTTTCTCTTTCTCCCTCTTTCTCAAAAAACAAAAACAAAAAACCACGTGATAGGAAAATAAATTTTAATACTAAGTTGACACTATAGTCTCAATCTTTGTGATTTTCCTAAACACTTTTACTATTTTTATTCTAAAGCATCTAAAACTATAACAGTACTTCAAAATGAGTTATACACTCATTTTACAAGTAAACTTCACAACAACATATAGGAAGTTTACAAACATCATTAACCAAAAGTCACACAGGATCTTTTATATCTTTCTTTTCTTTCTTTCTTTCTTTCTTTCTTTCTTTCTTTCTTTCTTTCTTTCTTTCTTTTTTAAGTAGGGGATTTTTAGCTGATATCAGCACTCTGAATAGGAAAATAAATGCCTATGACAAAAATTATTACTTTATTCCACTTAATACAGAAAATGTATGGTTAAGTTGATGTATTTTCACTTCTCAATATTCCATCAAAATATCATACTCATGCAGCCAACATGATCTTCATAGATACTAACAATTTACAGATTTTTTAAAATATGAATAATTTATAAGTATTAAATCATAATCTCTGGGGGATTGGGTCTGGGCATCATGTTTTAAAAGCTCCCGATAATTCTAATATGTAGCTGAGGTTGCATATTGTATATTTCTTTCAATATCCCTACAAAAGATTAAAAATTTTTTTCTTTCAATTTAATTCTGGACCAGATTTTAAGTGAATAGCTTTAAACATTTCCTTAAAAGAATACAGATTTATAGCCTTACTCTCCATTTCAACTTCTGAGGATTTTGATTTAAACAGTAATTTTTATCATGCTTATAAAATGTGTCTTAATGGGGCTCCCTGGGTGGCTTAGCAGTTTAGCGCCTGCCTTCAGCTCAGGGCATGATCCTGGAGTACCGGGATCGTGTCCAGCATCAGGCTCCCTGCATGGAGCCTGCCTCTCTCTCTCCCTCTCTCTGAGTCTCCCATGAATAAATAAATCTTTAAAATAAATAAATAAATGTGTCTTAATAAGTGAAGCTTTAAAAAGAAAAAAAGGGACACTTTGGCCACTTAAACACTAACTTTTCCCATTTTTTGCTTTAAATTAAGTGATATCAGAGAGCTCAAAGTCACAGTACCAAAGCACTCTTTAAATTACAAAACTGGGGCAGCCCAGGTAGCTCAGTGGTTTAGCACCGCCTTCATTCAGCCCAGGGCCTGATCCTGGAGACCTGGGTTCGAGTCCCACCTGCTTCTCCCTCTGCCTCTCTCTCTCTCTCTCTCTCTGTGTGTGTCTCTCATTAATAAATAAATAAAATCTTTAAAAAAATAAAAAATAAATTACAAAACTGTTTAAATGTAAGGTCATATTATTAACAAAAAGCTTTCTCAGGGCACCAGAGTGGCTCAGTCAGTTAAACATCTACCTTTGCCTTGGATCATGGGATCGAGCCTTGCTTCAGGCTCCCTGTTCGTGGGGTTGTCTGCTTCTCTCTGTACCCTCCCCAGCTCATGCTCTTTCTCTCTCAATCTCTCTCAAATGAATGAATAAAATCTTAAAAAAAAAAAAAAGGTTTCTCATTAAAAGTTCTGCGGAGCAGCTGACAGTTTCAATTGGAAGAGCATGAGACTGTCTATCTCAGGGTTAAGTTCCTGCCTCATGTTGGATGTAGAGATTATGTTAAGTAAATTTTTTTTAAAAAGAAAAAAAAATCTTATCTTATATTTTTATTATAAAGAGTTTATTTGGGATGCCTGGGTGGCTCAGTGGTTGAGCATCTCTACCTTTGGTTCAGGTCATGATCCCAGGATCAAATCCCACACTGGGCTCCCTGCAGGGAGTCTGCTTCTCCCTCTGCCTATGTCTCTGCCCCTCTCTGTGTCTCTCATGAATAAAATCTTAAAAAAAAAAAAAAGTTTATTGAAGTTTGGAATGCCTACAAAGAAGTAAACTAATCAAAGGTATATAGCTGGATAAATCACCACCAAGTGAACACAACCTTATAACTACCACCCATGTCAAGATATAAAAACATTGATAACATATCGTTTATCTGACTTTTTTTTTAATATTTTAAGATCTATTAGTTATCTAGGATGCATGTTAGAGAAAATTAATAATAATGACTTCCTAAACTTTCATTTGGGATATAGTTCAGGGGGATTACGTTTCTTACACTCCTTTTCAGTTGGCTTGACCTGTTATTTTTCTTTTAAAATTTAATTTAGTCATACATACAAAAATAAACAGAAACATAGGAATAAGAACTAGGGATCCCTGGGTGGCGCAGCGGTTTGGCGCCTGCCTTTGGCCCAGGGCGCGATCCTGGAGACCCGGGATCGAATCCCACGTCGGGCTCCCGGTGCATGGAGCCTGCTTCTCCCTCTGCCTGTGTCTCTGCCTCTCTCTCTCTCTCTGTGACTATCATAAATAAAATTTAAAAAAAAATTAAAAAAAAAGGAATAAGAACTAAAGAATATTAAAATAAACTTCTAAGTACCTAGCAGCCAACTTGAGAAGACCTCTGCCCCTGCCATAAGGCAAGCAGTATGACTTAATGGTTAAGAGTGCAGACTCTGGAGCCTGACTGCCTGGGTTTCATTACAGGATTTACCTCTCATTATTGAGTAATTTAGGGTAGTTAAGATTTTTTTCTGCACTCTTATTTATAAGCTCCTTTATTCATAAATGAGAACAATAATAGTTCCTACTAAAAAAAAATAATAGTTCCTACTTCACAGTAGGTACTCATTTAATTATGAGAATTAAATAAGTATATGTTTGTAAAGTATTTAAAACACTTTCTAGCATTTATTATGCAAAATTTAGCTATTTGTGTATTCACTCTCTACCTCTCTCTTCAAGGAAATAGTTTATCATTCTACATACATATTACTATGTATGAAGTAACATATATCTGAGTAAGTACCATAATTTCTATGTATAATAATAATTGGCACCATGGTCTAAGTATTCCTTTGCAACTTACTTTTTTCATTCACCATTTCTGAGATTCATCTGCACTGATATACAAAGCTATTGTCTATTCATGTTCACTCCCATACCATATTCCATGGTATAAATTAACAGAAGTATTTATTTATATATTCCTGTTGATGAACTAGATTACTTCCAGTTTTTCGCTATTACAGAAAATACTACTAAAAACTATACTTGAACATGTCTCCTGATACAAATATACAAATGTTTTTCTAAAGTATACACGAAGGGATCCCTGGGTGGCGCAGCGGTTTAGCGCCTGCCTTTGGCCCAGGGCGCAATCCTGGAGACTCAGGATCGAATCCCACGTCGGGCTCCCGGTGCATGGAGCCTGCTTCTCCCTCTGCCTGTGTCTCTGCCTCTCTCTCTCTCTCACTGTGTGCCTATCATAAATAAATAAAAAAATAATAATAAAGTATACACGTAGGTGAAGAACTGCTCTCTCCTTAGGTATACACAGTTTAGCATTATAACAATGTCAAACTGTTTATCAAAATGGTTACATTAGAGCATTACATGCTTTTATTAAAAAAGAAGAGGGATCCCTGGGTGGCGCAGCGGTTTGGTGCCTGCCTTTGGCCCAGGGCGCGATCCTGGAGACCCGGGATCGAATCCCATGTCAGGCTCCCGGTGCATGGAGCCTGCTTCTCCCTCTGCCTGTGTCTCTGCCCTCTCTCTCTCTCTCTCTCTCTCTCTCTCTCTCTCTCTGACTATCATAAATAAATAAAAATTAAAAAAAAAAAAAAAAGAAGAGAGGTCTTGGGTGCCTGGCTGGCTCAGTCAGTGGAGCATGTGACTCCTGATCTCAGGGTCATGGGTTCAAGCCCCATGTTTGGTGTAGAGCTTACTTAAATAAATAAATAAATCTTTAAAAAAAAAATAAAAAGAAGAGAGGTCTTAAATCAATGATCTAAGCTTCTATTTTAAGAAAATAGAAAACAGAAGAGGAAAATAAACCCAGAACAGGCAGAAAGAAGCATATAATGAAAGAAGAACAGGAATACATAAATTAGAAAATAAAAATAACTGAGGAAAACTATTTAAAATAATTGATTATTTAAGAAGACCAATAAAGTTGATAAACGTCTGGTGAAAGTAATGAGACACACACACACACACACACACACAAATTACCAATACCAGGAATGAGAGGTAATTATCACTAAAGATTCTATAGATATTGAAAGGGTAATACAGGGCGCCTGGGCAGTTCAGTCAGCTAAGTGTGACTCTTGATTTTGCCTCAGGTCATGATCTTAGAGTCCTGGAATCAAACCCAATGTTGGCTCCATGCTCAGTAGGGAATGACACAGTGGGGAACATGTTTAAGGATTCCGTTTCACCCTCTCCCTCTGCTCCTCCTCTTGCTCGTGTGTTCTCTCTCTCAAATAAATCTTTTTTAAAAACTATTTTAAAAGGATAATAAAAATAAGGTAATGTTATGAATAATTTTATGCCAATAAACCCAACAACTTAGATGAAACAGCCAAATTTCTGGAAAGATACAAACTACCAAAGTCAACTCTAGAAGAAAAAAGTAATCTACAAAGACCTGTATCTATCCAGGAAACTGAAATGATAGTTTAAAACTTTCCCCACACACAAAAATAAATAAAACACAAACATACCTAAATGACCTCATTAGTAAATTCTACCAACTACTTAAAACTAATCCTTCATAAACACATATGCAAAAATTCTTCACAAAATAAAAGCAAATCAAATCTAGCAGTGTATAAAAAAATGCAGTATAATCAAGTGGAGTTTATTCTAGGAATGCAAAGATGGTTTAATATTCAAAAAACAATCACTGTAACTCAGATCCAAAGAGCACATGAGTTCCTATTGCTCTACAGCATCATGCACACTTGATATTATCTAACTTTTTAAAGTCTTTATGCTTCTGTTTTTGTTTTCAGTAATCTCTACCCACAACGTGGAGCTCTAACTCAGGACTATGAAAGAGTCTCTTGCCTACTGACTGTGCCAGCCAGACCCAATATTACTCAAAAAATTTTTTTGAGAAAGAGAGAGCCCACAGGAGCTGGGGGTAGGCAGGGGCTGAAGGAGAGGGAGAGAGAGAATCTCAAGCAGGCTCCCTGCCCAGCACAGAACCCAAATTAGGGCTCAATCTCACAACGCTGAGATCATGACCTAAGCTGAAATGGAGTCAGATGCTTAACCAACTGAGCCGCCCAGGTGCCCCTATTCAACTTTTTAAATAGTGTAAATAGTATCTGAAGGCTTAAGTGTACAGTTTCCTAGTTACGTTGAACATCTGGTGTTAGTTTACTGGCCATTCTTTTGTCTTCTGTGAAATTCTTATTTGTGTCTTTTAGCCAATTTCTCTCTCTGGATTGTATTTTTAATTAATTTGAACAAATCCTTTCTATATTCTGGACACTAATTCTTTACAAGTCATATGTTTTACAAATATCTTCCCCTAATTTTTTTTCTTAAAATTTTTAAAGATTATTTATTTATTTATTAGAGACAGAGAAGGAGAAAGGCAGAGACACAGGCAGAGGGAGAAGCAGGCTCCATACTGGGAGCCTGATGTGGGACTCAATCCCAGGTATCCAGGATCAGGCCCAGGGCTGAAGGCAGCGCTAAACCGCTAAGCCACTGGGGCTGCCCGAAAAAAAGAATTTTAATGTATTTGAACTTATCAATTTTTTACTCCAATGTGCACTTTTTGTGAATTCTTTATGTCCTTCCCTACCCCAAGGTCATAAAGATATTCCATACGGTCTTCTAAGAGGCTTAAAAAAAAAGTTTCTTAAGTTAGTACTTCTATAATTTCTTTGGAGAAAAGTACTGTGTTGGCAATAAATTTTCAACTACCTACTAAACACTAGGCACTGCCCCTATATTGTAGAGCTCCAAGGCCATCTAGGCTATTACACTTACCTTTAAGGAGCCCATAAACTAAACAATAATAATAAAGAGCTAACCCTGAATAATATATAATCAAAGGCGAAGTTTTGTGATATGATCAAAGTTCAAAATATTAACAAAAGGGAAAAATCAGTAAGAATTGTAAAAATCAGCAAAATTACATGAGAAAAGCATTAAAATTTCACTTAACAATTCTGACTTGGAATAACAACAAAAGACAGAATTTATCCAAAACATATCCATATTTATAATAGTCAACCGAGGGGTGCCTGGCTGGCTCAGTAAGTGGAGCATGTGACTCTAGGTCTAGGCGTTGTGAGTCCAAGCCCTAAGTTGGGCACTTAAATATTAAATATTTTAAAAATCATAATAAAAGGGGTGCCTGGGTGACTCAGTTAGTTAAACATCTGCCTTTGGCTCAGGACAGGATTCCAAGGTCTTGGGATCAAGCCCCACAATAGGTTCCCTGTTCAACAGGGAGTCTGCTTCTCCCTCTTCCTCTACCTTTCCCCCTGCTTGTGCTCTCTGTCAAATAAATAAAATCTTTTAAAAAATCATAGCAAAATTTTTTAAACTAGCCAACAGGTAAAAACTACAAAGTCTGAATTAATGCAAACTTGCATGTGACAGCAACAGAAAATGGAAAATATAAGTAACAATATAAAAAATATATAAACATTACAGTGCTTAGGGCCTTACATAAATCAAATTTAAATAGCCCAACTCTGCACACAACCAGAAAATTCAAAAACAAATACAGCTGTCAGGTTAAATGAGTTGGATAACAGAATTAACTGCTACTATCAGAGTATTATATAGCCATGAAATTGGAGTTATAACATTGATTCCAGAAAAAAGAAGAGTACCCTCTTCTAGCAAGTCTTTTTAAAAGTGACTGAACTTAAAAACTTGAAGAGTTTTTCTCCAGCACCATCATTCAGATACCAACACTACAAATATTTTGTTTCAGGGGAATATTTTGGAAGCAGAATACTCTATATATATGAAGCACAGAAGGTAACAGTGAATCAGCAGGCCTATAACAAAACATTCATTTCAGAAAATAATTCTCAAAATTATTAGGCACACCTAAAAGCCTCCATACTGCTATAATGACAAAGCAGTAATAATAAAAATTAGAAGTAGGAAGAAATAATGACTAATTTTTGTAACATTACCACCTAATATTTGTAAATGCTTTTAAATTTTTTTTTAAGATTTTTTTTACTTGAGAGAGAGTACAAGCAGGGGGAGTGGTGGTGGGGGGGGCAGGACATGGGGCTCAATCCCAGGACCCTGGGTTCATGAGCTGAGTGGAAGGCAGCCACTTAACTGACTGAGCCACCCAGGCACCCTGAAAGTGCTTTTTAATCACTTTCTCACACATTAACAGTTTACCTATTGTTATATCAGCTTTCAAAATTGTTGCAGCTAAAACAAAGGATAACATTTTGATACAATTCTCAAATCAGGTCACTGGTAAGGGAAATGGGAGGGAAGAATGATTAAAACCAAGTATAATGCCAAGGTAAACTTAACTGATGCTGGGACACCTGGGTGGCTCAGCGGTTGAGTGTCTGCCGTTGACTCAGGGTATGATCCCGGAGAGTCCCACATCAGGATCTTTGCATGGAGCCTGCTTCTCCCTCTGCCTGTGTCTCTGCCTCTCTCTCTCTCTGTCTCTCATGAACAAACAAATAAAAAAATCTTAAAAAAAAAAAAAAACTTAACTGATGTTTATCTGAAAACTGCCTCCACGGAACTGGCAATTATGAACCAAAAAGTCAGCTTAGAGTATCAATTTAAAATGGCAAGGGGTGCCTGGGTAGCTCAGTAGGTTGAGCATATCTGACTCTTGGTTTTGGCTCAGGTCACGATCTCAGGGTTATCTGATGGAGCTATGCATCCACCTCCATGATCAGGATAGAATCTGCTTGAGATTCTTTTCCTTTCTCTCTCCCTCTGCCCATCCCCTCACTCGTACTCGCTCTCTCTCCGTCTTTAAAAAAATAAATAAATAAAATCTTTAAAATGGCAAGACTATTACTACGAGATAAGTTTTATGCTTTAAAATACATTTCTACTGAAATTCTGACATCTGCCTCTGACTTAGACATTGGTATACATTATTTTTCATCACTACCTTTGTAACTTCATTGTTCATTCAAAACATTAAATCTATACTTCTGGCAATATCAGAAATGGTATTTAAATGAATTTATTCCAGAACTTAAAATGACTGACAAAAGAAATACACCTTAAAATGATGCATACAACTGCTATCCTTTCATCTGCCAAAAGAGAAACAGTTTTGAAAATAAAAACTCATACCTTGGAACTCATAAGGAATAAACTCATACCTTAAACCGTGCCTACTCACTACACCTATGAATCCAATCTTCACCACTTCCCAATTACCCTATTAAGAAGTCAACATATTAAAGCAGATGAATGTTTTATAACACACTGTAAAACATATCAGTCACTAGGGTTAGACGGATGGATAAAGGGGCAGTATGGCTTTTTCCAAAGTTGCAAACCCAAGGTTCTTACCCCCAAGGTTTATGTCTCAAGGTCTTTGTCCTGTTGCCCCACTAACCTTTGACCCTCCATAGCCTTCCTAATATAGAATCTGACTCAGGTTCACCTCTATCATTTAATCTAAACTATCTGGTCAATCTAGTAGTAGAGCACCTTAACATTTAACTGTCTCCTGACTCTCTTTCTGAACCTATGCCTTTTATGTAGACCTTTATGTACCCCGGACATCTGTTATCTTCTACCCTGAATCTTTAGGATCTAGTTAAGTCCCCCTTCCTAGATAAACAAGCTGTCCCAACCTTAATCACATAGAGCTCTTAATTCCATTTAGAACTTAATTCTTCCTAATTGTTTACAGAAGTTAATTTTGGCTTCCCAATTAAACTCTAAGCTCTTTGAAGACTGAAGTAACATCTTAATACCTTCATTATGTTCTATGTTGCCTAATACAGGGCATATACTCTTACATATTCCCTGACTAGATTCTCATCCTATTACTGTTTTCTTTTCAAACCTTCAAGTAAGGCAAACCAAATACACTACTCATTTTTATCGCTATTATTAACAGGGAAATTCTACAAACTTCGTAGTACTGGATAATGGATATTAATTATAAAACTATTGAACTATTTTTTAAAAGATTTTATTTATTTGACAGAGAGAGAGAGAGAGAGAGAGAACGTGCACACAAGAAGGGGAAGCAGCAGAGGGAGAGAGAGTAACAGGGTTCCCGAAACAGGTCTCAATCCCAGGACTTCGGGATCATGAGCAGAGTCAAAAGCAGACACTTAACAGACTAAGCCACCTAGGCACCCCTATTTGAACTATTTTTATATACAACAATTCTGACACTAAGGGCATGGTGGCTTTTAACACCACTTCTCCAACTCTCCAATACAAGCTGGGTGTTCTACAATTCCATTCTTACACTACCTGGAATTAATGTCAGATCCCACAAGTTAAGGGCTCAGTCCCACAAGATTGCACCCACTTGAGATGCCAGTCAAAAGTTCCAAGTTGTCACTGATGCTTCCAACCAACCAGCTACATGTAAATTCAGAGGATGCCTAATTCACGCCTCACTAAACTCACTAAAATGACTCACAGAACTCAAGAAAGTGCTTTACTTAATACTACTGGTTTATTAAAGATGATACAACTCAGAAACGGCCAAATGGAAGAGATGCACAGGGCAAGGTCTGGAGGAAGGGGCTTCCATATCCTCTCCTGAAGCCACCCTCCCAGCACCTCATATTATTCACCAAACCCAAAGGTCCCTTAATCTCAATGTGTAAGAGTTTTTATAGAGCTCAATCTACAGCCTACATCCCTTCCAGGAGATTGTTAAATGAGGCTGAAAGATCCAATCCTCTAATCACGTGGTCCTTCTGGTGACCAGCCCCATCCTGAAGCTAGGATCCCCCAAATACCGTTATTTTATCAGCATACATTCATCACTATGGAGACTGCAAGAGTTTTAGGAGTAGTACACCGAGAATCTGGGAGGAAGCTTGAATATTTATTTTATTATATTACACCACTTTAACACCTTAAAAAGAGTTTCACGATTTCAAAGAATGTAGTTACTTCAGGAGACTCTACAGACAGACATTCAAAGAACACTTAATTTTAATAATGAAAAGCCCACTTACTGAAAATAGGCACACGGGTCTTACTGTGCAAACACACCAACTAAAATAAAGAAAAATTAACAACAACGACAAGTTATTGAGTACTCATCCTGTGCCACGCATTCTGCTAACTGCTTTACATGAATTCTCATTAAATCTCTGTAATAGTTCTATGAGGTGAATCCCACTATTAGCCTACTTTCATAGATGGGGGAAGCTGACGGACAGTGACTCCTAAAGGTCACACATCCGGCAAACAGTGAAGCCAGGATTCCAACTCAGGTAGTCCAGCTCCAGAATCTTTAACCTGTAGCCACATTGCCTCTTCTTGCTCCTCCTGCTAGCAGTGCTCAAATGCCCCAAAGATTTGATAGATCTACTTTCCCCTCCCCAACTCCATTAACTTTGGGTTTGCAATTCCCAGAATACATCATTTTCTTTCAGGCTTTTCTGCCTCAAATACATACTCTTCCCTTGGCTGAAATGCCTTGCCCCTCCCTCCTCCCGCCCTTTTTTCTAAGATTTTATTTTTAAGTAATCTCTACACCCAACATGGGGCTCTAACTTACAATCCCAAGATCAAAAGTTTCATGCTCCACCAACTGAGCCAGCCAGGCACCCCTGGAGTGTCCTGCTCTTTTTTTATGCAGCTAGCAAAACCCTACTCACTCTTCAAATAGAAGCACTTTTAAAAACAACTTTCTCTGTGAAGCCCTCTTCCTTCCTTCCATATTTTCTGCCCTCAATCCTGGGGGAAGGAATACACCACTCCCTTAACTACCTGGAAACAATGATTCACAGATACGTCAATCATTGGACTTATTTGTATTATAATTCTACTTTTCAGTACTACCTACTGAGCTCTATATCTATCTCAGGTGAGCATGAGATACTCAGATACTTGTTAAAGGTAGGAATGCATAATGGTCCCAGTTTAAGTTCAACTATAAATTAAGTGAATACTTTCTTCTAGTCAAGACGTTATTCATTCTAATATTTTACTATCCTCTATGTGTCCGCATACCCAAAAGATTCATTGGCAACAGCCCCCTATGTTTATTATAGCGTTATCTACGATAGCCAAGATATAGAAGCAACTCAAGTGTCAAATCCAATGACAGATGAATGGATAAAGATGTAGTGTGTATATATGTACGTACACACACACACACACACACACACACACACATATACACACAGTGGAATATTACTCAGCCATAAAAAAATATTGAGATTTTGCCTTCTGTGACAACATGGATGGACCTAGAGGGTATTATGCTACGTGAAATAAGCGAGATAGAGAAGGACAAATGCTATATGATTCCACTTACTTGTGGAATCTTAAAAAAAAAAAAAAGAACAAACAAAAAGCAGAAGCATACCTATAAACACAGAGAACTGATGATTGTCAGGGAGAAGAAGTATGGAGGGATGGGCAAAATGGGTAAAGAGGAGTGGGAGATAAAGGCTTCCAGTTACAGAATGAAGAAGTCATGTGGATAACAGGTACAGCATAAGGAACATAGTCCATGGTACTGTAATAACACCCGTGGTGAGCATAACATAATGCATAGAGCAGTACAATCACTATGTTGTATACCTGAAACTAATGTAACATTGTATGCTAACTATATTTCAATCCAAAAAAAAAAAAAGATTTACTGGGAATAAAATCATTATCTTAAACTTCCCAGATTGAGATTGGGGCTTTTAAACTGTATCTTTCCACCATTTCCCAACTCCCACATTAAGACCTTGGCACTACAGGTTCCTAGTAATATCAAAACTGTCCCTATTAACAAACATTTTAATACTGGAAACATACTACTAAATTTTTTGGAACAAACGTTTAACCAATAAGATACACTAACGAAGTAGTGACAAATATTAAGCTACATGGTACTTCTTTTGAAGCTCTGCTAATCCCACCCACATGTGAACAGCTATTATGCACTATTCTACTTCCTACACCCTAATCTGCTTTCACAAAGCTATTACTCCATCTAATATTCTTTTAAGAAGAGCTTTTTTGAAATATAATTGACACGCCACACAATTCACTGATTTAAAGTATATATTTCAGAGTGGTGCAACCATCACCACAATTAATTTTATAACATTTTCATGACCTCAAGAACAAACCCATACCTATTTACCAGTCACTCCTTATATTAGTCAGGGTTCTTCAGAGGAACAGGACCAATAGGATGTGTGTATAAATACAGAAGAGAGAGATTAATTTTTAGGAATTGGTTCATGTGACCGTGTAGACTGTCAGGTCTGAAATCTTCAGAGCAGACCAGCAGGCTAAAGACACAGGCAAGAGCTGCTATTGCAGTCTTAAGTATAATGGTTCTATAAAGGCAAAATTCCTTTAGAGGAACCTGTTTTTTCTCTTAAGGGCTTCAACTAACTGAATGAGGCCCACCCACATTCTGAAGGGTAATCTGTTTTATTCAATGTCTACTGATTTAAATGTTAATCACATTTTAAAAATACCTTCAGAGCAACATCTAGACTGGCATTTAACCAAAAACTGACTACTATGGCCTAGCCAAATGACATATAAAATTAACCAACATACTCCCTGTTACTCACAAACCCTGGAAGCCACAAATCTACTTTCTCTGAATGGATGTGCCCATCCTACACATTTCATACAAACAGAATTATACAACATACGGCCTTTTTTGTCTGGCTTCCTTCACTTTGCATAGTGTTTTCAAGGTCCATCCGTGCTCTAGTATGTTTAAGTATTTAATTCCTTTTTATTACTGAATAATATTCCATTATATGTTATACCACATTTTATTTATCCATTCATCAGCTGAATGGATGACAAATTTGTCATCCAATTTGATGACAAATTTGCTTTCTTTCCACCTTTTTTTTATTATTATGAATAATGCTACTTGAACATTCATATTACTTTCTGTATAGACATATGCTTTCATTTCTCTTGAGTATATATCTAAGAGTAGAACAGCTGGGTTATATAGTAACTCTGTAACATTCCTTTTCACCAAGCAAACTGAAAAAATTCAGAACTACAAAGTTTCTTTTACAAGCATAACTACCATAGCTATACTGGTAACATACAGCATGATCTTATTTTCTATCCCTGAATTTTTTAAATGAAAGGAACTTTAGGGGCACCAGGTGGCTCAGTGGGTTAAGCATCTGCCTTTGGCTCAGGTCATGACCTGGAGTCCTGGGAACCAGCCCAGAATTGGGTTCCCTGCTCAGCAGGGAGTCTGCTTCTCCCTCTACCCCTCATCCTGCTTATGTTCTCTCTCTATCTCTCTCTCTCTCAAATAAATAAATAAATAAATAAATAAATAAATAAATAAATAAATAAATAAATAAATAAAATCTTTAAAAAAATGAAAGCAATTTCATAACTAGCATCTAATAATATAGTATTTCTTTTTTTTTTTTTAATTTTATCCATTTATTTGACAGAGAGAGAGAAAGCACAGGCAGGGGGAGCGGCAGGCAGAGGGAGAGGGAGAAGCAGGCTCCCCACTGAGCAGAGCGCCTGACATGGGGCTTGATCCCAAGACCTCAGGATCATGACCTGAGCCAAAGGCAGATGCTCAACCAACTGTGCCACTCAGGCGCCCCTATAGTTAGTGTTTCAATAAACCATTAAAAACCAAAATGTAGTCATTTTTTCTACATTAGATTTACATATTGGGGGGTCATATGTACGTATATATTTATATATACATTCTATTTAAAACACAACCTCCAAAACTACTAAACTTAGAAACTATCCAATAGAAAAAATATATCTCTTTTTTCATATACTACAGCATCTGACTCCAATATCTTTTCATGTAAAGAGTTGTTTTTATTCAACTATAAAATGTTAAGTGACTAATAAATACTGTTTGAAGAACTAATATTCAATTAAAACTCTAAACTGAGGGACACCTGGGTGGCATACTGGCTGAGCATCTGCCTTTGGCTCAGATCGTGATCCCAGAGTCCTGGGATGGAGTCCAGCATCAGGCTTCCCACAGGAAGCCTACTTCTCCCTCTGCCTGTCTCTCTGCCTCTCTCTGTGTATCTCTCATGAATAAATATTTAAAAAATTAAAAATATAAATAAATAAAACTATCAACTGATTCACTACCAAAATATTTAAGAGTTAATAAACAATTGGGCACCTGGGTGGCTCAGTGTTTGAGCATCTGCCTTCGGCTCAGGGCATGATCCTGGGGTCCTGGGACTGAATCCCACATCGGGCTCCCCAAAGGGAGACTGCTTCTCCCCTTTCCTATGTCTCTGCCTCTCTCTGTGTCTCTCATGAATAAACAAAATCTTCAAAAAAAAAAAAAAGAGTTAATAAACAATAAGGTTTTTATCTCAATGCATTTTTTCTTCTGATCTATTTCTCACTAACAGGTTGGTGATGTGATTAATGACTAAGAGTGCTGAGGTAGCAAACAGCAAAGTGGTCAGAAGTGTGCATTCTGCAATCAGATGACTAGAATTTGAATCCTGACTCCACCACTATCTTTGTTTCCTGTAATTCCTTCACCTCTCTGAATCTCAGTCTTCTCATCTGTAAACAAGACAATAACACTATCTACTTCAAAAGTTGCTGTAAGGATTAAATGAGATAATTTACAGCAGTTTGGATGCTGGTCAAAACTCAAAGCATATTAACATATTTCAGGTAAGCTTACCACGATTCACTTGTTATTATCAGCTAAAAAGTACATTTTAAATTATGATCCAGGGTGCTTCGGTGGCTCAGTTCATTGGGTGTTTGGCTCAGGTCATGATCCCGGGGTCCTGGGATCAAGCCACACATCAGGCTCCCTGCTCAGGGGGGAGCCTGCTTCTACCTCTGCTCATGCTTTCCCTTTCCCTCTCTCAAATAAATAAATAAAACCTTTAAAAAAAGAAAAAAAAAAGACTAAAAAATTTACATGAGAGGCAAGTTTTTCCAAGGCCGTTTAATTCATTTGCATAAACAGCCGAATCTGAATCACTTGCCTGAATGGTTAAGAAAAAATATATCTACTGCTGAAAGTATTAGAGGTATGTTTAAAAAATGAAAGCTGACTCAGAGAAATAATTAACTCAGGTTCTTGCAGTCTTTGGAAGTCTGTCATATGACAAGCATTTTAGTTATGCACCCAGAATATAATAGCTTAGATTATCTTTCAAGAGAGCAAAAGACAGATTTTCATTACAGTAACTGCTCAGTCCATAATAAGACAGCTTAGAATAAATGTCTATTCATTTCAAGGGGGGGAAATCCAGATTTTGGTCCCAACTCCCATAGTTACTAATAGGTGACCTTGTACAAATAACCTCTAAATATCCAACCCCTTTTGGATAAAAGGTATCCAGCCTGTAGCTGCTTTGCTTACCTCTAAGAGTGCTATACAGATAAAGTAAAATAAGAAAGTACTCTGACTATAAAACCCTTAAAAGTATTATTTTGTGTGAGAATGGATATATATGTAATAGTTCAAAATTAATATCACCAAACACAAGATTATCTATGGTCCCAAAATGCTTAGCAAACTGTCATGCACACTGCAAATTCTCAGTAAGTAATGATTTTTACAAAGACTACCTATTGGTAATTGAGTCCATGATCTCAAATTAAGGACTAACTCAAATGACCTTCTGCTCTTTGACCCTCCTCAGGGTTTGTAGAAGTACAGACCGCTCCATTGTTCACATTTCACTCATTCAAACATTTATGTAGTGCCTATTCTCTTGTTCTCAAGAGCTCACATCTGGCAAGGCAATAGCACATTTGCATTATAGTTATTTTGTTGTCTGTGTCCCATAATGAAATTATATACAAAGTTCTATGGGAGTATAAAGGAAGAAGCAATTAATTCCTTAGTCAGTGGGAGTTACGGAAGGTTTCACATTGGAACTGGGCCTCAAGGGATGAAGGGGAAAGGTCATTCTGGAAGACAAAACAGCAAAAAAGGCACTTGTTCTAGAAACAGAGAGTACTGTCACACAGCTACTGCACAGTTTGGGGCAAAGGGAAAGAAAGATTAATAGAAGATGGAGCTGGAAAAAAGGAAACGAGAGACAGATTTTGAAGGGGTTTGTACATCATGTTAAAAATTAATAGGACAAAAAAAATTAATAGGACAACAAACCAAGATTTTTGGGCAGACATGTAAACTGTTCCTTCACTTGAAGTAGCAATGAGAGAAGCATAGGGAGGAGAGTCCTTAGAACATTTCCACAGCTAACAAATGCCATCATTTTTCTTGATTCAAGTAATTGACATACATTAAGAACCAATCTCACAGTCTTTTCACTTAAAAGTCTAAATGACAGACACTCTCCTATTTATGGAATAGATACTAAGCTCTAACATAAATACCACTTGAGAAAACCAAATAGGAGCCTGAGAAGGCAAAGAGTACATTCAACCTAAGAAAAAAAGTCAAATATCTAAGCAGGGGGGAATAAGGTTTCAAGTATATACATCATCCACATTTTTAACTTGCATAGATAAAATACTTCATCAATTTTCTACTATTGTGAAAAGTATAAAGTAAAACTGTGCTTTGGATATACAACTTGGCCTTCTAAACATGTTTACATCAATATGCCTTAAACATAACATCTGTCAATTATATTACTTTCTCACAAAAACCAGCACCTATTAATGACATTTACTTCTATCAACAACAAAATTTGGTAAAACAATACACAAATAAATAAAATCAATGATGTGCTCTTCTCCCAGAAGCTGAGGCCAGGATCTCTGCTGTCATGTTCAGATACGGGGAAGAAGAAAAAAACTATCTTGATCATCAAATTCTGAAGACTCTTCCTTTGCAATGACTTCCTTGCAATGTGACATATCATTCCTGCTTTCATGCCTTTACTTCAGCACTTCTTCCCACCCAAAACTCATTCCCCTAACTCTACTTACATCCACTTTATTTTAAAAACGCTAAGGTCTAGCTTAAATTGTTTCCTATCCATGAATCATCCCTAAAATCTCCAATACCTACGAATCTCTTTTTGCTGAAGTCCTAATGGTCACGTTAATAATATACTTGTCTTTTTTCGCTTTCTGGCATTTACTCATTTTTATTACCAGTGTGAACATGGTCAATGCCCTGAAAAAACGACATCATATCTAAACTGTTGTTACAAAGCCTTCAAGTAGAAGAGCAGTTAAAAGCTTGAGTTCTGGACTCTCGAGTCAAGAGTCGGAATACGGACATTATAATCCCAACTCCACCATTTATTAGCTATGTGAACTGGGGCAAATTAATCTAATCTAATCTCTCTGGGCCTTAATTTCCTCATGGTAGTTAATATGGGAAAAATAAGTACCTATCTTAAATGGTTATTTAAGGATTAATTAAGTTAACATGTAAAGCATTTAGAACTGGGCACTGTACACAGCACACAACAAGTATTAATTAAGCTGTTACCCATTTGTTCTTGCTCCAGGCCTTCCTACATACTGTTGTTGTATCACTTTTAAATGATGGTTCTGTTATGTCAGTGCTCTCCACAGAACTTTCCCCGGCCTTCCATAGTACATGGGTCCATGCCCTTAGCTTGGTAATCAAGGCACTCCACAATAATCTCCTCAGCTTCAGCTATTCAGCATCTACTTTACGCAGAGTAATAAAAAACAGACATATAAGGCAGACACTCTCTCTTCCAGGGTCTGACAACTTATAAAAAAGAGATACAAACATAAAAACGTCATACAGAATGGATGTTCACATATAGCTACTCTCCAAAAAAAAAAACTCTCCAGGCCAACAAAATCAATTTCATCAGTGACTGGAAGATGTCAAACTCCTTCAAAACTACCTGCTTTGGTCTGTTTTATTCTACTCTCATCCATTCAAAACACATAAAAACCACCCCCAAAAGACACCTTTTCTTAACATGTACCTATCCACCTCTATTAAAAAGTCTAATTCGGGATCCCTGGGTGGCGCAGCAGTTTAGCGCCTGCCTTTGGCCCAGGGCACGATCCTGGAGACCGGGGATCGAATCCCACATCGGGCTCCCTGCATGGAGCCTGCTTCTCCCTCTGCCTATGTCTCTGCCTCTCTCTCTCTCTCTGTGACTATCATAAATAAATTTTAAAAATCTAAAAAAAAAAAAAAAAAGTCTAATTCAAACACCACCACTCTTGCAATTTAAACCTATTTAACACTATTTTATCTCAATCAACTGTTCTTAAGGGGTACAGTCCCCCTCTGTATCCAAAACAATAGCTCCCAGAAAGAAGGAATAACAATTTTTAACCAATTCTTGTTGTTTTCTTCCCTCTCACCACTGTGCCCTCCACCAAAACAGATCATGATAGAACAGGTGCTCAAAAATACGTTTTGAATTTAAGTAAAAATGTGAAGCTAAAAGTAGAATACTACTACCACGTATTACTAATTACTATGTAAACTATAATGAGAGTGGAAATGGACTACTGTATCAAGCACTAGATTATTATGTGCCTACAAAGCCTCGAATCAGGTGGGACCATCAGAAGAAGGCAGTCTACTCACTACACCTTCTATGTAACCACCATACAGGTAGATTTGCTTGTTCAGTGGTACCTTGATCAACAAAAGGACTAATAACTATTCTACTATCTGCCATCTAATTTTGACCTCCCAAAAGAAGTGAAGAATGATACAGAGAGGCAGGATTCAAGCAGGGCAATAATGGACTCCTACACCCCTGAGCAGATGATTTAGGAAAGCTTATTAAGTTCCACTTTGTGGCAAAACAGTCACCCTCCAACCTGCAGGTTTTCAGTACCATGACACATTCCACAAACTTAGCACCAAAAAATGTGCCCTAGATTTCCATGTGCCTATGTTTTGCAGCTTTTCTGCAATGAATATGTATTCCTTGTGAATAATCAGAAAGTTTCAGCATCTATTACTTCTTCCAACTTTTAATGAGTCTCCTACAATGGCCAGTGCAGAATGCAAAAACCACTAGGTAAAAGTCATCAGAAAGGTAGATTACCCCAATTTTCCACCTCCCAGGGAAAGTGTCAATTTGAACAAAGTTCTCAACTTCATATGTTTCAATTTAAAAGATTACTTCTACATATGCCATCACATTCGAAAGAAAAACTTTCTCTTAAGAAAGAAAAACAATTCTCATTACCTTCCTAAGACTCCACAGCACTAGAGCAAATTGCAAAGAGCTGCCTAGATGAATCCCTCTTCCTACCACCTCAAACGCCCTCCTAAGTATTAAGCCCTTAATAAGGGCCACGAAAAGGGTGCTAAGTAATTTACATGATTATCTCAATCCTCAAAACAATAGTAGGTACCACTATTATTCCCAGAAAAGAAAACTAAGGCTTAGAGATGTTTGAAAAATAAAAACTTGCCTGAGGTGATGCTTATAGGTGGGGATTCTGGTGTTGTATAAAGGAATTTGCTGGGAATATATATTAGGCTCAATGACTTATTTGTCATGAGACAATTATAGCAGAAATCCTCAAACTGGAAATTTCACACATAAAAAACAGTAAGTGATATTTGATCAAACTGAGGGTTTTCTTTGGAATTGTGTACCTCAGGATATCTGGCACATAATAGGTGCTCAATAAAAACCTGTCCGTTCAAATCTAAATTTTAAATAATTCCTAAAACAATTCAGTCACATGGCAAAACCTGATAGGTTGTTTTAACAAATTAGGTTGTACAATAATCAATAATTATATTTACACCTAAAGTAATGGTCTCATATCCTGTTTTTAGCTAGAGCAGAATAAAAAGTGAAAATGGTGGAAATAAGCTGTGTATATTTTAAAGATAAGTTTTTCTAATTACAAATTACATTAAAAATTTTAACATGTGGGTAGCTCCGGTGGGCCCAGAGGTTTAGCACCGCCTTCAGCCCAGGGCCTGATCCTGGAGACAGGGCATCAAGTCCCATGTCAGGCTCCCTATAGGGAGCCTTCTTCTCTCTCTGCCTGTGTCTCTGCCTCTCTATTTCTCTGTGTCTCTCATGAATAAATAAATACAATCTTTAAAAAAAATTTTTTTTAACATGTCATCTCAATTTATACAATACTCAATATGAATCTAGCCTTAGCCATCTCAAAATAACCTACTGTGGGGGTTTTGGTATAGCCATGAAAAGCACTGTTCACATAATCACTATTTTTTAAATAAGTAATAGAAAATATCTAAGTCTCCTTTGAGTAATGTACCAAAGTAAAGCAGGTGCATTTGCAGATTATGTACTTTAAGCAAACCTATTATTTGATTAAGTTGGACCTTTGCTTAGCAAGAAAAAAGCTGGTTGAGTTAAGGCACTAGCAGTTAATTGATGTTTGAATTTAATAGCTGGAAAGATGGGTTCTATGAATACTCATTTTATTTTTTTATTTTTTTATTTTATTTATTTATTTATGATAGTCACAGAGAGAGAGAGAGAGAGAGAGAGAGAGAGAAAGAGAGAGAGAGAGGGAGGGAGGCAGAGACATAGGCAGAGACAGAAACAGGCTCCATGCATCGGGAGCCCGACGTGGGATTCGATCTCTGGTCTCCAGGATCGCACCCCGGGCCAAAGGCAGGCGCTAAACCGCTGCGCCACCCAGGGATCCCTGAATACTCATTTTAAATGATTATGGGTAATCTATGAAGTCTTTCAGACACCCAAACTCTAGTTTCCAGGGAGAAAAAAAAAAGAGTCTGTTCCATAGGTAAGTGAACATCTGGTGTTATACAGAAAAATTAACATATTTTTCAGTTCTCATCCTACACAGAGTAGGGCATAGGTATTATGCAAGCACAATCTTTTCCTCCTTTCCTGAAAAATGATTTATATAATAATTCCTTAATTCAGTAGCAACAGAAGTATTCCTTTCTCTCTTTTTTTCTGAGGCTCAGGTCTCTTTCATTTCAAAATACTACTACTGAAAACTTAAATTCTTCTTTTAAAAAAGACATAATCATTTAACTCAAAGAGGGAGGGAAAAGTCAGGAGGTGAAACCCAAGGTATTCCTATTAGTCTTACATAACTTACTCTAAAGTTGGAACTGATTCAGTAGTTCAACTAAAACCCGAGGTAAAAGCACAAAAATGAGTTTTTTTAGTATATTCTCCACACACATAAAAAGTTCTTAAAATTGAAAGGGACTTATTTGTTTTCTTCTATTCTTAAAATATAAGCACCTACAAGTAAGGAAATTGGGGTGCCAACACAAACATGCAAAAGGGTCACACTTAAAGAGCAAGAATTTAAATTCATCCTATCCCATCTAGGTAATGCAGTATTTGATACAATTGGATATAACCTCAGAAACTAAATTAATTTCCTAACACTGATTTTTAAGTATCACCTCTGTAAGTACGCATTAAGTATTTTTAATAAGTTCTTGCAGGGAACGCCAAAAAGTGATTTTCAAAAGCAATATATGTCTGTTCACTCAAGCTGCAAACAACTCTGAAAAGGTAAAGTTACAGTTGTTTATGCTTAATGAAATTGGCTTTGAAAATTGCAAATTACTCCTTCGTGGGTAAATACGTATCAAATCTGTCAAAAATGTAAGTTTACACAAACATCTGTCCTTCCTAGAAAGACCCCAATCTGGATTCAACTAAAAGCTGTGTTAACTACATCTCACCACTGAGACACCTGAGCCTCAGTGTAACACTGACCATAGATTCCCTGCATTGCTTTGGGAACTGCTGCTTGCTTACTCAAGCCCTGAACGGCAAATTCACCTTTCTAAAAAGACTGGAAGCGAGAAGCCAAGTTTCACTATCTAGTTCCCCCCCCCCCCCCCGAAATGAATTAGGGTTTGGGATTTCACTGGGAAGGACCACATTATCAAGATGCCATCGCCCTCCCGAGGCATTTAATTACAATACCTTCTCTGTTTTCCATTCAACCACCTCAACTAAACTTCCAGTAGAACTAGACACACACAAAGTTGGTTCCACGGCCTTGCTGAAAAGTCTCGCTTGGGTGCAAACGCTGGGATTCTGCATACATTATGCAAAAGGAGCAAAGGGAAACGAAAAGGAAAGACTGTTAGATAATACGGTGACATTACCTTGCCCGTCTTGTGATCAAACCAGACGAGAGCATGGTTCCTTGACAGCACTTTGCAATCAAAGGTAGCATTATTCTGCGCCGGTCGACAGCGGGCCACGGAGCGGCCGATTTTAATAGGCTCGTCCAGATAGACATGGCGCTCCTGAAATGGGTGCGAGTTCGGGCGGCAAGTGAAGATGGCCAAGGCTGACGGCATCGAGGACAGACTGGGGGGTGTCTCTCCTACCAGAGGACAAAGAGGAGTTCCACCGGATCCGGACTGCCCTTCACAAGCCTATCTTCCTATCCCCCCCAAAATTTTAAATTAAAACAAACTGCGCATTGTCTAAGCATAACCAGTGAACATCAACAACTCTTCACTTGAGTGGGAAGACAAGCCAGCGCAAGCCCCATCACCTCCTTTAAAACTCAGCAGCGCCCTGATCGCACAAAGTCCCCAACTGGCAGCTTTCAGTCCATCTTCTTCCCTGGGAAGAGAAGGCTCGACCATCAGACAGCTTCGGCCAAGAAAACTCCTGGAAGACAGTTTGGGGATTGGAGGTATCCAAGCAGATGAGTCACACGCCAGTTCTTGTGTTTTGTTTGGGATCTCGGCCGCTTTTCCCCCTCGGTGGCGGAAATGTTGCAGCACTGCAGCATGAAGGAACGGTCGGTTCCGTGCGGCCAGGAAGGTCCTTTCGGGGCGAAGGAAGGTGTCGCCGAGCACCTCTGGGCAGCCACCGCCCGTCTTCAAGGGCCTCGGGAGTGGAAGGGCAGGGGCGAGGGGGGCGGCGAGGGGGGCGGCGAGGGGGTCTAGACCGCCAGCGGGACAGTCTGCATTGCTCCTGCTGCGCGGAGGCCGCCCGGGAGCTGGCACGGGGTCCCCGGCGCGAGCCGAGACGGCGGCGGCTGGGGTCCTCGGCGCGAGGCGCGGGGACAGGCAAAGGCGCGGGCAGCGGCCGAGTCGGGACTCCCGGGCACCTGGCGGGCGTCCCCGCGCCCAGGGCGGGGATCCGGCTGGGCAGGCCGGTGCGGAGCGAGCGAGGCGCACGCCCGGGGAGGCTCGGGGGTCTCGGCCCGCAGGAAGTTGGTGCCTGGACGCCTGGGCTCCGCGCTGTGGCTCAGCACACCGGCCGCCTGGTCTCAGGGTTGCCCCCGCGAGGGTCGCATCTCAGGGACGGCGGCCACGGCTCCCAGCGGACGAGAAGGTGGGGGAGGGAGGCTGGCCCGGAGGTTGGGGGAGAGGCCTGGAGGCCCCGGGCTGGGTCCGCCGCAGCCTCCACCACTCGCGGCCGGTGGGGCAGGCTCAGGCTGTGCCCGACAAGGCAGGAAACTTTCCGACCTGGTGGGGAAAACATCAAAACAAACGGCCGTCAGGCGCCGGTGCCCGCCCGCCTCAGCCCGCACCCCCTTCCACCCGCGCCCCCCCCTCCCCCGCCAGTCCCTGTGATGGGCCACGACCTCGGCCGACCTCTCCGCGGACGAGCTGCGGGGATTTAAGGCCCGGGCGCCACGACGGGTCCAGCCTCCCGGCCGCCGCCGCCGCCGCCGCCGCCTCAGCTTACCTTGCCAGCGCCGGCCGCCATAGTGACTCTGACTGAAACCTACCCGGTGCACCGCCACGGGAACGCGCACCCTTCAAGGGCCCTCCTACCCCCTCTCCCGCGCCGTAGTCCGGGGTCGTCACGTGTTCGACGCCACGGAGGCCATGATGGTCAAGGGCAGAAGAGAGGGCAAGCTCATTTTTAACGCGCCTGCGGACGCCATGTTAGTTAAGGGCTGGGAGCCTCAGACCCTGGGGACAACCCTTGCGGCCATTTTTGTTAAGGGCAAGGGAAAAGTTGACCTGTTGAAGGATTTCCGAACAAAACGTGCCAGCTTCCTACTTTACCACCTCGGCTACAAGACCCCAACTTTTGCTAAATTGTATTCACTATACTTCTCAGTGAAAATACCCATGAACGAAGAGAGCAGACCCATCCGAAGGAGACGTTCTTTTGCAGTCATCTTAGCTGTGGGCAACAGAGTCCCGTACCGCCGCCTTAGGTGTGCCCAAATTCCCACAAGTCTCAGGATTTGTGCATCAAAAATTAGTCTTCTGCGAATCCTCCTCAGAGAGAAACTTAGTCCTCGCATTCCATTTCGAATGGCCCTTCTTCTCTTGGGACCTGTCACGGACCCCCAAGGACTCCAAAGCAGTGTGAGTTCGGGAAGTTTAAAATCGTGTTACTTCCAGAGGTCTAAAGGAAAACTTTTCAAGAAAAGATACGGTGGGAAGGAGTTTTATTCGTTTATGAACCAAGGGTGGCCTCATTCTTCAAATTGCTCTGACAACAGGCTCTGCCACTGTGTGACCTTGGGCTTTTCTGAAACTTTGCTAAAACCTTCAAGCCCTTTCTCATCTATATAACTTGGAGGTAATGCGTAACTCACTTGTTGTTGTGGGATCTAGGGTTTGGGCCGTTTCTTATCTGACCTAACGTTGTGTGTTGGGCCCCGGGGACACAAGTGAACAACAAAAACCTCAACCCCTGAGACCACACTTCGGGTTTTGTAGGATGGGGATGGGGGGAGGGGACAAACACAGACCCAGATCGTTTCACTCTGATGTAATGAGGGCTAGGATGGAAGCAAGCGCTGAGTACTAGAGGTATCACAGGGACGGCCTTCTGGGGGAGGTAACTGAACTGAAGGAAGGTAGGAAAACCACGGTAAAGGCAGTATTTGCTGAAGAGCTTCTTAAATTTCCAGGAAGAGAGACTAGCGAGAAAGGAACAAAGCTATTTGAAACAGTGGACCCATATGCTTGGCACGTAATAGTGACAATAAATATTTGATGCCTGAATGAAAATTACATACTGTAACTCATCACAGGATAAAGTAGGGATGGCACAAAGTGAGTCTGGAGAAAAGAATATGCATTCGATTATAAAGTATAGAGACCCTGTGTATTTGTGTACTTTGCTAGGACTCCACTAGTTCAGCAAATAGGTATTGAACTACTACTGTGTTCCAGGTTCTTTACTCTGGGAAATAAATAAATAAATAAATAAATAAATAAATAAATAAATAAAGCTATGTTGAAAAGTTTTAATATAAGAAGATGAAAAGTTTTCATTTCTGGTAACTTTTAGGCTTATGTAGAATAAAGTAATAAAGGCCCCTCCACAAATCCCTAATGAGTTCTGTGCACGAATTTATGTTATTTGTGCCTACTTTCATTTGTTCATGCCATAAATATTTAATTGGACGCCGACTGGAAAACAGCTACTTTGAAAAGCCCTACAACAGTGAAAAAAAACTGTGACTCCCTCAAGCTGCTCACAATTTAGGTGATGACATAGTAAAATACTTGCTGTCATAGTATATCAAGAGTAATGGGAGCATGGCAGAGTAGTTTGTTTTTTAAGTTTTAATTCCAGGATAGTTTACATACGGCGGTGTATTAGTTTCAGGTGTACAATATAGTGATTCAATAATTCTATGTGTTACTCAGTGCTTGTGAAGCTAAGTGTAGTCTTAATCCCTTTCACTTATTTCACCCATCCCCCACTCTCCTCCCTTTTGCGTAAAGACTACTGGTATTTACCCAGTAGTACAATTACTGGATTGTAGAATAATTCTATTTTAATTTTTTAAGGAATACCCGTTCTGTTTTCCATAATAGCTGCACCAGTTTGCATTCCTATCAATAGTGTACGAGAGTTCCTTTTTCTCCTCAGCCTCACCAACACTTGTTTCTTGTGTTTTTTGTTTAAGCCGTTTTGACAAGTGTGTGGTGTTATTTCATTGTGGTTTTGATTTGTATTTCCTTGATGGTGAGTGATGGTGAGCATCTTTCCATGTCTGTCGGCCATCTGTATGTCTTCTTTGTAGAAATGTTCATGTCTTCTGCCCATTTTTAAATTGGATTCTTTGTTTTTGTGCTGTTGAGTTGTGTAAATTCTTTATGTATTTTAAATACTAATATTCATTCAGTAGGTTGTCTTTTAGTTTTGTTGATTATATCCTTTGCTGTGCAGAAGCTTTTTATTTTGATGTGATCCCAATAGTTTATGCTTGCTTTTGTCTACCTTGCCTCAGGGGACATACCTGGAAAAATGTTGCTATGGCTGCTGTCACAGAAATTACCGCCTACTCTTTCTTCTAGGATTTTTATGGGTTCAGGTCTCACATGTAGGTCCTTAATCCATTTCAAGGTTTTGTTTTGTTTTGTTTTTATGGTGTAAGAGAGTGGTCTAATTTCATTCTTTTGCATGTGGCTGTCCAGTTTTCCCAACATCATTTGTTGAAGAGACTTTTTTCCCATTGCATATTCTCACTCCCTTTGTCAAAGATTAATTGACCATATAACATTGTGGAGGAGTTTAAACTGAGACTTGAAAAATGAGTAGGAGTAGGGCAGCTACTCTGGTAGTAGTGGGATAATGAAATTTTAGGCCAAGAATACATCATAAACAAAGACCTAGAAACTTGAGAGAACAGGACTTTATGGGAATTACAAGTGGGCCTCTATTACTGAAGCATAAGGGGAAGGAGTTGGTCAAGGAGAGGCACACAGAAGTGGGTTTCAATTGCTGAAGGACTTGAAGACAAACAACCAACTTCAGAACATTTTCATCTCTCTCCTAGGTCAAAGTAGATTAATGAAAATCAAGGTTTCAGAATCAGACCTTGTATCACCATTTACCAGCACTATAAACCGTAAATTATTTAGCTTCTCTAAGTATGTTTTCTTATTTGAAAAAAGTAGATAATGTCTCACAGAGTTGTGTAGGATTATGTAAGATTAAGTAAGATAATGCAAGACAAAATACCATCTTTCTTTGATGCCTAGAAAATAGTGGATATTCAAACAATATTATTTTTTTATTCTTACTAACAGTAAGAATTTCTCCAGCCTTTCACATACAGTAAGGAGCAAGTTGTATTATCCCAGTTTGTATATGGAGAAACTTGTTTATAAATGTAGAAATAAAAAGTATCTCCATATGTTAAGTTCTACTACAATATCTCTTAAAAATTAATGCTAAACAGAATAGGGGTTTTTTTCTGTGAGAAAAACTGGGATCGCTATAACCTGGAATGGTAAAAAAATCTTACAAAGCTATGCAGGATGCTAGAAATGCCAAAATGGCATTGAAGGCATTCTTCACCCACTGGTATTCGGCAGGCACAGAAAAGTCTTAAATTAAGAAATCTCATACATGAGATACTTTGAATTCTAAGCCATGTGGGTGTTCTGCTTTCTGATTCTGTATCCATACAATATTTTAATTAAACAAAAAAATATACCATGTTTTGGGGTGCCTGGCTGGCTCAGTCAGGAGAGCATGCGACTCGATCTCAGGGTTGTGAGTTCAAGCCCTATACTGGGCATGGAGCCTACATAAAATATATGTATATGTCACATCTTGAGAACTTTGGAATGGTAGTATTTTCCAATATTGTAGCTTTCTCTCCTTTTAAAAATTTTTATCTTTTTAGTTATGATCCATGCTAATTTTCAATCTTAGAAAAGCAAAGAGAGAATTGTAAAATCATTACCCTGGTACCATGAAAGATAGGCCATTATTAGCATTTCAGACCTCTAGGAGACAGCTCTGTAAACTCACTTAATATACAAGCCCCCCCCCCAAGTGATAATGACTTAATTAGACTTTAACCAATGACACATGATATAATGAATTATGGGAAATTTGCATAACTGGTTAAGCAGAGTATCTGGATTACAAATATGGGTAGGCAAACTAAAGAGGAGGCCTAGAGTAGTCAAAAATTAAAATTGAGAGTATGTAATACTTTTTATGGCATATAATGGCTTATTAAAACTAAAGTTTCTTCCTCTTTTCAATAAGGAATACTTTCCTCATTAGGGAGATGTTAATGAGTGGAAATACCCTGTCATTTCCCAGGTGCCCAGGGTGGAGTGGCCAGACATTCCAGAGGTACTGCTCATCTGTTTTTAGTTTCCTGGTTCTTCAGGAAATAGAAGAAAAGTAATTACCTAAAGACAAGTAAAGACATTTATTTTTCTTTTAATATTCTTTTCTGTGAATATAAATAGAGGAATTAGAATATTAATTCTCAAAAGGACCATGGACAACTTATCCAGCTCCTTAATTTTGCAGGCAAGGAACCTGCGGCTCAGAAAAGGGACTTTCATTGAATGTGTATTTACCATGTAATAAGGAATTTTTCTCATGACATCTTTGTGTGGTATTAATCCCATTTTATAAATAGGGGAAATGAGGCTCAAAAAGATTAAATGATCGTAAATCAGCATGCTAACTGTAAAGTACATGCTGGGGTTTTTTTCTTTTTAAAAATATCTTTACTGATTTTTTGGCTTGATATAACAATGCATATTCATTGCATATATTCAGATAAGCAAAGCAAGGAAAATAAAAGTCCTCTCTAGCTTCATCACAAATCCTCAGTCTGGAGCCAACTACTATTAACAGTTAACTATATCCTTCTAGATATTTTTCTAAGCCACACAACGCATGTTCCCCCCCCCTTTTTTTTTAGGGAGAGAGAGAGAGCAAGCGCAAGAGTGGGGGTAGAGAGGCAGAGGTAGAGGGAGGATCCCACACTGGACATGGAGACCCACGTGGGGCTCTGTCTCACTACCCTGAGACCATAACCTGAGCCAAAATTGACTTGGACACTTAACTCACTGAGCCACTCTGGTGCCCCTGGAACGCCCTTTTAAAAGTACCATCAGGCTCTGTGCTGGGGGTGGAGCCTGCTTAAGATTCTCTCTTTCCCTCTCATTCTGCCCATTAAAAGAAAGTACCATATAATTTACTAGAAATGGGAAAATCAGGGGTACTTGGGTGGCTCAGTAAGTTAAGCATCTGACTCGATTTTGGCTCAAGTCATGATCCTGAGGTCCTGGAATTGAGTTCCATCTCGGGCTCTGTACTCAGCGGGGAATCTGCTTGGGATTCTCTCTCTCCCTCTCCTTCTGCCCTCACCCCCCCCAACTCTTTATTTCTCTCTAGAATAAATAAAATATTTTTTTAAAAAAGAGAGAGAAATGGGAAATTCAACACTAGGAGCCTTATACCTAAAAGTGATACTTTAAATCAATAGCAAAATGCCTATAGGTAGTAGAAGGAAGGGAAGAAATTATGTTTATTTTGTCAATCTTGTGTAAGTCCACTTTTGATTACTTGAAGTGTTCTCTTGCTTTTTATTATCAATTTAAGAATGTTACTTGGGGAGGGGGGCACCTTGATGGCTCAGTTAGTTAAAGTGTCTGACTCTTGGTTTCGGCTCAGGTCATGATCTCAGAGTGGTGAGATCAAGCCCCACAATGGGCTCCACATTCTGTGTGGAATCTGCTTAAGACTCTCTCTCTCTCCCTCTGCCTCTGCCCCCACATGCATATGCTCTGTCTCTCTCTCTCTTTCTCTCTAACATAAATAAATATATCTTAAAAAAAAAAAAGAATGTTACTTGGAATGCAGTAAATGCATAAGAATAAAAGGCATGAGTCAGAATGCCACATAAGGCATTTTTTATGACTCTTTATTGGTATATTTGGGTTTGTTTTTAAATAGTTACCAATTAAAATATCGGAGATTGTTTATATGTGGTGTTTTTGTTCGTCTAGTGATTTTTTAAAAGATATTTTAAGTATATTCTTTATTCTGGGAAAACTATGACTTTTGAATCATTGTCTTCTAATATAATTATTTGCGTGTCTTTTTAATAGTTCCATCAGAGCTTTTGTTCCAGACAAGTGCATTGTCCCTACTGCTGTACAACACTGTCACAGATAATGGTCAACAGCATCTTACGAAATGGCTATAATTCAGGAAATTGATAGATTTCTCAGAGATCTTTGGTTTTAAGCAGCCCTAAGAACACTGTTGGAAATGGAGTGAAGATACCCGGAAGGAAGATGAGTCTAGAGTCCCTGCTTCTCCTCCACCCTCATTCCCACCAAGTATGCTCAAGGCTTGGTGGAAAGACCATTTGTGGAGTCTGCTGAGCTTTGCAAATGGCCAATTTCATGGGTGTGTGACCTAACACAGGGACTGTACTAAGAAGGACTCTGCTGTCTTGAAATTCATAATACTTTTTTTTTTAAACAAAGGGGGACCCCATTTTCATTTTGCTCTAAACCCTTCAAGTTATGGAGCTGGTCCTGCTTCCAGTCTCCTCTGTACGAGTCTAGCATGTTGACTAACACAACACATGAAATGCTGTCAGAGAAATTAGTGAAAAGGCATCCCTATAGAAATGAGACTTTTTTAGGTGAAACCAGACAGGTTCATCTCCCCATTTCCAAAGATCTAATTATATAACTCGGTATCAATGGCAAAGATGGTTGCAGAAGAAAACTTGCCTTGATTTTGTAGCTTATCTTCTCACTCTAGATTAGATTCTGGAGTTATTCTTGGTAATGATAATGAGAATAATATAGAATCAATATAGAATCTCTGCCCATTAAAATTTTACATTTTATTGTAATATTTTATTATAAAAAATTCAAATGTACAGGAAAATTCAAATAAAATTACAATGAACACACAAATATACCCACCCCTCCTTGATTCAAAGTCGTTACCATTTAGCCACATTTGCTTTATCTATTTATGTTTTCTGAACTTTTTGACAAGTTGCAGACACCAACATACTTTGCTCCGAAACAGATCAACATGCATTTCCTAATAACATTCTCCTAAATAATCACAACATTTGAAGTTGGAGTTTTTTTAAGTATCTTATTTTTAATGCAGAAAGCTTGGAAAACAGATAAGCACAAAGAAAAACCAGCCATGTTTCCAGTGCCCAGAGATAATCACCATAAGCAGTTTGGTGCTACCCAGAAAAATGGCATCATCTCTTACCCATTGCTTTGTCCACACAGAATGAAGCACCTTTACATTTTTCATCCTTAACAAGAACATTTTTCATGCTTTCTGTGGTAGGCAGTCTAATGTCCTTTCAAAAATATCCATGTCCTCAAAAAAAAAAAAATCCATGTCCTAATCCCCAGAATTTATGGCATAGGAGACTTTGCAAAAGGTATGATTAAGGGTACAGAACTTGAGCTGGGGAGATTATTCAGGATTATCTGGATAGATCTACTTTAAATCATATGAGTCCTTAAAAGTGGAAGAGGTAGGCAGAGAGTAGGTCAGAGAGATGTGACATGAGGACTTACCCTCTTGCTAGCTTTGAAAAGGGATGAAGGGGGCCATGAACTAAAGAATAAAGGAAGCCTCAAGACACTGGAAAAAGTCAAGGAAACTGATACTCTCCTAGAGCTTCCAGAAGGGAACTCAGTTCTGCCAACACTGCATGTTAGCCTAGTGAGACCCAGTTGGACTTCTGATCCACAGAATTTTAAGATAGTAAATTTGTGTTGTTTTAAGCCACTGAATGTGTGGTAATTCATTATACCAACGGTAAAATGAATACATCTCCCATCTGTATTTGCCTTTGAAATGGTAATCTTTTATTCTTTGGGATATTTTTGTCTGAGTGATTTTTCCTCTTCATTTGGCTTTGAAAATGATAATGATTAACGCAATGGAAAAATAAAGGCAGAATGCCTTGGTTTTGCTGTGAGAGGACAACTAGATCTCCTATGGTGTTTCTGACCAGGGTTGGGCTCATACATTTATAAATTAATGTGGTAGGGGAGGGATTGCTCTATAGTCCTTTTATGAAATTCATTTGGAGGGGCACTTGGCTGGCTCAGTTGGTAGAGCATGTGACTCTTGATCCCACACTTGTGAGTTTGAACCCCATGTTGGGTATAGAGTTTACTTAAAAAAAATTCACTTGGAATTATGGAAACTATTAGTTGAGGAAAAGTTTCCTCTTAATTTCTTTCATGGATCTTTGTACTTGCTTTTCACAGCACTTGTAACAATTTATAATGAGGTTCAAGTAGAACATCTTCATTACTGTTTGCTTTCTCTCTGGACTGTAAGCATTTTAAGAGAGGAGTCTGTCTGGTTTTATTTTCTCTTGTTTTTCCAGCACCTAACACAGTACCTGGCACTTATAGTAAGCACAAACACATTTGTTAAATGATTGGATCTTTGGCTATGAAAGTTCTGGTTCTTGAGTGGCTAATATAAAGCTAAACTGTTCTACATACTAGTATTTAAAATAATGTTAAATTATATATAATATTAACTCTTTTTGTAGGGAAAAAAAAGCTGTTTTCAACACGGGCTTGGGAACCTCTTTGCCAATGATTACGCTTTTTTTTTTTTAAGATTTTATTTATTTATTCATGAGAGACACAGAGAAAGAGAGAGAGGCAGTGACATAGGCAGAGGGTGAAGCAGGCTCAGTATAGGGAGCCTGATATGGGACTTGATCCCAGGACCCCAGAATCATGACCTGAGCCCAGCTGCGCAATGATTATGCTTTTATGGAGATTTCTTTCCTGGATACAGATTCAGACTGCACTGTCTGAATGTCATTCTGGAGACATTAATGTGTTCTTGTATATGTACGAGCTTCTTCTGAAAGCCCTCTCAGGAGGTCAGGAACAGATTGTCAGGAAAGACAGAGTCGTGTCTTCACTTCTGGCTGGCAGCTGGCCTTACAGTCCATCAGGCAGGGAGCCCACCCTGGGCTCTTGTGCTCAAGTCAGATTATGTTTCACCACACTAAACACCCAGATGGAGCAGTCAGGGCAGTGGAGTTAAAACTGCTGATGAACCTTGCTAGAGACTTTTCTAAAAGCCACAACTAACAGCAAGTTTGCTCTGTTTTCCCAGGAACAGTCACTTCTGGGGGTGTGAAAGTGGAGCATCATTAGTGAAACTGAACAGCAGTGTGATAAGCCTGAAAAGTACTTCCATGCTAAGCCTTAAGGAGGGAAGGGTGTACCCAGGCCCAACTTTTTTTATGCAACCTGTCACGGCTCTGTTTGGACAAGTGTTTCTGAAGGCAATAGTTTTTTTCTCTAGTCAGCTATTACTGGCTAGGCAAGCAACATCCCTGGTCAACCTAAACCTGTGGAAACTATTGGGAAGACAGAGGAGGATCTCAGAGAATGTAACTAAAGTCTGAAGAAGCAAATCTCAGGAAGGATGGGAAGCAAAGTTAATGAGCAACAAGAGCCAATAAGCAGCCTGTCTTTAGGAGGCCTCTTTAGCGCCAACTTCAAGAGAAATCAGCTCACCCTTTTTCAGTCCTTGAGTCCATATCTTTGAGATTCAAATGAACCAGAGACCACTGAGCCAGGTTGGGTTACATGTTCATTTCACTGCAGAAGGGTGGGGTAGTTTGAAGGACCATCCCACTAACTGTATCCAATAAAAGAGTGATGATTTTTCCAAAGCTGTTGTCATGAGAAGGGGAAGGATTTATGGGCATGCAAAAGTTCTAGATGTTCACTTACCAACTTACTCACTAAGTGTGCATTCAGGAAAATTAGTCTTCTTTGTGCCCTTTGGCAAAGAGGTTTTGCTGCCTATGGAATTGAGGCTAGTAACCTCCTATGTGACCTTAGACAAATCATAAATCCTCTCTGAGCTATAGTTTCCTCATTTATAAAATTTATTGAACAGTTTGGACCAAATGGTTCCTAATGACTTGTGGAATGGAAAGAGCCAGAATATAGGATGTCATCCCAGATGCTGACACTATGACCTTGGCTGACTCATTTGCCAATTCTGGGTTTCCTAAAGTAGACACCTTTAAGTTCCTTCCAGCTCTTAGATGGGAGTAGCCAGGTCAGTCTTTCCTCCCACAAAATCATTGGGATATCCTTGTGTATAGGAAACACACACTGAAGTATTAAAGGGTAAAGGAGTAATATGCATGCAATCTACTTTAAATCAGAAAAAAATATATATGTAAAAAGAGGAGAATGTGGGGATCCCTGGGTGGCGCAGCGGTTTGGCGCCTGCCTTTGGCCCAGGGCGCGATCCTGGAGACCTGGGATCGAATCCCATGTCAGGCTCCCAGAGCATGGAGCCTGCTTCTCCCTCTGCCTGTGTCTCTGCCTCTCTCTCTCTCTCTCTGTGTGTGACTATCATAAATAAATTTTTTAAAAAATTAAAAAAAAAAGGAGAATGTGGCCAAACTTTTTAAAAATAATGAATTTGAATAAGGTGGGCGTTCTTTGTGCTATTCTTGAAATTTTAACTGTAATTATTTCAAAATGAAGTTCAAAAAAAAGTCAATGGGAAGGGCAAAAGGGAATCTGCTCCTCCACTTGCCTGTCCAAAGGCCTTTTGATGAATTATATTTGTGACAAGTGAATATTTGTATGTCCATATTGCTAGATCCAAACTCTCTAGGGCAAGTTGGTAGTGCCAAGACATTGATTCTACAATGAGTTCTCACAGTTAGTGTTGACAAAGCTCCACTGTGGACCTAGAAGACACTGGGTAAGGCCTATCTATTCACTCCTCTTAGGGAGTCTGACTAAGTGGGTGGAGATTTCCTGTTGGCTTTTATGCTTTTCTTTGGTTTCAGCAGTTGTTTGGGGGAACATATTTCAGACACAGCATCTCTTTAATGCTTTGTTCTTTTAATACTCATCTAAAACCCAACAAATGTTTCTACCAAGTACTTATTAATTTGATTTGAAGCCAAATATTATTATCTTCACACAGTCATTTCTTTTTTCAGTTTTTTAATTTTAAGCAATCTCGTGGGACTTGAACTCATGATCAAGAGTCCCATGCTCTACCGACCGAGCCAGTCAGGCGCCCCCAATACAGTAATTTCTGATTCCAAAATGATTTCATTATCTAGAGGGGTATTCCTTGCAGGATTATGTTAGCAAAATGTTGGGAGCAAGCTAGTAGTCCATTAAATAGAGTACCGGTTAAATACATTCATGGGATGAAAAATTGGGTTGACGGTAAAAAAGAATGAAGCAGCTCCCTAAGATGGCTATGGAACAATCTTCAAGTTAAAAATAAATGAAGCAATTCTATATGAATGAATATGGAACAATCCCCAAGGTATAATTTTAAAAGCAACATGTAAAATCATGTGTGAGTATAATACTATTGTATTAAAAACCTGCTTGAATGAGTAAGCGATGAATAGACAATTTTTTGCCTGCTCAACATATTCCTGTATACACATATCCAGAGCATTTTCTGGGAAGATATACAGGAAATTAGTAACAGTGGTAATCTCTGAAGAGAAGTGCAATCAGTAAAGGTATGTAACTGGGGAATAAGGATGGGAGAGAGATTTGCTTTTCACTTAATATCTTTTGAGTTTTGTACCAAATTTAATGTAGGAGTCATTGCTCCTTTAAGAATAAATCCTTAGAGCCCATTCTTATCATATAGGCTTACGTGAAGATAAATCACTGTACCCAAGGAATTTGTGCTATTAGGGTATGAGTATTCTGAATACTGAGTTCATGGCTTCTCATCTTTTTGCTCCTACGAAAGCTAGCCTTATCTTTGCATGTAGAAGTCACTTAATCTTTTTATTTTTTATTTTTTAATTCTAATATTTATTTATGATAGATATATATATATAGAGAGAGAGAGCAGAGACACAGGCAGAGGGAGAAGCAGGCTCTATGCCGGGAGCCCGATGCAGGACTTGATCCCGGGACTCTAGGATCGCGCCCTGGGCCAAAGACAGGCGCCAAACCGCTGAGCCACCCAGGGATCCCCTCTTTTTATTTTTTTAAATTTATTTATTTATTTTTTAGTAATCTCTACACCCAACGTGGGTCTTGAATTATGACCCCAAGATCAAGAGGTACATGCTCCTCTGACTGAGCCAACAAGGTATCCCAATAATCTTTTTATTGAATAGAGTTCAACTCCACTGATTTGCAGTGCACATATAGGGGAACTTCTGTATACATTCTTACTTGCTGGTTTAAATCTTAGCCTTTCATGTATTTTCCTCTCTATCCTAAAGGAAAAATAATAAAGTATTCATTTTGTGTTCTTAAGAATTTTAAGATTTGCCAGTCAGGGGATATAAATTTCTGCCTCCTTTCTGAAAGGCATTTTGGTATCATAAACCAGCATGTAAAACATGTTCAGGTTGCAACTTATCCTAAAGAAATAATTACACAGTTCAGAAAAGGATGTATGCACAAGGATGTTTGCTGCAATATTGCTGATAGTATTGAAAATTTGGAAACAATCTTAAATATTCATGGGTAGATAAGTGGTTGTTTAAAGAATGGTATATCCATCTAGCATGCCCATTAAAAATGATGATTCCACTATATATCTCTTGATGAGGAAAGATATCTATAGCATATTGTCAGGTGATAGAAACAGACTGTACACATCTATGATCCCATTTTATCAAATTTCAACACAGACCACTTCACTATGTTTATATATAATTGGATACCTGGGAGAAATTCTATCAAAATACTAAAAATGCTTATCCCTCTATGATGAGTGATTTTTAATATTTTCTATTTTTTCATATTATTTTCTCTCTGTATTTTTCATATTATTTACATTGTATCACTTTTACCAAAAACTGAAACTATTAAAAACAAAAAGCACTCAAGTGATTTCCCTAGTTTTACTCTTTGATTCAATAAATATTTTTTGAATACATCAGAGTATCCTAGACTTATCTTTCCTATTTTACAGTCTGCAGAATTTTCTATGTACCCATGCGAGAAGATATTGAAGTTAAGTTGTTCCTAAACTTAGCTTAAAGTTTTAAAAACTTAAGCATCAGGAAAAAAAATCAGAATAATAGTTGTCTCTGAGAGAGGTTGGGATGGAGATATTGATCAGGAAGGGATATGAAGGAACATGTTAGGGTGATGGTATGTTTTGGAGGTTTGGGTTACAGAAGTGTATGCATTTGTCAAAACTCAGCAAATTCACTCTTAGATTTGTGCATTCCTACTAAAATTGAGGGGAAAAAAGATTTGTGCATTCCTCTGTATCAATTTTATAACAAAAGAAAAAATAGTAAATTATATTTCAGTTAGTGATACTGATGCCTGGGATTTACTTTGAAATGCATCAAAAATAAGACAGATTAGATGGTTTAAAGAATGGATAGATGGATAGATACTTGATAAAGCAACTATAATAAAACATAAGTGTGGAATCTAGATGGGATGTATACATGTGTTTATAATAAAAATTCTTATAATTTTGCTGTTTGAAAGTTTTTCATAATTAAATGTTGAGTTTTCTCAACATCAAATGTAAGCATTTGCATTACATCTCTTGCATCAAATGTAAGCAACCAATTATCTATTAATATACTGAATAGGTGCATATTTTATCCTTGTAAAGTACATTCAGCAAATTGAATTCTGGAAGTTGCTCCCAAGAAAAACTCAACCTTTTTGGATAGATAAGCTATATAAATACATATATGTACATAAGACATAATTAGTGACAGGGCTATCTTCATGAGTGCGTTGACTGTACAGTCACCCAGGGCCCCACACTGAGTTCAATGCTGTGCTATTGCTATATTGAAATTCTTAACAATTTTTTAATATGGGACCCTGCATTTTTTCCTTTTTTTTTTTTAAGATTTTAAAATTTATTTTAGAGAGGGAGAGCAAGCATGGAGGGGAAGGAGCAGAGGGAGAGGGAGAGAGGAAGTCAGTCACACTCCACACTGACCACAGAGCCCAATGCAGGGCTTGATCTCACGAACCTGAGATTATGACCTGAGCCAAAATCAAAAGTCAGAGATCTGGGCAGCTCTGGTGGCCCAGCGGTTTAGCACGGCCTTCAGCCCAGGGTGTGATACTGGAGACCTGGCATTGAGTCCCACGTCAGGCTCCCTGCATGGAGCCTGCTTCTCCCTCTGCCTGTGTCTCTGCCTCTCTCTCCCTCTCTGTGTCTGTCATGAATAAATAAATAAAATATTTTTAAAAAAAGGTCAGAGATCTAACTGACTACACCATCCAGGTGCCCCAGGCTCAACATTTTCATTTGCAATGATCCCTGCAAATTATGTAGCCAATCTTGACTAATGAATAATAATATCACTAACACATATTATCTTCTCCCTATTTCATGCATTATGTTAATCACATTCATTATCTCATTGAATCCTCAAAAAAAGGACTAAAGAAGTAGGTACTATTAATGTCCCCATTTTACAGATAAACATACTGAGGCTCAAAGAAATTAAGTTATTTTCTCAAGCTCACAGATTTATTGTACCCTCAGTATACATAGTCATGCAGTACATATGGTAGATATTCAATAAATATTTATTGGGTAAATAATAACAATAATGGTTTCCATTTATCGAGCCTAGAATGTTCTTACTGAAACCTGAGATGATCTTCCCTAATCCACACTCCCTTCCTTTGGCCTTAGTACCTCAAGGCCCCATTCCCTGACACCTTAATTTAGGTCAGGTCTCCTTTTATGATACCCTAGGCTTCTTCTTTATAGCATTCATCACATATGTAATTAGGTAGTTCTTTGTTTAATGCCTGTCTTTCCTTCTGGACTGGAATCTAAGTGAAGACAGTGGCACACTGTTATCTGTTCACCACTCTATTCACAACACACAGCGCTATACCTGGAGCACAGCCTGTCTGCCTGCCAAATTTTGATTATATACTTTCTTTTTTTTATTGATTATATATATTCTCATTTAAACTTCAATCTTGTGAGGTATAGATTTTTATCATCATTTTACAGATGAAGAAAGCAAGGCTCAGAGAAGTCTGAGTTACCCCACCATCGGGGAAGCATCACTGTGATATGGTCCTACATTTGCCTTACTCCAAAATCTCTCATCATTTCACTGAAGCCCACTGTTTCCACATCACAATCTGCTTGACATTATTTTCTGTTTCTAGGCACCACTTATTCCTTTAGTATCTCTTTCAACTCCTATTTTTGTTGTCTGACCCCGGGTTCTCTAATGAAGAGGAGGCATGCTTTCCAAGAAGTAATTACAGCAGGTGACATAACCAGGCTATCTGTAGCCAGGGTTTTATTTTTTAACCTTGATGAGTGAAACAGCTGGAAATGCTACCCTTTAAAAGCAAAAGATCCAGTTTCCTTTGGTACTAACTCTTTCTTCATTCTGGGAAACGCCTTGATGTGATTTCTTGGGCTATGTAATGTAAAGCAATCACCCATGTCTAGTTCTTGGGGAAGGCCCAAAATAATTAAGATAAAGCAAATGTAGATGCTTTGAGCTGTTAATAAGACATCTCTTAGTAGTTCTCTGCCACTACAAATTATAATTTCTGTAAGTGTGAATTTAGACTCTCCTATGCTTATTCATGACTGAGTGTATTTGCAGAGTTGAGAGAACCGTTCTTTGAGCAATGGTTTGTGAGAGTCACGGAAGTGAGATGAAAAGGAACACTGGGAGAAGTCAGGCTTATTTCCTTTAGCCAATGCTAGAGGAGAGGCTGTGAACAAAAAATAAAGAGTGCTTGGCCCAGGATGCCATGGTGTGGATTGTTGAGTTCCACCTGTGGTGTTATTTAAAGACTGAAAATTCAGGACCTTAGGAATTGGACTGATGACAGATTATGTTATCCTTTGTCTTTTGTAGGACACAGGGCAAAACAACATCATCTGGCAGTGATAGAGTTTCCAGAGAACCTAGGTTTGTGCTATTTGAGGGTAAGTTCAGACAGTGGATCTCTCAGAGTTACCCCTTGCTCTATTACATTTCTTTTCAAGTATTTACTAAGCCTTTGGAAAAGACTTAACATCACAGCCTGCTGTTAGTTGTACCCTTGAGCTTGCTCCACTTTCTCTGAGGAATATCAAGCATTCCACAAAGTCACTGCTAGAAGCAATGGTGAAAGTCATCTGTGCAAGACAGTGGTGCCCAATGGGGCTGCATCCTCATAGGAGTGAGAGATGGCAGGGCTATAGCAGGTCCAGAAAGTCGGGGCATCAGAACAGAAGGGATTAACCCTAAGAACACAAGAACTACCTCAGAAATGCAGAAGAACAAGTTTCTGAAGGCTTATGCCATCATAATTTGAACACTAAAATTATGTATGATATTTTGTCATCACTGGCTAGTGAAATAGGATGTATATTCACAACTCTGTACACCTTAGCCAGTCTCCAGGATGGCTCCCAATGATTCTCATTTTGTTGTATTCATGTCCTTCTATAGTCTTCTCTCACAGTGAATCAGAGCTAGTCTATGTGAACAATAGACTATAGCAGAGGTTATAGTGGGTGACTTCAAAAAGTAGGTTGTAAAGGACTTATAACTTCTGCTCTGGTCTCTTGGATTGGCTGCTTTGGGAGAGGCCAGCAGTCATCATATGAAGATTCTTACGCAGCTCTGTGGAGAGGCCCCCAAGAGGAGAAACTGAGGCCTCCACCAACATTGCCAGCACCAACTTGCCAGCCATGTGAGTAAGAAATTACAAGTGGGTCGTCAAGCCCCATTCAAGTCCTTAGGTGACTGCAGCCTCAGTTGACATCTGACTGAACTTCATGAGAAACCCCTAGCCAGAGCTTCCCAGCCAAGTGACTCCCACATTCCTGACCCATAAAAACTATAAGATAATAAACGTGTATTATTATTTTAAGCTACTAAGTTTTGGAATAATTTATTAGGCAGCAATAAATAAAACACTATACTATAGATTCTATAGAATAAATGTCTACATGAAACTCTGCTTAAATAGGTCAGAAAAGTCTTCAGAAAAAGGAACATGAGTTGAGCCTTCAAGCACAAGTAGGAGCTTGCAGGTGGATGTAAGATAAAGGGGAGTCATGTAAGGCTGAAGGAACAGCTTGACCACAGGGCCAGAAGTAAGAGGGCATAACTTGTTTGAAAAACAACAATCAGTTCAGCATGACTGGGGTGCAGTATGTTTAAAGAATGAGATAGAAAAAGATTAGAAGAGTAGACAGGAACCAGTTCAGAAAGAACCTTATATACTATGCCCAGGTGTCTGTCTTTTTTTTTTTTTTTTTTTTTAAGATTTTATTTATTTAGGACAACTGGGTGGCTCAGTGGTTGAGTGTCTGCCTTTGGCTCAGGCTGTGATCCTGGGGTTCCGGGATCGAGTTCCACATCAGGCTCCCAACTCAAGGAGCCTGCTTCTCCTTCTGCCTGTGTCTCTGCTCCTCATTCTGTGTCTCTCATGAATAAAAAATAAATAAATAAAATCTTTTTAAAAATTTTTATTTATTCATTTGAGACAGAGAGAGAGAGAGAGCATGAGCAGGGCAAGAGGCACAGGCAGAGGTAAATACAGACTCCCTACTGAACAGAGAGCCCAAGGTGGGGCTGGATCCCAGGACTTGGTGATCATGACCTGAGCTGAAGGCAGATGCCCCCAACTAATTCAGTCACTCAGGTGCCCCGGTGTCTGTCCTTTTATCCTGATGGCAATGAAAAGTCATTGAAGAATTTTTTTAGCAGGCAACTGACATGATCACTTTTAAATTTACAATTTTTTTAAGATTTTATTTATTTATTCATGAGAGAGAGAAAGAGGCAGAGACACAGGCAGAGGGAGAAGCAGGCTCCATGCAGGGAGCCTGATGTGGGACTCGATCCCGGGACTCAAGGATCACCCCCTGAGCAAAAGGCAGACACTCAACCACTGAGCCACCCAGGTGTCCCTAAATTTACAATTATAAATTGTACATTCTAGAGTCATGGCCAAATAGAAGGTGAATTAGAAGCAGAGAGGCCATTTAAAAAACGACTGCAAGTCCAGGTGCTAAGTTATTAGTGCTTGAAGTAAGCCCTTAGCATTGTGAACAAAGAAGGGGAGAATTGATGAGGGAGCTTTAAGGAGGTATAATTTTTAGAATGTGAATTATGAGGAAAGATGTGGAAGCTAGGAGGAGCAAGTTTTGAGCCAGTGAGTTTCAGTGGTCTGTGGTCCAGGTAAGTATGTACAGTGGGCCACTGGAAACACTGATCTGGCATGGAACCCAAAAAAATGCGAGGTCAGGCTGAAGACAAACACTTAAATTTTGAAGGCCTTTTCATGCAAACATCTCTTAATTAAAAAATAAGCCCATGGGTGAATAAAATCTCAATAAAATTTAGAGTTTTGAGTTTATCTTTCACCGATAGCAAAGCCGTTTAGAAATGGGATTTACAGTAAGAACCTGGGATGAGATTGAAGGAAGAGAGTTAGAACCAGGTAGTAAGAATTAACTCAAAGAACGTTATTTTTTTTTTTAAAGTAAACTCTTCACCCAATGTGGGACTCAGACTCACAACCCTGAGATCAAGAGTTGCATGCTCTACTAGCTAAGCCAGCCAGCCACCCCTTGAAGACCATTTTTTGGTATCTTCCAGTTTTGCTGGGAATTCGACCATCAGCAGAACCTGGTGACTAATTTGATATAGAGATTGAAGGATAGGGCAGAGACTAAATAACTATTATTCCCCCTTCCAAATAAGTTTCCTTTTTATTTAGATTTACTTGTTTCATTACCTCTAATATCTTATGGTCTATGCCCCATCTATATCACTGTTCTAAATTTTTTTCAAATATAATTCTATTTCTGTTTACTTTGCCTATTTTCCAGTAAATCTGTATCAGTTTCATGATTTTCTACTTTCTGTTTTTCCTTTTTCCTCTTCCTGCTTTTTGTGAACAAAAGAAAATAAAATATCTCCCTTTGTTGAATATATAACAAGTGTGGCTTGATTTTCTTTATTCAGTATTTTCCAGGTCTCAATTTCATTGTCAATAGTCTTCTAGTTCTTTGAAATTGTTTTTCAACTAATATAGTGATTTTCATCTTTAATTATGGTCTTGAACCTAATACTCTAAGAGTTGGAATTCAACCAATTCACCTAGTTTGACCTGATCTACTTATCCAAGAACCATGTTATTTAGAAATATGCAGATAAATGCAGTGTCCATATCCTTAGCATTATAGAAAAAGTAACCTTCAGATCAAATAGTCTTGTAATCAGGTTAAAAACAATTATTGTAAAAAAATGTGATAAAATCCCAGACTTTGAACAGTATTTTTTTCTTTGGTTGTTTCATAAATATTTTTGCCTCTGTAAAAAATTTAATATCAGTGGAATTCATGTCATCTTATTGGTGGAAATAACTGTGGTTTTTAAAAACTAAACACTTAATTTTTGTTAGCAAGGAAGCCCAGGGAAAGTAATGTTAAAAATGAGTAAATGGAGCTGAGTGTTTTTACCAAAGTGCTTAGTGGTTAGCATGAAGAGATACCACTTAACGTACCTCACTCTTCAACATTTAATTGATAAAAATGGAGGCTTAATAAAGATTTTTCAAGTAACAAAATGTCTAATTAATATTTTAAACTTAGCTTTAGATAAAATTTTTACAGCATAATTAAAGGTACAATTACAGAATTCTAATAGATTTTTTCTAAGATGAAAACATTTTTCCTGATTACATAATTGAGACATGCTCATTTTAAAAAGTTCAGTTAATCTAGAAAAACAGGAAATAAGTTAAATTACATAAACCTCACTAGCCACAGATAAGCATTATTAACATTTTGTGAATTTGCTTCCAACTGTCTCTTCATATATTTATTTGTGTATGCGTACGTGTGCACATGGTTTGACTTGCATAGGATCATACTCTACATTCTGTTCTGTAAACTGATCCTTTCATTCTGTAGCACATTGTGGACACCTTTCCACATCTATAAATATAGATCTGTTCCAGCTTTCTAAATAGATACATAGAATTATACTCTATATAAATACCTTAATTATATCAGCTCTTCCCATGCTGTTGAACATTGTTTGTTCCCAAGGTTTTCCCTTAATTAGCAATGCCATAATGAACATCCCCATCATATTTCTTTATTTCCCTTCTCCTTCAAATAAAATATGGCTAGAATCCCCACTCATCAAGGTGGGAAAGATTTATTTCTGGGATTCTTTTCCCCATTGCAGTGAACTATACAAGACCTCTGGGGTTTGAGTGGTCCTGGGACACTGAATTGGGGTTATACTATTAATTCTCCTTTGTCTGGAGAGAGACAACTCTCCCCAGAGGTCTTTTACACTTCGGGCAGAAAGCAGCCCAGTACTTAGGGTATTAGTGCTTTGTAAACTGTTTCCAAGACATCCTGCAGCCATCCCAACCTGAGTACTGTCCTTTTCTGGATGCTCTGGGAGATGTAGACACTTGGAAATCCTAAAAATCCCATAACCCCTTCCTAGATTCAGTGCTGTCTTTACATAGGAAGGCTATTTCCTAGAGGGAAAAGGAACTACCACTCGGTATTTCCAGATAAACCTGTAACGACAACTAGACAGTTGACTTTGAAGGAATTACTGAATCTCCTTAAACCTCAAATGCTTTATCTATAAGATAGCAACAAATAGCAACTCCATCCCACCAATTGTAGAGGCCAAAACACTTAGCTATCTTTAGCTCCTCTCATTCTTTCACTGCCACCTAAATTTTGCCTCTTGAACCTTCTAAGTTGATTCAGGATCTGACCACTACTCCCTACCTCTGTCATGTCTCACCTGGATTTTTGCAGTAGGCTCCTCACAGATCTCCCTGATTCTGCCCTTGTTCCCCTGTGATCAATTTTGAAGGCAGTAGCCCCCAACTCTTTGAAAAAGGACTATGGCTTTCCATCTAACTTAAGGGAAAAGGCAAAACTCTTAAATTAATCTATAAAGCCCTCCTGTAGGATTTAGCCCCACCTCCCCACAACTCCAACCATCATCTTCTTTAGTCATGCTCTCCTTGCCAAAACACGTCAAGCAGTCCTTTTGCATTTGCTTTTTTCTCTGCCTCCAGTTATCCTCAAGGGTAGCAGTTGTCTTTATTCAAGCGTTTGCACAAACTCTTCCCTTTACCGGTATCCCCATACTCTGCTTCATTTTTTTTTCCACAGCACTTACCACTGACATATTGCATGATAGTATTGGTCCCTTAAATCGCAATGTAAACCTGTTGAAGGAAGGGAGTTGTCTGTTTAGTTTTTGGTGCCTAGAGTAGTGCCTGGCATACCTTAGGAGCACAATAAATATTGCTGAATGAATGAATGAATGGGCAATCATCATGATCATTACCTTTCAGAGTCAGAGTAGGAATTCATTCTGATACTTAGTGCCTACCAAAAGTAAAGACTGAGTAAATATAGATTGTTGATACGTCATCATCCTCATTATGTTTAAACTAGGCTTTGAAGAATAGATTAGAAAAAAAAGACATTCCAGCAAAGAACTGACTAGATAAGAAGTACTCCAGAGGTAAGTGCGACCTGCAATAAATATTCATGAGAATACTGGATATTGGTGAGAGATAGGGCTGGAAACACAGGGTTGGGGCAGATTGTGGAAGACATTGAACTCAAAGCTCAGAAACCTAGGTTTGTCCCTAACTGTGGGGAGCCATCCAAGGTTTTCAACAAAGAAAGATGTAAGATATTGGTTTATGAAACTTCTGTGGTGATGATTAGTTATCCTGCATTGCAAAATGGCATTTTCTAGTTTGTGGGAGGAGGTTTTGTTAATCAGAGAGAACAGTGAGTTTCTTTAAAGAAACTCAGCTGAATTTTTGCTATGTATAGGCTGATAAGACCTGGCCTGCAACCCTATCTAAGACCACCCTCTTTTCATGTATACATAAAACATGCTTCATGTGGGGCGGGGAAGAGCCTTGGTGATTCACTCTTAGCCAGTCTAAATTGCCAGCTACCTCCCTTTTCATGATTCTAATTTGTTTATCCTTTGGATTAAGTTTTCTTCAGATCTTGGCTGTGTTTCATGTCTTACTTTTCCACTTTACATGCAATTTCTTATCGTGTCTCTCTCCATTACACAACCTTACTTTCAGTTAAAATCTTGCCAAAGGGCAGTCCTGGGACCATCGGTATTGGCATTACCTGGGAGCTTGTGAGAAATACAGAATCCTCAGGATCCACCCAGCCCCCACTGAATTAGAATCTACACTTTAACAAGATCCTTGATGATTTGTGTGCATATTAAAGTTTAAGAATCACTACCCTTTTTAAAAAAGATTTTATTTATTTATTCATGAGACACACACACACACATACACACACAGAGAGAGAGAGAGAGAGAGAGAGAGAGAGGCAAAGACACAGGCAGAGGGAGAAGCAGGCTCCATGCAGGGAACCTGATGTGGGACTCGATCCCAGGTCTCCAGGATCACACCGTGGGCTGAAGGCAGCATTAAACCGCTGAGCCACTGGGCTGCCCAAGAAGCACTACCCTTAAGCATTCCTTGACACCAGTGTCTCTCAGGAGCTCCTCATCACCTTATATAAACATACAGGGTGTTTGTTTTCTAAACAAACTTTCTGGATGAGTCTCCCTAGCACCCTCTCAAACTAGAGAGCTTTCCACACTTTACTTCTGTATAGAAAATCTGAATTATCAACTGCTCTGAATGTGCAGTGTTTTTCAAGGTAGAATCCTCAGACCACCTACATTTGAATAACCTAGAGGGTTTGTTAAAAATGCAGATTCCTGCCCCCATCTTATATCTGTTAAATCTGACTCTTTAGCCGGAGAGCAAATCACTTTTTCTACTAACATCTGATACATAATAATCAGAGAATTCCCTGTGGCAGGAACAAATGCAGTTTCTGTCTATACTAACTCCCCCTTCTGCATGCTGAATTCTCTTTCCAGCTCTGATCCCACTTTCTCATCCGGTCCTGCAGTGGGTTATTGGAAATGCAGTATTAACCCCATTATTATTGCTGTTTTGTAAGAGATTTCACATAAATCTGATACCTGTCTTTCAAAAGTATGCAGTAGCATTCCGGAATTTCATTTTTATTGGTTACCAGTTACTAAAAGATGTTCCTATCAAAGAACTTAATGTCTTATTTCTCTGCTCTTTGGTATTTTCTATTCTTTATAGTCTTTTTTTATGTAATAAAAAAAGAATGCTTTTCTTATGTCTGATGCTTTAAGTCACTGTGTTCCTCTTCACCAGTATCTTATATCAGGACAGCTGGTTTCATAGTCAATCCTGTCGGAAAAGTGCCTGGGAAAAGCAAAGGGGGAATGGCAGATATATTACTCACCACTTAGTGATATTGTATACCTCAACACTATACCATTCTCCAGGCCCTGGGAGCTAAGAGGCAGACAAGTGCTGAAGCAGACACCTGGTGCTTGCAGTTTGCTGGTCTATCTCCTTATCCCTACAGACCATATAAAGGCCCCTACCAGTCCATGAAGGTCAAATAAAGTGGGTGAAAGAATGGTAGCACTAGTTGCATAACTATTATGAAATTAAATTACAGTTTTTTTATTTTTATTTTTTTAATTACACAGTTTGAATCTACTTTAATAGATATTAAATGTTAAATTAATTAAAATGACATCTCTTACAAATTAAATTTGAATGAAGACTGAATCTTAATGAAGAGGGACCTGGGTAGAGAGAGAGAAAGAGAGAATAATTTGTATTCCATACTTCTGTATCCATGCCCAACAGTGTTGTTTTATATTTAAAAAATCCTTCTTTCAAAAAATCAGAAAATCAAAAAGTCTCTTTTCTCTCTCAAAAGGATTCAAGACTTCAAGGGCATTCCTTAATGAGTCCATCTTTATGTAATCTTTTCTGAACCCTCAGCAAACCTCATTCTCTTAGAGCCCCTATAATGCTTTCTCTTCTTGTTTTCTAGTTCTCTTATTATTTTTTTAAGACTTATTTATTTATTCAAGAGCATGAGAGTGCCTGCATGTGTTGGGGAAGAGGCAGAGAGAGAATCTTCAAGCAGACTCCCTGCTAAGTGTGGGGCCTGACACCAGGTTCAATCTCACAACCCATGAGATCATAACCTGAGTAGAAACCAAGAGTCATTTGCCCAACAAGTTGAGCCACCCAGACACCTCTCCCTTATTCTTTCTCGATTCATGGTCATATCTGGGTGTCTTCTTCTGGGTTGTATTTCCTTGGCCAGTTATAAATTCCCTTAGGCAGAAACTGAATTTTCCTCTTTGTACATACCAACAAGTATTTATTGTTCTCTATGCTCAGCAAAGTAAGGCACACAAAAACATAAATTATAAACAGAGTTTAGCCTGAAAGAAAAATATTGCCTACACATATCTGTAGCAATTACTCTAAGAGAGTATATAAGCATACAACTACTACAGATGTGAGTTTTGATTCCATACGGTTATGTCCAGGGAGGTGCAAAACCACTGAAAAGGAGTATGGATGCCTTAACACTATGTAATTTAGCCTTGGGATTGACAGTAAAAATCCCAATGGTCTAGAAAGAGCAGATGACCTCAGTAGAGCTGCTTATATTCAAATGGAAAATGAGGGCAGTGAGTATCTCCAAGCTATCTCCAAGCTATCATGATGAACCAAGGCCAAAGCTATTGGTTCAATTTTTCTGAATTCCATAATTTCCAGGATTTATGTATGTTCAGATGGGGAGAAGCACCTGATGATTGGTCATTAATATTAGGCAGGTGAAGCCAGTGCCAAATTTAATTTGATTCAAAAAAGTAAAAAGGGGTGAAATTTCTGCATGTCATGAAGCAGCTCATATGGTTACATGAATTATGGTGGTCATAATTGTTTTTGCCTCTCAGTGTCCCTTTATCCGATAATCCTATCTTAATTTTCCTTTAGAAACTCCCCTTATGGGATCCCTGGGTGGCGCAGCGTTTTGGCGCCTGTCTTTGGCCCGGGGCGCGATCCTGGAGACCCGGGATCGAATCCCACATCGGGCTCCCGGTGCATGGAGCCTGCTTCTCCTTCTGCCTGTGTCTCTGCCTCTCTCTCTCTCTCTCTGTGACTATCATAAGTAAATAAAAAAATTAAAAAAAAATTCTATTAGAAACTCCCCTTATTTCATTCTGAATCCACTTGATTCAGATAGGGCTCTACTCCCAGTCCTGGGAATGGAGCATGTGACCCAGATCTGACCAACAGTCACCCAGAATTCTATTTACCACAGTGTTGGTCCTGAGATGGGTATGAACAACTCAAAATAGAAAAGGTGAATTTTAAGAGTTGCTTGAAATTTTCCAGAAGAAATGCTATTTTCCCATTGAGCTCAAGCCTGGGACGATGTGAAGTTGGAGGTTTGAGATGTGTTGGGGGAGGAGGAGGAAAATCACATAGATAAAGCTCAAGAATAAAACCAACTTAATGGGAAGTAGAACCCCAAAATGGAGAGCAACCAAATCCTCATGATATTGTTGGAACCTTTCAATAGAGCTCCAGTAAAGGAAGATACCCCCTGAAATTTAAGCTACATGAATTACTAAATTTTCTTTTATTATTTAAGTCCATTTGTACTGGGTTTTCTGTAACTTCCAAACAAAAAAATCCTAACTGATACATACATACATTCGAAGGTATGTGGTACTTACTCTAAATGTTTTGGCTGAGAGGAACTAAGGAGCACAATCAGGGCAGGGCCAATCAGGGAAAACTCTCTGAATAAAAGGGAACTTGAATAAGTTGGGAAGAAGAAAAGGAGAGAGAAAATAGAGTACATGACTAAAGCTAAGACTGGGAATGAGCACATTGGGTCAGGCATCTGCCTGAGAAGAGGACAAGTGTCAGAGAGTATCTGGATGGGCAGTTAAGTTAGATGGGGTGCGGATAGGTTATGAGAGAGTTGTGAAATTGAGATAAAGGAATTTCATGCAATGAGAGTAGGGTGGGATTGGTGATTAAGGAAGATTAGATTATATGAGTGAACCTGATAGGAAGACTGACTTCCTAAATCCATGCATTAATATGAACTCAAGATACAATGGTAGGATCAGCTCTCGGAAAGCAAAGACAGAAGGGACAGAAATGAAAACCATTTAAAGGGCAAAACTGTCTGTATTTCTGCAATGAAGATAATATTTTGAAAATTTTTACTTATATCCCTCCATCTTAATTGCCACCATCCCAGTCCAGGTCATCATTATATCTCACCTGGATGGATGACTGAAATTGCTTCTTAAATGATTTTCCAACCCTTCATTGTTGTGTCCTCCTCCTCTGAGCTAGGGATCCCCAAGACTACCTGCCCCATGTTCAACGATTTGCTAGGAAGACTCATAGGGCTCAGAATAGAGTTGTACTCATGACTATCTATGATTACAGCGAAAGAATTCAAAGCAAAAACTGCAAAGGGAAAAGGCACATGAGGCAAAGTCCAGGGGAAACAAGGCTCACCCTTTTAAGAAGCTTCTCCCACTAGTGTCACACAGGATATGCTTAATTTCCCAGAGCAATGGGTTATGACAACACATGTGAAATGTTGTCAATCAGGGAAGCTTGTTTAAAACTCAGTGACTAGGGATTTTATTAGGGCTCGTCACACAGGCATCCTCTGCCTAGCAGGTACAAATGCTTGAGAGTATCAAAGCAGGTGTCCAGCATAAAGCACATTGTTTGTACAAACAGTTTAAGCAAAATAAGGCATTCTTACCATTTGGGTGGTGGGGATCCTTCGAAAATCTGAGTTTGCAAACATGAGCCAAGGACCAATCTTATAAGACAGACTTTCAAAAGATAGCAGGCTGGCTATGCTAACTCTTTTCTGCACATCTTCCAATCCATTCTCCAGTCAATAACCAGAAAGAACATCTGAAAATATAAATCAAATTATGTCTATTGTACTCAGACTGCAGTTGAAACTCGAACATGATCTACAAGTCCCCAGCATGATGTTAACACCTCCTTCTCCCACAAACTCATCCCCAGCCACCTTCCTCATCATCACCCTCTGACCTCTAAGTTTCTAAAACATCATGCCCAACAGAGCATTCTACAATAACAGAAATATTCTTCTGCAATGTCCAGTTGCCATTGGTGTCCACCAACTACATGTAGCTATTGAGCACTTAAAATATGAATAATGCAACTGAGGAAATTAATTTTAAATTTTACTTAATTTTAGGGGGATGCCTGGGTGGCTCAGTTAGTTAGCATCTGCTTTTGGCTCAGGTCATGATCTTAGGGTCCTGGGATGGAGCTGCATCAGGCTCCCTGCTCAGCAGGGAGTCTGCTTCTCCCTCTCGCTCTACCCCTCTCCCCTGCTTGTGAGGGCTCTCTCTCTCTCTCTCCCCTCTCTCTCTCTCTCTCTCAAATAAATAAATAAAAATCTTAAAATTTTTTTAAATTTAATTTTAGTTATTTTAAATTTAAATAGCCACATGTGGCTAGTGGCCACTATATTGGGCAGTGCAGTTCTAGAACATATTGAGCTTTTCCCATTTTAAGGCCTTTTGCTGTATGGGAAATTATCTTGATGGCAATGGTAAACATCAATTATACTATCAGGCAGGATATCCCAAAACTTATAGAACAGAAGCACTCTGTTAAATTAAAATGCTTGAGTCACATAGTTTATTTACTTAAAATACATAGTGTAAAGTAAGAGAAAAGAGATGGGGGGGGGGATAAGTTAACACACTATTAGGAAACAGTATGAGAGAAGTGAAAGATCATGCTACTTCAATCCTGGGTTATGTAATGTTTGTATGTCCTACATCTCTCTGCTGCATCAGCCTTCTCTGCTGATGGACCAGAGTTGAAGTTCAAGCAAGGAAGTCTACAAACAGAAGGTATCGTAGGCCAAAGACATACCAGAAAGACATGGAGCCAACTACACCTTGCCAATAGTTGTGGCTTCCCAATTAACCTGCTGAATAGCTATGGGTTTTATTTGAGCCAGGGGTTTATGTGTTTGGGGCAGAGGACCAGAATAGTTATTACTAATGAATGACTGGATTATGGTGCTCTAAATATTAAGTGCTCATCTATATTTAGTGTATCCTGGGCATTAAATATCTCATATATTTAATTTGTCATGAATATTTAGTGCTTAGGTGCTTCATGTAAATTTAGTGCCTCTCAAATATTACTCATGGTCCTTTAATTTCTTTCTGTCTACATTTAACACATATGTGCTCTACCCACTAACTACTTCTCTATATTTAATATATGAGTTTCTTCTATTCCATGTTTTTTCTTTTCCTCTACATAATAACTCAATATTCTCAAACAGTATAACAAATGCAGATTATACCTCTGCATATGTTTCTTTTTGTATAGTCACCTTCCTCTGGCTCATCCCATAACAAGCTTCTATATCCTTTAGGTCTCAGTAGAAATGTCAACTCCTCTGAAAGACCTTCTCTGATCACCCATCTGTTGGAGTGTACCCCAGTCCCCTGGCCCAATTCATAGCTGAAGCCCTTAACCTAATGTGACTGTATTTGGTGATAGGGTCTTTAGAGAGGTAATTACAGTTAAATGAGGTCATAAGTGCATAAGTCCAATCCTAATACAATAGGACTGGTCAGTATCCTTATAGGAAGAGGAAGAGATGCCAGATACTTCTTTCTCCTTGCATACACACAGGAAAGGCCACATGAAACACAGCAGAAAGGTAGCTGTCTACAAGCCAGGAAGAGAGCTCTCACCAAATACCAACCCTGATGGCATCTTAATCTTGGATTTCTGGCCTGGGAAGTTCTGGGTTGCCACCTGTACTTCTGACTGGCTAAAAATCAGAGGTTCCTACAACCCTTTCCTCAGGTTTGATAATTCACTGTAACAGCACACAGAACTCAAGAAAACTTTACTTACTCTTCCTCCTTTATTATAAAAGATACAACACATAAACAGTCACATGGAAGAGAGGCATAGGGGAAAAATACAGGAAAAGGGTACAGAGATTCCATGCCCTCTCTGCATGTCCCACCCTTTCCATATGTGCATATGTCCACTAACCCAGCAACTCTCCAAATCCCACCATTTAGGGTTTTTATGGAGGGTTCATTATGGAGGCATGGTTGATTAAATCACTGGCCATTGGTGACTAACTCAACACCCAGCCCCTGTTCTCTCTGGGAGGTCATGGAGCAGGGTTGAAAGTTCCAGCCTTCCAATCATGCCTTGGTCTTCCCAGCAACTAACCCCCAAGGCTTTCTAGTCTATTCTATTAGTCTATACAATCTGTCCTTAAGCTACTACCACACTCTTTTGATGGCTCTAGCTGTATCACAAGGTTTGTAATCAGGGAATCCGTCCTCTGACTTTGTTTTTTTTAAACGAAATTTTTAATCCACTTTCTCAAATTATCCATGGGGGGGGGGGTCCCCACCTCAGTGACACTGCAAAAATACATACTTCATAACAATTCTTTCTAATGAGAACTAGTCTTCTTTGTAAATTCTTGGGTGCCTAGGAATAGCAGTCCTTGTATGGAATCACTGCATGTCCTTTATTTTCCATAGACCCAACTCTTACAATAGAATTAGAGTTTGCAGTGTCCTAGTATTTTATGCAAGCTGGTTTACCTGGCTGAGAAGTCTGGATTAAGTTTAATTTAGGTAACTAACTCCTTTAGTTTGGCTTATCAGACTCCCTTAGTTTGCCCAGAATTCAGAACAGAATAAACATGTTCAAAACAAGCTGTTTGGGATTTTTTTTTTTTCCGGGCAGGAATGCTACACATTCAAGGTTAGTTTGATTAAAAAACAAAAATCAATGGGAGGAAAAACTATGACAGAAATTGAAGGCAAACCTTGATACTAAGGCAGAGACTTACTATTTTGTCTCTGTAAATGATAAAAAGAGAATCAAACTTATTTCAGTGTGGTCTTTGAGATTCTCCTTTTTAGGTTACATAGAAGAAAAATTATAGTTGGAGAAACGTCTTAGTGTTTTGCTGTTCTCCTAACTGAGGTAGGGTGGGGTAGTAAGAAAGAATGTTGGACTGTGTCTAAGGAGGTCTGGCTTCTAGTGGGATTTTGCCATGGGAACTAAGTCACTGGCTCTTGGAGTTTCAGTTTCCTCAACCATGTGTTGAAAAAACTGTTGGATCTCTAAGAACTCTAGCATCTATAATAATATTATAGAATGTATTATTTCTTATTATTCTCTAATTTTCAGAAAATGTTATATAACTATTATTAGTATTAATGTTTTGTCTGATAAATTGTAAGGTCCTAGAAACATCACATTCAGTTTGCTATCCCTCATAATTCAGGAGTATGACTTTCATAAATTAAATAAATATTTGTAAGAAGGGAGAATGAGTTATCTTTTTTGTCTGAAGATCATTTTTCAATGAAAATTGTTTCTTTTTTTGTTGAGGTAAATACTGTTTGGTTAGGTTATAATGATCATATTATAGAAATGATGTTACCCTTCCTATTTTGTACAATTAAAACTAATTTGTGGAAAGGGGCACCTGGGTGGCTCAGTCAGTTAAGTGTCTGCCTTTGGTTCAGGTCATGATCCTGGGGTCCTGGGGTCCTGGGATCCAGCCCACCCCTACCCCCTGCTCAGCAAGGAGTCTGCTTCTTCTCTCTCTCCCTCTGCCCCTCTCCTTGCTTGTGTGCTCTCTCTCTCAGATGAATAAATAAAATCTTAAAAAAATTTGTAAGTTATTTTATAATATAAAAACCTAGAAGCAATTCATTATGCTAATATTTTGTAATACTGCTTTTTATGGTAAATTAACTCTCAGGGAAAATTTCATATGAACACTTGATGTAATTGGTAAAAGGCTAATAATATGATGAATCAGGATTATTTACCATGTGTGACTATATTAATCGGGCCCCCATAGTTTCAAATGTCAGAAGATGTAGCTCATACTGGTTCAACCAAAAAAAACATATTTGACTCATGAATCTGAAAAGATCAGACTTGGCTGAATCCACGGCTGAATGATGTCATCAGGACTTAGTCTTACTCTTTGCATTTTTTGTTTTTTTTCTCTACTGGCTCCATTCTGGGTCCAGCTCTTCATTTACAGTGATAAGTCTGCTAACAGCTCCAAGCTTACATTCTTTCCTCTCTGCAATCCTGATGTTAGGACAATGCCTCTTTCAGAACAGGTCAAAGGATTTCCAGAGTTAAGTTGCACTGTTTGATTGGGCATGAATGAGGAGAGACCTGTACTTGTCATTGTTCTAGGTATATTGAATACACTGATTGGCTAGGCCTGGGTCAGGTACCCACAATGGAGTTTAGGGATAACATTTAGCTTCTCCTGAATCCCATGGACTGAGAATGATAGTGGGGTGTTGAAAACCTGGGGACTCTCAGGCAGAAGGTGCAATGGATGATGGACAGGTAAAAGCAGTGGGGAACCACAACAAAACTATCAAAAAAATTCTAGTTCTCCAAAACGAAACTATTTTTAAATCTGCTTTTGTATAAAAGTAATTAACTGAGAGGTCAACTCTAAACATAAATTTGTTTCTAACTTTTACCTACTATTTGAACTTTCTGAAGTTGTACATCCGAGGTTTGTATATTGTAAAGTTTTAATGTGAAAGTTGACTCATGTCAGTTATGAATTACAAAGCTGCACGTGACAGTTCTAACTACAGTTGCTTAAATAGATAAGAGTTATTATTTTTTTTAAAGAGGGAGGCAACACCTGGGTGGCTCAGTCAGTTAAATGTTTACCTTCAGCTCGGGTCACGATCCTGGAGCCCTGGGATCAAGCCCCATGTCCGGTTCCCTGCACAGGAGGGAGTCTGCTTCTCTTCCTCTCCCTCTGCTCTGCCTCCCCCCCACCATGTGTGTGCAATCTCTCTCTCTCTCTCTTTCTCTCTCTTTCTCTCAAATCAATCAATCTTTTTAAAAAAGAGAAAGAATGTAAGCAGAGGTAGGGGAGAGGCAGATGGACAGAGAGAATCCCAAGCAGACTCTGTGCTGAGCACAGAGCCCAATGTGAGGCTCAATCCCATAATCCTGAGATCATGACCTGAGATGAAATCAAGAGTTGTACACTTAACTGACTGAGCAGCCCAGGTGCTCCCATAAGGGTTAATTTTTAAGAAGTCTAGAGACAGGTTGTTGCTGGCATTGGTTTGGTGCCTTATGGATGTGAGTCTCTTGAAATTTTCTTTGTGGCCCAGAATGGCTGCTGGAATTTTGACTTTGACCTTCATGTCTAGGTTGGCAGTAGGGGAAAACAGGAGAGTACAAAAGGGCAAGAACTTGCTTGGTGTGTTTATTTACTTTTTTCTGCGTGCTTTTCAAGAGTACAATCAGATGTCCCAATCAACACTTTTGCATACATTTTATTCATCACGTGGTCACATATTATCTTCTATGGAGGCTAAGAAAAATAGCATTTTGTGTTCAGTGCCACCCCAAATTAAACCAGGCTGCATTACTAAGTAGAAGGGGGATAATGGATATTGAGTGGCTGTGTAAGTCAGGTTGGGCTGCTATAACAAAATATCATAGACTGGGTGGCTTAAACAGTTGATATTTACTTCTCAGTTCTGGAGGCTGGGAAGTCCAAGATCAAGGTGCTGAATTATTTAGTTCCCTGATGAGGGCTGTCTTCATGGCTTGCAGATGGCCCCCTTCTTGTGTTCTCACATAGCAGAGGGAGACCTCTGGTCTCTTCTTGTAAAGACACTGAGGCCCCATCCTCATGACCTCATCTAAACTTAATTTTCTTCTAGCTCCAAATACCATTAATTTGGTAGATAGAGCTTCAACATATGAATTTTCGGGAGACACAGACATTCATATTCTACACTTGCCCCCCCCCCTCAAAATTTGTGTTCTTCTTGCATTCAAAATCCATTCATTCAATCCTAATAGTCCTCAGAGTCTTAACTCATTCTAGCATCAATTCTCAAGCCTAATATTCAAAGATACATCTAAATATCATCTAAATCAGATGTGGGTGAGGTATGATTCATCCTGAGGTAAAATTCCTCTCTAGTTATGAACCTACAAAACCAGATAAGTTATATGCTTCCAAACTACAATGGTTTGCCTATGGCACAGGCATAGGATAGAATATTCTCCTTCCAAAAGAAAGAAATTAGAAGGAAGAAAAAGGCATCAGAGCCCAAGTAATTCTAAAATCCTCAGTAAGGCAAATAGCATTAGATCCTGAGGGTTGAGAATAATCCTTTTTTGTTGGATGCTCTGCTTTCAGACCCAGTAAGGTGGTAGTCCTGTTTCTACAGCTTTGCCAGGTAAGAATCATACTCCCTAAGCTCTGGGGGGCCCTGCCCCCAGGCTTCAAGTGGTTGCTGTCTGGTGTACTAAACTGAAGCAATAATCACTACCCTCCCCTCCTGTACATACACACACACTGAAACTGAGGAGGCAACCCTCATGATCTGTGAATCACCTTTGTGGTTATTCCTTCTTTGTCTTGAAGAATAGCACATGTTTGTACCTGCAGAGCTCTATGGTCCAGCCCTGTAGGAGCTAAGAAGTCTAATGGCCTTCCTTCACTTTATTTTGGGGTGGCTGATTAAGTCTGTGGTTCACATCCATACTAATCAAACTATTGTTTGGTCACATGCTTGTGTTCTCTTCAGAACAATTGTGCATGCTCTCTCTCTCTCTCTTTTTCAGTATTAATAGGCTGAGAATTGTCTAAATCTTTAAGTTCTGATTAATTTTCGCTTAACTTCTTGGATTCATTATCTTTTGTATTTTACTCTAAGCAGTCAGGAAGAAACAAACTGCCCCTAAAACACCTTGCTTAGAAATCTCCTCAGTAGCTTGCAAGTTTTGCTTTCTGCAAAACACTAAAATATAGTTCAGCCAAGTTCTTTTGCCATTTTCTTTTAAGATTTTATTTATTCATTCATGAGAGACACAGAGAGAGAGACAGAGACATAGGCAGGGGGAGCCTGATGTAGAACTCAATCCCAGGATCCCGGGATCACGACCTGAGCCAAAGGCAGACACTCAACCACTGAGCCACCCAAGTGTCCCTCTTTTGACACTTTATAAGGAGGATCACCTTCCCTCCGTTGTCTGATAATATGTCCCTCATTTCTTCTGAGATGTCACCAAAATGGCCTTTCCCATCCATATCTTAACATTCTTTTGATGATTATTTATGTATTCTTTAAAAAGATAGAAGCTTCTTCTCCAGCTCTCCCCTTTTCTTCGTCGGTCTTCACCAGAATCATTTCCCTTAACAGCCATATTTCTACGTACATCCAAACTCCTCTAGCCTCAACCCATTATCCAGTTCTAAAGCCATTCCAAAAAAAAAAAAAAAAAAAAAAAAAAGCCATTCCATGTTTTTAGCTGTTTGTTACAGTAGCACAGTACCAAAGTCTGTATTAGTCTCCAGAAAAACAGAGCTAATAGGATGGAGATATACTGGGTGGGTGGGTGGGAAGGGAGGTATATTTATTATATGGAATTGGCCTGTAGGCTGAGAAGTCCCACCACCTGTAGTAGCAAACTGGAGACCCAGGAGAGTCAATGGTATAGTTTCTGTCCTCGTCCACAGACGTGAGAACCAGGAGAGTTGATGGTGTAAGTTCCAGTTTCAGTCTGAGTCAGAAGGCCCGAGAAGACTAATATTCCAGTTCAAAGGCAGATATCAAATTCTTTCTTTCTCAGACTTTTTTGTTCTATGTAGGCCTCCAATGGATTGGATGAGGTCCACCCATCCTGGGGAGGGCTCTCTGCGTTACCAATTCAAATGTTAATCTCATCTGGAAACACCCTCATAGACACACCCAGAATAATATTTAACCAACTATCTGGACATAGTGCCCAATCAAGTTGACACATACAATTAATCATCATAGTGGCATAGCAGTTTCTGCCACAAAGATATTAGTGAAAACACTGTAATTTAATTTCTTTCCCTTCTGTTTTATCTGATTTCTCATTATATATATATAAAACATTATAGAGATATTAGATATTATACAGATGAAGAAAAAGAAATGTTTAATTCCAAGCAAAAAATTTCTCCTATCTCAGTGTATTTTGTATCAACTCTAGTGTCTTTTATGTTTTTTGCCTATAGTCCATTAAAACAGGATCATTCACCATATTTCATTTTGTGACATTTTTCTACTGAAAATATATATGTTGAACATTTTTTCTGCTATAAAATATTCTCCTATGACATTTTAAATGACTGTATAATAGTCTATTGAATGGATATATCATATTTTTCAGTCAATCCCCTATTGTTGGACAACTAGGTGATTTCCAATTTTTCACTTTTATAAGCAACTCTATTACACTTTGTTATTTCGTAATGTTTAGTTACAAAAGCAATATTGCTCTCTGTAAAATGATAGAATTATATAAAATAGAAAACAAAGTTCCCTATTTCTATTCACCAGCATTTGTATTTCCCACCATTCCTATTCCCCATGATATAACCACTGTTAATAGTTTACTGTGGGGATGCTGTGGGGGTGGCTCATCAGTTGAGCGTCTGCCTTTTGGCTCGGGGCGTGATCCTGGAGTCCCAGGATCAAGTGCCGCATCAGGCTTCTTGCATGGAGCCTGCTTCTGCCTCTGCCTATGTCTCTGCCTCTGTGTCTCTCATGAATAAATAAATAAAATCTTAAAAAAAATAGTTTACTGTGTGTCCTTCCGAACTCTTCTGTTTTTTTATTCCTTTTTTCCTTTTCCTTCCATTCTGCTCTTTTCATGCTCAGCCTCAAGCCTCCTCATTTTCCTTAATTGCTGCTTTTACTCTGGGAAGCTAGGCAAACATACATATTAGAATTTTGCTTGAATTTAGACAAAAATAATTCATAAGTAAAGGTCTCATACTTTTGATTAAAGAGCATGGGGGTGCCTGGGTGGCTCAGTGGTTGAGTGTCTGCCTTTGGCTCAGGTTGTGATCCTAGGGTCCTGGGATTGAGTCCATCATCAGGCTCCCCACAGGGAGTCTACTTCTCCCTCTGCCTATGTCTCTGCCTCTCTCTGTGTGTCTCTCGTGAAGACATAAATAAATCTTAAAAAAAAGAAAAAGCATGAACTTGACAGGTTACCTTTTTTGTCTTGCATGTTGGCTGCTACTGGGCCTACTAAACCTGTCTCTCAGTATGAACTGGGTCAGGCAGTTGGAAAAATAAATGTTCAAATAAGTAAAAAAAAATAAAAATAAAAAAAAATCTTCAAATAAGTAAGGTGAGGGATGCCTGGGTGGCTCAGCAGTTTAGCGCCTGCCTTTGGCCCAGGGTGTGATCCTGGAGTCCCGGGATTGAGTCCCACATCGGGCTCCTTGCATGGAGCCTGCTTCTCCCTCTGCCTCTCTCTGGGTCTCTCACGAATAAATAAATAAAATCTTTAAAAAAAGAAACATTTTAATATTACCTTCTCATGTGTTCATACAATTGCTCATGAAGGGAAAACTCTGTAAAATAGGAGATCAGCAATTAAAGATTTTTAAAGTATATTCATCCATTCAGTAAAAATTTTCTGAGTGCCTGTCATGTACTGGGCACTATAGAGATACTGGGAAGGTAAAGACAAAACTCAAAGCTCTTCACCCTCTTTTTTAAGGCTTTCACAAACACTACTACAGTGTATTTTATTGTCTTCTTTGCCTGGATTCTCTCTTCATTTGGTCTCTCAGAGATGTATGGCAGTGAACCCCATTCTCTGTGGTTAATACACTGGCACCTGAGCCTCTGTGTATTTCTCTGTGCATTTTCTTGCCACCGTAAGTATAGTTATGCTCTAGCAGCTGCAGCAGCATTTAGCTCAAAAGAGGGAAGTCCTCTGGCTGCCTATGTAGGTGGATATCTAGGGCACTTGGACTCCCTCCCTTTTAGTAAAATTAAGTCCAGATATCTGGCATTGCAATTCACACCATTATTTAAAGAAGCTCACCCTTCCCTTCCCTTCCCTTCCCTTCCCTTCCCTTCCCTTCCCTTCCCTTCCCTTCCCTTCCCTTCCCTTCCCTTCCCTTCCCTTCCCTCCTCCCTCCCTCCCTCCCTCCCTCCCTCCCTCCCTCCCTCCCTCCCTCCTCCCTTCTTTCTTTCTTTCTTTCTTTCTTTCTTTCTTTCTTTCTTTCTTCTTTCCTCTTCCACTTCCTCCTCCTCCTTCTTCTTCAAGGGAGGGGGAGAGGGAGAGGGAAAGGGAGAGAGAGAGAATCTTAAGCAGGCTCCCCCACCAAAGCAGAGCCCGGTGCAGGGCTTGATCTCACAACCCTGAGATTAGGACCTGAGCCAAAATCAAGAGTTGCACACTTAACCAACTGAGCCACCCAGGCACCTCCTTCTTTTTTAACATAAAAATTTCTGAAATGCTAAGAGTTTGGTTTGGGTGAAAGAGAAGTTTGGAATGTTTTTAATCCTGTGCTCAGTGTTGTTGGTAATATTAGAAGAGCAGCAGAGCCATGAATCCAGTCATACTCTTGGCTAAAGCAGCCTATCCTGACTTAAGTACTCCTCACATGAAAAAAGACCCAGGGCTTTAGTTGACAGTGAATGAAACCTGAGCCACTGAGGTGACCTGACTGCCAAAAGAAGCAAATGTGATCTGAACCAGCATTAATAGGAGGCTGAAGGCTGGGACAAGTAAGGTAATAGTCCCAGAATACACTCTGGAGTGGTCAGATCACACCTGGAGGATGGTGTTTCCTCCTGGGCTCCACATTTTAAGAGTAATGTCGACAAGCTGGAATATGCCCCAGTTGGGCAACAGGATGATGAATGGGCTACAAACTACATACTTTGAGGAATGGTAGGAGGAACTGGGGTAGTTTACCCTGGAAACTAGAAGGCATGTAGATGTGGGATAACCATTATCAAATATCTGGAAGGCTATCATGTAGAAGTGCTAAACCCTCAATGTAATCTCAGCAAGTACAACTTAGACCAAGGGGTATATATTACAAAGTGGCTGATCTGGTCTCCATAAAAGGAAGAATTTTCTAGCCTTATGAATATCCAGAAAATAGCAGCTTTGCAAGGTAGTGACTTTACCTTAAAAGGGGGTGTTGGAATGGCAGCTCGCTGAACAAATATCAGAGGACTCATGAACAGGACGGGAAGTTTGGAGAGATGATCTGATCTATGAGCCATTCAGAATCAAAGGTTCTAATGACAGAAGCTTAACAAGGAAGGAAGTATTAGTACTTTTCCCCTTCAACTCCATACAAGTATTAACTATAGAAACTAGGTTAAAGTTGATTCTAAGACCAGATATCAAAGTTTTGAGGATGAAAAGAAACAAAAAGCCATAGGAAATTAATGTTCTAGCGGTTGAGGATTTTGTGTATAAAAGGTTGAATGGTGTTTGTTAGTTTTTTCCAAAGCAAACCAAATGATTGTTTTTTCTACCTTTAAGATGCTTTAGAGCCCTGGTGTGCTCTCTTTCTCATCAAACTTACAGTCCTCTTAATTCGTTGTTTTCATTTTAATATATTATTACACTCTGCAAGATCACTCTTAACTCAACTTATGCAATAGCATTTCCGGGAATGGCAGTCTGTATCCACATGTCAAAGAACCAGCCCTGTGGAACAAGTAGTGTTTAAAGCTTATTAATTATTAATAATGAGGTAGCATCCAGTAAAATGTGTGCATTGAGATAGCTTGGCTCTTCCCCATAATTAGTGAGGTGAGTAGGCTGGGAATGATCATTCCTATGTTATCAATGTAGAAACTGAGTCTAAGAGCAGCTTGCCTAGCATGATCATGGGTGGAGCTGGCACTAGAATCCAGAACTTCTGACATCTAGTCCAGTGTTCTTTTCAATTGTTTTTAATAGTAAAGGCTACTGTTCTTTCCTAATAAGGGGTTGAGAGACTAACTTAAATGAAGAACACTGCTTTTTCTCTTTTAACTACAGTGATTCTTTAGAGTAGGAAGGCAGATTGCTTTGGCCACAGACTTGGCTTTTAACTTTAATGCTGTCCCTAGTTCATTTTACATATAAAAATAGTCTCTAGCAAACATCACTATTGATGTCTGATGATACTTGACCCTTTTCTTGAAATATTGATGCTAACACTCCAAATAAACATCTTATGGATGTATACAGGACGTTTGTCAAATGGGGTAGATTTGACTGGGCGGTGCAGGAAAATGCTAAGGAGCTTAAGCTGAGTCAGAGAGATCTAGGTTTAAATCTGTTAGGCTACCTATTGGCTCATCTCATGGAGTCTCAGAATCCTTACCGGTAAAAATGGGAATAATAATGAGACCTGCCTATTTTTTTTTAAGATATTTATTTATTCATGAGAGACACACACAGAGAGAGACAGAGACATAAGCAGAGGGAGAAGCAGGCTCCATGCAGGGAGCCCAATGCGGGACTCCATCCTGGGATTTCAGGATCATGCCCTGAGCCAAAGGCAGATGCCCAACTGCTGAGCCACCCAGGTGTCCCTAGACCTGCCTTTCTGGGTTGCTAGGGGGATTAGATGAGATAATATGTGTAAAAACATGAAAACTGTGATTTTAAAAAAAAAGTTTATTGTGAGTTATTATCCATTGTCTTTTACTCATTTTTCTATTAAGGTATTGTTGTGTGTTTCCTATTTACTTTCATTGTGCTATTTATACTCAGCATAGTAGGTGCTAAATAAAACCCTAATCAGTGATATCATGCTGGAATAAGTCAATAGACCAAGTGCCTCCTTGGTGCTCAAAATACGAATACAAAGCTTCCTGGGGTGCCTGGCTGGCTCAGTCGGTAGAGTGCAACTCCTGATTTTGGCGTTGTCAGTTCCAGCCCCATACTGGGGACAGAGATGAAGAGATGACATAAAAGTCAAATCTAAACAACGACAACCACCACCACAAAGCTGCCTGAGACTAGGCCCTTGCTAAGAGAGACTGATCCAGAGGTTGCTGTGGAGGCCAACCTGGTGTTTCAGAAAGCACTGTAGATGTTGTGTGAGTGTTGAATGAGTCACGGACAACCAGGCCAAGAGAGGTGGGTGGGACCCTGGTGGAGAGGGAACAGCGACGTGAAGACACAGATCTCTGAATCAGCAGATGAGAGAGCGAAGTGACAGCCGGCACCGAAGTTGTAATACTTGTTGGGCTAGTCCATGTCACGTCTCAGAATCTCAATTTCCTTATCTGTAAAAAAGAAAACAATGAAGTCCAACTACTGGTCACGATGTGTAGAATGAAGGGAGTAAGTATTTGTTTTTGTTTTTGTTTTTTAAATTTTATTTATTCATGAGAGACTCAGAGAGAGAGAGAGAGAGAGGCAGAGACACAGGCAGAGGGAGAAGCAGGCCCCATGCAAGGAGCCTGATGTGGGACTCGATCCCAGGTCTTCAGGATCAGGCCCTGGGCTGAAGGCGGCACCAAACCACTAAGCCACCTGGACTTCCCCGGGAGTAAGTATTTGTAAAGCGCCTGTCGGCACATCAACTGCCCACAGTAAGAGCTCGGTAAATGTTAGCCACCATTACCATTACGTGTAATAATTTAACGATACTTTACAATTATGAACGTGTCATTCCAAGGATAATTCCTGCCCCGGTCGTTGGGCTGCGAAGAAGGGTGTCCGGGTTCACAATGCACTCCCGAGGAGCTTTAAGGCACGGATGCCAGGGCGTGTTTCTTTCTCAACCGCAAGGGAACGCCTGCAAGACGACCCCGCGCCTGCGCCGTGGCAAGGGAGCCCCAAAGCCGAGCCCGGCTCCCAGGATCACGTGGGCCCCGGCCCCGCCCCCGCCCCCGCCCCCGCCCCGGCCGAGCCAGTCTCCGGCGGCTGCGGCTGCGGCAGCTGCCGCTGCGGCTGCGCCTGCGCGGAGCCGGGCGCGCTCTGCAGCGGAGGCGGCGCGAACAGCAAGGGGGCGGCCGATGGCTCTGCGGGGCCCGGCGGCCTCGGGGCCTGGCTCCCGCGGGCCGTTGGACGAGGCGGTGGCGGCGGCCGAGGAGCGCGGGGCGCCGGCCGTGGTGGTGGCGGCGGGAGGCGCGCCGGAGGACGACGACGAAGACGAGGGCCGCGGCCGGGGCCTGCTGCGCTGGGACGGCTTCTCGGCCTGGCTGCACTGCGTGTGTGTGGTGGGCTTCGACCTGGAGCTGGGCCAAGCCGTGGAGGTGAGGCCCGGCCGCACCTTGCCCCCCGCGCCTCGTCCGGGCCCCCCCGCGCGGGGGCGGCCGCTGCAGAGCGTGTGGCCCGGGGGCCGGCGGGCCGCGCATCCGGGCGTGGCCGGCCGCCGCTCCGCGGGTCGGGCCGGGCTGCGGCCCATTGGCAGCTCCCGTGGGAGGATCCTGGGCTGCGGCTAGGGGTGAAAAGTTCTCTCGAGGCCCCTCCTAAATACTTGTTGAGGTTCGTTTTGTTTGTTTTTCTTTTTAAAACCCGGTGTCACATGAGTAACTGAAATGGTTAGCGGCCCCTGGAGAAGGCTGCAGGCAGAGGTTGGGGACTTTTTTATGGAGACGCGAACAATGCCCCTGACATACGGTGAACTGGAATAGCCAACCAAGCCTGACACAACCAACTTTTTAGACTCCTAAACCGTTTTTGGCCATTTCCACCAACTCTGAGAGCATACTACTCAGTCTGAGCGGAAATGCTTATCTCAGCATAATTTCCCCCTTTTGTTCCTCATTTCTATTATTATTATTGTTTTACCATTTCTAGTATTTCTTGATGTTGCTTCTGAAGCAGTTGGCCTGAAAGCTATCAAGGTGAACATAGTTCATAGTTCATCTTGTGTGTGGATCAAGTTTCCATCTTTATGATGCCTCATTGAAAGGCCTTCGAATGTTATTCTTGAGGTTGTCTAGAGTCCCTTTTGTGGCATGAAACAGTGCTTGTCTTTGTGTCCAAGGAAAGCCTGATCAGAAGGAGGGAGGTATGTTTGGAAAATTTTTGCCAGTTTGTTTTGGTGATGGTGACAGATTTTCATGAACCATCTCATTCAGACTTTGGTGGAGTTTGGCTATGAAAATTGGCCAGGAAGGTTTTTCTTAAAGCTAGTGCTTTTGTATTCAGCACGTCTCCTCTGCTTTATCATTACGCAGTTCGGTACACGTTAAGTTTCTACTAAGATCTAGGCATTATGCTGGATGCTGGGCATACAAATATGAACAAAATGCTATAACCTGTGTTTATAGATTTAGACTACAGTTAAGAGGGGAAGCAAAAATTAATCACAGCAGCAGATAGGTCCAAATGCCATGCCTGGTACATAGTGGTGTTCCATACATACTTCCTGATAGAACGAGTGAATACATGAACAGTTCTTTATCTTGAGATAGAAACAGCAGTTTCCAAGGCTTTGAATTAGTGATTTGTAAGTTATTTATCATTTACGTTGACATGTTAACCTGAAGTTATATAAGTAGTAAAATGCGATTTAATCAGAAAGTGTAGGATTGGGTTGTTGTAGTTGATTGTATTTTAAAATAGTCTAAGGAGATCCTTGTGGACTCTCAGCATTCAGGACATTGTTTATAAGTATGTTTTTCTGACCAGATAATATTTAGTATAATTGACATGTTACAAAAATGTAAATCATTAAAGGACTTACTTTGAATTTTACTTCCCATGGGATATGCTACTGAACAGTTTTCTTTAGATTAGTAGTTCTTAACTTTTTTTTTTTGCGTCTTGAATCTTTTAAAAAATATGAACTCCATTACAAAAATGCTTGCTAATACAAATTATGTATATACTTCTGTGGACTATATGGGGGTCATCTGCGATCTTTATTCCACTGTTCCCAGACTAAGAATCACTGATTTTAGAAAGCATAGGATAAGGAGGGGGAAGATTCCCTTAATAAATAAGGATCTAGGGGACCCCTGGGTGGCTCAGCGGTTTAGCGCCTGCCTTCAGGGCAGGGCGTGATCCTGGAGACCCGGCATCGAGTCCCAGGTCAGGCTTCCTGCATGGAGCCTGGTTCTCCCTCTGCCTGTGTCTCTGCCTCTCTGTCATGAATAAATAAATAAAATCTTAAAAAAATTAATAAATAAGGATCTGAAAAGGATAAACACATTAAATTGGTTGCAGCACAACTTAATTTTGTTTTCCTGAGAAATGTAGAATATTGTACCTTGCCACTTTTAAAAGAAGAAAAAGAAACATAAATTAGTAATGAATTTAATGAAACAATTGAAAAACATATTTCACTTTTGTATTATGGTCATATCCATACCAAAAGTAGACAGGTGGGGTGGCTGTAATGGGACAAGAACATGAATGTAGAATTGGGTTGGAGAAGTGACATAGAGTAGCTTCAGCCCCAATTCCTGTAGTGCACAACCATGGAGACTCAAAAGGGAAATTAATTAAAGAATAAGTAAAAGCCAAGTTAGGACTATAATATTCTAGAAGCCACATGTGACCTCACTGTCTTTGAATATTAGGGTTGAAAGAGACATAAAAATCTGTTGTGCCATGACAGAAAGGAACATTTGCAAATTTTAAACACATGCATAAACAGTACCACTTGGTAAAGCTTAAATCCTTAACAAAGAGACAGTGTAGCAGATCATAGTCTCAGTTGAGAATTGAGACTCCACAGCTGGACTGCCTAGATTTGAGTCTGTGACTTTGGACACGGTTAACTTTGCTTGCCTCACACTCCTCTGTAACAGTACCTGCATCATGACATTGCTGTGAGAAGTGAGAATTCAATAAATTAATGTTGGTGAAACATCTGGAACAGTACCTGTGCCTCAGTAAGACTTAGGTGAGTTTGTATTTGGGAAGTATGGAAATTTCCTTTTTCAGTGGAGAGAGTCCTACTTAACTTGCTTTGTAAAGGCAAGGCCTTCGAATCTTAATTTTCTCACTAGTAAAATGAATTTGAGCTAGTAGAATCGTACTTTATTTTTTAAGCAGGGAACTTTTTCCCCTGTGTAAGTAAAAACCTAATATGAGACCTCAGTGGCTAACCTGGTTGAGATGGGGCCTGTGTGTGTATATTTGGTTGTGGACAACAGGAATTAAGCTATAGCTCAAGCAGAAAAGGAAACTTGTTGTAAGGCAACAGATTTCTCAAGATATTCAAGGTACAAACCTAGTAGGGCTTCATAAAATGACTACAGCCCCTAACTTGGAAGCTTCTTGCTTATGCTCTTGTTTTATGGGATTTTGTTTATGCTTCATGCTCCCTACAACTTATTTCCTTAGCTTCTATAACCTTTATGGTGGAGAAGTTGCCCTTTTCAGCCACTTCAGTGAAGAGAGATGCCCAAGGAAGGTACTCAGGCCTGGTTTGGGGCAAACAATTAGCTGAAGACCTGTAGGTTAGGGGAGTGGTCCATGTTGCAGAAAATGTCTGTTAGACCCTGTAAAGGGGACAATGAAAGGTATCCTTTAAGTTGGAAAGAGATTATAAAAGGTGTTGACAATAGGAGGTGTGCTCAACTTCTTTTCCCACAAAGTGGCCCTGAAGCATCACTGCAGAATCCACGTGCCCTCTGGAACAAAGTTTCAGATCCTCTGGATTTTATAAACTAAATCAGTTCCAGCTCTGAAATTACCTGATTATATAGTAAAGCCTTAATCATCTAAATCCAGAATTGCCTCATTTATTCAAGTATTTTTTTCCTTGATTGAGTAATAATATGCTTATTGTTGAAAACTTGGCAGGAAAGAACATTATAAATACTATAGAAAACACAGAAAAAAAGTGCTATTAATATTTGACATTTTTGTTAATGCTTTTTCTTTTTTACATAATTTCATATCTGTCAAGAATTAATTTGTTTTAAGAAAAGAAACTCTCTCAAATTTTTTAAAAAAGATTGATAGTAAAGAGTCTCTTGGAACCCAGTTGCAGGAAGCTGGAATGAACCTCGGTATTTGGAAAGCCGCAGGCTTTTTTGCCTTTTTTTTTTCTAGAGCTGTGTAGTCTTTTGTCTCTGCTTCTCTTTGCAAGTCTGTTTCATTCTCTGTGCTGAGGCTGGTTTCTTCTGCAAGTTTCATTTTCTGCTCCCCCATTTCTCTTGACTTTGGACTACTGTGGTACTGATTTTAGCCAAAGCTACTCTAGTGTTCTGGAACCAGGCTGAAGCTTAATTCAAATACTGAAGTATCTGATTGGCTCAGCATGGGTCAGGTGCTCCCTCTTGTTCAGTCATCTGTGTTGGGAGACAGAGTTTCAGTGACAGTAGAAGCCACTTGTAAAAGGAGGAGGGGACACTTGCAAAGCATGGGTTGGGCAGCAGCCCCCCAAAACAGGTCTAACTATCAGACTCTGCTTTTATTGATAAATATGTTCATGAATAACTAGCCAGATCATTAAAGACTCTTCATAAATAGAGTTTTTTACACCATAATTTATTTAACCATTTTTCTTAGTTTAGGTATTTAGTAATTTACTTTTTCTTTTTTTCTTCATAGTGTAGAGAGTTATTTGCTACCAGTATATACATCTTAGAGATGTTTTGAATTTCTGAGACCCTTTAAAGATTTACTTATTTATTTATTTTGGGCAGGGGATATTGGGGAGAGGGGAGGAGCAGAAGGAGAGAGACAAGCAGACACTGCATTGAGTGTGAAGCCTGACTTGGGGGCTCCATCCTACCATCCTGAGATAATGACCTGAGCTGAAATCAAGCATCCAAATCAGTTGGATGCTTAACCAAGTGGGCTACCCTGACACCCTCCCCTTTAAAAAAAAAAAAAAACGACTATTTATTTGGGGGGGGGGATTTTTGAAAGCCTTTAAAGTATATGAACTACAAGGTGGAGAGTTTTTATCAAGAAAGGATGCTATATTTTGTCAAATGCTTTTTCTGCACCTATTAAGAGGATCATCTGGTTCTTGTCTTTTATTAACAAGGTTTATCACATTGATTGATTTGCAGATGTTGAACCACCCTTGCAGCCCATGAATAAATCCCACTTGGTAGTGGTGAATAATCCTTTTAATGTACTGGTGATGGGCATTAAGGAGGGCAGTGATCATTGAAGTGATGCGAGGTGGGTGTTACATGTAACTGATGAATCACTAAATTCTACACTGCTCTAAAAAAAGTCACATGAATTTATAGAATGTCATAGGAAGTTTACATTTCTGTAATTTGAGGTCAGCTCCTGAACCTTTTAGACCTTGATTTTATAAGAATTGAGGCATCAATTCTGGTAGCTTTCCTTCCTTGAAGGCTTTACCTATCAACTCTTTGGGTAATTTCAGTCTAATTAAAAGAGCACAAGGTGTGGGGTTTTGAACATCTGCTAGTTACCTGATTTTTGCCTAGTTTCTTCAGATTTTTGAGCCTCATTTCTCTCAACTAATAAAGTGGTAAAATAATATCCTGAGAGTGTTGTTGGAGGTACTAAGAGAGAGAATGCATGTAGAAATTAATACCTATCGTTTAATGCATGCTCAAATGTTGGTCCCTTATTATAGTGTCCTTGCACATTCAGTAATCAGTGTAGGACTATTCTTGGCTATTCTCTCACTCTTATTATTTTGCTTTAAATTCATTAAAAAAAAATCAGTTTTGGATGTGAACCCAAGTATTTAAAGCACTTCCTGGGGGAACACCTAGCTGACTCAATCGCGAGAACATGCAACTCTCGATCTTGGGGTTGAGTTTAAGCCCCATATTGGTTGTAGAGATTACATACATACATACATACATACATACATACATACATACATTAAAAAAGGGGGGGATGCCTGGGTGACTCAGCAGTTGAGCGTCTGTCTTTGGCTCAGGGCATGATCCCAGGATCTGGGATCAAGTCCCATATCGGGCTCCTTGCCGGGAGCCTGCTTCTCCCTCTGCCTGTGTCTCTGCTTCTCTCTTACTCTGAGTCTATCATGAATAAGTAAATAAAATCTTATAAATAAAGACTTAAAAATAAAGCAGTTCCTGGAAATCAAGTTTTTTAGGTTTCATTTTGCTGATAATCTATGAAATAGCACATTTGTATGTATATATAGTTTGTATTCCACCTCTTGCTGAAAATAATTTCAGGCCAATTAAATAATCTATAAAAAGGACAGTTTATTATTAATATATTGGGTGAATTGTGATGTCATTTGGATTACTGATCTTCACCCCGCCGCCTCTAAAAAAAAAACAAAACAAATTGAAGATAAAGCTCTGCTGTGGGGTTGAAGGCATACTTATGTGTCATTTAAAAAAAAAAAACAGGAGAATTGACTCCCCTTTCTTTTTCACTTCTGCTTTTTTCATCACTGCCTGTTCCCCCTTATCGCTCTAGCAGAGTGGAGCGCCTGAGGTAGTCACCACAGTTTTCTTTATTTTAGCAACATTTGTTTATTTTTTTGAGAAAGGTGAAGGCAGTTGTGTGAAGGGTTGTTTCCTTATTAAACTGGATGCTCCATAACCTCAGTATTTGATCCTCAGCAAGTTTACTGTTTTAATCAAAATGGCTGTTTATGTGTAATTGTATGTTGCTGGACTGTCTGAACTGTCCATTCAGCAGATATTTATTGGACAACTACCATATCTGTACACTGTTGTGTCCTGGAGATAAAGCCTTAATGAACCCTCCCTTTAGTGAGCTTCCAGTCTAGCATAGATGGTAGGCCATTAAACATTGAGGGTTATAACAGGAGGGTTTGCAGGTACTAATAAGGGCCTTTACATTTCCTTGTGAACTTGCAGCATTTCATAGTAGCTTGATGTAGTTCTGTGGTTTGAGAGTTAAAGCCTTAGTGATCTCCTGAGTTTAGGCTCCCAGATTTTACAAGGGCTTCTTCAGTGCTGCTAACTCTGGTTCTATTATGAAATTATATAATCCCAATATGAAGATAATCTGGGATCTTCCCCTCTCCAATTAGTCTGTTTACAAGTGCTTTATGTTTTATATTTACTATGAAGAATGATGTGAAAAATGGACAATTGTATCTAAACTTTACTCTTATTAGCAAGAAATGTTTCACTGTCCTTTCCATGTTCAAACTGATCACATTTTCCAGGAGCATAATTTAGTTTTGATCTTGAATAAGCTGGAATCTTAGACTGAGGCCCAGCCTGTTCTGATTCTGTGGTGTCGGGCCATTTTTTCCCACTTGTTAAATTAAACATTTTTATTGCAGCATAACATACATGTAGGAAAGTGTACAAACCTTAAGTTGGGTGAATTTTCATAAAGTAATCATACCATCCACTACCATAGAGATCAAGAAACAGAATTATCACTGCCACGGAAATTTCATTTATGTCTTCTTTCTGTCATGACCCATTGCCCTTTCTCCCCAGACCCTAGCAACCACTAATCTACCTTCTGTCTCTATGGATTCTCTTATTCTATACATTTCATACGAATGGAATCATACAACCTGTGGCATTTTTTTTGTCTGACTTCTTTCACTTAGTATATTTTTAGGGTTCTCCATGGTGTGGTACATATCAGTACTTCTTTTCTTTTTATGGATGAATTTTATATCATTAAATGGAAATACGACATTTTGTTTATCCATTCATTATTTGATGGAAATTTGTTGTTTTCCTACTTTTTGGCTATTATAAATAATGCTACTATGAACATATGTTTATAAATTTTTGTGTGAACTTGCGTTTTCACTTGTCTTGGAGTGAAATTGATGTTTAGTAAGGTAACTATGTTTACTCTTTTGAGAAACTGCTAAACTGTTTTCTAAAGTGGCTGTATTTTCACATTTCTGTTAATAATATATGAGGGTTCTAATTTCTCCATATCTTGTCAGCACTTGTCTTTGTGTGTGTCTTTGATTACAGCCATCCTAGTGGATATGAAGTGGTATCTTACTATAATTTTATTTGCATTTTCCCTAATGACTAATGGTGTTGAGTGGCTTTTCATATACTTACTGGCCATTTGAATATCTTTTTTGGAGAAACATCTAATCAAATTCTTTACTCATTTAAAAATTGGATTATTTGACTTTTTTATTGAATTGTAAGAATTCTTTATATTTCTGTACATTAGACCCTTATCAGATACATGATTTGCAAATAGTTCTTTCCATTCTGTGGGTTATCTTCACTTTTTTGGTAGTGTTCTTTGAAATACAAGGGTTTTAAATTTTGGTAAAGACCAACTTATGTTTTCCTTGGTTGCTCATCCTCTTATTGTCTAAGAAACCATTTGCTAATCCACAGCTATAAAGATTTATTCCTACGTTTTCTTTAAGACATTTGTAGTTTTAAGACACTTTAAGACACTTAGGTTTTTAATCCACTTTGGGTTACTTTTTTTATATATTGTGAAGTAGAAGTATTACTTTCCTTGAACCTTATTTTGATACAATTTTTGGTTTACATAGAGTTATAAAAGTAATTCATTTAGCTTTCTCATAAGTTAACATTTTACATAAACATAGTACAGTAATAAAAACTAAGAATATAATACTGGCGTGATAGAATTTGCTAAACAACAGAGTTTATTGGGATTCACCAATTTTTCTACTATTGTGCTTTATCTGTTCCAAGATCCAGTCCAGTTTCCTACATTTCATGTAGGTATCATATCTCTATAGTTCTCTTCCATCCATGGAGCTCTTCAGTCTTTTCTTGTCTTTCATGATCTTGATATTTTGGAAGAATACTGTTCATATATTTTGTAGTACGTCTTTCAGTTTTGGATTTTCCGGTATTTTGTCATGATTAGTCTGAGGTTATGAATTACTGGGAAGAATACCCCAGGTATGATGTGCCCTTTTCAGGCCATCATATCAGGGAGTATAGGATGTTAAAATGTCACATTATTGGTGATTTTAACCTTGATCACTTGATTGAGATGATGTCTGCCATGTTTATCCACTATAAAGTTACTATTTTTCTTGTAATTAATAAGTGTTTATTTTGTTAGAGATTGAAACTGTGCAGGATCTTGTTTTCTAAACTTTGCCTGCTAATTCAACATCCGTAAGTGGATCTTACCTATAGTGATTATTATTCTGGTGTTCTCGTAGTGATTTTTTTTCTTTATTCCTTCTATATTTATTAGTTAGAATTCTTTTATGAGGAAGAGTTGTCTCTCTTTCTCATCCATCTGTCCATCTACCTATATCATTATGGATTCAAGGATACTATCATTTTTTTTAAGTTTTATTTATCTATGATAGTCACAGAGAGAGAGAGAGAGAGGCAGAGACATAGGCAGAGGGAGAAGCAGGCCCCATGCACCGATAGCCTGACGTGGGATTCGATCCTGGGTCTCCAGGATCACGCCCTGGGCTAAAGGCAGGCGCTAAACCTCTGCGTCACCCAGGGATCCCTCAAGGATACTATCTTAACCAGCTTTGAGCATAGGTACCTTTTTAGGTTGGCTCCTATGTTCTTTAATCATGCCCCCTTCCTTCTTTTTTTTTTTTAAGATTTATTTGTTTGTTTGTTTGTTTGTTTATGAGAGACACAGAGACAGAGAGAGGCAGAGACACAGGCGGAGGGAGAAGCAGGCTCCATGCAGGGAGCCCAATGTGGGACTTGATCCCGGATCTCCAGGATCAGGCCCTGGGCTAAAGGTGGCGCTAAACCGCTGAGCCACCTTGGCTGCCCTCCCCCTTCCTTTTTTTGAACACTTTCTTTCTGGCACCACAAGATGCTCCAGGCTCATCTTGTATTTTTCCTGTCCTACCCTGTAGTCACTACCTCCCTAAGAAGCCCTGATTCTTTTTATAGCAGAATGGTACTTATCAGTCAGCATCTCAGTATTAGCTGTACTCACTGCTACTGGGGTGTCATTGCTTTATTTATCATATTAAAAAGCCTTTTAAAAGGGGTATTATAGGTGTGCCTGGGTGGCTCAGTCGGTTAAGCATCTGCCTTTGACTTGGGTCATGATCCCACTATTCTGGGATGGAGCCCCACATCTGACTCTGTCCTCAGCGGGAGGTCTGCTTCTCCTTCTCCCTCTGCTATTCATGTTCTCTCTCACTACTCTCTTAGAAAATGAGATATTGGGACGCCTGGGTGGCTCAGTGGTTGAGCATCTGCTTTCGGTTCAGGGTGTGATCCCCGGGTTCTGGCAATCGAGTCCTGCATCGGGCTCCCTACTGGAACAGGAGCCTGGTTCTCCCTCTGCCTATGTCTCTGCCCCTATCTCTGAGTCTCTCATGAATAAATAAAATATTCAAAAACAAAAAATATTGTTAATAATATATCTTAAAATATTTTCCAGCCAGTTTGTTAAAATTATGTGGCACATAACCAGTTGAAAAATGTAGACTTTTTTTTTTTTTTTTTTTTTTTTGCTTGTAAACAGTTTCCATTTTCAGTTTGGAATGAATGTTATTGTCTAATCATTTAATCATTAAAGACATAATTTTCTTTTTATATTTTATTTTGGGGGCACCTGAGTGGCTCATTTGGTTAAACATCCAACTCTTGATCTCAGGGTTGTGAGTTTAAGTCCCACATTGGGTTTCGTGCTTGGTGTGGAGCCCACTTAAAAAAAATTAAAAATAAATAACTAAATAAATAAGCTTCTGTTTTTAAGTAATTTCTGCACCCAATGGTGGGGCTCAGACTTAAAACCACAAGATCAAGAGTTAGCTACTCCACAAACTGAGAGCCAGCTAGAGTTAATAGGTTTGGAATTTATCCTCTTTTTAAGGTTTTGATTATGTTTATATGTGAGTTAATGTTTATATACGAGATTAAAGCAGGCCTAGGATGTAGTCTCTGCTAGGCCTGAGATGCTGGGTAGAGTGTAATGGAAACAGACACTGAGTGACATGGCAGCTGGTAGGCATCCATTCACAGATAACTGGGATGCATGGCAGGCATGAATTTTTCCCATGTCCAAGTAGTATTAGCAGTAAGTTAACTGGTGTTCCTCATTTTCTTTATCTGGGACCATAATTACTCCTACATTGAGTTGGGAATGTTAGGGTATGCAGGGGCAAGTGGCAGATAGACACACCTTTGAAGAGAATAACCTGATTAAAAACATTTCAAAATACTACTTTTCAGTATCTATATTAATATTTTTTCTTGTGGTACTTTTTTCCTATTACATCATGATGTGAAATATTTATTCTATGTCATTATTTTTAGGCCTTAATGCTATCAAATAAACCTACTTTTTTCTTGGCTGATTACCTGGCCACCTCTCCCTTGTTTCATATAACATGGAAGATCTTAACATAGGTAACAGAACCAGGGTGACATTAGCTGATGCTCTCTGTCCCCCTTTGATGCCTCCCAGGAATGCCGGTGGCCTGGGGGACAGAGATGCCTGGACTTGAGCTGTGGAGAGAGGAAACTTCAAGCGAGAGGCGTCTCCAGGTACTGGGGCCAATCCACAGTTGATTAATGCCTGTATAGTTATCAGGAGCTAACCAACTAAACTAACACTGATTGCCCAGACTTATATTTATACTTTTTTTTTTTTAACAAGATAAAGTTTGTACATAGATAATCTAGTAACTGGCAGTTTGTGCAGTTTGAGATAGATACTTGGCAGTGGTTCCTTTTTGTTTTTACGTAGGGAGTTTAATTGAAGTTTTTAAGCTAAGTATGTTTTTTTTTTATTTTTTGATCTTAAGTACACTGTGGGCATGTGCATTCCTATATCATAGAAAGATATATTATTTCTTTTTGAATATCATATCTATTCCAAAATAAAACACTGGATAATCTTAACAGAATACTTTAAAATGAAATTCTAGAATACTGTTTGACAGTCTAATACAATCAGAGTTTTTAAAAGGCAGACTTGTTATGTAGTTCTTACATCTTTTTAGCTTAAATATATATAGCATGCATAAGTCCCTTAAATATACATACAGATACATACACACATTATATATAAGATACTCATATATATGGGTAAAACATATAATTTTTTTCTATATTGTCATGCTGGTATTTTAAATCATAAGAAACCAAAATCTGAACAAACCACTGTGATGTCTTTATGTAATAAGAAAAGGAAGTTTTGTATATTTGCTTTTAAGTTTATATTTTAATTGCAGGAAAGAAAAATCTGAAGGGCACTCACATAAAACTGAGTTTAGAGTCTAATATAAAGCTGTTACAGGCCACTAAATTTTACCAATATGATAACTCTGGGATAACTTATATGTAATGAGATTTTCTTAAAATAGAGCTAAAGAGGTTATAATTTGCCATTTTTAAAGGTAACAAGGTAAAATGGTCTCAAGGTGAAGCAAGGGAGATCTATGTACACATAAAGAAGAATTACGTATTATTAAGTACTGAGTTGTTGAACTAATTTGAGGGCATATCCATTTATTGAAGAAATATTTTTAGTGTTTACTGTGCAGCAGAGAATGCTCTAGGTGTTAAGATGGAGTGATGAACAAAACAGACCAGATTCTTGCCTTCATGAATTGTGGAGACAGGTTACTTTAGATTGGTCAGAACATGGTACAAAACAGAAGGAATATTGACTTTGGTGTCATTTTCTATTCCAGGTATGGTAGGTGGTTTTCATGTAATGTATCAGCTCTCTAGACCCTTCCTGTAGCCCTATATTGAGAAGGATTATATGCCACATCCTAGCTAGCTAGTGGGGAAGAGGGCTGTGATTGTACAGTAATGATCGCTGCTAAGGATGGAATGAGAATGGTGGCTTGTGTACTTTGGAATCAGACAGGCCTTGGTTCAAGCCCTGCCTCTGGCACTTACTAAACAAGGAAACTTTAGGAGAGTTATTTAAGTACTATGAACTTGTCCCCTCTTCTGTAAATACAAGGAGAATTGACAGAATTATTGTGCAAGTTAAAAATTCCAGAAGGTACTCATTATTATTTCTCCCCATCTTTTTTCTTACCGTAGTTTTCTTATATATACAATGAGGATATCACTCCTGGCCTTGTCTATTATTGTGAGGACTAAATAAGTGAAAGAAATGTGTGAAACTACTTTAATACAGTTTATAATGTGATATTACTGTATATTATATCTGGAAATGGAAAATTATTAGGCTCTTGGGCAGCTGAGGGAATGGAAGAACTCATGAATTCTTCCAGAAGTGAGAAGTCATGGATCCCCACATTAGCAACCCAACATTAACATAATTTAGCTACTCTTTGTTATTAGCCACTAGCTAACCTGCTGCTTTTAACCTCATTTCTTCTTTATATTCCCAAGAGAGTCTGGATTGGTCCACATGAGCATTGTCAGAATTTTCACACCTAGCCACATTTCAGTAGTTGGTTGACTGGCCTGTAGAGTCTGCTGCCTTTGGGTCTGGTGTTTGCTAGTGCTTGTTTTGACAGGAGCTGTTCTGGCCTATACTTGCCTCCTTTGCAGGGATTGTGGGGAAGGAGTTTCCCTCAGAAGGTGCTCTTGATCACTATAGGCACTAAACTGACCTGTTCTAAGAAAATGCAATGATTATTTAAAGGGGTTGGAGGAAATTAGGATAGATTTTATGGTGGGAGATGGCCTTTGAGATTTCTTAAACTATGGATAATTATTTTCTCCTTCCAGTTTTTCTTTTAATAAGTAACTGGTGATTTGAATTACTTCTTAGAATTGATTGAAAAATTCATTATTTCTTGAAGTAGCTACCAGCTGATGGATCAAATTCTTTTTAGATTTTAGTGTTCCAAAGAAAACTCAATAAGCTTTGAGTTCTTAGTAAATCAACTGGTAAATTATTCTTGATAAACCAAGATTTCACCAATCTTTTAGAGGTAACTTTGTGAATTTTTTTTTCCTAATGTAAATCCTACTCAGTTCTTCCAGCTTCTCCCATGTGTCATTATTGAAATTTGTCAACAATTTCTTAAAACTATTTGACCATAGCCAACTAGTATTAGAAGTACTGCTAATGTTTATAATATATACACAGTATATTTGTCTAACGAGATTTAATTCTTTTTCTTCCAGGTAATTTATCCTCAACATTCCAAACTTACTGATAAAGAAGTAAGTAAAAATATTGCTCCATATAGTCTGCTATTCTATTTCTCTTTGTTTTTATTGGTGTGTGTGTGTCAGCATATATAGCTTTTGTTTTCTTTTTCAGAAAACCAATATTTGCTATTTGTCTTTTCCAGATTCAAATTCAGGTAACTATTTTTCATGTGGCATTTTTGTTGAATTTTATACTAAGAATATGATCATACTATTAATATGCAAAAGTGGATTGAAATAGAGTATTAGAATGCAAACTCTGTTTCAGCCTAACAAGTCAGTGATGTGATTCTTAGTTTTATGATGCCAGTCATGTCTTTTTTATTTTAGTTGGCTCAACTTTTAAAATAAGTGTTAGGTTGTAATGAGGTAAAACATCAAGGAGCAATAAACTGTTGAAGTAGTGAAGAGATCGAAAACCAGCAACATTGGTATGTCTAGGGATTTATAGAAAGTAGCTTACTTTTAGTTCAAGATTTGGAAGCTTACCCAAGAACTCTGTGAAAGCAGTAAGTTTAAAAAAAAAAAACCACACACAGGGTGAATCTAGTTATGAAGCATGGCCATCAATTACTTGTAATAGTTTGTGTCTGTTAATATATGTAAAGCATGTGGAATAGTGTGTGGCGTATTGAAAACACCACATAAGTGGTGCAAACTATTATTATTTTAAGCTTGGTTTTGCTGGCCTTTTTCAAACTTGCCCTTTGTGTGGTCCTAATTGTTCAAATCTTTCAGGTTACCTCTTATGTTTCACTTTCAAAACAGCTTTTCAGGCTTCTAGTGACCAGAACATTCCACATCTTAGACCACACACAGTTAGAACCCTATGAAGCAAAGGCACTCCATTTCCCTTTCTTTTTGTCATTACTTCTAATATCCTGTTAACTTAGTTTAGTTAATCTAAAAGGGGAGATTTGACATTTTAATTTTTGAAAGTATTTTCTCCTTTCCTTATAAATGCTTCCAGGGTTCTTTGCTGTACATTTGCAACTCAGCTTTCAGGAATTATGTAAAAAAGAAATGGTATCTTGGTTTAAAAAAAAAAAAGCCTCTGAGAAATCCCAGCAGGAGTTTTATTCTAACTTGGAATTATTGGAATCTCTTAATATGTTTGCCTATTAATGAAATAATGATAGAGAAGTCCTATAGGATCTTCCGTCATTTCCTTACAAAGTCTACCCATGCAGTTCTGAGTGTAGTGAGTGTTGGATTGGACTTTCAGGACTCAGGGCAATCTGAGTTATAGGCATTACAAAATGAACTGACGTTATGTGATTGGAGTCACAGGTGGATTCCACTGCACACCCTTCTCTTTCAGATCACAGCTGGGTTTCATGGCTCTCTTTTTCACCTCTCTGCATGATCTTCAAGGCTAAGAAGCTAATTCCATGGTGTTTGAATAGCCTTTTTTATTTTTAGTTTTGTAGTGTCTTCCTATGTCCCTTTCTTATTAGAAGTTAGACTTAAGTGTAAATCCATGTAAATCAGAATTTGTTCAATATTTTAGGCACTTGAGTGGTGTACAGATGTTTTATAATGCCTTTCTTATGAGTTGCACATCAGATGAAGTAGGGTTTGTTTTATTTAAAGTATGGTTGATGCTTAGAAGTAAAATTGACAAAAGGTCTTAAAAACAGACACCTTGCCATCTTAGAAGATGATTTTTTTTTTTTAAGATTTTATTTACTCATGAGAAACACAGAGGAGAGAGAGAGAGGCAGAGACACAGGCAGAGGGAGAAGCAGGCTCCATGCAGGGAGCCTGACACGGGACTCGATCCCGGGTCCCCAGGATCACGCCTTGGGCCGAAGGCGGTGCTAAACCGCTGAGCCACCCAGGCTACCCTTTAGAAGATGAATATTAATCTAGACAGCAATAGGCTGTGAGTTTTATATGTATTTGAGAGTACTGGTCTCAGTTGTGATTATCCAGCCAATTTGTTTCACTTATATGTTTATAAAATGCATGTTGGGATTCCTGGGCCAACTTTGAAGTGGATTTAATTTTTTCCCAAAATAGCTTTTATTGTTATGTAAGGAAATCCAGGCACAGTAGAGCAGTCTTTAGGAAAGAATCATAATCTAAGTTTTGTTTCCATGGTGCACACTTAAAGTACAATCACATTTAGACTCACTGGCATATAGATAAAGAAGAATGCTTTTGGGATTCCCAATGGAATGATTTACCAATCCTCCATTTCCTCTACCTGCTATCCACACATATCTTAGATCCTGTGACTTTAGAAAAAAAAATTTTTTTTAGTTTGTTTTTATGTTTCAATATCTTGTTTGATTTAAGTGACTTTAATCTTTAGGAGCCAAATTTTGAATTTTAAGAAACCTGCATCTGGAAAATGTAAGGAATGCTGAATTTTATGAAAAGGGAGTAATAAAACTCCCATAGCCTTAACCACCACCCCCCCCCCCCCCGGCTCCATTCTCAAATCCTGGACATGCTGTAAGAACTTCCCAGTGACCAGCTGCACCTACAAGCTGTAGAGAATTGGTCAGGAAGACAGTTCACCAGGTCAAAAAGGCTTTAGTCATGTTAGTCTTGTCAACTGAGTTAAATAGTTCTTGTTTTATGTTTCAGAGGTTTGTCCTCTTCACACATAAAGGCTACTTAAAGAAATATAAATTCCTTACCTGGCTAGACCTTTGTTTTCCATCCTGACCTCACCATTATCATGATAGGAAATGAGACATTACAGAGTGGCAACCAGATTTTTAAATTTGGCATGCAGAAACTGATATTTAGGAAGAATAAGACAATCCTGATAGCCTGCAACCTCATCAAAAATAAATCTATATTTTTAGTACGAGCCATTGGATTTTTCTGCTCTACCTTACTAAGCATTTCAGAAATTAATGTGTACTTTTTGGTGGAGTTTTCTTTCTCTCTCTTTTTTTTAAAATGTTTTAAGTTTTTAATTTAATACCAGTACAGTGTTAACATACAGTGTAATTACATTAGTTGCAGGTGTACAATATAGTAATTCAGCACTTCTATACTTTATTCAGTGCTCATCAATACAAGTGTTCTCTTTTATCCCCATCACCTGTTTTACTCATTCCCCCCTCTTCTGGTAACTATCTGTTCTCTATAATTAAGGGTCTGTTTCTTGATTTGTCTGTCTCTCTCTCTTTTTCCCTTCTTAAATTCCATGTGGGAGTGAAATTGTATGGTATGGTATTTGTCTTTCTGTGACTTATTTCGCTTAGCATTACACTCTCTAGATCCATCCATGTTGTTGCAAATGTCAAGATTTCATTCTTTTTTATGGCTGAGTAATATTCCATTGTATATAAACATGAAAGGTGTGGGGGATGGGGTGTGTATGTGCACCACATCCTCAATATCCATTCATCTATTGATAGATACTTGGGCTGCTTCCATATTTGGTTATTATAAATAATACTGTAATAAACATATGGGTGCATACATCCTTTTAAATGAATGTTTTTTGTATTTCTTAGGAAATACCCAGGCAGAGTGATTACTAGATTGTTAGGTAGTTCTATGTTTAATTTTTTGAGGAACCTCCATACTGTTTTTCCACAGTGCCTGCCTCAGTTGCTTTCCTCCCAACAGTGTGAGATGAGAGGGCTCCTTTTTCTCCACATCCTCACCAATACTTGTTTCTTGTGTTTTTTATTTTAGCCATTCTGACAAGTGTAAGGTGATATCTCATTATGGTTTTGATTTGCATTTCCCTGTTGATGAGTAATGTTGAATTTTTTTTGTGTGTGTGTCTGTTGGCTTTTTTTTTAAAAAATAGTTAAATATCTTCTAAAGGGAAAAATTGAACCATCAACATATAAATCTCTTAAACTAAATGCTATAAGTATTTTCTGTTATCTCAGGTTTCATGTGTTTTCCTTATTTCTAGACTACTGTAACAAGAAACTAACTTCACCTGTGCTCCAGTCCCCCGTGTTCCTTTCCTCCACCACCAAAGAAATTTTAGTTTCTATGACTGCATTTAGGTATATATACTAAGTTGCTTTTAAAAAATTTAAACATATTATAAAGTTTCTGCTTCCTTTGTTAAGAATCTCATGTGCTAAGGAAATATAAGTACTACTTTGTATAATAGTAGTAAAATCTTGAGCACATATCATATTTAGTATCATTTTATCAGTTCTAAATATAATAGCCAGAAAGAATTTCAGTGACAAGTTATTTAATATGCCTTTTACTTTTTAGACTAGCAGTCTTTAGGAGGAAAGAATCATAGTCTAAGTTTTGTTTCCATGGTGCACACTTAAAGTAAAAATGGTTTTTTGTAATTATGGCCAGTTTAGGTGAAGTTTACATGTCTTAAGAGGTTTACTAGAAATGATTGATGTTTAAAAACATTAGTCAAAAACTTTTTAAGTTAAAATGAGAAAAATAGTGAATCTATTACTTGGGCACTTCCTGAGTCTCCTGTATTATGTCTTCTTAAAAAACCTTCTCATTGTATAATATAAAACATATACAAGGTCTAGAAATAGAATATTGCCAGTGCCTTACAAGCCCCCTCCTGTCCCCTCCTAAGCACTGTTTTCCATCCCCCTCCAAGTGCAACCACAATCCTGATTCTTAGAGTGATTGTCTTGCCTTTCTTTATACTTTTATCACCCAACTATGCATCTCTAAACAATATAGTTTAGTTTTGCCTGCCTTAAAAGGAAAAAAAAAAAAAGAAAACAACACTACATAAATGGATTTAAACAGGGTATGTTCTTCTGTATTTGGCTTCTTTTTTTTTTTTTTTGGCTTCTTTTTCTTATTATTATGTTTGTGAGTCAACATTACAAACAGTTTAAAATTTTTTTAATTACGTGGGAAAAATGGAAAGGAAAAAATAGTAAAGAGACCTAGAGTTAAGATGTGTGTTTTGCTGGTGGCTTTGCCTCTAACCAGCAAAGATGGCTTTGGACAAGTCACTTGAACTTTCAGGATCTCCTGTTTCAATGGTAAAACAGAATAGAATGGGTTTAAATAGTTGACAGGACTTTTTTAGCTCTAACATTTGGTGAATCTGGATGAAGAAATGTTATACTATGCTGTTCTTAATTACTTTCATTTTTGTTTTCATTAGGTTGTCTTGGAGATACCCAGTTTTGTTTTAGGTTTCGACAATCTTCTGGGAGGAGGGTGTCACTGCATTGTCTCCTGGATCATTATGACAAAGATTTACCAGTTTACTTAAAGGTTGGAAAAGTAGTAATAGAAAAATGTCCATGTGAGAGGAAACTTTAGAACTCAGCTACCTCTTATGGCATTCAGAAAGATTTTGCTTTTGTGTTATTACTGTATTTTACTGCTAAATTTCGTGAGTCTATTTCATAAGGATTCAGCATGTGTGACAGTAAGAGACTTTATAAAGTTACAGTTCTTGAAACACATAGTACGGTTATGATCTATAGAAATTGCTTACAATGTTGAGGTAATTTTCTTCCATTTGTGTTAACTCTTTGTTTAGATCTGGAGTTAGGGTGGTACTATAACCAATAAATGTCACTCAGAGTTGAAGATTCCCTACTTTACAATAGAATTGTAGTTGTCTCTTTTTTATTTTTTTAATAAGCTTTTTTTACAGTTATTATTTATTAAAGACAATTTTAATAATTCAGGTGATTTCAGAGTGTAACTTTCTGTTTGGTATTCCACATTTCCATCCCTTAACTTGTGAGGAACATTTCCATCTGTATGTCCTATCAGCACGTCCAATATGACATTATTTGCCTGAATATGACATTATTTGCCTGAAATGACATTATTTGCCTGAAATCAGCATTGATAGTTCACCTATCGTCGACTCATAGCCATCTACTCCTTTCCATGATCTTTTGATATTGCTATTAACATATTCTTTCAACTGTTAATAATAGCTACTAATTATTGGAGCTTGTTATGTTGTAGGCACTGTATTAATAAGCGTGTGTTATTGATCCTCCTTACAGTGTTCTGAGAGAGTTCCTTTTGCAAATGAGGAAATTGATGGCTGTTGAGGATAAGAAATTTGCCCAAAGACATCCCATCTTTTATGTTTTTCTTTTTCAATGTAATATATTTTACACAGTGCTGCTAACAAAAGTATACATGCGTATTACATAAAAATATAAAATGACTTTATTGCTTAATGAGTAAAGAGCTAATGATAGTTAACTATTTCCTTATCTTTACTTTTTGGGCCTTCCAAAATAAGACCTTTACGTTTCCAATTTTTAACTTTACCTCCTTTTATATACACGTGGCATATTTTAGCCACACTGAATTATGTGCTTTTTTTCCTGAGGTAGCTTGTATTTTTCTGTTTGCATATTTTTGCTCAAACCTGAACTGTCTCTGTCTCTGTTTAAATCATATCCATCTTTCAATGCCCAATTTGAAAATAGCTGCCTCCATGAAATCTTTACTGATCCCCAAATAGAGGTAATCTCTTTCCTCTTGGCCTCTTTGTGACACTTTGTACTTTCTACATAGAACCCGCTTTGAGCTTTGTTTTTATCCCTCTTTAGATTATAGAATTAATAACCTCAAGTTAATTAATAACTAATTAATAAGTAAGAGTTACTTTCAAATTATTTTTGATAAACATTTTAGTGTTTCATTTTTATTAGGTAAAAATAGAACTGGCTTTGTAAGATTCAGATTGGCAATTTAACTCCTTTTCTCTGTCTTTTGAAATTTTACATTAGGATACTTCATTTTATTAAGACTGACCCCTAACTCAATTATAGGTACAATTTAAAAATATATATATATAGCATTGGGGAAAACATAGAATTTGATTGTTTCCTGACTTCTACTAACTGGTATGAATATGAATAAAGAACATAAGCTAAGTAACTAGCTCTTTGTGTATAACTCATATTTCAGTTCAGGTTTATAAAGCAGTGTTATGTTAATATTAAAGGATAGCAATATGTATTTTTTTGTCATTTCTTTCATAGAAAGATCCTGCTTATTTTTATGGATATGTGTATTTCCGACAAGTTCGAGATAAAAGTCTAAAAAGAGGCTACTTCCAGAAGGTAAATTTTGTATATACTAAGGAAAAATATTTTTATATTACGGCTAGAAAAATGGAAACTGTGAGGAAGAATGGTCTTTAAAGTCTTTGATATTTTATCTTTAAACATACTACAACTTACTTTTTTTTTTAATTATAGACACCTGTCCCTAGATTTTTAAATAGTATTGAATTTTGCTTTTCTGCTATCTCTGTGCTAAATTCCTGATGGTAAATTATGGATACTATATGAAACTGTCAAAAGCCTAAAGAATCTGCTTAATTTTCACATTTTGGGGGGATCTCTGGGTGGCTCAGCAGTTTAGCGCCTGCCTTTGGCCCAGGGCGCAATCCTGGGGTCCCGGGATTGAGTCCCGCGTCGGGCTCCCAGCATGGAGCCTGCTTCTCCCTCCTCCTGTGTCTCTGCCTCTCTCTCTCTCTCTCTCTCTCTCTCTCTCTCATAAATAAATAAATCTTAAAAAAAAATTTCACATTTTGGAATGAGAGAAAGAATAAACAGATGATTGTAGTATTGTTACAGCTAATAAAAACCTGCAGTATCTTTTTTAAACTGCTAAGAGTTGGGACGCCTGGGTGGCTCAGTGGTTGAGCATCTGCCTTTGGCTCTGGACGTGATCCCAGGGTCTCAGGATCAAGTCCCACATCAGGCTTCTTGCATGGAGCCTGCTTCTCCCTCTGCCTGTGTCTCTGCCTCTCTCTCTCTCTCTCTGTGTGTGTCTCTCATGAATAAATAAATAAAATCTTTTAAAAATAAAAATAAAAAATAAACTGAGAGTCAGTAAATACACCTCATCAACATCTTAGTCATTACTATTTCCACTCTAAATGTACAATTATTTTATTTTCTTAAAAAAAGTTGGGTACACCTGGCTGGCTCAGTCAAAAGAGCATGCAACTCCTGATCTTGGGGTTATTAGTTTAAGCCCATGTTTGGTGTAGAGATTACTTAAATAAATAAATAAACCTTAAAAAATTTCCAACCACCAGTTTAAAAAATAAAAAATTGGTTCTGATTTAATCCCAGCTAACTGGGACACACTCTTACCTTTTGTAACTAGAATGTGCATTGACAACTACTTGATATTGGATGGAAAAGTAAAAAGGAGTTTTCAAGAAAAATAGATTAAAAAGAATGGCATAATTCATGTCTGAAATGATCCAACTATAGAGTCACAATTTTTTTTTAAGATTTTATTTATTTATTTATTTATTTGAGAGAGAAAGCACACTGTGGGGGAGAAGCAGAGGGAGAAAGACAAGCAGACTCCATGCTGAGCACAGACCCTAATGTGGGGCTTGATCCCAGGACCCTGAGATCACAATCTGAGCTGAAATCAGGAGTCGGGTGCTTAACCCACTGAGCCACCTGGGCACCCCAAGTCTCAATTTCTAAGTATATGGCTATAACTATTGAAAACTAAAATAGAACAATCATAAGTCTTAGTTTGAAAAAGCATAACAGTTTGCTCTTTCGGTATTAGGAGGAGTTCATCTAGCTAATTCCTAATACTGCTTTGCTAATGAAAATAGTAGTGAGGCTTTGGAAATTATCCATGACATTTGTCTGTTAGGAAATTCTTTTTCCTGAAGAGCAGGAGAATCTGTCAATGTGTCCTTATGCTCTTAAGGTGTAGTACTAGGTTAAACTTTTTACATTCTGCGACTATAGTTTTATGTAGTTTTTCTTTTAATCATCCACTGCAAAAGCTTTATTTCAAAATCCACACTTTTTGCTGATTTTAGCTTGCTAGTAATTGAGTAGTAAGAAATGACAAGTTTAAATTACAATCATTAGGAAAATAAAAAAAAAAAAAACAAACTATGTTTCTTTTTTCTCTCCAGTCCTTGGTTTTGATCAGCAAACTACCTTATATTCATTTTTTTCATACTGTGCTCAAACAAATAGCACCAGAGTATTTTGAAAAGAGTGAACCTTATTTGGAAGCAGGTAAGTTAAATAAACATTATATGAGTTAGATACCTTTATGAAGGAGTTTTAAGAATTTTGCTAGAAATGGCTGATAATTATAAAGTTGGCTTTCTAAAAAAATTAAGAATTTTAAGGGCTATATGGTAGAAGAGAGAGATGTAAAAAACTATTCTGCACCTTTACCTAACAACACCAAAGACCATATCTGTTACTGTCTCCTTTTGCAACAGAGATGATGCCTATTTATTAGGATAATAATAAATATGGAGTTGACAGTTTTGCTTCTCAGAATACTGTTTAAAGAAATCTTTATGTCCCTCAATACAGAGACCTCTATCGGATGGTATGCTTTTGTAGTTAATTTTGTTAGATGAGTAGGAAAACTCCCTTTTTTAAACCTATTGGTTTTTTTTTTTGCTTTTAAAAAATTTATAAACCAATTCATATCCTAGAACACAGGTATATTTCTGGTATATGTAAGATATTTTCACTACTTTTCTTTTACCTTTTTTTTTTTTCTTTTACCTTTTATCCTCCACCTTCCAAGGAAGGAAGTGAAAAGTGGAGTTCTATGGAAAGTGGAGTTCTAATTTCTAATGTTCCGTTTTTCATATTTTAATATTTGAACTTATAATAAGGAAATGTTTTATTTTTCAGCTTGTAATGATGTTGATCGATGGCCTGCCCCAGTGCCAGGGAAGACATTACATCTGCCTATTATGGGGGTTGTAATGAAGGTAATACCTTTTATTTCATTTGTCTCTTTTTCTGAGGAACTCTAGGAAGTTTATAGATGAGTTTTGCTTTTTAACTTCCTAATGATGTTCAGTACTATTACTGCTTTCATTTGTATGTGAGGAGTAAAGTGATACCATAGTCCATTCTGTTGCAGAGTCATTAGTCACTTAACTCCAGGGGCCATCTGTCCCATTTCATCCTGTAGAGTTTACATGGAGGTATCATTCTTATATAATACATGTGAATGTAAATGCCACCTTCTAGGGGTACCTGGGTGGCTCAGTGGTTGAACACCTGTCTTTGACTCAGGTTGTCCTGGGATTGAGTCCTGCATCAGGCTCCCTGCGGGGAGCCTGCTTCTCCCTCTGCCTATGTGTCTGCCTCTCGCTCTGGTCTCTCATGAATAAATAAATACAATCTTTAAAAAAAAAAAAAAGTCACCTAGACTTCTGCAACTCCATGGCCCTCCAGAGATGGGTGGCATTGCAGAATACTTGTCGAATTGAGTATAAATTAGTAAAAATGAAAATAAATTAGGAAAGCCGTGGTTCTTAGTTTTAAATGATCTTCGTGATGTATAGTGCTAGACCAGACATGTCTATCCCAGGGTATTGTGCTCTATTCACTTTTGCTTTCTTTTTCTTTTTTTCTTTTTTTTTCCAATGAATTTACATTTTGCTCTCAGGCTTGAATGTTCTCTAAGTGCTCTTGCAATTCATCTTCAAGTTGGACTTATTTTTGGCAATGCTCTGTTTTTAGATGTACTCACTTCTGTAGGATGTGTTCTGTTTTTTCCCTGGGAGATCATCAAAAGTAGTACTCATAGCTCTAGGTTGAGAGTTCTCATGATTTCCTGTTAGATTTATCCCATAGTTGGGCAAGCTTGAGAGGGTGTGTTTGGGTGTGTGTATATTAATGAAGCAAAGATTGGAACAATAAACAAGAAGCAGTATGAAGTTGATGCCCTTTTTCTGTTTTTCAGCACATTTGCTTCTCAGCGAGTTAGTGATTTCCATGTGTCTGGGAATATGGAGATCTCAGTTCACTTAACTTTCTGCTGTGACTAAAGATAAATAGGACTGTAGTTTTTAAGTCTGTTATAAATACTTTGTTTTTATGGCTTTTTAGGCATTGCTGAGTGTACTTTTTTAGTGGTTAAGAGAGTTTATGATCCCTCATTGTAATGGGACTCACAAATTATATAAAGGACATTCTTCTCTTTTATATCCAAAGTTAATTTCTTCTCTTTCTCTTTAAGGTACGGATTCCCACATGTCATGACAAGCCTGGGACAACTCAAATAGCGCAGTTAACTCAGCAGGTAGTGTGGTACTGTAGCAGAGTAATCTAGCATATATAGTCTCCTTAACCGAATTCTTAAACTAGCAAATGCAGAGTTTCTTGAGTTTATGATATATTTCTGAATATTACTGAAATACTCCATTAAATAATTTTGTAATGAATTGATAATAAACTTTCTAATGTTTCTCAGATTGTTTTTCTTGTTATCTGGTAGATACTAGAGAACTCAGAATATATACTGTTACAGTGCGGTCTAGGGGAAAATACAAAAAACCTCTTAGAAGACTAGTCAACAGACTTGTTTGTAGGAAACTCAAAGGATTCTGTAGTTATGATTGTCTTTCATTTCCCCCAAAGCTACATCTGTTCATGGGTGGGGTTGAAGTTTTTATTTGAAATGTTTCAGCTGGTGTATTAGCACTCCCATTGTTTGAAGCAAATTAAAATGGAAAACAGTGGGAAAACTAATTTTGCCTGTTATATGTATCAACTAGTGTTACGATAGTATTTCATGCAGTTGTGAATTAATCTGACATCTGATTATTGGATTAGTACTTTATCCAAGGAATCTTTCATCTTTGATCTTCTGTGTCAGGGAAGATTGCTAAGACCCCTTCTCTTTGTAGCTGTTCCTGGAGGAAGGGAATCTTAAAAGATAGGGCAACATGGCTTATTGATCACAAGATAGATATTTTCAAAATCAATTACTGTCAATTTTAGTGACATCTTTTGTACTCTTTCTTTTTTATCTCAGGCAGACACACATATATCTGTTATTTTACCTACTGTTCATGAGGTGGATCTTTTCAGGTAAATTTTTTTAACTCCCTTTTCTCTTTTACTTTGTGATATTGTTTGAATTTCTTTAGAAAATGAATGTTTTCTTACATATGGAAAAAAATGGAAGGAAGATAGGTAAAAAAACAAAACACTGGAAGAAAATACTCGTTATATTTCACATATTATAAATCAGTGGTTCATCCCTGGCTGTATATTATGAGCTTTGATAGGGAAATCTGGATATAGATTGGGTATTACATGGTAGAAACAAATTATTTTTTGTTTGGTTTGGTGTGAGAATGGTATTGTAATGATGAAAGAAAATGGACTTACTTTTTAGAGATGCATTTTTAAGTATTTTGAGATGAAATGTCATGCAGTTTGTATTTTATTTTAAAATACTTCGATGAGAAGTGCCTTGCTAGCTCAGTCAGTAGAACCTGAGACTCTAAAAATACTTCAGTAAGAAAAAAAACTAATAAAGTAAAAATGGTAAAATATTGTTAACTCTAGACATATAAATGAGGGTTCTTACACTACTGTCTTTATTTTTCTGTACGTTTGAAACTTTCCATGATGCAAAATTAAAAAAAGGGAAAGAGAATCTAACACTTAGAAAAGGAAAAAGTACTGGTGCCTGTGCTTTGCCCAGACCAGCTGAAGAGAAATCTTTGATGCTCAAGTTCCAGCTCCTAGGCGGTTCTGATGTGTACTCTAGCTTGAGAAACCATTGCTGTTGCTGAGCAGTTCTTAAATAGTAATACATGTAATTGAGAGTCATGTAAAAGATTTAGAATGGGTTCTCGGGTTTGGTTTTTTTGTGTGTATAGACTTTTGTGGATGTGTGACCTTTAAACTGCATGGAATACTGCTTCAGAGAGTGGTTAGTTTTATATGCTTGATTGGTTTTATACACTTCGCCCTAGCACAGCTCAGTAATCCCACTTCTAGGAATTTACTACAATAAATATGAAAGCACATATCCACACAAAGACCTGTATGCAAATATTTATAGTAGCTCTATTGATACCAGCCTAAAACTGGAAACAATGCAAATGTCCATAACTTGGTAAATGGATAAACAGATTGTGATTATGCATGTGTGTGGAATACTACTTAGCAATTTAAAAAAAAGAGTGCACCTTGATACAGTCTGCAGTGTAGGGGACTCTCAGAAGCATCATGCTTACTGAGAGGAGCCAGATATTAAAGAGCTACTTACTGAATGATTCCATTTACATGATATTCTAGGAAAGGGAAAGGGATCAAATCAGTGGTTGCCTAGGAGTGGGGGAGGGAAATCAACTACAAAGGGGACAAGGGAAGCTTTGGAGTGATGGAAGTGTTCTATATCTTTATTAAATGTGAATTTTACTGTATGTAAATTATAAATCTTATTTTAAAAATTTGGTTTTCTTTTAAAAATTAAATATTAAGAAAAGAATAAAAAAATAAAAATTAAAAATTAAATATTGTAACATTCTTAGAATGAAAAGGGGGAGTGTCCCCCAAATAAAGGAATAATTATCACAGGAAAAATATACTAAGAAGGATGCATACTATTTTACTTTTTTTTTCTTTTTTACTATTTTACTTTTTTAAAAAAGATTTTATTTATTTGAGAGAGAGAGAGAGAGAGAGAGAGAGAAAGCATGAGCTGGGGGAGGGGCAGAGGGAGAAGCATACTCCTTGCTGAGCAGGGAGCCAGATGTGGGGCTCTATCCAAAGGCAAATGCTTAACAGACTGAGCCACCCAGGTGCCCCCCCCTCCTTGTTTTAGAGAGAGAGAGAGAGCACCTGCACACAAGCATGTGGGAGGGGGCAAAGGGAGAGGAAGAAAGAATCCTAAGCAAGCTTCATGCATGTCACAGAGCCCCACGTGGGGCTCAGTCTCATGACCCTGAGATCATGACCTTAGCTGAAACCAAGAGTCAGTCCCTTTAACTATCTGAGCTATTCAGGCATCCCTACCATTTATACTTTTGATACTTAGGAATAAATTAAAGAATTGGCATAAGTTAACAAAGTTTGGTTACTAGACATGTTTTCTTTTGAACTGCTGGGTGCAAATCTAAATGCTTTTCAGTTTATTATCAGTTGTCTTTGCTTTTCTGGTAATTAATTATTCCTACCACTGACACTTTTTATTAGCATGTATCTTTTCTTCTGATTATGAATGACATGTTCTTGTTTTTAAAGTAGGACAAGTGAAGGGCACCTGGATGGCTCAGTCGGGCAAGCCTCCTGCTCAGGTCATGATCTCAAGGTTGTGAGATGGAGCCAGATATCTGGCTCCATGCTCAGTAAGGAGTCTGCTTGAGATTCTCTTTCTCTCTTCTGCCCCTCCCCCTACTCTAGGTAGGACACACTCTCTCTCGCTCTCTTAAATAAATAAAATCTCAAAAAAAGTTGAGTGAGTTTGTTGTTTTTCATTCTTGTTGCTCAGAAGGTGAGAAAACTAGAAGTCAAACATGATAGGCTTACATAGAGATAGTGCTGTGCTGAGCATTTAATATGTGACACTCAGATGTGTCCTTCATTCAGGACAACAGTCTTTGTTTTGTATTTAGAGAACTTACATTGTATGTTTATTCATGTGAATAAGTGTTTATCACTTATATTGAAGGTGATATTTTTATACCAAGAGTAATAAGCTTGAGAGCAAAGGACTGAGACCTGGAAAGATGTTTGAAGCTGAGTGGCAGAAATGCAGTTGAATGTAGGGATCTATCTCCTTTGTGCTGGGTCAAGTCTTGTTAATGCAGCCATCAAAATTGGGAAATTAACATTGATAAATTAATACCATTAATTCAGATGTCACCAGTTGTCACAACACTATCTAGTTCAGAATTATCTATTGTACTTACTTGTCATGCCTCTGCAGTTTCTCTCTCTTTCATTCTGGAATAGATCCTCAATCTTTCTTTCATACACTTGAGCATCTTGTGTATTACAGGACAATTATTTTACAGGAAATCCCTCAATTTAGATTTGTTTGTGATTTACTCAAATTAGATTCAAGCTCTGTGTCTTTGGCAAGGAGATAACTTGCTTCATTACTGATGATGTTTACTTTGTGATATTCTCCAAGCTTCTTAATTGATAAACTATTTGTTTTCCTTCTTGTGATTATTTTGTATAGGGCACTTTGAAACTGTGTTATCTGTGGGTAACTGTGTTACCCTTATACTTGAGGCTTAAAAGAACAAATATTACTTAATATAGCTTCTGAGGGTTAGGAATCTGGGGACAGCTTCACTAGATGGTTCTAGCTCTAGATCTCTTATATAGTTGCAGTCAAGATATCAGCCAGGATTTTAGTCAGTTGGACAAGTGGGGCATGAGGGTCTTGGCTGGAGGATCTATTTCCCTTAAAGGCTTACTTACTTGGCTTCTGGCTGGAGGTCACAGTTCCTTGTGGCTGCTAGCAGGAGGCCTCATTTCTAGCCATGTGGACCTGGCCATAGGGCAGCTTGAATGTTCTCACAGTATTCAGAATGCTCTGAGACCAGGCTAAAGCCAATATGTCTTTTATGACCCAACCTTCAAAGTTGTGTACGGTCTTCATTCAGTTCATTACAGGTAAGCCATTAATTAAGCCCACAGCTAAGAAAGGGAGAATTAGGCTCCATGTTTTAAAGGAGGTGTCAAAGAATTTTTAGAAATATTTTAAAACATCATACTGTGTATATCCATATGGACTGTTGGTTTCCTGGTTTTTCAATAGGTTATTAAAGTCCATTATTCTCATTTGATGTTTCAGTTGTCCTCAACTTGGCTAGTGAGACCTGTCTCACTTCAAATGGCCTCTTTTTTTTTTTTAATTCTTGTCATTCTTTAAATACTTCCTTGCTTTCTAGTGTAAGATGTTCCAAGCTTATGTGTTCTTTTTTAATTAAAAAAATTGACATATAATTCACAGACCATAATATTCACTCTCAAAAATATAGAGTTCAGTGGTTTTTACTATATTCCCAAAGTTGTGCATCACTACTATCTAGTTCTAGAACATTTGATCACTTCAAAAAGTAACCCTGTTCCTAGTGGCAATTATTTCCCATTTCTTCTTTCCCCCCAGCCCCTGGAAATCACTAATCTACTTTTGATTTCTATAGATTTGCCTATTCTGGCCAAACCATATAAATAGAATAATAAAATCTGTGACTTTTTGCATCTTTCTTTTACTTAGCATATCATTTTTGTGGTTTATCCATGCAGTAGCAATGAATTGTTTGTTCATTTTATGATGTTCCATTGTGTGGATATACCATATTTTGTTTATTCATTAATTCACTAAAGGACATTCAGATGGTTTTTACTTTTTAGCAATTATATGTAATGCTACTATGAACATTCGTGTATAAGCCTTTGTATGGACATGTGTTTTCAGTCCTTTTGGGTTCCAAGATTATCTTTTTTTTTTTTTTTTTTTTTAAGATTTTATTTATTTATTCATAGAGACAGAGAGAGAGAGGCAGAGACACAGGCAGAGGGAGAAGCAGGCATCATACAGCGAGCCTGATGTGGGACTCGATCCAGGGTCCCCAGGATCACGCCCCGGGCTGCAGGCGGCGCTAAACCGCTGCGCCACCAGGGCTGCCCGGTTCCAAGATTATCTTGTATTTTTTTCCTCCCCAGCTCTGGATTCAGCCATTTCTCTACTTTTTTTTTTTTTTTTTTTTTTTTAAGTGAAGAATAGGATTCAGAAGTCAAGATCTGGGTACTAGTTATACTCATTGCTATTGGAATATCACTGATTTTAGGCCCTCCCAGTGGACAGAGCTAGGGGATATATATTATATATATAGGGGATATATATATATTTGTAAAGGGGTGCATATATACATGCTGATATATAATATATATACATTTTTGCATATATATAAAAGATTTTGCATATTTTGCATATATATATATATATAAGATTTTATTTATTCAGGAGAGACACAGTGAGAGAGAGAGAGAGAGGCAGAGACACAGGCAGAGGGAGAAGCAGGCTCCACGCAGGAAGCCTGATGTGGGACTCGATCCCGGGACTCCAAGGATCACACCCTGGGCCAAAGGCAGGCGCCAAACCGCTGAGCCACCCAAGGATCACCTATATTTATTTTTATATCTATCTATATTGAAAACCATAAAGTCACACCACTACCCCCAATTCCAATCCTACAAGACAGGATTCATTCTAGTTTTCTCCCTTTCTGTATTTGTATTTCTTTTCCCTTTCTGAGGAACTACCTCTTATTATCCTTAATTTATTTATTTGATTGGTCCTTGTTAGTAACCAATCTCTCATCTCTGCTTAAACCCTCTCCTCCGTGCTAATGATTTTCATACCCTTTTTAGGCTCTGACACTCCATACCCAGCTGCCCTTCTTCATGGATTGCCTTCTTTAACCTTCCCAGGCTCTACGCATGCCAGATTGACCCACCCCCATGTGGTTACTCTCCTACCCCATTTAGGCTTCTATGTTGTACATAGGCCCCCTCTTCATATAGATGCCATCCTCACCTTTCTTGTGCTCTGGCTCCCCAATAGGAATGCCTTTCTTGTGCTAGGCTAACCCCAATAGGAATGCCCTCCCTATCTTACTGTGCTTCTACACCTCTTTCCAGGCCTCTCCATGTGAACACCCTATTTCCCCTGCTCTTATGTCCCACCATGGGCAACATCAGGACACTTCTAATACTCTATACCAGTATGCTCCTCCAGGCCTCTCACACTTCTTGGTCTCTGTCACCCCAAATCAGATTACCTCCACACATGTACACCTTCTTCACCACATTTGGGTTCCAAAAGCCCCACAGGAAGCCACCTCCTCCATGTGAATATCTCCCTCATCTCACACAGGCCCTCTCACCCTCCTCTGAACCAGCATGTCTTCCTTTCCTTCCTGGCAGAGATGCCTACCATGCACATGTTCTGCTTTAGGATCAAATTGTTTAGGAAAGAAAGAGGAAGAAGACCTCCCTTGCTTTATCCTTGAACTGTTTATTATTTTGTTTTTGTTCTTTTCTTTTTTTCCTACTTCCTTCACATTTTTTCTTTGCCTTTGAATAGTTAAAATTAACTTTCCCTAATTTCCATTTCACAAATATGTTTTATATTTTTGCACTTAAGCATCCTTCCTTCTCTTTGTGTATGTGTTTTCAACTAGGTAGATTGGTTATGATTTTTATAAGTAGATATTTTCTAATCTACTAGGAAACATCATTACCCTAATAGGAGGAAATTACTAATTAAGTATGTTACCAAATGTCTGAGGCTAAGTAGTGTACCAGAGTTGTGTCCTGATAGGCTTCCATCTAATTCCAGGGCTCCTATAAAAATAAGGAACATTTTTGTAAAGGAAGGATATGCCCAGGAAATCATTCTGTTGTTTAGTGTTAGAACTTCCCCTTGTGATTTGTTTTCATAATTTTTTTTAAATTTTTATTTATTTATGATAGTCACAGAGAGAGAGAGAGAGAGAGAGGGACAGAGACATAGGCAGAGGGAGAAGCAGGCTCCATGCACCGGGAGCCCGATGTGGGATTCGATCCCGGGTCTCCAGGATCGCGCCCCGGGCCAAAGGCAGGCGCCAAACCGCTGCGCCACCCAGGGATCCCTGTTTTCATCATTTTTTAATATGAAACTAGTAGCTTTTATTTTTAAAAATTTTAAAAGATTTTTATTTATTTATTTAAAAAAGAGGGGGGTGGAAAGCACAAGCATGGGAAGGAGCAGAGGGAAAAGGACAAGCAGACTCCCCGCTGAGCTGAGAGCCCAATGTGGGACTAGATCCCAGGACCTGGAGATCATGACCTGAGCCTAAGTCAGATGCTTAACCCATTGAGCCACCCAGGTGCCCTGAAAACATTAGCTTTTTTTTTTTTTTTTAAGATTTTATTTATTTATTCATGAGACACACAGAGAGGCAGAGATGCAGACAGGCAGAGGGAGAAGCAGGCTCCATACCTGGAGCCCGACGCGGGACTCAGTCCCGGGTCTCCAAGATCACACCCTGGGCCGAAGGTAGCACCAAACTGCTGAGCCACCCAGGCTGCCCAGCATTAGCTTTTATTTATTTATTTTTATTTTTTAAAGATTTTATTTATCCATTCATTCATGAAAGACAGAGAGAGAGAAGCAGAGACACAGGCAGAGAGAGAAGCAGGCCCCATGCTGGGAGCCTGATGTGGGACTCGATCCTGGGTCTCCAGGATCATGCCCTGGGCCAAAAGCAGGGACCAAACCACTGAGCACCCAGGGATCTCCAGCATTAGCTTTTAAAATAAGTACATTCTGTGAACATCCTTTGGAAAATTAATTTTTCTTGTTTTCTTCAAAATATTCAGAATAGAAATGCAAATGAAAGAAAGCAATATTATGAAATAGGTCTACATATGGTACAATTTAATTATTTTGTATGCTTTTATTATTAGCCATTTGTGTGTTAGTATATTGCATTTAATTTTCTAAAAATTGGAATGAGTCAAATTGGTATGTTTTTATGTGGATAAAAGGGACTTATGCATTACTGTATTCTAAATGAATTTGTATATCACAACAAGGTATAAATAGCTGGAAGAATTTATATCAATATGAAATTTTTAGAACTATTACCTAAGAATTAAAAGAAAAAACAATTGGATAAATAACACTTCTGTATAAATATCTTTCAGATGTTTCTGCCCAGTTTTCCTTCATAGTCAGATGCTTTGGGAGCTGGTTCTGTTGGGGGAGCCCCTTGTGGTCATGGCACCATCACCATCAGAGTCATCAGAGACTGTATTGGCACTTGTTAAGTGAGTATATTTGGTTCTTTTTTTTTTTTATATAAATTAATTTTTATTGGTGTTCAATTTACCAACATACAGAATAACACCCAGTGCTCATCCCGTCAAGTGTCCCCCTCAGTGCCCGTCACCCATTCACCCCCACCCCCCACCCTCCTCCCCCTCCACCACCCCTAGTTCATTTCCCAGAGTTAGAAGTCTTTATGTTTTGTCTCCCTTTCTGATATTTCTCACACATTTCTTCTCCCTTCCCTTATATTCCCTTTCACTATTATTCATATTCCCCAAATGAATGAGAACATACACTGTTTGTCCTTCTCCGGTTACTGTGGCCAAGTTCAAAAAGGGTGTTGCCTGAGTTCTCCTCTGGGATTTGATGGAATCCTGTCTCACATTTAGATCTTTCATCTATTTTGAGTTTATCTTTGTGTATGGTGCAAGAGAGTGGTCCAGTTTCATTCTTCTGCATGTGGATGTCCAATTTTCCCCAGCACCATTTATTGAAGAGAGTGTGCAAACATATCACAGGTGGGAAAATTGGCACAGCAGCATTTTCCCACCTGTGATATGTTTGCACACTGATTGCATTGATCCACACAACCGCCTGCCTTGTTAGAAGGCTATGCTCATGATTGTACTGTCTCATGGATGAGAAAATTAATTCAGGCTCCATGAGGGCTGGAACCAGGTTTTTGTTTTCCAAGCAGTAAACATTCATTCACTTAGACAAAGCTGGCACCTGACAAATATTAGTTGCGTGAATAGTCAGTGTCTAGTAAAAGATGTATTAACTGGGGAATGAGAATGCCAGAGTTTTACCCCATCTTCAGCCCCAAGTCTAGTGTTTTTTCAACACACTATTCCACATTATTACACATTTCCACTGTCTTTCTGGTTTTCTAAAATGAATTTGCTGTTTACTGAAATAAATTATTTCATTGTTAAGTATACTGAGTGTATTGATGTTTTATAGTTATTGAGTAGGGCCTTTAATTTTTGTGTCCTTTGTTTTAAATATTCTTGCTCCACAGCTGTATTTCTCCATTAAAGTACTTCAGTGACTTCCGACCTTATTTCACTATTCATGACAGTGAATTCAAAGAATATACTACTCGTACTCAAGCCCCGTGAGTAAACAAAATAACTTTTATTGACCAAGTATTACCTGTATAACCAAATTATGTTAAAATTAAATCTTGAGCTTATTGGCACCTTGATTTTATAAAGGAAGGTTTTAGGAGCTGCTTATAATACTTCTATATTTCAGCTGTCAATCTTATTTCTTTGAATAGTTTTATTAGTGGAAGCTGTATTATCATTAATAGCCATCTGACTATACTTTGAGTTCTGTTTTCTTGACTTACTTCAGGGCCTCTTACAGCATCAGTTATCTCTTCTTGCTCTATAACTTCCCTTTCCTTCTTCCTCTTCTTCCTCTTCATTGAATTAGCATGGAAACATGAAAATTCTTCCCAGTATGTCAAAGGGGAAAAAATTATCTTACCATTTCTCTCTTAGCTTCTGCTCTATTGCTCACCTTTTTTTCATAACTAAATTTCTAGAATAACAACAAAAAAATCTCCATTTACTGTCTCTACCTCTTGGTTTTCTGGTTGCTTCTCAGTGTGCTACAGGTTGATTTCTCTACTTCTAGTTAAGTCATTCTTGCATAGTCATCAAGACCCTCTTCCTGCCCAACCCCATGAGCACATTCTGCCCTATTTTTCTTGCCTTCCCTTTCTTACGGCATTTAAGCTGTTGAGCTTGAAAGCATTTTAATCCTTGACACCACTCTCACCTGGCTCTCTGGTGAAGCATCTCAGTCTCCTGTGCAGATCTCTCTGTCTCTGCCAGCACCTTAAATGTTGGTGTTCTCAGTGCTGTGTTCTGGGATCTGATTTCAGACTGATAATTCTTTCTGAGGAATCTTATCTATATCCACTGCCTCTGTTAACACCCATATACTGATGACTGAAATTTATCTGCCTAGCCCACATCTTTGCAAGGTGCAGACCTATGTCCAGGGCTTTGTTGTTGTTTTTTACCACTTTACCACCTGGACATCTTAATGGCACTTGAAACTAAATGTATAAAACTGAATTCCTTCTGTCTCCTTGTTTTCTTCCCTAAACCCATGCTGCTTTTCATGAATGGTACTACTTTTCACTTAGTTATCAAAAACTTTAAGTTTTCATAAATTTCTCCTTCTTAATATGCCCCACATCAAGTTTTACCAATTCCATCAATTCAACACCATTAAATCTCTCTCATAGTAATATTTGTTATCTGCTTCCCAAAAGTCTCTTCCTGCTCTTTGCTTCTATCTCCAGTCTTTGTCATATCTGCTGTTGCATTCTCCCAAACCCCTTCTCCTCTTTGTAGAGCATCTTCCAGATTTCCCCTAGAGTGATCTTCCTACATTTCATTCATGTGGCATCCTTCCATTTGATTCTCTAGTACCTTCCATTTGCCTATTTTTATTTTATTTTATTTTTTTAAAGATTTTATTTATTTATTCATGAGAGACACAGAGAGAAAGAGAGAGGCAGAGACACAGGCAGAGGGAGAAGTAGGCTCCATGCAGGGAACCTGACGTGGGACTCCATCCTGGGTCTCCAGGGTCACACCCTGGGCTGAAGGTGGTGCTAAACCGCTAAGCCACCGGGCTGCCCATGCCTATAAGATTTTTAAACTTCTTAGCGTATTAACTTGGTACTTAATAATCTGGCCAGCATCTGCCCATCTACTTTCATTTCTGACTGTTTATCATTCTCGGTTTATGCTGTAGGAATGCTGAGCTATTTGTAGTTCTTCAAGCACACCATGATCTCGCTTCATTGATTTGCTCATACTATTTGTTCTCCTGCATCACCTTTAACTCTCATACCCACTTGGAAAGAACTTCTATTCATCTTTCATATCTTTGCACAAATGTCCTCTCTTTGGTGAAGCTGTCTTTGTTTTTCGATTTTTTTATGTTAGGGAGAGAACATGTGCACACATGGTGGGGGCAGGTGGCGGGAGGGACAGAGGGAGAGGGAGAGTGAATCTTCAAGCAGACTCTACTGAGTGTGGAACCCTATGTGGGGCTCAGTCTTAGGACCCCAAGATCATGACCCTGAGATCATGACCTGAGCTGAAATGAAGAGTTGGATGCTTAACAGACTGAGCGACCCTGGCATCCCTGGTAAAGCTGTCTTTGAATACCCTGATAGACATCGTTTCTCCTTTGTAATTATCGTATGTTTTATACCACCTTCTCTATTTTCTGCTTTGTGGCATTGTAATCAGGTATGTATGCTTTTCATTCTGTATGCTTGTAGAAAGACCATGTCTTTTCATCTTCACTTGCCTGGTCCTAAACCTGATGCCTGGCAGACAGTTGATACGTAATGCGTTGAGTGAGGGAAGAAATGATCTATTTTTCAGTCTAAAGAAATTATAAACTATTCTTCACTGGAACATATGTCTTCTTCTCACTTTGTTTCTGTTTTGTTTTATGCAGGCCTTCAGTCATATTAGGAGTAACCAACCCTTTTTTTGCAAAAACACTCCAGCACTGGCCACACATTATTCGAATAGGAGACCTTAAACCTGCAGGTAACATATAAACTCAGTGTTCTGTTTTTAGTGTGTGAATTGGCTGAGCAGATTTATTTCTTCCCCTTTGTTTTCATCTCTTAATTACTTTTTAATTATGTTAATGGAAAGCTTTTTTGGAGGCGATCTGAATAAGGGCCTTTGGAGAAGAGCATAACTTCCCACTAAAATATACAGATTCTTTTATGTGTAACCCATCATGTCCTCCTAGTAAAAAATGTACGTCTAATATTCTAGTGTTATAAACATGAAATGAATTACAACAACGAAGCCTCAAAATTTGACCGACTTTTAGTATATGTATAAGCCCAATTAAATGGGAATTTCCAACATTGCTTGAATAAAACCTTGTAGAAGCTTGAATTATTCACCTTGGCACAAAATTCTCTGCTAGGTCTCAAATAAGTATTATACATTTCTCTGGCAATTGTATTAAGGAATGGTCAAAGGTTGTGCTTTCCTTGAAGAAGAGATAAATAGTATTTGGCCTGTCGTAACTGTTGTATTATGACTGTATGTATGTATGAATGTATTTAAATGAGTAAAATAATTCAGAGATTAGAAGCTTTGTTAACTTAGATGATAATTTAATGGTCTCTCTGACATTCCTCACTGGACAGTCATGGGTTGTTTACTGAAATAGTGAGACTTGAGATATTGAAAATACTTTTAAATAACTTTATGGTATGTTACTTTTAAAGACTTTTTTGGGGGGACGCCTTGGTGGCTCAGCAGTTAGGCATCTGCCTTTGGCCCAAGGCATGATCCTGGTCCCACGATTGAATCCTGCATCGGGCTCCCCATTGGGAGCTTGCTTCTCCCTCTGTGTCTCTGCTTCTCTCTGTGTGTCTCTCAGGAATAAATAAATAAATAAAATCTTAAAAAAAAATAGTTCTTTTGGGGCACCTGAGTGGCTCAGTTGGTTAATTGCCTGCCTTCAGCTCAGGTCATGATCCCAGGCTCCTGGGATCAAGCCCCACATCAGGCTCTGTGCTCAGCAGGGAGCCTACTTCTCCCTCTCCTTCTTCCCTTCCTGCTGGCTTGTGTATGCTCTTTCTCTCTAAATAAATAAAATCTTAAAAAAAAAAAGACTTCTTTTGGTGTACATAGATATATTTAAAGTATTATTTAATATTTATGAGATATTCTTTCCAGTATATACATAAATCTACATAGATATGTTAGACTGAAGCAATAACTGTTTAAATTCTATTATTTACAAACACTAGACTCAATCTTATACTGAAATCCTTAAAAGTCTTAAAAAATAGAGGAAGGAGCAGATAACTTCACTTTGGCTGTCAGATCTGCGTGTTCTTAGAACAGCCTCTTTAGCCTCAAATTCTCTGCTAGATGAGTTCCTGACTCGTGGCATTCTGTAAATGTCATAGTCACCTGCCATTTCACTGGTATCCTCTCTCTATGATTTAGTGATAATTTAGAATACAGCAGTCACCAGAGTCTTAGCTATAAGAAGATATCGAACATTTTTTAGAATCTTAATTTAATATTGACATTTATTTTCATGGTTTTGTCCTCTTAATCTAGACTAAAAGCATCTGAGTCGGATCCAGGCTCAGTGAGGAGTCTGAGATTCTCTCACTCCCTTTGTCCTTCCCCCTGCTCACATATACATACTTTTTCTTTCCTCTCTGAAATAGATAAATAATCTAAAAAAAAAAATTCTAGAAACTTGGGTATTTCTGGACTTTGCTCTTCTCTCAGTCTGTCCCCAAAGCTTCATGGCTTTCTGTCCTCCACAGAGTTCCAGGGGCTCCCTGTCTTCCCTGTTCGTTCCTTGCCGCACACATCTTGCTTCATTCAGGTTCTGTATCTACCCAGGAGCAGTACTCCACAATGCTTCTATTTTATCCTCTGGGCTTTTCTCTTTCACTTCAAGCTCCTTTGTGCAACACAGCAGACCTGCTCATGAGTCCTGTCTATCTGTAGTTCAGGCCTGTAGCTGTGGCTTACGTTATCACCACCTCGTGTCAGAGAATGTGTTAAATGCAGATTTGATCCTGTCAGCTCAGTCTCCCCATCCACTGCCCGCCATGCTCATGCTTCTGATCTCTCAGTCACCTTGGATGTTAGACATCTTTATAGTTCCTCTTGATTTGACCTTTGAGTACTTCTGTAGCTTTATCTCTTGCCTGTCTTAACATACTCTTCATTCCTACCTCTATAGTATAGTGGATAAGAGTGATGGCTCAGGAGTTAGACTGCCTCATTCCATATCGTGGTTCAACCATGTTATCTGCGTGTCCTTGGACAAGTTTTTCCTCTAGAGCCAACAACCTATCTGAATGGGATATTGGCCAGTCAGAGTGGATGATGATGCAGGAAAGAGCCAGTGCTGGTGCATACCAGGTCAGTTTTATCCATGCCTTAGTTTCTTCATCTGTGAGATGGACTTGATAAAACCTGCTTCTTAGAGAAGATTAAATGCAATCATTCATGCAGTAGTCTTAGACCAGGACTGGCACAAATAAGGATGGAGTATGTGGTGGCTAGTACTATCCTTACCATTATGTATAACTCTTTAGGCAACATGCTGTTAATGCTTCTGGACTCAGCTCTACCTCAAACATCTTTTTCCCCCTGGATAACTTTTTATTTCTCTTATAAGACTGCTTACATATCACTTCCTTTAGGAAACCCCAATAATTTTTTCACTCCTCTTTGGCTAAGACACTCTTTTGTGTTTCTATAGGATCTTGTTTATCCCAGCAGGTATCCTTCCAAATTGTCATATATCTCAATTTGTCTTACTTTGCCTTTAGATTGTGAGCTATTTGATACCAGGAACTAGTTTTTATCTCCAGTATCTTGTATTTATTAACATTTACTGAATCAATGGGAAAAAATCAGTCTATTTGTACCTGATATCGACTTATTTCATAGTGTCTGTTTAAAGTTATTATTGAGATGATTAATAAAATTAGGATATCATTTTTATTATTCTGCAGCTTTTCTATAAGATTGAAAGTACTTCAAAGTAGAGAGTTTACAGAAATCTCTGTTTTACCATAGTACATACTTCTAAAATTTTTTAACAAGATTACAAGTGAAAATTCTGTGTTCCTGCAGAACCACCCCCAGAGAAAACTGTAGTTAGCATTTAGATTTAAACAAAAATATGTTGTCAATTTAGAGCCTTAAATTAGATAAGCTCTAGATTGTTTTTCACTTCTTAGGTCCACTTTGTCCTACCTCTTCCTGCCTAAGAGTAAGGAAAAAAAGTAGTGTGTTAATGATCCTTTTAAGTGCTTGTCTTGGGGCATTTTTCTCCTAATTAGAGAGTTGTTTAGATTGTAGCTTCTCTTGACCCGAAGACCAGAACACAGCATATGCTGCTTGGGAGGCCTATCCCTTTATGGCTCAGGTCTGTGGTTGTGACATACACTGTCACCACCTGGTGGCAGTGTAAGTTTCTACAATGCAGGAACAGACAGGGAGGTATCAGAAAACTTTTGAATACTATAGGAGTTGCTTGCAATTCCATTTACTCTTCAAGGGTATTTTATTAATATTTGGCACATAGATTTTTCAATTTCATGTATTTGGCACAAATATTTTAAACTATAAATTGAATGACAAAAGGAAAAATTTTAAGTAATGGATATTAATGAAAGATCAAATACCCATTTTATATAATTTATATACATTTTTTCTGTAATGCTATAATAATCCAGCATTCCCTTTATCCAGTTTTAAAGTATCAGGAATAAACTCTTGAATATTATTTGATATTAAGAAGAATACTTTAGGGGCACCTGGGTGGCTTAGTCAGTTAAGCATTTGACTCTTAATTTCAGCTAAGGTCGTGATCTCAGGGTCGTGAGATCGAGCCCTGCAATTGGGCTCTGGCGCTAAGTGTGAAGCCTGCTTGAGATTCTCTCTCTCCCCTTCTGCACCTTCCCCTGCTTTCACTTGCTTTCTCTCTCTCTCTGTCTCTCTCTCTAGTAAATAAATAAAATTAACAAAAAAGAATACTTTAGTTACAAGATCCCTGACTAATAAACAGTCAGTGGATTATTAATCTTGCAAAATTCCAGTTTTGTAATATATAAAACTTGAATAATTATAAGAATCTTTATGATATTTCCTTCAGGTGAAATTCCTAAGCAGGTTAAAGTAAAAAAATTGAAGAACCTAAAGACACTGGATTCTAAACCTGGTATTGACTTTTTATTATTATATTTTATTATTTTTATCAATTCTTAAATATATACTTATGTGGGTACTTGGGTCTTACTATTTACCTTATTTTCTATTCTTTTTAGGAGTTTATACTTCTTATAAGCCATATCTAAACAGAGATGAAGAGATCATAAAACAATTACAGAAGGTAATTACTTGCTTATATTATTAATTTAAATTTCCTTGTGCAGGTATGCAATATCTAGGCAGTATGTGCATTATGTGTGATATGTAAAATGAGGTCTTTCTTTTGAACCAAAACTTCATAAAAATCAGGAGATTAAAGCAGCAATGATTATGGGCTTGAAATGTGGAGCTGCTGCTACCAACTAGTACTGGTCTTTCTAGAAACTTAGGAGTTACAGTGAAAAAGTTACAGACTCTTGCATGAAGTAGTTTAGCATCTAACAGAGGAGAGTTAGCATTTTTTGGAAAATGTAAATAATACTCATACAGCAAGTATGAAATAAAAACACTTCATTGTAAACTGATACTTTTAAGTGTGAGATGAACAGTGATGTTTTGCTCTAAGGGTTTTTCCACAAGATATTGCACAGTGAACTTCAAGTTAAATTACTTCAAGATGAGGTTCTAGGGTTCTTTTTAAATCAAGTAAAAATATGTATTTACATATCAGTTGAATTACTATAATTATGCATTGTTTTATTTTCTCTTACACTAGAATGTAGGTTCTCATTGCTTTTTCTTTCAAGGGTGTACAACAGAAGCGTCCTTCAGAGGCTCAAAGCGTTATTCTCCGACGCTATTTTTTGGAACTGACGCAAAGCTTCATCATTCCATTAGTAAGTTAACACACATATTTGCTTAATTTAGTGACTAGTTGAGGGATATGTGAATGCTTTCCCCATCCACAAAACCTTCAGTTGTGTGCTTTGCCTGCTCATGTGTTTGATGATTAAAAATAGAGCCCTTTGCAAGAGACCTGGACTCTCTTCTAATATTAACTATGTAAGTTTGGCAAGTCACTTCCTTCCTCTGCCCTCATTTCTTTATCTGTAAAATATGGCTAATTCCACTTTTCCTAATTATCTTACAGGGTTGCTGTGAATCTTAAATGAAATAATTATGAAATACTACATAATTATTGCACTTTATACCTTAAAAGAAGGTTAACCTGGAGCCTCTTTCTCTGATATTATTTTTTTTTTCAAAGCCACTTTAAGATTTTATTTAGAGAGAGAGAGAAAGCTCATGAGCAGGAGGAGGGGCAGAGAATCTCAAGCAGACTCTGTGCTGAGTGAGGAGCCCAGTGTGGGACCTGATCTCATGACCCTGAGGTCACAAATGTGGGCCAAAACCAAGAGTTGGACACTTAACCCAACTGAGCCACCCAGGCACCCCTCTGATACTATTTTCTTGAGCATGATTTGATATGATATCCACGAGACTGCTAACTCCATAATGATAGGGACCTTATCTGTCTTGTTCATTATCTTTTCCTCAGTTTGGTATCTGATAGCACTCAATACTTATGGAATAAATAACTACATGATATGGTTCCTTCTATAAAACTCTGTAGAATAGTATATTAAAATACTAAAACTTGCCTCACAGTATCAGACAGTACCATAATGTGGTCTTAGTATGGAGACTGAATTGGAGAGAGATGCCAGGTTGTTATTAATGTAATCCGTCTAGGAATATCATATGGGAGCAACCTGGAGATCTTCACTATTACATATTGAAGCAAAATATTCTTTCTTGGTCTGTAGATGTTAATTAATTTTGTTCCATTTAAATCTGTTTGATTTGAAATGAACTTTACTGTAGTGCTTAAGGCATGGGCTGAATTCAGGTTCAGGCTGCATGACCTGGGCAGCTTACTTAGCTTTTCAAAGTCTCTTTCCCAGTAAGAATTGCCACATGGGATGGTTGCAAGGATTAAAAGAGATCATGCATGTAAAATATTGAGTACATTTTCTGGTACATACCCAATAAGGTTAATGATTTTCATTAAAAATATGCAGTCCCTTGGATTACGTAAGATTTAGTTAAATTCTTATTGAAAGTCTGACTTCTCAATTCAGTCTAAATTTTCCTATGTCTGTTATGGGGAGTGACGTATTGCTGCTGTCTATTAAAAGAGCATATGATGAAAAACTTGTAAACCTATTTTTTTTAAGCCCATCTGTTTAAATGTTTTTGAAAAGTCTGTAGGTAAGAATGCCTAACTTTGGGGCATATCATTGGCTCAGTTGAGCATCCGACTCTTGGTTTCTGCTCAGGTCCTGGTCTCAGGGTCATGGCATTGAGCCCCACATGAGGCTCTGTGCTCAGTACAGAGTGTGCTTGGGATTCTTTCTCTGCCCTTGCCTACACTTGCTCGCACTGTCTCTTTCAAGTAAATAAATAAAATCTTAAAAAAAAAAAAGAATGCCTAATGTAGGTTAATTTTTTCTTGGTTTTAGGAAAGATACGTGGCAAGCTTGATGCCTTTGCAGAAAAGTATCTCTCCATGGAAGGTATAACTATATTCAATTAAATTCTTATTTGAATTCTTTGTCATTAACTTCTGGGAGTATATCCATTTCTAATTTTTAAATCAGTATGTCATAATTTCTAGAGTCCACCCCAATTAAGACAGTTCCTTCCAGAAGAATTTATGAAAACACTTGAGAAAACAGGACCTCAGCTGACCTCTAGAATAAAAGGCGATTGGATTGGACTTTACCGGTTGGTCTTTTTTTCCCCTTTTTTCACCCATCTGTAGAACTTTGTTTAAAAACAAAACAAAAAACTGGACTTAAACTTATATAAAAAAAAAAAAATTTCATAGTTTCACATGGTTCTCCAAGCTATAGGTAGGAAAGGTATCGAGGAGAGGAAGTAAGTCATAATCAAACTTTGCTTTTTTAAAATTTATTTTTATAGGCACTTTCTAAAATCTCCAAATTTTGATGGTTGGTTCAAGACCCGACGGAAGGAAATGACCCAGAAATTGGAGGCACTCCATTTAGAAGCTCTTTGTGAAGAGGTTAGAAAACTGTGTTTATGTGATGATTAACAACTATTGAAAATAAAGATAAGATTATCCTTAGAGGCTGGGAGATTATATCCATATCCACTACTTTGTAAATAGTAATACCTAACTTTTCTAGATCATGCGCTGTGTGCCAGGGGCTATGTAGGTGTTTAATATGGACAATGTCTTTTAATCCTCACAATGATGCATTGAAGTAGGTGTGTTATAATTTGCATTATGAAACCCTCAAGGATTATAAATTAAGTGACTTGCTTCAGATTGTATCATTGCTAAGTAATGGAGCCAGCAGTGAGCTAGAGCCCTACTTCTACTGATCCACAGCAACTAACTGTGTACATCTCTTCCCAACTCTGTGTTCAGTGATCTCAGGTTGGTAGCTTGAAATTGGTTACAGTTGGTGTATTATACCACATTCGCAAATGCTACATACAAACCAGAGACTTTTCCTGGAGAATTGGTGGTTACATATTTATTAGCATAGCACTGGCTAGAATCAAGATTCAAATCTGAACACCTTTTTCAGTAACTATTCCCAATTTTTTAATGTATTTTGACTGTTTATAATCTATAATTTGTCACCAGACTATGTTAAATTGAGCTACTTGTGAAAATATAAAGGATAGTCTCATTTTTATTTAACTTGAGGTGCGCTAGCCTTGAAGTGAACTTTCTGATCATAAACTCCCAGTGACTGTGATTTTAAGAGAATGAATATAATGAAGGCAACTACAAATAAGCCAAGAAGAGCTTGTTTGTAGATGTGAAAGTTTACATTCAGTAATATATTCATGTTCAGTTATCTGAATTTGTTAGTGTTCCTTATAAATTACTTACTACTTAATAGGGATGGGGGTTAGTGTTATACTCTGAGTTGCAGTTTTTTCATTGATATAAAAGGGCTACCTCAGAAAGGAGTTTCTTACATTTTATTTACAACTGTTAGTTCTGATGTCAAAAATTATCTCATTAATATTGTTAAAATATCATATGGAGAATTATTCTTGTGTTTTAATGCTATATCTGAGTTACATCTTTATTCTCCTTTTCCTTCCTATCCTTCCTGCTCAGTAGCCTCACCTGTTAAAATAGAGCAGTTTGAAAAGTATTTTGAGTATTAACTGATCGGGGTTTTGTTTATTCTTCTAGGACTTACTTCTCTGGACCCAGAAACACACAGAAGTAGAAACAGTAGACCTTGTATTGAAGCTAAAAAATAAGCTGGTATGTAGCCAAAACAGCAAAGATCCATAAAGATATTTTCCTCACAGTTGAGGTGACAATTCATGATGTGAAACAGAAGTAGCTTTTTTAAACAAGAGTGCTTAAGATTGGCCAATTGATGGTAAATCTGAAAATACTGGGTCACTCAAGCAGATCAGAGTGATGCCATATTATTTGAAAAGTATTTACAGGGAGTCTAATGAGCTTTACAAAAAAAAATTGTCACATATCTAATACCACCTAGTACCTATAGATATTATCTATTAATTTATATAGAAGTCTTTTATTGATCTCAACAATATATTGTTTACATGACATGTTCTTGCTTTTTTACAATTTCTGTAAATGCTGGTATAAGTTTGAATTTTCCAAATCATCAGACCACTAAACTTGTTCATTTAGAGAATATAATATATTAATACAGACTGAGGATAATTTAAATGCTTCCAAATGTTCCTTATGTAGTTGCAGGCTGATCGAGAGCGCTTGCCTGTGAAACCTGACACCATGGAAAAGTTACGGACACACATAGATGCAATTATCTTAGCATTACCAGAGGACCTACAAGGCATACTGCTCAAAACAGGCATGACATGACACTTGCCAGGATTTTCCAGCCGAAAAAGATTGTGCACCATGAAGCATACTGACATTTCAACCCAACGCACAAGGGAGATGTCTCAGTGTGGAAAATAGCCGTGAATGCTAGCTACAGGGTGGAAAGACTATACTGACTAAACAGACCTTTTTAGTGCATTATTTTTAAAAATGGATATCTGTGGTGGTTCCACTTTAATACTGAAATACCGAAAGGCATTTCTATATTTTTAATCATGTTCAAAGTGCTCTTATGAGAGACCTGTGGGGCCATCAGTTTAAGTGATTCCAAACTGCAGTGCTGGCATTGCAGATATTTTTTTAAATTGGTGCTGTTTTGCCCAATCATGTTAAAACTCAGGGGGATATAAAAATAACATTCACACTGGCTATCTTCTTAAGAAGAAGGAAAAGACTGATCTGTCCGACTGTAGTTAAAAGTAATTAATGCTTTTGTAGTGCCTTCTGTTGTCCTACATGTTTCACAAAGGCCAGCTGCTAGTCTTGAAGCTTTTTCTTAACTTGATTATGATATGTAATTTTATAAGGCATTCTTCTGAGTAATCACTGCTTAAAGACGTTTCTTGCCTCCCATCATCATGTGTATTAGTAGTGCCCTGATGTGATCTTTTTTTGTCATGTAGGTTTCATTTCATTAAATTCTATTATCATTTCAAGTTTAGTCTTACCAGTTTCTCCAAAGGCAAGAACGCATCTAGTATTAATTATGGAAGAGTTTAATCTCTTCTTAACCGTTTACTAGTTGAACCTGTTTAGGTTAATTAGCTTGGATGTTTTCCAGAGACATTCTAATTGTAAACCTCATAATCAGCTATTTTTAACTGAATTCTCATGTCAAAGGCATTCATAAACCTTTTGTGTTATAGGCATGTGAGTGATTGATTATAAGATTAGTTTTCAGCATTATTTGTTTGGTAGGGGTCCCCCCCCCATTATATTTCTCAGAATACTGTCCCTACTGTTGTTGGACATGGGGACTTTGCCTAAATCACTGTTAAGCAAGCTAGTTTTTTTATTGCACCACTAGGCTTATTTTGTTTCAGTTTTGTTTTGTTTATACTACCTTGCCAAAAATAGAAGATTGTGATTTGGTAAAGTTAGGTTGTTTGGTTTGTGTTTGAGTAGGAGTGTCCTCCAGAAGCCACTATTTAAAATAGCCACACATGACATAGCACATATGTAAATAGCTGTGTCTTGAATTACCCTCTCAGTAACCACATTTAGTTGTATGTGTTTGTAAAAGAAATGGCTTCAGAAGCTGTCTCTTGTTTTCTGTTAATGTAACTCTTAAGGGCACTCCTGACCCAGAAAGCCTCTTTGTGTTTGTAACTGTGGTCTTATACCTAAATGTGCCCTTTTCTCCTGGATACAGTCTCTTGAAGCATACCTCAAAGTCATAGAGAGAATATGGCATTTGAAAGAAATCATTTGCCTTGGATCATATGAGTTATTTTGTGAAACAACATTGTCCTTATGGAAAGGGGCAACTACTTTTATATGCTAAAGTATTTCATATCTTTCTGGGAAACCTTATTTAGGTATAAATGGTCATCTTATTATTTTTCAAAAAGGAGTATTTTAATAATCTTACAATTTATATGCAGTTTGTGACCAGAATTTGAAAGTTGTTAGTGTCATATCAAGGATCTTTTAAATTATGCCACTACAGGATGTATCATTTCAAGTTTATTTTGCACAGCTAAAGAGTAGCAAAGGATGCCAAGTAGCAGAATAACAGTAGCTTCATATTTACTGTATTTAACTAAAACCTAACACATGTTGAAATCCATACCATACTTACCTGGTTTATCTATTAATTTCAAATTATGTACTTGTAAAAGTAACTGAAAATTGCATTGGGAATCTGAGAAAGACTGGTAATTTTTTGTGTGATTTTCAGTGTTGTCTTCTTTTTTTTTTTTTAAGGAGATATTGTTAAGATCTAAAACCTGTCATTTAATGTTATCTCCACCAGCATCAGAGGGAATCACTGTTTTCAGGGTGTTATGTAATGCCTAGTGCCTTCCGTTTTCGTGAAAAAGAGGTTTTGTGAAGGCATTTACGGTCATTACTGAAAAATGAATTAAAGGCCTTGGATTTTAAAGCACTTGGATGTCTTGTGTTATTTCTGAGTAAGGTTGGAATGCTTGAAAAATTGCATAATAAATAAAACTTGTACATTATAAGTTTCTTACTTCCCAACTTATTTTTATGTTTTAATAAAATTTTACTTTATCTTTTACTTCCCAACTTATTTTTAAAAATTCAAATGAGAGGGATACGTGGGTGCTCAGTGGTTGAGCATCTACCTTTGGCTCGGGACATGATCCCAGGGTCCTGGGATTGAGTCCTGCATTAGGCTCCCCTTCAGGGAGCCTGCTTCTCCCTCTGCCTATGTCTCTGCCTCTCGCCCTGTGTCTGTCATGAATAAATAAATAAAATCTTTAAAAAAAAATTCAAATGAAAACTTCTGCTTGCTATGAACAAGTGGACAGCAGTCCAGTATAACAACAGATCAATGACGTGATTTCAAATCCTTGTTGGCAGTGTATTGACTTTATCAATGACTTTATGAACTGATCTGATGAAAAATTTTTCGCTTAATAAAGTAAGTAGCTATTATTGGATTCTACCTTACTACTATTTTTTTTACCTTTTTTAAAATCTCAAATTACCTTTATTTCTTCATCTCCCTTTTTTAAAGTATATGATACTACCCCTTGGATTTTAATTATTTGTTAGTAATAAAATATATTGGATGTTACTCCTTTTTGAAGTTACTAGATGATACCCTTGAAAGTGTACTATAAAATATTTCAGTACATTTAAAAGAGATTTTATTAAAATCTGTCCTTTTGTTTTCATTTGCTTATAACTTAATTCATTTGTTTTTATACACTTGCACTGACTTCCTTCTTTCAGCATAACTTGGGGAAAAATTTAATTACTAACTTCCTAATATTAGTCCTCTAAAAACATAGTTGAAGAAGACAAAAACTTCTCTAATTATGGATAAATATTTAAATAACAAAATATATTAACTCATATTAATGACTAAATTATCATTAAACTTTCATATCCTTCCATATATTCAAGATATATTATTTAGATGCCATCTGCAATTTGGTTGAATTGTATTTGTAATTAGACCAATAGAAATTAGCACTTGTTAATAAAATAGAACTCCTAGAGTTTTTTTTCCAATTACACTTCCCAGTTTGAAATAGCATGGCAAGAGAATTCTGCTATATCCTATTCTCTGGGGTTACTTCTGCACTTTTGAATACCAGCCTTTCTCTGTTACCCACTACTTGAATGCTGTGCTGTGCATTTCTTCAAATTAAGATTCTTGGGATCCCTGGGTGGCGCAGTGGTTTGGTGCCTGCCTTTGGCCCACGGCGTGATCCTGGAGACCCGGGATCGAATCCCATGTCGGACTCCCAGTGCATGGAGCCTGCTTCTCCCTCTGCCTATGTCTCTGCCTCTCTCTGTGTGTGTGTGTGTGACTATCATAAATAAATAAAAATTTAAAAAAAATTCTTTAAAAAAAAAAAAGATTCTTATTGTCAGGAGTACCTGGGTGGCTCAGTCAGCTAGGTGTCCAACTCTTGATTTCAGCACAGGCTGAATTTTTGCTTCTGTGTTGGGTATATGTAGGTATTGGTTCGTGGTTTCTTTGTAATGTCTTTGGTTGAGGTATCAGGCCTCAGAGTGAGTTTGAATAGTGTCATATTACATATTTCTTAAATGTTTGGTAATAGTCACCAGTGAAGCCATTAAGGCCTGGAATTTCCTTTGTGGAAAGGTATTTACGCTCAATTAAAAAAAAAGACACAAGGCCATTAAGTTTATCTGTTGCTTCTTTTTTTTTTAAAGATTTTATTTATTTATCCATGAGAGATACAGAGACAGAGGCAGAGGGAGAAGCAGGCTCCATGCAGGGAGCCTGATGTGGGACTTGATCCTGGGACTACAGGATCATGCCCTGGGCCAAAGGCAGGCGCCAAACCACTGCACCACTCAGGGATCCCCGTATTTTTGTATTCTTTGGGTAAATCCCTAGTAGTGCAATTGTTGGATCATAGGGTAGTTCTATTTTTAACTTTTTTTTAAAAGATTTTATTTATTCGAGTCGAGAGAGAGAGAGAGAGAGAGAGAGGCAGAGACACAGGCAGAGGGAGAAGCAGGCTCCATGCAGGGAGCCTGACGTGGGACTCAATCCCTGGTCTCCAGGATCGTGCCCTGGGCCAAAGGCAGGCGCTAAACAGCTGTGCCACCCAGGGATCCCTATTTTTAACTTTTTGAGGAACCTCCATACTGTTTTCCGGAGTGGCTGCATCATTTTGCATTCCCACCAACCAATGCTCAGTTTATTTATTTTTTTAATTTTATTTTTATTTATTTATGATAGAGAGAGAGAGAGAGAGGCAGAGACACAGGCAGAGGGAGAAGCAGGCTCCATGCACCAGAAGCCCGACGTGGGATTCAATCCAGGGTCTCCAGGATCGCGCCCTGGGCCAAAGGCAGGCGCCAAACCGCTGCGCCACCCAGTTTAGAAGTAATTATTCTTCACTACTGCGACAAGACCTTCTTGAATACTCTAGACACTATCTTATGAATTGTGAGGTTTTCCAGTTTAGAAGTAATTATTCTTCACTACTGCGACAAGACCTTCTTGAATACTCTAGACACTATCTTATGAATTGTGAGTTTTTCCAATCTGGCTGGTAAGAACATTGTTCCCAACCAAACCTGGGCACTATTCCCTTTAATCCTTTCTGTCAGCTCTTTCCTTGGCTTTGGTTAGTTCCTCACATGCATGTGCTAATCAGTGCTCTGCTGAATACTCTAGAACCCTCTGCAGATCTCTAGGTGGGTTTTTGTATAAGGGTTTTTTCTTTCTGTGCTATCCCTTCTTCTCTGGAATTCTGCCCTAACTTTGATTTCCCCTGACTTCAGCTCAAAGAGTTCACCAGGCTACCCTCTGTTCCCCTAAGATGTGACCTAAAAATGCCCTCAAGGCTATAAACTGGAGCACACTCAGGTTCAGGGCTCACTTGCATTTGTGTTCTGTATCTCGTACTCACTTTGGCAGCACATATACTAAAATTGTTTTCTGTCTCTCAAGAATCATTGTCCTTCATTGCCTGGTGTCTAGTGTCTTGAAAATCATTGTTTTGTAACTTTCGCCTGCTTTTTGTTACTCATTATTTTAGGTGAGAGTGCAAATCTGGTCCTTGTTACTTGATCTTGAGCAATTTGGTTTTAACAGCCTTCCAAGGAATTCTGGTGCACGTTAAACTTTGAGGACTAGATAGATCCATGAATTGAATGTTAGGCAATTATTTCACTAATATGCTCAACTGCCATACACCATGAAGACAGGATTATATGCAGTAAATCTACTATCTGGAGGAAAAAGATTTTTGTAAGGAAATTCACTCATTTCTATGCTTTGTAGCATGAAAGACATGTCAGTGATTGTGAGATATTTGAAATATTTATACAATCAAGATAGATGGAGATTTGGGCAAGGAGAGGAAGATTTTGTGAAATAACCTTATTTCATTAATGTTGCTATGGTACATAGTAGTCAGACATTTAGCTTTAAGCTACCTAATAATTTAACTGAAATTTTTTATAAATGTTAAGTGATAAATACAAATTTGAGTAGAATTAGTTGCCTTAGGCTATGTACCTACCATAAAATCACTCTGCTTTAAAGTATACAGAAAACTAGGGCTCTGGCGTGGCTCAGTTGGTTAAGCATTTGCCTTCGGCTCTGGTCAGGATTCCAGGGTCCTGAGAGCCCTGCATGGGGCTCCCTGCTCAGTGGGGAGCCTGCTTATCCCTCCGCCCCTCTCCTCTTCATTCTCTCTCTCTCAAATAAATAAAATATTTAAAAAACAAAACAAAGGGACGTCTGGGTGGCTTAGCGGTTGAGCGTCCCAGGCGTGATCCCGGAGTCCTGAGATCAAGTCCCACATCAGGCTTCTTATGTGGAGCCTGTTTCTCCCCCTGCCTGTGTCTCTGCCTCTCTGTATATCTCATGAATAAATAAATAAAATCTAAAACAAAACAAAACAAAACCAACAGAGTACCACAGTACCACTTCTTCTGGGAGTCAGGAATGTGACTGCTGTAAATACTTTGAAGGAAACTAATCAAGTTACTGCAATTCCTTAAAGTTTCCTGCAAGAAACTTTAAAATAGTTTAAGATATGTATAAAATTTATGCCATCTTTATTAAGCAAATAAAGCAGAAGTATTTTAAGCTGGGGAAGTAAGTGTTGACTTTAATAAACTTTACCCAAATTATTAAAAAACAAAACCCTGACTCCTAGGAAAGATGTGGGCACAGATCAGATATACAAGCCTTCCCACAAAATCAAATGGAATAAATAAAACTTTTTTTTTTTTTTTTTAAAAGAAGACACTGAAGCTAAGGAAAGTTCTTACCTACATGACAGAGGCTTTGAGTTGCTGAGAGGTAACAACTTGGGTCAAACAATCCACCAGACTCTGGGAATTCACACACCACTCCCATTCCCGGTGGAAGAGAAAGGAGTTGGACAAGATTCTTTGTAGAAGCACAGATACTGTTCCACTATTGCAGATAAATAACAATGTCCAGAGAACATGAACTTTATTTTTTTTGTAAGATTTTATTTTTATTTATTCGTGAGAGACACAGACAGAGGCAGAGACACAGGCAGAGGGAGAAGCAGGCTACCTGTGGAGGAGCCCAATGTGGGACTCAAACCCCAAACCCCAGAATCCCAACCTGAGCCAAAGGTACTCAGCTGCTGAGCCACCCAGGCATCCCAAGAACATGAACTTTAAACAAGATTAGTGATGAATTACAGTCAGAGAAAGATATCAAAATGGAGTTTTGAGAGGTTGGGAGGTAAAAAAAAAGATATATACTATTGTACAACTAACAAGTAGACTAGAAATAAAGCTGAGTCACTTTTGCAAAGAGCAAAGTGAATGACATGGATTAAATTGTTGAGAAGAATAAAGGGATAATGTATATGAAGCATGATGTTTGCCATATACTAAGTGCTCGATAACATCTGTTGTTACTAAATATTAGCACTATTTATAGAATACATACTCTCAAGTGCTTTGAAAATTTTAAAAGAAGTCATATGGTTTCCTTAAGAATCTTGCATTCTAGTGTAGCATACACAATCAACAAAAGTAATTATATTATTAAATCCATAGAACAGGAACATATAAAAAAAATAACTGGCTCAGTTAGTAGAGTGTGTGACTCTCACTCTCAGGGTTGTGAGTTCAAGCCCTATGTTGGGCATGGACTCTACTTAAAAAAGACCCAAAACCAAAAAACCCAAAGCCAGAGAGGACACCTGGCTGGCTCAGCTGGTAGAGCCTGTGACTCTTGATCTTGGGGTTGAGTTCAAGCCTCATGTTGAGTACAGAAGTTACTTTAAAAAATAAAATCTTTGGGATCCCTGGGTGGCGCAGTGGTTTAGCGCCTGCCTTTGGCCCAGGGCGCGATTCTGGAGACCCGGGATCGAATCCCACGTTGGGCTCCTGGTGCATGGAGCCTGCTTCTCCCTCTGCCTGTCTCTGCCTCTCTCTCTGTGTGTGTGACTATCATAAATTAAAAAATAAATAAATAAATAAATAAAATAAAATAAAATAAAATCTTTAAAGAAAAATCAGAGATGAGGAAAACATACCTTATGTAGTGTGCTGTTTATAAGTTGGGACAAGTTTATAACACCTTATAGTTGTTAGATTAAATGAAGTGTAAGACTTGCTACATGATAAATGATCAATAAATAGTGGCAATTTTTTTTCCTTTGGGACTCAATTTTCTCATTTTTATTTATTTTTATTATTTTTAAAAAACTTTTTTTTTTTCATGAGAGACACAGAGAAAGGCAGAGACATAGGCAGAAGGAGAAGCAGGCTCCCTGTGAGGAGTCCTGATGTGGGACTCGATCCCAGGACCTGGGATCATGACCTAAGCCAAAGGCAGATGCTCAACCACTGAGCCACCCAGATGCCCCAATCTTCTCATTTTAAAAAAGAAGGCAGTGAATATAATGATTAAGAGTGTTGACATCAGAAGAAATGGGTTCTTATCCCAATTCTACTGGTTATTACCTGTGAAGGTCTCTGGCAGGTTACTTAACTTCTCTACTCTGATTATTCTTGTCTTTACCAAAAGAGACATTTCAGTGGGCCATTGACATTGTTTTGTAACCTCTATTTGCTACTTGATGTATAGCTAATATCTTAAAAGGAAATCTGAAAAATCTACTTTGACATCTTCATTTGTTGTTTTGTTTGTGGTTCGTTTTGGTTTAGGTTTTGGATGCTAGAGATGGACATCAGAATTTATATTGCTTAATTAAACAGATTTGGAAGAAATTATGAGGAATTAGAGTCATTTCAGGAAGACCGTCAGAATCAGGTGAACACTGTTTTAAGGAATTCTATATAAAATTCAAAACAGGGATCCCTGGGTGGTGCAGCGGTTTAGCGCCTGCCTTTGGCCCAGGGCGCGATCCTGGAGACCCGGGATCGGATCCCACGTCTGGCTCCCGGTGCATGGAGCCTGCCTCTCCCTCTGCCTGTGTCTCTGCCTCCCTCTCTCTCTCTCTGTGTGTGACTATCATAAATAAATAAAAATTAAAAAAAAAAAAAGAAAATAAAATTCAAAACAGACATTGTCTACTTAAAGGATACAAGGATTTTTTTTTTTATCTAACAAGCTTCCAAAATGCAATTTTAAGTTGATCAACTGCTAAGCAACTCATTATATGTATTTCCAGTGCAAAGGAAGGTTCTTTTTTTTTTTTTTAAAGATTTTATTTATTTATTCATGATAGTCACACAGAGAGAGACAGAGAGGCAGAGACACAGGCAGAGGGAGAAGCAGGCTCCATGCAGGGAGCCTGACGTGGGATTCGACCCCGGGTCTCCAGGATCGCGCCCTGGGCCAAAGGCAGGCGCCAAACCACTGCGCCACCCAGGGATCCCGGAAGGTTCTTTTCAAGGAAGATATAGTCTTTAATTCCATTTAAGTTAAATTCTAGGAAAATGTGTGGATCTCCCAGGTAATTGTATAGACTTTATTAGAAAATTAAATAGTATTTTGCTTCACAGAAGACATTAACAAACATTTCTATTAAATGCTTGAAGAGTTTAAGTGCAAAAAACAATTGATTTCTCTTTCCTCTTTAAATGTTGTATATTTAATTACATTTAATTTTACCTTGCTTGCTATTGCTGGAATATTTGGAAACTTTTAACAACACTTTTTAAAAATATTTTTTAAACTTTATTTGAGAGAGAGAGAGAGCAGTAGAGGGAGAAGGAGAAGTAGGCTCCCCACTGAGCAGAAAGCCAGGCTTGGGACTTGATCCCAGGACGCTGGGATCATGCCTGACCTGAAGGCAGATGCTTAACTGACTGAGCCACCCACGCACCCCTAAAAACTTTTAAAAGGGGCAGAATAAACCCATTGCTGTGTACAAAATTGCTTTACCTTATTATCCACCAGACTAAAGTTTTTGCTTTTGAGTGCTCAAGGTCATTCTGAGAAATGACAGTTTTCTGAAGTGTAGTTCTACCAAATGAAGCTTTACTCAGCAGGCCTTCAACAACACAAAATATCTTACTCATTTTCAAGCTTTGCAGATTTGTCTTATTCAATTCCATCCTGCAGAATGCACCAGTTGCAATAACTACCTATAGAACCTCGTAGGATAGTACTGTTGAAAAGAAATTAAATATTCATTCTGGGGATACCTGGGTGGCTCAGCAGTTAAGCATCTGCCTTCAGGTCAGGGCGTGATCCTGGGGTCCCTGGATCAACTCCCACATGGGGCTCCCTGCATGGAGCCTGCTTCTCCCTCTGCCTGTGTCTCTGCCTCTCTCTGTGTGTCTCTCATGAATAAATAAAATCTTTAAAAAAATATTTATTCTGGCAATGGGTCTAATTACTGTCTTTACTTATTATTGTGAATTTATAAAATTGTAGCAAAAACAAAACTGAATTATCTGGATTAGTGATCAGCAAAGCAAAGAAACAAAGGGTGATTTAAATATTTATTTTTTAAAAAAATTGATATTTCCAGTTTCTCATCAAAATGATGTAATGAACATTGAATGTAACAAACTTAAAAAAAAAGATTTCATTTATTTATTTAGAGCAGGCATGTGAGTGGGGGGATGGGCAGTGGGAAAAGGAGAGAATCTCAAGCAGGCTTCCCACTGAGTGCTCTGAGCCTGTCTTGGGGCTCTATCTTACCACCCTGAGATCAGGACCCAGCTGAAATCAAGAGTCAGATGCTTAACTGACTGAGTCAGTTAAGGTGCCCCTGAACATAACAAACTTGAGGGAAATTTTCATTACCATAAATTCCTGGAAGTGGAATTTTTAGATCAAAGAATATGGATGTTTTCAATTTTATAGATCAGTTAAATAAGTTATTTTACATAGCTACAATGGAATGTAGCTCTTACAAAGAATAAGTTAAATATATAAATACTGATATTTTTAAATGTCCACAGTACATTATTAAATTGAAAAGGAGTTGCTTAGCAGTACAAAATCCCATTACCATCTATATAGAGATGTTAGTATTTCAGGGAGAAAAGGGGAAGAATATATGTCTAACAGTGGTTGCCTCATTTATCAAATTCAGATTACTTTTTAAATTATGTAAGTAATGCATGGATAAATACTTATAAAAATTAATACAGATATACAAACACTTGTACTCAAATGTTCAAACAGTCTTATTCATAAAAGTTCAATTCTTCAAACAACCCAAAGCCTATCAGTTAGTGAATGGATAAAGAAATTGTGGTATATCCATACAGTGAGATACTACTCAGCAGAAAAAGAACAAACTATTGATACACACTATAACACAGACGAATCTCAAAATCATTATTCTAGGAGAAAACAGCCATACACAAAAGATTACATATTGTATGATATCATTTATATGAAATTTGGGAAAGGGAAAAGCTATCATGACAGATTAGTGTTTGGCCAAGGGCTACAGGTGAGTACAAAGGAGTATGAGGGACCTTTTGGGGGTAATAGAAATGATTGATATCACAATTGTGTTGGCTATGCTACTGTATATATTTGTTTATATTCATTTAATTGTACAGCTAAAACTGGTGAATTTTATTTCATATACAAATTATATTTCAATAAAGCAAATTTTTAAAAATACAGATTAAGCTGTCTTTTGACTACTACACCAAAACCAAGTTCCCTCACTTGCTGGGCAGGCCTCCTCTTCCTCCAATAGGTAACCAACATCATGACTACTGCAGACTCTACTTCAAAATTCTTGCTCTGCGTTAACACACATGCACACATACACACAAACGCATGGGAAATCTACATTTCTATATTGTTTTACAGTACTTAGTCATTATTTGGCATTTCCCACTAACTCTATGTCATGGAGATATTTTTATTAGAATTTACAATTCTGTTCTAACTTCTGATAGTATTGCATTGTATGGATATAACAAAGGTTTTTCAGCCATCTCTCTACTCACTCAAACACAGTTAAGTGTCATGGTGTGCCAACTCCAGGGAATACAGTGGCATGCAAAAGGGGATTAGAGTCTTGTCTTCTCAATGCTTTCAGACAGTGGGGTAAGAGAGGAAGGTTGTCAATAATGTTAAATGTGAAATCATAACTAGAAGGGTGGTTATGATTCTTGAGCCTGAGTAATTCATCTAGTGATATCAGCAAAGTATTTTCCAAGGGAGTTAAACTTTTAATCAGATCTGAAGGGTAGGTGATCATGCCTTAACTAAGGTAGGAGAGTAGGTAAGGGGGAGCTACTAATTCTGAACTGTACCAATGGTACAGAGGAAATATGGGCATATGGAGAGAATTATGGGGAATGTGCTTTAAATATATATTTTTAAAGATTTTATTTATTCATGACACAGAGAGAGAGAGAAGGCAGAGACAGAGGCAGAAGGAGAAGCAGGCCTCATGTAGGGAGCCCGATGTGGGACTCAATCCCGAGGTCTCCAGGGCTGAAGGCGGCACTAAATCGCTGAGCCACCCGGGGGACCTGCTATACACACACACACACACATATAGCAAGACCTAAATATATATATATATATATATATGTGTGGGGTTTTTTTTTTTTTTACAAGATGTATACCTTGTTTTGTAACCAGAAAAATATTAAGATAATAAATATGGAGGCTTATGTTGGGCTCCCAGCTCGGCTGGGAGTTGGCTTCACCCTCTGCCTCTCCCCCTGCTTGTGCTGTCTCTCAAATGGATACATAAAAATTAAAAAAAGAAAGAAAGAAAAAGAAAAAGAAAATGAGGCTTTTCACTTTCTTAGCATAAGGGATTAAGTTTTCCATACTTCAGGGACAGAAATGATACAAGAAAAGCAATCCTTCCTTGGCTTGTCTTAAAAAGCTGCACTCAAAATAAATAAATAAATAAATAAATAAATAAATAAATAAATAGATAGATAATATATAATAAATAAATAGCTGCACTCGTCGATGAACATGTCTCGGAACTCCCTCGTCTTGACACAGGATCAGGGACGCTCAGCACGACCTGGCGTGGAGGGGTCAAGGCGTCAAGGCCTCTACACCTGTACAACTTTTAACTACTTATCACCTGGGAAAGCAAGGACCCTCCTCTTCACCTCTCCACTGGGGCAAGTGTCTGGCTCCACGCGTGAAACGTGTCCGGTCGTGAACGGGGGAATCCCCACCGCGCGGAGAGTTTAAGAACAGGACGCTCAGAGGGCGGGATGACCCAAGGTCCACTTCCTAACCCACAATGCACAGAGCGCCTTTCAGGAAGTAAGGACGACGGACTCCTGGATGTATTCACCCGGGCGGCAGCGCCTCGCCTAGAATCTGATTGGAAGTGAACCACCGAAGCATTGTGGGACTTTGTCCGTCTCCCAGTACGCATGCGCTAACTGGCTTCGTCCCGCTGGTCCACGTCCGGGAGGGGACGGCGGCCAGAGAATTACGTCGGCGTAACTGGCCGATCCCCTCCGTGCGCAGGCGCAGTGGCTGGGCCAGCACCGGAAGCGCAGGGGGTTGGGGCGGCGGTGACGCGATTCTGTCCGCGTTGGAGGGGCCGGGCCGCTGCTGGAGTCGCCGCGGCTACCGCGTGACGTGGCATAGCAGAAGCCTAAAACGCCAGACCCGGAGCTGCCGCGCCAGTCGTCGAGCAGGTCCTCGCCCCGTTAGTTCTTGTCCCGGAGCTTCGGCCGACACGCCGGCTGCGAGGCGTCTCTGCCGCCCTCTTCCTCCTTCAGCTCCTCTTCCTTCGCTCAGTTTGTTGGGAGCGTGAAAGGAGGAGCCCCGGGGACGCCCCCAAAACCCCTTCTGCTCCTGCCCATTGCAAGTGTCGCTCCTGCCATGGGCCTCACCATCTCCTCCCTTTTCTCCCGCCTCTTCGGCAAGAAGCAGATGCGCATTTTGATGGGTGAGTGAGGGGCCGCGCACGGAGGGCAGGCCCCAGTGCGGCTCCGGGAGGGAGGGCCGGGTCTCGGTGCGCGGGGCCTGTTTGTCCCTCCGCCCGCTGTGGTGGGGGAGGGGCGGCGGGCTCGGGGTCAGGAGGAAGTCTTCACGGGGAAACAATGGGGGCGAAAGGTGGGCGCTCGCCCCGGATCTGTCTCAGAGGCCGGGACAGGGCCGCCCGGGCAAGGTTTCTTCCTTCTGGCTTTCTCTACTCGATCTTACTGAAAAGCCAGACAAGATTGGGCGGAGATCTGTTGGGGGGGTGGGGCGGGTTGGGGTGGCGGGGAAGCGAACTCTCACCTCGCTGAGCCCGGAAGACACTGGCGAGGCCAATTCTGAGAGTGCGGTCAGGTCGTCTCTCCTCCGGTGTGGGCAGCGGTCAGGACGGAGGCAGAACTACTCCAGCCTTCCTCCTCCCCCTTTCTGCCCCCGTGTACACACTCTGCACACTCCAGTGGAATGTGAGCGAGCGGTCGCCGGGAGCCCGGAGCCGCCCGGGGCAGGAAGTGAGCAGGCCCAGAGCGCAGTGGCAAAGGGAGCAGAGCACCCTCGGCTTCAGAAGAGGCCGGAGTCCTCAGCGCTCCCTCTGCCAAACTTAACTTCGCGCTGGATTCCCCTGCATATTCTTTTCCTGAAAACTGTGAGGTTTATCCCGAATCACCTTTTGGCCACTCCCAAAACCTAAATATGTTTGGTTTACTTTCTGGTTTTCAAACGGATTTTTGTCTAGCTGGTTAAGGTTTAATGAAAAAAAAAAAAAACTTTTAAAGCTATTTTTTGTAAGCCGATAATAAATTTCCAGTAACAACATTATGACATTTAGTTTTAGGGTAGCCTTGTTACATAATAATTACAATGTTTTTTTTTAAGTTATTTTGGAAAATAGGCTTTTAAAAAAACTGCTTTTCAGCGCCATTTCCCCCCCCCCCCTTTTTTTTTTCCAGCCGAGTGAGAAGGGGCTTGACACTTAGGTCATGTAAGCAACCCCTCCCCCCTATTACTGTGAGTAGTCTCTACATCACAGCTGAGCCCTGCGGACCTGCATAATGCAAAAAGGAGCTCCTCTAACTTTAAACGTTGAAACTTGTTTGTTCCTTAGGAGCTTGTTTTCTAGAGTGGGGAGAAAAAGTCGTTATTTTCTAGTTCTACTACCATTGAAAGTTTTCCAAAGCAGGATTAATTCCAAGTGTATGAAGATTAAGGGTATATACATTGAGTTCTTTCTCTTAATTGTTAATTTCTGGCTTTTTCACAATTCATGGAACAATTGTTAATAATTCATTCATAAAGATAAATCAGAGTGTTTTCTCTTTAAACCTTTTTAAGATTTCATTTATAGAGACAATTTTTAAAGGAGAGCAAGCATATTAAGTTTTTAAGGTGGCTGAAAATTGACAGTCTGTAAAGGATCTGAAGTCAGTGGGAGGACTTTGGACTGTGATAAATGAATTTCCAGGTTGTTCCTTAAAGAAATTAACTAGCACACAGTTGTGTCCCTGGAAATGTACTATGTTGGTCCTTTTACTTAAGATTTATTGTAAATGAATTGCTGTGTTCCATACCCTAAGTCTTTTGTGATAGCTTAAAGTTTCAGAGGGAGAAGAAAGGTAGCGTTATGCTATAAGCACTTTCCTAAATTTACTGTATTAGGGGAGCATTTCTCCCCCGTTCTCCCCAAAAAATAACAGTTGAAAGAAAATGGGAGAATATTTCATTTTGTGCATTTGTGCAAGGGATAGAAGTCATGCTTTGGAATTACTCATTTTATGTTAAATGTTTTATGACTCCAGTTTCCTATTCTTGTTTTGCTCTTTAATTTTGGAATATTCTGGTTTCCTTCATTAAAAACACTAAAGTCACAAGGTAAGCTTTATAGTAACTCATCAAATGGAGCATAACCGTAAAAGGTAGGGAAAGAGGTGATTTGGAAGTTTGATAATTGATTTTTTTGTCTAGCTTTATGAGTGACTGCATAATCACTCTTAAGGTCTCTTACCCCTATTCGAGTTTAGAATTAAGAGTCAATGATTGTTTTCTTCATATTAACATTCTCTGGCAGGTATGTGCGCTTCCTTTTCCTTTATAAGGCTTACATAAAATTCATACCTTCTTGAGTCCGTGACTTTTTCAGTGTTATTGAAAGATAGCAGTTCATGGGTCTGGTTTGCCAAATTACTGTGAAGTTTAAAATTTTATTCCTACACTTGTTCTCCCAGAAGTTCAAGTAATTTTAAAAAGTGTTTGAAATTATAGCTTGTAGTTAACTAATTAAAAACCATTGCAGGGACCCCTGGGTGGCTCAGCGGTTAAGTGCCTGCCTTCAGCCCAGGGCATGATCCTAGAGACCCAGGATCAAATCCCGCGTCAGGCTCACTGCATGGAGCCTGCTTCTCACTCTGCCTATGTCTCTGCCTCTCTCTCTCTCTCTCTCTCTCTCTCTCTCTCTTTCTCTCTCTCTCATGAATAAATAAATAAAATCTTTAAAAAAAAAAAACGATTGCAATGTTTTAAATGTAATGTCACTTAAAGTATAGATTGACAGAATTGCCTAGTTTGTTTTTTGGCAAAATCACTCACGTCAATATTGTTGAGCTTTAAATTCAAAGATGACCAGTTGCCGTCTTAGATTCCTCATGTAGCCCTGCATTACCTTATTTTTAGATTGATTTCCAGTGCCTTGTTCTGTGATAAGATGTAATTTTCATAAATGATTCCCCAAGTTTTGTTTACATTGGAAAACAGCAGTGTTTCTGTAGAGGGATTATTAATTCTAAGCTCTTTGAACTTGTAAACTTTTGGCTGTTGAAAGGCTGAAAAAAATGTTGCTTTCTAAAAGATTGCCAATAACAGTATAGTTCTGTATTGCCTTATATGTGACTGTGGTTTTTTGGGACCGGAGAGGTTCCTCTATTTGCCAATTTGAAAAATATTACTAATATTTTAAGTGAGACTGCAAGCTGAAGAGTGGTGTTTCATGCTTTTTCCTTAGCATATTTTGTAAATCCATTCATTATGTGATTTTTAATTTTCTGTCCTCATTTCAAAAAAGAACACGTCCTTTCTATTAAATTTTAAAAATATGAAAAAGAATAAAGTAATAATTATCTATAATTCCACCATTTCACTATTGTTAACATTTACTGTCAGGCTTTTAAGAGGAAATTAGTGTTCTCTCCTTTTGACTTCGCTTATTAGGAGCATTTTCTCAGGTCATTAGTTGAAAACATACTTGCCAGTCTTAAAAAAAAAAAAAAACCCTTCTATTATGTGATATAAGGAAACAATAGAAAGGCAAAAAAAATCTTTAGTTTATGCCACCACTATTAGTTGATACAGCCATTTTTAGAAGTACCCTTTGGCATTATTGCAGATGGCTTTCAGACTTTGATAATTTGCTGCTAATTAACACATTGATCAAAGTGTAGATATTTCTGATCTGTTGGGTAGAAGTAAGACCTAAGCTTATAATAATTTTTCTGTACATCTGATAGCCTCACTCAGTTTTGATGATCAGACTTCTGAGGAATTAGATAAAATTCTAAGATAGAGTGTGTCCACCAGAAAAGCTAAAGGCACGATGGCCATATATAAATACCATTTGAGAGCTCTGGCATTGACTTAGGGCTTTTTTGTTTTTAATTTTAAAAAATTGAAATGTAATTCACAGAAAAAAACTTATCCCTCTAAAGTATACAGTACAGTGATTTTTATTCACAAACTTGTGTAGGAGTGCCTGGGTGGCTCAGTTGATTAGGTGTCTGCCTTCAGTCAGGTCATGATTCCAGGGCCCTGGGATCCAGCCCCACTTTGGGCTCTGTTCACTCTTTCCCTCTGCCTGCCACTCCCTTTGCTTATGAGCTGTCAAATGAATAAATAAATTTTTTTTAAGATTTTATTTATTTATTCATGAGAGAGACACAAAGAGAGAGAGGCAGAGACACAGGCAGAAGGAGAAGCAGGCTCCATGCACGGAGCCCAATGTGGGACCTGATCCTGGGACTCCAGGATCACGCCCTTAGCCGAAGGCAGGCGGTTAACCGCTGAGCCACCCAAGTGTCCCTAAAATCTTTAAAAAACAATGACAACTTGTGTCACCATTGCCACTGTTTTTTTTTTTTTTTAAGAGAGTGTGAGAGTGTGCTGCTGTGTGTGGGCAGTAGCAGAGGGAGAGGGGAGAGAGAATCTTAAGCAGGCTCCATGTCCAGCACAGAGCCCACTTGCGGGGGGGGGGGGGGGCGTGTATCTCACCACTCTGAGATGATTACCTAAGCTGAAGTCAAGAGTTGGACCCTAAACTGAGTGAGCCACCCAGGTGCCCCACCATCATCACTGTCTTAATTCTATAACATTTTCATCAGCCCTGAAAGAAACTCTGTTCCCATTAGTGGTTACTGTTGCCCTTTTTGCCCAGTTCTTTTACAACCACACACCTACTTTTAGTTTCTATGCGTTTGTCTACTCAGGATAGTTCACGTATCATACAGTGTGTTCTTTAGTGCCTAGCTTCTTTCACTTTGCATAATGTTTTAAACGTTCATATTATATCATATGTCAGTACTTCATTCCTTTTTATGCCTAAAGAGTAATTCCATTTTATGGATATACCATACTTTGTTTATCCATTCATCATTTGATAGAAATCTGATTGTTTCCCTCTTTGGCTGTTATGAGTAATGCTATTGTGAAGATTTGAAAAAAAAGTTTTTGTATGGGCATATTTTAATTGTCTTGGGTAAATAAATACCTAGGAGTAGAATTGTTGTGTTCTGTGTTAACTATATTTAACATTTTAAGGAACTGACAAAACTGTTCAGATTCTAAAGCAGGGACACCATTTTGCATTCCCATCAGCGATACTTGAGGGATCTAATTTTTCCATAAAACCTGGAGTTTTGCATACCTCTTCTACTCCTCTGATTCTGGGGACATTTTTGAATCTCTGATGTTGTGTTTGAAAAATGGAGGGTAGTTGTGAGGTTTATATTACAAAAATGTACAGAACCACCTAGTGTGGTGCTCAGAATACAGTAAGCAAATTATTTTTAAATAATTGTGAAGTTGTATTTTAAGCTTCCTTGTAGAAAATCGAAAGATAAAGGAAAACATAAAAAGAAAAATTAACTGTGAAATTTCATCCATCTGAAAATACACTTTTTTCATTCCAGTCTCCTTTCTGCATTTTCCTTTTCCAACTTAAGGTCATGGAATCTAGTGTCTTTCAATTTAAATATAAATATTTCTTGCTGCCACAGTTTAGTAGATATACTTTTTAATGATTGGCAAAGAGTTTTGGGTAATTTTGCTGCGTTAATATTTTGGTCAAAGTGCAGGTCTAGTTAAGGAGAACAAGTAATTCTAGTATATCTTTGAATACAGTGACTTGTTTATGGAGTGGAAGGGAGGGAGGGCATTACTGGAATGTACAGATTAGAGTCTTATCTTGGCTGGTTGAGAATTGGTTATAGTTTCATTTTGTGGAGAAATCTCATTGCCAAATATTGCAACATTAAGGAAATACATACTTAAGAAATGACTGAAGTAGGACAAAATTGTTAGGCCAAAATGGTTTTGGGTAAAGAACTATATAATAAGTTTTAAGTGATGGTATAAATTAATCTGTGCATCTTTAATCTCACAGTAGAAATTCCTTTTTAAAAAAACTTTTGGTTTGCATTTATATAGCACTATTATATTTTTGTGCAACTCAAGGATGTCTTCATGATTTTAGAGTCTTGTATGTGGCTGTGAGCCATTTAACTGTTGTCTTACAGTTTTTATTTTAAAGATAACTTGTTTAAAAAGCCTTATGGTTGCATTATTTTGTCAACAATTCCCCCATTTCGGGAGGTGGGCGGGGGGTGGGGGTGACTGGGTGACGGGCACTGAGGGGGGCACTTGATAGGATGAGCACTGGGTGTTATTCTATATGTTGACAAATTAAACACCATAATAAATAAATAAATAAATAAATACATAAATAAATAAATAAATAAATATTCTCCCATTTCATTAAAAATAAGTATATAGAATATATTCAAGGCTCTTAAGCAGTTATCTTCCTGATAGATACATCAGGAAATATAACCAGGCCGACAAATTAATTAAGGAAATCTGCTATTTGAGAATTTTTTTAAATGAAAGTAACACGTTTATTGTGTGAAGAAAATTCTAACTGTAGAAGAATATTAGTTATGCATACAAGCAGGTATTAACAGTTTCATTAAAAATTGGGTTACCTCTGTGCTTTTGTATAACTTAAAATAGTTACATCAATAATAATTTGTCTTGGGTTTTTTCCATTCTTTGTCAGTATTTTTGTATTGAAATTGTTTTTGGTGATGGCATAAGGTTTACTTGGACTTGCAGTGAGGACTAGCATGTGCCATAGTTCTCACAACCTAAATCATGTTTTTTCTAACCAATATCTTAGTTTCATTTCTGACTTGGGCTTAATCATATTTTGACTTAGTTGCTTTTTTTTTTTTTTTTTTTGAGAGCTCGAGCAAGCAAAGGAGGAACAAAGAAAGGGAGAGAATCTTTTTTTAAACATTTATTGGAGAGAGAGAGCCCGCACACACAAGCAGGGGGAGGAGCTGGGGGGGAGAGGGAATCTTTTTTTTTTTTTTTAAGATTTTATTTATTTGACAGAGAACACAAGCAGGGGGAGCAGCAGGCAGAGGGAGAGGGAAAAGCAGGCTCTGCTCCAACTAAGGAACCTGATGTGGGACTGGAGCCCAGGACTCCGGGATCATGACCTGAGCCAAAGGCAAACACCCAACTGACTGAGCCACCCAGGCATCCAGGGAGAGAGAATCTTAAGGAATCCATGCTGAGCGCAGAGCTGGGTGCAGGGGTCCGTCTCACAGTCCTGACGTCAAGACCTGAGCTGAAACCAAGAGTTGGCTGCTTAACCAACTGCACCACTCAGTCATCCCAGAGAGGGAAAATCTTAAGCAGGTTCCACGTTCAAAGCAGAGACAACTTAGAGCTCAGTCCCACGACCATGGGATCATGACTTGAGCTAATATCAAGAGTTGGTCGCTTGACTGAGCCACCCAGGAGCCTCTTAATTTAGTTACTTAAGGGTGAATATTTCTTTATTTTAAAGTTTGATCAACTTCAACTAAGAAGGACTTATTTTCTCAAGTGACCGCTTTTTCTTTTTTCAAAAAAAAATTATTTAAATTCAATTAATTACCAAATAGTGTATTATTAGTTTCAGAGGTAGAATTCAGTGATTCATCAGTTGATTGTAACACCAGTGCTTGGTATATCACATTCAGCTTTTCCAAATGGTGAAACGATCATATTGTTCTCCTCGTTGTAGGTTACTTTTGTTTCTTTGTGTATATTTTAGAATTCGATTTTTTTTATACTGTCCCATGCATACTCAATAAACAAACACCTCCTGATGTAAGTTGGCTTTTCTTGTACCCATTAGTGAGGGCTTAGTTGTTCACTCTGTCTACTAGGTGTCATAGTATTTTGGAAAGAATAAACCTGAATATCTCAGAATGAAGGAGTAGGGAACACAGTTTGATTAGAGGACACAGGATATGAAGATCCAATGCTAAATTGCCTGAGTGTACAGAGAGTTCTTAAAGCTACCTTTTGTAGGGTACAGAACAGAAAAGGTGGTTGTATGGGTAGATGTGTAGATGGCTGAAATTGCCTATAGCTTTTTTTTTTTTTTTTTTAGTTTTTTTATTTCTATTTTTTTTTTAGGGTTTTATTTATTTATTCATGAGAGACACAGAGAGAGAGGCAGAGACACAGGCAGAGGGAGAAGCAGGCTCCATGCAGGGAGCCCGATGCGGGACTTGATCATGAGAGTCCAGGATCACACCCTGAGCCAAAGGCAGGTGCTAAACCGCTGAGCTACCCAGGGATCCCTGCCTGTAGCTTTTAATTCTGTTTGGACTGATGGAAGTTAAACTTACTTGCACAGTAAAATAAATTAGATAAGTAGGGTGATTTCTGTGTGTGTTTTTTAAACTTAATAGTGTTCATTTCATGTGCCATGTCATGCTTGATTTAAATATTTGGAAAGCATCCTTGCTTAAATCAATACTCAGTTGAATTCATTTCAGAATCTCTTGATAGCGTAAATCTAGGCCAAATGTGATGTCCTTGGAACAACAATAACAGTCATTGAAGTTATTAGATATTGACCTTCCATTTAGAATGGTTTGGCAGATTGGAATATGCAGGTTTTGAGAGAATTGTACTTGAAATAAGCATTTAATTTGCTCATCACTATCACTGAAATAAAGAAGTATACCCTCTTGCTTGAGGATGGATTTTTTTTCCCCTTCAGAGACAAAAAACATTTTTGGGTGCCTGAATGGCTTAGTAAGTGTCTGCCTTTATCTCAGGTCATGACCCCAGGGTTCTGGGATGGAGCCCCACATCAGGTTCCCTGCTCAGGGGGTGGGGAGTGTGGGGGGTGTCTGCTTGTCCCTTTCCCGCTCCCCTCTGCTCATGTTCCAACAGTGGGGAGTCTTTTCTGCCCTCTACCCTTCCCTGATGCACGTGCTCGCTCACAAATAAATTAATAAAATCTTTAAAAACAAAACAACAACAACAAAAAAAAAACCAAGCAAATTCTTCCCTACTTGTATTCTCCCTCAAAGGAATAGTTTTAAGAATTTAGACATTAGTTACATTTGGGATTAATGAGATAGGGCCATTTTTTACAATCCAAATTAACCAATCTTTTGTTCTTGTTTCTGTGTATCTGATGTAGGAATGGATTTAGGTAGGGGTAAAATTGGCCTCTTTTTCCTTTACTATCATTTAAGGATGCTAGTGCATGGTTACCATATTTTTTAAGATAATTTTTATTCATTTGTTTTTATGTGTTCTCTGATTCAACTTGTAACTTGGGTTTTTAAAAATGATAATAGTTTGTAGAATTAATAAGGACTTGAATTGGAGGGCAGCCCCGGTGGCGCAGCGGTTTAGCGCCGCCTGCAGCCCAGGGCGTGATCCTGGAGACCCTGGATCGATTCCCATGTCGGGCTCCCTGCATGGAGCCTGCTTCTCCCTCTGCCTGTGTCTCTGCCTCTCCCCCCCCCCCCTCTTTCTGTCTCTATGAATAAATAAAATAAAATAAAAATTTTTAAAAAAAGGACGTGAATTGGAAAAGATCTTAGGTTAAATGATTCCATCTTCTTGTTTTACAGCTGATTTCTCTGGTCTTAGTTTTCTAGAGTGATTTGTTTAAAGACCCTTAACTAATTTGTGGCAAAGCAAATCTAGAGACTAGAGCCTGAGTCAGTCAGATACTCTTCTTTTCACTGCTACATGTCTCTTTAGGTCTAGAAAGAAAAATAGAAAAGCTTTCTGCAGCAGGTGTTGCCCTTAGGATAGAAATGAAGTAATTTCATTTCTAACTCATTTGTGCCATGACCAGTTAACTTTTGCTTTCAAACTATAAAGTTGTTGTGAAATTAATTCTTAGTGTGCATTTTTGGCCTAGATTTAAAATCTATAATGTCTTTTTCTAGTTGGATTGGATGCTGCTGGCAAGACGACCATTCTGTATAAACTGAAGTTAGGGGAGATAGTCACCACCATTCCTACCATTGGTAAGAAAGTTTACAGATGACTAATTTATGTCATAATGATATATTATAAAATGAAATAGAGTATGCTTTAATTTTGAAAAATTTTTAAGGTTTTAGTATTTTAGAGCAGCTTTATGTTCACAGAAAAAAATGAAAGGAAGGCACAGAGATTTCCCATAAACTCCCTGCCCCCAAGTATATATATAGCTTCCCCCTTTATCAGTGTCACTCACTTGAGTGGTACATTTGTATTGCTGATGAACCTCATTGACATAATCATCCAAAGTCCATAGTTTACCTTGGAGTTCATTGGTGTTGTACATTCTAGGTACAGGGTTTGGACAGGTATACTATGGCATATATCTATCATTATAACTGGCTTAGGTTTATTCAATTTGTTGATTACGGAGTATATTTTCTAAATGACATTTTGCACAATTGTCTTTTTTTTTTCTTTGTAGGTTTTAATGTGGAAACAGTAGAATATAAGAACATTTGTTTCACAGTATGGGATGTTGGTGGTCAAGATAAAATTAGGCCTCTCTGGAGGCATTACTTCCAAAATACCCAGGTAAGGAATGCTATATAGTTTGTATAACTTTGCTTTATGTGTTTTATGCTTTAAAGTTTCTTTTGATATCTACATTTAACTGGGTGTTGGGGTTTACTGTATGAGTTGGCATTCTTCTTATCACTACTTCTGTATTCCTCAATGAACTCTCAGTCATGCATTTGAAGGCTAAATTACCCAGGGTGGAAAAGTTACATGGCCATCATAACAATATTCTGGAAGATTAGGAGGGGGTGATTCTCAAGGTTAAATTAGGTGTCTCTTCTGTAGTACTGTTGGTTTCATTCTTAGTCTGGAAGGTAAGGTCTGTGTTACTGTCATTGTAATTTCTAATGAATAAACAGCAATTAATAATCCTTCATTTAGCATTAAGTGTTTACCTTACTAAAATACATTAAGGAAAAAAGATATTGGGGTGCTTGGGTGGTGTAGTCGGTTATGCATCTGACTCTTGGTTTTGGCTTGGGTCATGATTTTGAGGTCATGAGATAGAGCCCTGAGTTGGGCTTTACACTTAGCTCGGAGTCTGCTTGAGATCCTTCTCCCTCCGCCCCTCACACGCACACACACACACTCTCTCTTTTTAAAGATTTTATTTATTCATGAGAGGCAGAGACACAGGCAGGCAGAGAAGCAGGCTCCATGCACGGAGCTGGATGGTGGGACTCGATTCTGGAACTCCAGGATCATGCCCCCAGCCAAAGGCAGACACCCAACCATTGAGCCACCCAGGTGTCCCTCTCTCTTTCTAAAATATAAAATAAATCTTGGGATGCCCGGTGGCTCAGTGGTTGAACGTTTTGGCTTTGGGCCTGCGAGGAGCCTGCCTCTCCTGTGTCTCTGCCTCTCTCTCTCTCATGAATAAATAAATAAAATCTTAAAAAAAAAAAAAGTTTTTTTCAACAGGAGCACTGTTGACATTTCGGGCTGAGTAACTCTTTATTGTTGGACAAGGGGAGATTCTCTGCATTGTAGGATGTTTAGCAGCATCCCTGGCCTCTACCCACTAGGTGCCAGTAGCAAACCCCACCCACCACCCAGTTGCGGTAACCAAAAATATCTCCACATATTTCAAAATATTCTCTGGGGACAAAATTCTGCCTTCTTGAGAACCACTGCTCTAGTCTAATTCTTAAATAGGAGCAAGCTGAAGCTTGGAATGACTTACTAGGACTGGAGAGGCGGTTCTTATTCTATATTTTATATTTCTCTTTAACCTTGTTCCAACTTAGTTGTGTTTTCTGCTATAGAAGAGGTTTCTCATCAGTTTTTGTTTACTATTGGAGTTAATAAATACATTTTTTAGGCAGTATGTGATATTACAAGTACTTCCTATGTTTGAGGTTTGCAGATGTCATTCATGTTCTTCAACTCTTAAAACAGAGCATGCAAGTGAGGTATGTTGCCACCAGGTGGCAGTGAATATACCCTAGGTGAGTTGGTAGAACTACCAGGTTTAAGTAGTGTGCCCTGTTAAATAAGTGGTATGCTTTTTTTAATTTAAAAGTTAGAATATTTCTGTTCATTAACTGTGATTAGAAAAGCTATTTTGATATAAATCACATAGTTTAGAAAACCTTATTATGGAAATTGTTAAATGAGCACAAAAGTAGAGAGAATAACAAAGTTCTACGTATCTGTTACCCAACTTCAATTATTTGGATACGGCCAATATTGTTTAATTGATGTTCCTCTCTTACCTTTTGAATTATTTTAAAGTAAGTCATAGTCATTTCATTTAGGGAACACATTTTTATTTTTATTTTTATTTTTTTAATTTTATTTATTATTTATGATAGTCACAGAGAGAGAGAGAGAGAGGCAGAGAGACACAGGCAGAGGGAGAAGCAGGCTCCATGCACGGGAGCCCGATGTGGGATTCGATCCCGGGTCTCCAGGATCGCGCCCTGGGCCAAAGGCAGGCACCAAACCGCTGCGCCACCCAGGGATCCCAGGGAACACATTTTTAAAGTAAAATAAGGGATGAAGTGAAATTTTGCTCATCCTTAATTTGTGATTTTTGACTAAGAGTAACCCTAGTCTTAATCCTACTTTTGTTTAGAAGGCTTTCTAATGTACTTTTGAGGTTTTGTTTTATTTTTGTTTTTTGGTTTGTTTTTTTTTTTTTCTTTTTTTCTTTTTTTTTTTTTTTTTGAGAGTGAGAGAAAAGAAAGTATGCACATGTGTGTGGCAGGGAAGAGCAGAGGGAGAGGGAGACAGAAAATCTTAAGCCCCAACATGGGGCTCAGTCTCACAACCCTGAGATCATGATCTGAGCCAAAATAAAAATAAGGGTTTGACATTTAACTGACTGAGCCACGCAAGTGCCCCATTTACTTTTGAGTTCTTAATTGAGATTAGATCCATTCCTGGCCTCTTTAGATCACTGGATCACCTTATAATTAAAAGTCCAAGTACTTCTTCCTAGAGAACTCATGTCTACAGGAGAAAGTTTTATGCTATCTGATATAATCTCAGTTTAGGTCTTAACACCAGCTTTTCTAGCATTCCTGATCAGTTCATTTAGCTATAAAATTTAAAAGAAATGAATACTGTTTAACCATGCTTCTAATTTCTATTTACAAGCCAGGACACAGTGATTATTGTAGTAAATTCCTCATCCCTCATTAGATAATCCCAGTTACTTTGCTGTCCTAAATAATTAAGCAAATACTTGGACTTTTAAGTAGACTTTTCTTATTGTAGCCAAACTTAATCTTTAGAATCTTATGTTTTCTACACTCTTATTTCTAGGTTGTCCCAGGAAGTGAACAACTTTGAATTTATTACTGAAATACTTCTCTCTCAATAGTGTTATTTTGGAACAAAGAGCATTATTTACATTTTAAAACAGAATAAAAATGGACTATTAGTCCAGATAAAATTAGATCTCTTTTGGAGGCATTGCCTCTTGTAGAGGGATGGATTTTAAAAAAGAATAGCTTTTGCAATAGGAAAGGAGACAACATTTACTAAATGCCTGTGATAACTCAAGTGCAATGCTAGATTCTTTCATACGTGTATGGTTACATTTAACAGGCTTGTACAGTTGGCTGGCATGGTTTTATTTTTATAGAAGAGGAGGCATATTCCAAGATGAGGTTATTTCTGTAATAAGTCTTGAGATTTGAATTTGGTATCTTTCCCGTATGCCATACTGGCTTTTATAGCACCAAAAGTATTTTCAAAGGTTAGGAGGTTTATTTTTTTTTTTAAGGTTAGGAGGTTTAAAATGATGGTTTCCAGCAAAGTCAAAGGAAATGGTTTTGAAATTTGCTAGACTAAAGGAAATTGTTATTTAATGACCATAGCCTAAAATAAATATTAGGTCCCCTGGCAAGCTCAGTACTATAATGGTGCTATTAAGGGTAAATACAAAATGATGTAGCTCTTTGACCGAAGATGATTTTATGCTCTTGGTAGATTTAATCTAGTTATTTATATAAATAAGTGAGCACAAGACAGTTTGTGATAAGTGAATGATCAAAAATACTTCAGTGGTCATGGTTGTGGGGACAGTAATACTTAAAGTAATCACTTTAGTATTAATATATTAATAGAAATAGATTTTAACCTATCAAGGTAACCTACCCTCCCTATTTTTAGTTGAAAATTTTATACTTTCCATTTGGAGGTTTTTAGAAGTCTTAACTGCTTTCATTAGTTCGTTTGCTTTCTACTGTAAAATTCTAATGTTTGTGAATAACTATAAGAATTTCTTTTTGTGAAGAATTTCATATTTGGGGGCACCTTTTTGGCTCAGTCTGTAGAGCATGTGACTCTTGATCTCAGGGTTGTGAATGAAAGCCCCACGTTGGGTCTAGAGCTTACTTAAAAAATAAAAATAAAAGAATTTATTCAATCAACTCAACAACTTTGTGGAACAGGATTGACTTCCATATGAAGCCTACAAAAACTGTGTATCCCTCTCCCAGAACTTTGTGTATGCCTTTTACTGAATATGCTAATTCAATCAGTGAATTCGTGCATCTTTGGTTGATTCTTTTTCCTTTTGTTCCCACTTACTGACCATTTTGCTACTTACACTTACCTGCACTTAGCATGTAAGGGAAGAGGAATAAAATTTAATTCATAGAGTAAGTTGAGAAAAATGATCAGTTGTTTAGGAGTAAGATTTTTCTTTTAAGATTTTATTTATTTAGAGAGAGCACATGCATGTGAATGGAAGGAGGGGCAGTGGGAGAGGAAGAGAAAGAATCTCTAGCAGACTCTCTGTTGTCTGTGGAGCCCCATATGGGGCTTGACCCCATAACCCTGAAATCTTAACTGAGCCGAAATTCAGGGTTGGATGCTTAACCAACTGAGCCAGCCAGGCATCTCTACATTTTTTTTTTTAATAATGTAAGTTAAAATCACAAATAGTGCTCAAATCTATTTTTAGTACTTAGGACCCTATTTATTTAGTTTTTTTTTTCTTTTAATAAGGAGACATTGTCTTCCTAACGTTTAACTCAGTATGGTTCTTCTGCCTGTACTTATGTTTTATATTTAGTGTCTCCTTTAAGATTAACTGTTGCAATTTATTTAAACAATTTTTCCCCAGGGTCTTATTTTTGTGGTAGATAGTAATGATCGTGAAAGAATTCAGGAGGGAGCTGAAGAACTGCAGAAAATGGTAAGAATATTTTTGAAATTTATCATTTCTAAGATGTGTTTTTCAGGGTGACAGTGGTGATATTAGCGATTGGTACATCTTGCTGTGATTAGATACACCAATCAGTTGTTTCACAGCTAGAAAGAACCTTGAGGAACTGTCATCACAGGTTCTTAAGAATGCATGTAAAACACAAGAGTAGCTACTTCCTTATGTTGGAAGGAAGGCTGACCTTGTCTTTAGCATGCTCCAGGGGTGATATGTCTCTGATTGAGGATGTCTCCATTTATTTAATAGATAAGAAATCTGTAGTTTTAGAACTTCTGTGATTAGGAATCTTGATTCAGATTCCTTGTTCCCAAGGTCATTGGGTTCAGTTTCCTCTATTTTGTACCTACAAAATACACACTTTGAGATATATCATAATAGTAGCTATGGTAAATAATTCCACCTGAAGGTAGTACCATTTTGGTTGATGGTATTTTGGCTTTACCATGTATCAGATTATTTCCACATACAGTTGACCCTTGAACAACATGGGGGTTTAGGAGTGCTGACTCATGGCCCACCCACCATGTGTGTACAGTCGAAAATCCACATAAAACTTTTGAGTCCTCAAAAACTTCTGCTTTTTCTGGCTACAGTTTGGTGGTGGGAATATTGCCTCCTGAGGCCAAGCCTTCCTGTCCTAGGTGGCAGTTCTTTGTGCCAGTTGTAATTGACTACAACCCAAATATCAAGCAGTCATCAAGCTCTCCAACTCTGGAGTGGGAGGCAGGGAAGGTGGGCCAGCACAGGTCGCTGGTGCCCAGGTGGTACATCCCGCAGACCTCTTGACCCTGCTACTCAGACTGAGAGCACAGACAACACAGTAATAACTCTTGGAGTATAAATCAGTGGTTGATACAAATGAAAAAACTCCAGAACAAATCATGCAAAATAAGTGAATTGAAGCTAAAATTGAAGACTTGGAAAATGAAGTTGAAGAGTTGAAAATTGCTTTTGAAATGACAAAGGTTTCATTAGGATGCAACTTTCAATTGCACTTCAAAAAGTGTGCTCATGGATAACATGAAAGTGTGCTCATGGATAACATGAAACATGTTATTAAAGCTAAATTAATAATGAAATCACACCAGGAGTCTTGGGATTTGAAGGAAAAACTGCTTGATGATGGAAAGATGAGATTACAAATAAGACAAACTTTAGAATGTAAGGTTTTAGAAATACAGACTGAAAAGAGCAAACAGATGATTTGGACAATTCAGGCAAGATAAAGACCATACCACAAAACCTAAGTGGAGACTCCGTTTACTACAGTTACTCAGTATGTGTTCCAGAACCTCATTTTAGGGAGTAAAGCCAATTGGGCAGAGGATTTTGCCTTTAAGGAAACTGTTCTATGGCTTGACAAGAATCTCACCATGATCTAATAAGAATTCTATTTTGTCACTTTTTGTTTTGGTTTTTAATATGTCATTTAAATAGCAAATATCAAGTAAAATTCTTTTTAGTGTTTTTTTATAGTTTTAGTATTGTAATACTACAGTGTGGTTTAACACCATAACGTTATTTAAAATCTGATAAGTAAAGTGGCATACTCTAAGAGAATCTGAAAATCTTAGTTTTGGAAAGGTTCCAAAAAGACACCTAATTGAGCTTTCCACTGAATATGGACATTTTTTCTACAACATTCCTGGCAGTCCCAACTCTCATTTGGAATACTTCTGTGCATTTGTCAGTCAACTAAAATACTAGAAAAATTAGAAGAGGATATCCACATCTTGAATTTTTTTTTCAACCACCAGTTGTATTTTATTGAAATAAATTTCATTTTAGATTTATCTCTTGCACAAAAAAAGCTTTAATGAATCGGGTTATTCTTGCCCTTCCCAATAACACTTGATTAACACATATTTTGAATGTTACATGAATTATATACTGTATTCTTACAATAAACTGGAGAAAAAATGTTAAGAGAAAATGCATTTACAGTAATGTACAGCAAAAAAGTTCATGTATAAGTTGACCCACACGCTTCAAACTCAGTGTTATTCAAGGGCCAACTGTATTTAATTGTGAAAATTTGAGGAACCTTGTTAGAGGTACCTTGTCATGCTTTCAAACTTGGATAGCCATAAAATGTTTACTGAAATGAAATCTTAATTCTCATTCATAGCCTCTAAAACTATATTGCAGTTTGTAAAACCGTTGTGCCAGTATATGTGTAACTAAGTCATTGTTAGTTTGATGAGCTAAATAGCACCCCCTCTACTCTTTTCGTAAACAGCTTTATCGAGGTATAATTCACAGAACCATAAAGTTCATTCATTTAAAATATGTAAATCATTGGTTTTTAGGATACAGAATTGTGCAGACATTACCACGATCTCATTTTAGAACATTTTCATTGACCCAAAAAGAAATTCTCTAGAACAATTGGTATTTATTCCCCATTCTTTCCCCTACTCTGCTCCATACCCCCAGCCCTCAGGACTGCTAATTTACTTTATTTACATATGCCTATTCTAGGCATTCATGTAAATAGAATCCTACAATAGGTGGTCTTTTTAAACTTTTTGTTACATTTCACTTAGTATAAGTTTTCAGCATTTATCCATGTTGTATCATGTGTCAGTTCTCATTCCTATTAGCTTCTACTCTTGTATTTACTTTTTTTACTTATTATATTATTGCTTATTATTTACCCTTGTAATATTTATTATTATACTCTTGTATTGTATTTTTTCACGATACTGCCCAATCCTTGTCCTACTCTTGTCTAGTCCAACTGGCTGGAAAGAAAAGTTCAAAAAAGAATCCTCTAAATACTTTTACTACTGAGTACCATAAGATTCTGCCATAAATACTTTTTTTCCCACATGTGTTTCTTGTCTTTTTGCCAATCCTGAGTCTTAATGAATGATCATGAAAGCTGAAATGAATGGTTTACCTTAATGGAGTAGTATAGGATGATTGATTTGAAAAATAGTTTTGCTTTACTTGAAAGACATATAGTTATTTGCTTGGGATTTAAAAATTGAAGGATGTGAGATTTAAGTGTGTCTGAAGTTTAGTGAAATTAGGTTGATGTTTAATAATGCATTGAATGTTGACTAAGTGGTATATACAGGAAGACAATGTTTTACCTAGTTAGTCACAGTTATTGAGTTCCAGTTTGTTAGTAAACATCTTAGCTTTTATTTCCAGCTTCAGGAAGATGAGTTGAGAGATGCAGTGTTGCTGCTTTTTGCGAACAAACAGGATTTGCCAAATGCTATGGCCATCAGTGAAATGACAGATAAATTAGGTCTTCAGTCTCTTCGTAACAGAACAGTAAGTATTTGGAGGTTCATATTAACCTTGATTATTAGAATTACTGCAGTTGTTTAAGCAGGTATTCACTTGAAGTAATTGTCCCTTTTGAACAGATAATGAGCACATCATTTTAAAAGAAATACAGTAATATATAGACATGAGCCCTTTCAGGCTTTTATAAATGTGTGTTCAATTTTCAAACTATGTTAATATCATCTACTTTTTTTAAATTAAAAAAATTTTTAAAGATTTTATTTATTTATTCATGATAGTCACAGAGAGAGAGAGAGAGAGAGAGAGAGAGGCAGAGACACAGGCAGAGGGGGAAGCAGGCTCCATGCAGGGAGCCCGACGTGGGATTCGATCCCGGGTCTCCAGGATCGCGCCCTGGGCCAAAGGCAGGTGCCAAACTGCTGTGCCACCCAGGGATCCCCAAATTTTTAAAAATTTTTTTAAAGAGAGAGGTGGAGAGAGATCAAGAATCCCAAGCAGGCTCCATGGCCAGCACAGAGCCTGCCACCAGGCTTGATATCATGACCTGAGCCAAAAATCAAGAGTCAGACGCTTAACTGACTGAGCCACCCAGGCACCCCTCCTTTTTTTAACTTTTAATATTTATGCTTTAAGGATCCAAATGTTTTGATACCTTTATTTTTGTTAACTTTATCCTTAAAATATTTCGTATCGATAGATATACTTTATGAGAATTGTATAATCTAAAGATTATTGATATTAACTTTAATTTTATATCTTTTAAATAGCTCTGCAGCAAGAATTTTGTAATTCAGTTTTCTTATTAAAACTGTAGTATTTTTGCAGCTGTATTTTAGATAATACAGTTTTATATTTACTTTTTAACATTAAAAGCTTTTGAACTATAATGACATTAAACAAGTTTTCAACTTAAAATTAAAGGAAATACTATACTTACTCTCCATTAACTTCTTTTAGATCAGTGATTTAAATACTGGCAAAATACAGTATACTGGTTTACATATAAAGATGATATCACAAACTATAGTGTGACTTGTATTTTACAATAGTTTTTCACTAAGTTGTCAACAAAGCAGATACTGTGCTGTGGCAATAACTGTATATAGGCTGTTAGAGATGTCCCAGGCTGATGTAAACAAAATAAACTGTAAATGATACCAGTTTTCAGTGCTGTGAAGATAAGAATTTGTACCTTTTCCCAATGCTCGAGGATACTGAGTTGTTTGGTATTCAGATAATTGGCAGCAGAGTTTACTTGTATTGACTTTGTACAATATTTAAACAAAACAAAGTCTTTATTATATGGCGGAATGAAACTGGTCAGTGAAGAAAAGTAATAAAAATAAACTGTCTCTTAAAGGTGATTAAATTTCTTTCTAGATCTTTTTCTTTTTTTTTTCCTAGATTTTTTTCTTGTTCTTTGTTAACATTTCATGGCATGAGATTCATTACCATTTTACCAAGAGTGAAACTTTTTGGAATGCATGAGATCAGAATGCAGTTATCTGGAAAGCTTGCTCCTAATATCAGCAGCTCCTACTCATTTCAAAATTTTGCCTCCTGTACTCTGAACTTAGTAAAAGAGGGTTAAAAGGACCTGGTGGTACTTAATTAGTTACTAATCTTCCTATCAATGTTCTTTTCGGATTAAGGAGTAGCTTGTTGGTTAAACCTAATGAATGGGTAGGAGGAGTAGCTTTAAATGTTACCGGAGTTTTGTGAGAAATGTGTATGAGAACATTTTCAATCAATACAGTTGTTGAGATCATTAAATACAAAAGTAATTATTTGTGAGATGTTAACTTTATTTACTCCTTTATTCCTATAGTTTTAATATTACTTTTTTGTTTCTTTACATTTATGGTAACTGCTGACTAAATATTACTGTCGGGCAGTTGGGGGAAATATTTAATTTTCTGATAAAGAAATTTTAAAGACTGGTTATATATAGTCTTCTGTTTAATCAAGTATTTTCTTGTTCTTTCTTTACAGTGGTATGTTCAAGCCACTTGTGCTACACAAGGAACTGGTCTGTATGAGGGACTTGACTGGCTGTCAAATGAGCTTTCAAAACGTTAAATGAAACTGGATATCTAACCAAGGACACATTTGATAGAATTGGTCTAGGCTTGTTACAACAAAATTAGTTTGCATCTTGGTTATTAAACAGTATCTGGGACTGGTTTGGGCAGAATATTACAGCGTTTAAACTTATTTTGTTGCCAATTGTTTACCAAGTATAATATTGCTATTTAGCAATATGCTTGGTTTTAAAGAAATTCTCCTTAACTTGGGAAAAAAGTGTCCTCTTTTAATTTTACTTCCCTTAAGCCTAAATGCCTGGACATAGCTATTGTGACACCTTTAAATCCGTTTTGAATGTTTTTTGAGCCCACAAGAAATGATGTTTTAAAGTTATCCCCTTGCTACTTTACTGATACCTTTATCATTCCTGGGACAGTCTGCTGATTTAAAAAATGTAGCATTCCATTTGTATTTATTTTTCTCCCTTGCCAAAAAGATTTTCTAATACTGCTTGTACCAGCCAGGGAAATGCTCCAAAACACTATTCAGATCTCTTGCACTGAGGAACTTCTATTTTTTCTTCCCTTAATGAATCCTGGCTTTCATCAGCCAAGCTTACCTTAGTGTGGTTTGGATTTGATAGCTCATTAGTTCTGTGCTGGTTGCAAAGAGTTCATATTGAGATGATTTTTAATACCCAGCAGATTGTCTTCCTTTATATTGTATCTTTTTTATGTTGCATGTTGCTTTTTGGTATCAGCCTGACTCTTTGCCCAGTATATGATAGTTCTGCTGATGTTTTATTGTTTATTGGTGAACATATCTTCATTAAGAGTTTTTGGAAAACTCATCAAACTCAGTAAGTTTTCTTCATAACCCATTTGGAATTATTCCTAATAAAATGATAAAAATGTATAATTGTATGTGTGCTTTTTGAGTCTTGGAGATGTTTGTTTGATATGGGTTTTCTTATTTAGCAAAGCTATTTTGCATACATTACAGTTTGTGAACAATAATGTACAGGTCTCAGTTTAATTTTTTTAATTAAAAATTTTTTTTACTAATTGTTTAAATTGGAAAGAAGGTATGGGTTGCTATCATGTGTATAACAGTGGGGAGCAATTTCAAAATTTTAGTTTCCTTTTAATAAAATAGAATTTGACACTGTACATTTCTAAACTCAGATCAAGAGTAAAAAGCTGTAATAAAATGAACTGCCCAAAAAGAATGTATGCATGTGTTTGTTTCACAACTAATCAAAAAAATGCAAGTGCTGTTTGCAGGCAGATTGCAGACTGTTAGTGGTGCGGCTCTCCTACGTAGAGGAGTACACAAGCATAAGCACTTTTCATTTGAGTTCCACGTATATCAGAATTTCTGCAGAGAGCTGCCTGTAACTAATTCTTTGTTTATAAGGCAATCCCTGGGTGGTTCAGCGGTTTAGTGCCTGCCTTCGGCCCAGGGCGGGATCCTGGAGTCCCAGGATTGAGTCCTACATCAGGCTTCCTGCAGGGAGCCTGCTTCTCCCTCTGCCTGTGTCTCTGTCTCTCTCTCTCTCTCTCATGAATAAATAAATAAAATCTTAAAATAAGGCAATGCAGGTATATATACTTATAACTATATCTATTAAGGTATTAAGGACTCATCTTGGGAACCTTATAAGTAACTCAGTTTTTGTCTATAATGCTTTATGTATCTTACAAACCTTTTAAAATCTTAGTGGCTTGTATAACTTCACGTAAATATCTGGATTGAAATTTTATTTTCAAACCAAAAATATACTAGTAAAATAAAATAATATAGAGTTTTGAATCATAAGATATTGGACCAAGTGAAAAGAAATTAGGATTAAGTAGTTGATGATTGTCTCGCAGGTTACTGGGGAAAAGTGTGTGGGTCACTTGATGTTAAGTGCAACTTCCCTAGCCCACCAGATGAATTCTTCCTAATGTCTGAATAAGTAAGGTATCATTTCTGGTTGGATAAAACTAAGAAATGATATGTGTGTAGTTTTATGGAGTTTAACTTCGAGGTATTAAACTTCCAGTGGGTTCACTGTTACCATAATTAAATTACCACTGTATTAATTTTAAAAACTGAAGTAAGTCCAGAATGCTTTCACAGACTCTGAAAAAGGAGTAAAGAGAACCCATGTAATCTTATTCGTGATATAAAGCAACTCTTACTATCAATGTGGGAAATGGCTGCACTAAGAAACTATAAAATTGCCTAATTTTCACCAAGTGGGTTAGATTTGCAAGATTACCTTTGTTTTATTTTAAAGAAAAAATTAACTTGGTAACCTGGCATATTTTTTACCCCAAGAAATTAACTTTTGAAAATTGAGCCCACCAAGGGGCTCAATTAAGCTTCTGCCTTTCAGGTCATAATCCCAGAGTCCTAGGAAGGGGAAGGGGTACATGCCAGACTCCCTGCTCAGTCAGGAGTCTGTTTTTCCCTCTGCCACACCCCCTCTCGTGCTTCCTCTTGCATGCATGCACGCCCTAGCAGGGGAGGGGTCAGCTGGTAGGGCTGGGGGCACCTAGTGGCGTCGGGGCACACCATATGGTGTCAAGTAAATAAATAAAACCTTAAAAAACATAATAGATTTTAAAGGCAAATTGAGAAATTCTCCCGCCCCCCTTAAAAAAAAAAGTAAATTCTTTGGGAAAAAGTATAAGAGATAACCCGAATAATGCCTTTCCCTGTGTTTTAACATTCTTTGCAAACTGTGTGAACTTAGAAAATCACTATCACTGTTCTAACTTACTCACATGCTCAGAACTCTTAGGAAATACTTGACGCCATCAAGATTCAATGCTTACTGTTCACATAAATATTAACCTTAGTGTTGTCAATCAATAAGAGGTCTCTGTGACCTCCCCTATTATACAGAACAGTTGATTATATCCCTAGATGAAAAAGTATTCTGTCAAATAATTGTTAAGTATGTCACTAGAGAAACTGAAGAATAATTGTGGTTCTCTTAAAGGCTGATGAGCAGCAGCATTGGAGTTGAGGATAGATGCATTATCTGTTTTCTGTCCCTCAAACCATAGCTTTTTTGAGGGCGGAGCGGGCATAATACACCCATTGTTTTTTGTCCAACTCATTGAGTTGCTTTCCTGTGATGTAGTATCTTGGTATTTTGCTACAGGTTTGTGTTTACATGATTTTTCCCCCCTCATCTTATGTATTTTTTTTTAAGATTTTATTTATTCATGAGAGACACAGAGAGAGGCAGAGACACAGGCAGAGGGAGAAGTAGGCTCCATGCAGGGAGCCTGATGTGGGACTTGATTCTGGGTCTCCAGGGTCATGCCCTGGGCTGAAGGCCAGCACTCACTCACTGAGCCACCCAGGTGTCCCAATCTTACATATTCTTAATTGAAAATACAAATAAAATGTTTTAATTTTCCAGAGTATTCATGTCTTGCTCATTGAGATGTCCAGTTTTCTTTAGCATATGTACAAAATCTCATATAGTAATAATCACTTTCAGATCATTTATTGGAGTGAGACTTTTTTTTTTTTTTTTTTTTTTTTTTTTTTTTTTAGGAGTGCCTGAGTGGCACAGTCGATAAACCATCCGACTCTTGGTCTTGGTTCTGGTCATGATCTCCAGGTTGTGAGATCAAGCCCTGCATCAGGCTCTGCCCTCAGTGTGGAGTCTCCTTGGGTTTCTCTCTTCCTCTGCTCCCCCCAGCACCCCCATCAGCTCTCTCTCAAATGAATAAAATCTTTAAGAAATATTTTAAGTAATCTCTACACCTGACATGGGGCTTGAACTCCTAGCCCTGAGATTAAGAGTCATATGTTCTATCTACTGAGCCAGTCAGTTGCCACTGGGATCAGATTTTGATTATTTATTTCAAAGTCCATGAAATCTATAGGGATGTCCCCTCTTTCTGATATTAGTAATTTGTGTCCTTTTTTTTCTTAGTCTGGCTAGAGGCTTATCCATTTTACCTTTTCAGAGAATCAGCTTTTGGTTTGATTGGTTTTCTCTCTTGAATTCTTTTTTTTTCATTGATACCTGCTGATTTTTATTCTTTTGATTTAATTGGCTCTTAGTTTTCTAGTTTCCTAAGGTGGAAGCTTAGATGATTGATTTTAGGTTTTTTCTAATGTATGAATTAAATTTTCTGCTAAGCCCTTCTTTACCTCCCACAAATTTTGATGTTTTTATTTTATTGTAGTTCAAAATATATTTTAAATCCTCTAAGATTTCTTCTTTGATTCATGCATTATTTAAAGTGTGCAAAGTAGGGATTTTCCAGCTGTTTTTTTGGTTTTTATTTCTTGTAGGGATTTTCCAGCTGTTTTTTTGGTTTTTATTTCTTGTATAATTTCATTATGGCCTGAATGCAGACACCAAAATTTCTCTTTTAAATTTGTTCAGGTGTATTTTATAGCCACAAAAGTCTTGGTGAATGTTCTATGTGAGCTTGAAAAGAATGTGTATTCTACTGGAATATTATTGGATGAAGTAATAATCTATAGATGTCAATTAAATCCATTAGATTGTTCGTGTTGGTTTCAGCTACTTACTGATTTTCTGCTTACTTGATCAGTCACAGAGACATCTTGGACTCAGATTTCTCCTTAATTCCATCAGTTTTTGTCTCACCTTATATAGTTTGACACTGTTAGGTGTATACATGTTAACAATTGCCCTGTAGAACTGACCCCTTTATCATTTATCTTTATCCCTGACAATTTTCCTTGTTTTGAAGTCTATCTGAAGTTAATATAGCTATTTCTGCTTTCTTTTGATGAGTGTTAGCCTGGGGTATCTTCATTTACTTTTTTTTTTTTCTTTTTTGAGACTTTGTTTTAGAGCAATTTTAGATTTACAGGAAAGTTCACAGGGAATATAGCCTGTACCCCCATGCATGCACCACCACCCCTACTAACATTCTCCACTAGAGTGGTACATCTGTTTCATCTGATGAACCTATATTGACATAGAATCACCCCAAATCCAAGTTTACATCAGGGTTTATTCTTGGTGGTGTACTTTTTTGGATTTGGACAAATGTAAAATATGTATCCATTGTTACAGTATATAGAGTATTTTTACTTCCTTAGACATTCTCTGTGTTCCATCTCTTCATCCCTCCCTCACTCCCAACTCCTAGCAGCCACTGATCTTTCCATAACCTCTGTGGTTTTGCCTTTTTCATATTATATGGTATACAAGATGTAGCCTTTTCAGATTGGCTTCTTTTACTTAATACGCATTTAAGTTTCTTCCATGTCTTTTCATAGTTTAATAGTTTCTATATCATAGCTTATCTATCTCCTGTAGGACTCAGTAGGCTGAACCCGAGTTTTGGCAGTTATGAATAAAGCTGCTACGAACACTGTGTGCACAGACTCCTATGGGTATTTAACTCCTATGGGTAAGTACCAAGAGGCATGCTTGTCAGATTGTACGTACAAGTGTGTTTAGTCTTTTAGGAAACCACCATACCTCTTGGTGTCTCCACCAGTAATGTATGGGAGCTCCTGTTGCTGCAGTTCCATCCTGACCAGCATTTAGTGTCAGTATTCCAGATTGGACCATTCTAATAAATGTGTAGTGGTATCTCATTTTAATTTCGGTTTCCTTGATGACATAAAATGTGGCACATCTTTTCATTCGCTTATTTGCCATCTCTATATCTTTGATGAGGTTGAGATATATGGCCCATTTCTTTGGTTGGGTTTGCTCATTGGATTTTAAGAGTTCTTTGTATATTTTGAATATAGTCCTTTATCAGATGTGTCTTTTTTTTTTAATCTTTATTTATTTATTTTTTAGATTTATTTATGATAGTCACAGAGAGAGAGAGAGAGAGAGAGAGAGAGAGAGGCAGAGATACAGGCAGAGGGAGAAGCAGGCTCCATCCACCGGGAGCCCAACATGGGATTCGATCCCGGGTCTCCAGGATCGCGCCCTGGGCCAAAGGCAGGCGCTAAACCGCTGCGCCACCCAGGGATCCCCAGATGTGTCTTTTGCAAGCATTTTTTTCCACTCTGGTTTGTCTTCTCATACTCTTGATAACTTATAACCTATGTATGTCTTTATTTTACACTTAAAGTGGGCTTCTTGTAGGCAACATATATTTGGTCTTGTTTTTGGATCTACCTGACAATCTGTATGATAATCGGTACATTTAGATAATTGGCATTTACAGCGATTATTGACCTAGCTGGATTAATATCTATCATATTTGTGATTTTTCTAATGGTTGCCCTTGTTCTTTGTTTACAATTTTGCCTTCCTATTTTTGCCTTCCACTTTTTTTTCTGCCTTTTAGTGGGGTTTTAATTGAGCTTTTTTTTTTTTTTTAAGATTTTATTTCTTCATGAGGGAGAGAGAAGCAGAGATACAGGCAGAGGGAGAAGCAGTATATGTCTTCTCATCTCAGTTACACTTTTTTTATATTAAAAAAAAACACCTTTTTTTAGTGGATGCCCTAGATTTTGTGATATATATCTACAACTATTCCAAGTCCACCTTCAAATAATATTATGTCTTTCATGGGCAGTGTGGAGTACCTTACAACAAAATAATCATCATTCTTCCTTCCAATCCTTCACATTATTGCAGTCACTTATTTCACTTATACATAAGCACATAAATAAACATACATAGTCAAACACAGTGCTGCTGTTGTTCTTTTGAACAGACTTGTCTCTTAGATCAATTAATAAGCAAAGATTTTTTTAATACGTTCACTTACTCCTTTGATACTGTTTTTCTATATAAATCAAGATTCTGACGTATCATTTTCTTCCTCTTATCTAAAGAGTTTAACATTTCTTGCAAGGAGAGTTCTACTGGCAACAAATTCCCTCAATTTTTTTTTTCCAGGAAAAAAAAAAAAAAGCTTTATTTGGGCTGAGAGCTGGAGAATGAGAAGGCCCTGAGCCAGCCTACTGAGCTAAGAAGTGAGATTAGATTCCAAACCGGCAGGTAGAGCTTATGAACCAAATGGACTCCACCTCCCGGCAAGCTTACAGTTAGTACAATCAATAGAGGCTGGTGGGAAATCTATTTGCCACTAAATCACCAAAGTATGCCAGCCACCATTACAAAACGGCAGTTTCTTTTCTTCCATAATTAAATTTCCACAACCCCTCCCAACTACAAGTATTACAAAAGAAAGTTTAAAAAAAAATCTCATTTTACAGATCTTAAACTCATCTTCAGCATTTAGCTCAAAGGTCTCATCAGCCTCAAAAAAATAGTTCTGCTAAGCTCATCAGCTAAAAGGTCTTTCCAAGTAGTTAGAAGATGTCTTTGCTAGCCTATGGCAATTCTTTGGCCCATTTTCCCTAGCCAGTTAGGGCTGAACAGCAGAGTAAGGCTCAGAGTGGGGGGTGAGGGAGAAGGGGCACAAGGGCTAATTTTCCCCCGTACAAGATGCCATTTGAAGCTTGATGGGAGAGCAGAACTGGAGAGGCTTGAGGGAAGGGTCCAGACCTTGTATTCAGTCACAGTGGCTGGAAGAGGAGGAGGAAGAGGAATGCTTGGCATGCTTGTGGTGTTTGTGCGTCTTTTTATGAGCTTTCTTCATTTTCTTCCGCATCTTCTTGTCCATCACCATTCCTGGTCCTCCCATGCCAGGTGCCAGGAACAGGTGGTGGGTAGGGAGGTGGGTAGGGACCCGTGGGTTGGCATCCAGGGTACCCTGGTTGTGGCACAGGATAAGGGGGCCCACCGGGGGGAAAAGCTGGATTCCCCTGGGGGGCCCCTGGTGGAGTTGGATAGGGGCCCAGGGGGGTAGGCGGGATTCACAGGTGGTGGATGGGCAGGATTGGCACCTCCAGGGTACCCGACGTTAGGGGGATATGGATGCGGCACTGGCTGTCCGGCATTGGGATTCCACATGTTCGGGGCTTCCCTGCAGCCTTTACACCACCTCCCGGGCTGGACTCATCCTCGGCTGTCACTTCTCAAGTTTTGTTTTGAGAGTCTGTGGAACTGACTGAGTCTGAGTTTCTCCCTCACTTTTGAAAGATAATTTTGCAGAGTGCAGAATTTTAGGTTTGGTGGGGGTTTTTTTCTTCAACATTTTAAATATTTCGGGATCCCTGGATGGCGCAGCGGTTTGGCGCCTGCCTTTGGCCCAGGGCGCGATCCTGGAGACCCGGGATTGAATCCCACGTCGGGCTCCCGGTGCTTGGAGCCTGCTTCTCCCTCTGCCTGTGTCTCTGCCTCTCTCTCTCTCTCTCTCTCTCTCTCTGTGTGTGACTATCATAAATAAATAAAAATAAAAAAAAAAAACATTTTAAATATTTCACTCCACTCTTCTTGCTTGCATGGTTTCAAGTCAGATGTAGCTCTTATAAGGTGTTTTCTTTTTCTTCTGTCTTCTCTTAGGATTTTTTCATCTTTTTCTGTAGTTTGAAAACAGTAGGTATAGATGTAGGGTTTGGGGCATTTCTCCTGCTTGGTGTTATCTGCATTTCCTGGATATGTGGTTTAACACCTGACATTAGGTTGAATGAAATTCTCAGTCTTTATTGTTTCCAATATTTGTTTGTCTTCGTTATTCCCATTGTGTGTATGTTGTACCTTTTGTTGTTGTCCTACAGTTCTTGGGTATTGTTTTTCTGTTTTGGTTTTTGACCCCTTCTCCAGTCTTTTCCCCCCCCCCCTTCCTTTGCTTTTTAAGTTTTGGAGGTTTCTGTTGCAATATCCTCACACTCAAGAGATTCTTTCCTTAGCCATATCCAGTCTATTAACTAACCCGCCAAAGGCATTCTTCATTTGTCACAATTTTTTTTAATCTCTGGCATTTACTTTTGATTTTCTTAGAATTCATCTCTGCTAACATTGCCTATCTGCTCTTTATATTGTCTTCTTTATCCATCAGAGCCCTTACCATATTACAGGTTTAAATTCCCAGTCCAATAATTCTATCATCCCTGCCACATCTGAGTTTGGTTCCAATGCCTGCTCTCTCATCAAACTGGTTTTTGCTATGTATGTATGTATGTATGTATTTTTAATCTGTTTATCTAAGTATATGTTTATTAAGTTCACTCTAAGCCCCAAATGGGGCTTAACTCATGACCCTGGGATCAAGAGTCACATGCTCTATGGACTGAGCCAGTCAGACACCCCTGTATTTTGCCTTTTAGTGTGTCTTTTTTTCTATCTTCTTTCTTTCTTTCTTTCTTTCTTTCTTTCTTTCTTTCTTTCTTTCTCTCTCTCTCTTTCTTTCCTCCCTCCTTCCTTCCTTCCTTCCTTCCTTCCTTCCTTCCTTCCTTCCTTCCTTCCTTCCTTCCTTCTTCATTGCTGATGAAAAGGTAAAAGGAACATGATGTACAGGTAAAAGGAACTGCTACAAATAGGCCTTCATGAATGTCATGGTAAGGTGTGGGAGTAGGGGAAACTTTAGAGTCTTATGATTGGGTCTCAGTATTTTACTGAGACTCATGTCTCAGTACTGAACTATAAACTTCACATGTACTTCTCAATTTTTTTTCTCCCCCTTAGGTGGGATAGGATGCCTAAAGTGGGCTGGAGTTAAGTATTTCCCTCCCCCCATCCGCCGCACCCAGGTCAGTTAGGCTCTGATAAAACCCTCGTATGAGTTAGGTCCTGGTTACTTTTTTGAGAGCAGGCCTTGCTAAAAAGAGGGTCCTCTGGCATATTTCTAAGTCATTTCTTTTCCCCTTCCTCTACTGGAAGCATGAAATTTTTCTTCAATATTCACAGTGAGAAGCTGGTAGAGGTCCAGGAGGTAAAACTCACAAATGTGTGGGGGCCTTTGGAGTTTTACTCGGTTGGCCATACCAAGTCTCTAGCAATTCCTCAGTTACGGTTCAAGTGTCCCTACCCTGGCACTGATTCCCACAGAGATTTTAGTTCTGCAGGTTGTGATTCTCTGTATTCATCTGTTGGGCTCCAATCTGGGGGGCACCAGTTTGCCCTGTGACATTTCTCTTATGGACCTAAGAAAAGTTGTTGATTTTTCAGTGTGTTTGGTTTTTGACATTTCATTCGGACAGAGTGGCAACTTCCAAGCTTACTTACATGCATGCTGGACCAGAAACCAGGAAGTTTCATCTAGCACATCTGATTTCTGGTCCAGCATGCATGTAAGCTAGATGAAACTTCCTTAAATGTAGAAGTTCTCACTCTTGGTATTGAGGTAAAAGTGACTTTTGACTTATCGTTAGAAACAAGTGCTTGTTGGTAGCAGGTTGGATGTTTCAATAATGTAAATGTTAACTAATATTTACTAACTTTGGTAGAATTTATATGAAAACTTGAGTTATAAAGAGCAAATAGTTGCTATATCTGTCAAATACATTATCTGAAGATCTGGTATAGGGAGAAAGTAATGAAACAGTTCTAGAATCTGATTACCTATTCAGATGGTTGAATTCTGAGAAAATGACTAGAAATAATCTACTACCAGCCTTTTCCCAAGATCAGTAGAGTTAGTGTTGAATAGTATTGGCGCAACAAAATCTCTTCCCAAATGACATTTATTTATGTTGCCAGCATAGTTATTTTTAGGAAAATCATAGGAATGAAATAATAGTCTTAATGTGTAATATCATTAAGACAATCTAGGTATTTTACATTAAAGGCAACTTAATATAAACATGGAGTTGATCAGGACTTGGTTCTAAAATTTACTCCTGAGAATTAAGCCCAGCATATTCTTAAATTTCTTCTTCTAGCATATATGTCATGACATTGTATTCAGTGTGCCTAACTTAAAGGAAGTTACCATTACTGGAAGGTTACTTGGCTACTTTTGTTTCTGTCTTACAAATATCCCTTTATCCCTATTTCCACAAGCCAGGTTAAAAAAAGTTTAAGTGGTTACATTCTAGCAACAAAAGTTCTGAGAAATCAATAGCAAAAGTAATAATCTGGATTCAGGTAAAGAATACTGAAGGTAGGGATGCCTGGGTGGCTCAGTCAGGTAAGCTTCTGACTCTTGATTTTGGCTCAGGTCATGGTCTGAAGGCTGTGAGATGGAGCCCTGACTCAGGCTCCATGCTGGATAGAAAGCCTGCTTAAAATTCTCTCGCCCTCTCACCCTCTCCTTCCCCGAGTCCTCCCTCTCTTAAAAAAATTTAATTAAGGCAGCAGTACTAGTTAGTGAGTAGACACTTGAGAGGTACTTTGTGTTTTAAAAAGCAGTGGAGGGGCAGCCCAGGTGACTCAGCGGTTTAGCGCCGCCTTCAGCCCAGGGCCTGATCCTGGAGACCCGGATGGAGTCCCACGTTAGGCTCCCTGCATGGAGCCTGCTTCTCCTTCTGCCTGTGTCTCTGCCTCTCTCTCTCTCTCTCTCTCTCTCTCTCATAAATAAAGTTTTAAAATAAAATAAAATAAAATAAAATAAAATAAAATAAAATAAAATAAAATAAAATAAAAAGCAGTGGAGTCAGGTGTCTTCCTGACCTTGTCAGAGCTTTCCAATTGTTTTCATGGTGTACTTTCAACTATATTGGGCATTTAAGCATTCAGCTGGTGTTTGGGGACTAGTTGGTGTTTGGGGACTTAGCACTGCCATCTGCAGGCAGGAAGTTGGCTCTCAGGAACTGACCAATTCTTTGGTGGCAGTGGCTCTTTCTTGGGGGCTGGGTTGAGTGCCATTCAAGTAACAGATGTATATATCAAAGACTGCACAGTTTATCCCCTGCCTCGCCTTGAAGAGGTGAGGAATGATGATTTTTGAAAGGAAAGGGAGGGAAGGGTTGCCCAACAAAAAGGCAATGCAATTTCTAAAATGGGCTCCAAAGATATACAAATGGCCAATAAGCACATAAAAAATGCTCAACATCATTAGCCATCAGGTAAATGAAAATCAAAACCACAGTAAGATGCCACTTTAAGATAGTTGTAATAAAAACAAAACAAAACAAAAAGGTGTTGTTAGGATGTGGAGAAATTTGAACCCCCATACATTGCCAGTGGGAATGCAAAATTGTGCAACTACTTTGGTAACAGCCTGGCAGTTCCTCAAAAGATTAATTTCCATATGATCCAGCAATTCCATTCCTAGATACATGCCCAAGAGAAATGAAAACATGCACACTCAAAAACTTGTATACAAATGTACAGCATTATCCAGAGAGGCCAAAAAGTGGAAGTAATCCCAATATCCATGTGTATCAACTGATAAATGGATAAATTAAATGTGGTATGTCCATACAATGGAATATTATCATAAAAAAGAATGAAGTATTGATACTACAACATGGAAGAACCTTAGCAGCATACTAAGTGAAATAGGCTGGTCACAAAAGCTGGTCATAATTGTATGATTCCATATATATGAAATGTCCAAAATAGGCAAATCCATAGAGGCAAAAAGTAGGTAAGTGGTTGGGAAGAGCTGAGGAGAAGGGGGAGTGGGGAGTGGCTGGTAATGAGTATGGAGTTTTGTTTCTGATGACAATTTTTGATGATTTCACATGCAGTGACAAAAACTCTTAGAGCAAAAAAAATAAAGATCAATTTTAGATTGAAGAACCAAAGAATTGTGAGATTCTTTCCTGTAGGATGAAGAAAAATGACACAAGCCAGACTGCAAAAAGGCAGATTTTTTTTTAAGGGATGTAATAAAAGGACATGAAAGAGGTAATATAATTCAATTACTTAGAATACTTAAAAATTCTACAGCTTCAGCAGAAATACTTTTCTTTGGTTTAAGATATTCAGAACACTATACTTAACTCAGCTTTTCTGAGAAAGGCCAGCTTTATTTCTAAATGCTTTCATCTCTAGATAGAGCATTTCTCCAAACTATTCTACAGGGGAAATAGAAATTAAATGTAATACTCTTTTAAAAAGTGTATTGTTCATCCAATATAAGAATGCCAAATGAAGCCTGTCCAATTCCCTACTGAACCATTTTCAGTTTCAAGAACGGAAATAAGAGGAAACCAAAAATGTAAACTAGGAATACTTCAAATACAGTAAGAAGATGAACAGCAACAATCTAGGATAACAGCATTAAAATGAGTTACTGGGCCAAATGGATTGCATTATATAAACTCTTTGACATAAAATTTACATGAAACAGAAAATGGAAATGAGTGATTGTTTTTAGTGAAGTTTCTCAAGGAAATTGAAGATTATGAGTAACAATCTAAGTCTGACAACATGAACATGGATTTTAACAGCTGAGAGAGCTTGTTATAGAAGCATGAATCCAGCTGGTAGGTTATATTGAAGGTGGCATCAGGAGTTGAACTAAAAGATTTAGCATTTTTTTAAAAAGATTTATTCATGAGAGACAAAGAGAGAGAGAGAGAGAGGCAGAGACAGGCAGAGGGAGAAGCAGGCTCCACGCACGAAGCTGGATGTGGGACTCGATTCTGGGACTCCGGCCGGGATCATGCCCTGAGCCGAAGGCAGACACTCAACCACTGAGCCACCCAGGCTACCCTAGGCCCACATTTTTAAAGTGACCTTTTTTTGTTTCTTTAGGCTATTTAAACTTTCTAATTATTTACACTCCAGGACTTTTGTAAGTCCCCCCCCCCCCAATCTCTTCCAAAGAAGCAATGAGACTGACCTTTGTAATTTGACAAGTTTGTAAGATTAAGTAGGATTTGCTGAAGATGAGCTCTCTGGAAAAAATAGGAGTTGGGTAATCCATTGTCAATAATCTAGTTCATGACTGCAACAATATAATTAGACTAAACAAGATAAAAATGTATTGGTAGAGGACCACACTCACTTGGATGACTATAATCCAAGACACGTGAGGATATGGAGAAACGTACTCTTACATCACTGGTGGGAATGTAAAATGGTGTAGCCACTGTGGAAAACATTTTGGCAGTTTCTCGAAAGATATATAACCAAAATAGTTGAAAACAGGTGCCCAAACAAAAACTTGAACATGAATGTTCATAGGAGCATTATTCATAAGTCAAAATATGGAAACAACCCAAACGTCCATTTGGATAAACAAAATGAATAGAATATATTCAGCCATACAAAGGAATGAAGTAGTGGTACTTAAAACATGGAAGAGTTTTAAAAACATTAAGGTAATTAAAGGCAAGCCAGTCTCAAAAGGCTGAAATATCCAAAATAAAGAAATCCATTGAGGCAGAAAGCACATTAGTAGTTGCCAGTGTCTGGAGGGGAGGAGGAAGTAAGGCATGGCTACTTAATGGGTCAGAATTTCTTTTTGGGGTGATGCAAATGTTTTGGAAATAGGGATAATGGTTGCCCAACGCTGTGAATGTACTAAATGCACTGGAATCATACATTTTAAAACGGTTAATCTTATGTGAATTTCACTAAAAATTAAAAAATGTTTTGGTGTCATCTCAAAAGTCTTACTGTTCTCAAGTTAGTGCTAAAAAATCACCCAATATGGTCTAGTACCTTCAATGCTAAAGCATGTGCTTTCTCATTAAGTGGGACCACATAATTTGATTACCCAAATCAGTTAAAACATCTTAAAATTGTTTCGTTCCCTAAATGAAATCTAGGAGTTTCCTTCTAGTACTAGAATAAAATACAAAAACTTTCAAAATATTTAAATGTTTTTGAATTATGATTAGATAATTAGTGTTGGCTATAATTTAAGAGGAAAGATTTTCCCCATTTGTGTTGTCATGTGGATTTTATGATAAACTAGTAATGCAGATCTTTAACTTGAATTAATACGGATTTTGGTTTCCCCTCAAACCAGGTTGTAAAGAAGCTCTGCCTATGTTTCGCAGTTAGAGAATAGGAAATCTAATGGTGTCACCCCCCACCAGGAAGATCTTCCTATGATGTTCTTTGGACCCTCTCCTTTGTACTGTTTCTCAGATACATCTCCAAACTGAAACCACTACACCATTCTGATAATCAGGCCTTAGTTCTCTCAGAAAAGTCACCACCTACTGAAATACTTGGAAATTTGAATTTTGATATTCAGAATTTTAAAGAACATCACCTTACAGCCAGAAATGATTTTTTTGCTAATAATTTATGAACTACCAGAGCATGCCTGCAGTGGATACTGTTGAAGAGTTCATTTAACAGGACAGCGTTCTATATGATAGCCTTTTAAAATCAATAACATGACATTTTGGAATGTTAATTCCTAAGGCAAAAACTTGTGACATCATAAAATGGGTTCACCAGAGAAAGAGGTCCTACACTTTCCACACTTTATTAAATGCATTTAAAAATCCAAATGTAAAAGAAAAGTTCAATCACAAAGATGGCTTTAAGCACATAAACATTTCCGAATAACATTTCATTCTAACTCATGAATACAAGGTAATTCTGGTATCCTATTTGTTCAATTTTCTTAGTGTTCCCCACCTTTGGACTCCAATTATACTAATATTTCTGTATACTGGAGATATGATCAGAGTTTATGGCAAATCACAATATCATTGTACTATTGTACAATGTACAATACAATGTACAATGTACTACATTGTACTATTCTGAAATGCTGGTATATAATCTGATCATACTGTTTAGTTAGTAAATATAAAATTTAAAGATTCAGGACATGGAATGCTTAATGTGAGTAGTTCTTCTGACCAGAGTTCAATCTAGTTAGCCATAGTGCTAATACAGAATCCGAAGGTTTTCCTTATGGGTATGAGTATGTTACACTTTCTTCTTTCAAAATGTTTCTCAACTTTTTGCTTTTACCAACTTTGTTTTTTCTCAAGTTATTTTAAGGTCCTGTCAACATGTTTGAAAGCAGACCAAAAAAAAACACATTTTAAAAAGGAAGAAAATATGTATTTTGCAAAAGAATCAAGATTCTGGCTTTAATATATTCATGTAGTTGTAAACTGATGTTAAATAAAATGCTGTCAAAAATGTTATTTAGGAAGGCACAATTTGGTAGCATCAATTTTTCATTTATAGCTTTTTCTAAATAAGATCCCAAGAAACTGCCACTTTAATTTTTCCCTTCCAGTATTTTAAGTACTTCAAGGTTCAAACTGAACTAAGTAAAACTCATTTTCAAACTTGCTAAGAGTTAACAATACATTGGATAGTGAATGGAATATGAAATACAGCCTACTTTATCAAAAAGACAAAAGTTGTTATGGTACTGGGTTTAGAGATTAGTAAAGAATTTGGGACAAAAGCTCTCATGACTGGAAAATCAGAACTCTTCTTCATGTAGATGGGCTTTTAATATCTAAGCTATAGAAACTAAATGCAGAAATATGAGATATTAGTTATCCTGAACATCAAAAAGTAACAGCTAAAGCATTACAAATTAGGTATGGTAATAATGGAGTTAGAAGAGCCGTTACCACCCTAGGCTAGAAACTAATCAGTAAAACTGTAATTTCTAATTTTAAAGTCTGGCTTCATATTTAAATTCTTTTTACAGTATATAAATTATATATACAATATTTTCCTATAACTCAAATTATAATGCTCAAGTCTATGAAAAAGTTTATTTCAGAAATGCTCAAAAGCCCAACTTTCTCCTTTTTATAAAAACCAACAATTTCAAAAATACTTCCAACATAGAAATGCTCAATGGTTCACCCAAAATGTCAAGCCCCATCAGTGGGCAGTTTCACATAAAGTAATCTATTATGCTGTCCTCTGGAATATCATATGGTCAAATACCCTATTGATTTATGAACATTTTTCATGGGCAAGATTAAAGAAAACAGGATCAAGTTGATTATGTTTCTATTTACTTTGAATACTAAATTGTGCTTGCATCCTAAAAGTTCAAATGAGCTACAGTTAAAGAATACAAATGTCCATTTGTACCATACACTAAGGAGTAAAATCCTAGAAATAACAATGAAAATGGCTTATGAAAAAGTAAAGATGAGAAGCAGTAACAATTGGTGATGGCATATTTTAATTGTTAAAGCTCTAAAGTTGCATTAAATCGCTAACCAAGTTGAGGTAGAGGTAGACTCTAATGTTACTCCTTTCATGTGTTAGACACTGGCTTCTCACTTTAACCGGTATGCATTTCCCCCTAATTATATAAACATGATTTGATCTGAAATGTGTTATGATAGAAAAATTAAAGGATCAAATTTTTTTTTTTACAAAATTCTGAATTCCTAGCTTAAAAAAAAGGTACTTATAAAAATGTACATAATTCAATGTTCTTCCTGGGAATTATAAATATATTTGTTTTTCCTTCAAACACAGGAAAAAAAGGAAAAGTGGAAAAACTGCAAATATTAACAGTTGTGTAATGAAGACACTAGAACTAGAATAACATTCTGCCTTGGTGTCGGTCTAGTTTTCCTCTTTGAAGGTTACACATAGTTCTGATTCATATTAAATTCCTATTAAAGCAGACTTAAATTACATTAAACAAATCTATTTCCATTTTAAATCACATACAAGTGCTATGTGATCAGAGGGGTGGGAAACACTAGGTAAGGCCTGGTGGGTGGTAACTTCTTCATGACTAGGTAATGGAATCACCTGTTCCACTTCTAGAGCATTTAAGTCAATGAAAATATAATCCAGGCATCCATGAAAACCACCAACATAATTTGTGTAAGCAGGTTCCCCACAAGCACTTTTCAGTTTGAAGAAATGGGAAAGGGACATATTGCACCGTTCCTCCTCCCCATTGGAAGCCCAGTCTTCGTGATCCTCTGGAATGCTGCCATTGACAACAAAATGATACATTCCTGTCGATGGGGTACTATTAAAGTCTCCACAAAATATAACTGGTATGCCAGGATACAGGTCACATGAGACATGTCGAATGTGAGCCAAGGCTACTGCCATTTGAATGAGACGAATGTACCCACCTGTGAATACAGAAAACACTAATGTTAAGAACTTTTAAATGACCAGTTACCATGATATATAGCATATCTAAAAGTCGTTAAAAGAGTAGATATTAAAAGTTATCACAAGGGGGATGGCTGGGTGGCTCAGTGGTTCAGCGTCTGCCTTCGCCTCAGGGCTTGATCCTGGAGTGCCAGGATCAAGTCCCATATTGGGCTTCCTGCATGGAGCCTGCTTCTCCCTCTGCCTGTGTCTCTGCCTCTGTGTCTCACATGAATAAATAAAATCTTTTAAGAAAAAAAAGTTATCACAAGGAAAAAGTTTTTTTTTTTTTTTTGGCTCTATGAGGTGATATTTAACTAAACTTATGGCAATCATTTTGCAATATATGTAAGTCATTATGCTGTACCTATATTTAAACCTATAGGATGCAGTTATGACAACTGACACCCAATGAGGTACAATTAATTACACCTCAAAAAAACTGAAAAAAGATGTGTGTAAACAACCTTATTGACTTTAAGTTACCCATGTTTTTTACGTCACTTGTGAAAACCACTAAAACCTACCTTTAGGATGCCAGTAGAGATGGGTATTAGCAACACATATCCTTTTAGAAGAGTCCTTTGTAGACTGAAGAACAGAAACCTAAAATAAGCAAAGTGCCAAGAATTCAGTTGTTAACTGTCAATCTCCTGAATATTTTTAAAAAATCTAAGCCTATATGATGAACCAACATTTCATAACCTACCCTGACTGGAAAGTATGATCACAATTATGAAATTTAACTTTTGCAAGAAGTTTTAGGATGCACATGAATATAGGATTCAGCATACCATGTTTAAATAACTGTCCAATATATACAGCTTTGGAGCTAGACCCACCTAGATGGAATACCTATTTACAGCAGTGTCACATGGAGAGACTTTCTTCCTTAAGTCAGCTTGGTAACTGGTTAAAGGCACTATCATACACCTCAAGGGGGACTGTTGTATGGATTCAACTGAAATGAGCTTACACAGGTGAATGAAACACACTGGGTGCTCAAAAAAAAAAAAAAAAAAGTAGCTACTCAAATCTTACTATGAACAAAACCAGTTATCTGAAAACTCTGGACAGGGATCCCTGGGTGGCGCAGCGGTTTAGCGCCTGCCTTTGGCCCAGGGAGCGATCCTGGAGACCCGGGATCGAATCCCACGTCGGGCTCCCGGTGCATGGAGCCTGCTTCTCCATCTGCCTGTGTCTCTGCCTCTCTTTCTGTCTCTCTGTGACTATCGTAAATAAATAAAAAAAAATCTGAAAACTCTGGACAAATATAAAAATAACATGTTTTTAAAAACTAAGGCAGCTTATGTATTGCCTGGGTGGTTCAGTTAAGCGTCTGCCCTTGGCTCAGGTCATGCTCCTGGGGTCCTGAGATCCAGCCCACCTCCCTCTCTGACTCTCCACTCAGCAAGGAGCCTGCTTCTCCCTTTCCCTCTGCTGCTCCCCTTGCTTGTTTGTGCTCTGTCAAACAAGGAAAATCTTTAAGCAGCAGGTAGCCCGGGTGGGTCAGTGGTTTAGCACCGCCTTCAGCCCAGGGTGTGATCCTGGAGGCCCGGGATGGGGACCCACATCTGGCTCCCTGCATGGAGCCTGCTTCTCCTTCTGCCTGTGTCACTGCCTCTCTGTGTGTCTCTCATGGATAAATAAATAAAAATCTAAAAAAACACAAAGCAAACGGAAAGATCTCATTAAAACAAAACAAAAACAAACAAAACCCCAAGGCAGCTTAACACCCTGGTCAGTGATGATGAAATATATAATTAACTGGGTAAAAATCCTTGCCCTCCTCTTGTGAACTTGGATAAGTAAACTTAGCCATCTGCTTTAAAATATGTCAGCACAGGGATCCCTGGGTGGCGCAGCGGTTTGGCGCCTGCCTTTGGCCCAGGGCGCGATCCTGGAGACCCGGGATCGAATCCCATATCGGGCTCCCGGTGCATGGAGCCTGCTTCTCCCTCCGCCTATGTCTCTTCCTCTCTCTCTCTCTCTCTATCATAAATAAATAAATTAAAAAAAAATTTAAAAATATGTCAGCACAGTGCTTGGCAAGTAGTAAGAAATTACTAGTTATTACTATATTCTTGTATTCAGCATGTGTCTCTCCCAATAGACTAAGCACTAAGACTTAGACTAAGACTAAGGTCTCTTGTTAAAAGCAATCTGCAGAGTGCCTGGAACACTAAGAGTGCTCAGTATTTGCTCAAAGAATGAATGAAAGCTAACTTTTGTGCTGAAGATACAAGAGCAAACACCCTTCAGTAAAATCTGAAGAGTCTTTCAGGGCCCTAAAAACCCACCGGTCTGTAAAGACCATGGCAGAGGTACTTCACCTGGAGGACAGACGATCTCTGGAGCACTCTCTCCTGCGCAGATGGGTACACCACTAGCTTCTCCAGCAGTTCTTTGTGAAGTGGGTCGGACTCCAGGGCTTCATGGAAAGAAATGTCATGCTGGCTGAGAAGAGTGAATTTGGTTTTTCGGTAGAAAGTAGCCAGGCCTTCGTGCTGCTTGATTCTAAACACGCCTTCCAGTCCGAAGGCCTCGAGGGCCGGCACCAAGCTGTCCGTAAACACGTTGCGATCGACCTCTTGCAAACAGATGAGGTCAGCGTTGTAGCCGGTGAGCTCCTTCTGGATAAGGTTCTGACGGTAGTCGAGCTCCAGAGCATAAGGGGCACAGTACGGGTACAGGACGCTCCTCGAAAACTCAGTCTGGGCGTACGTGTCGGCCAGGAGGTTGTACGACACCGTGCGGATTAGAGAGTTGTCCGTCACCTTCTTGGTGTAGAGATGCCGGTGGTCAAAGGTGCAGGTGCCAGGCCCAGCCTCCACGGGACACACGCTTTCCAACTCCCTGCTTGGCCCCAAGCGCTGCCCATTGCCTGGGGTGCAATGAAGCTTGAGTCGTAGACCGATGTCTGCATTGGACGGCGTGTAGACGCGCTCGTTGACACCCGTCTCCGTCCAACTAGGAGAGGGTGAAGAGGGAGACAATGACGAGGGGCCCCCGCCCTCAGGCTCTGCCGCTCCGGGTTGGGCTTCCTTGTACCAGCGGAAGAGGGAGCTGGCGGGGTCCCCAAATTCGAGGCTGAGCTTGGGGCATACCGGGAAGCCGGCCATGATGTAGCGTGGCAACTGCAGCTCGGTGAAGGCCGGCGGGTTGCGCTCCACCTTGTACTTGACATCGCCGATCTGCAGCACCGCACCGTCCTGCCAGGCGTCCACGTTGAGCACATCTTCCGCCACTGCCTCCTCCCGGTAGTACAGCTTCACCACGGGCTCGCAGGCCGCGGCCGGCTCGGGCCCGGGCCCCGGCCCCGGCCCCGCACAGGCCACGCCGCCGCTTGCATTTGGCCGGTTCTTCCGGCTCTTCTTGGCGGCAGCCGCCTTGGCGTGGCCTTTGAGGGCGTTGGTTGCGATGCGGCTGAGGGCCCGACCCAGAGGCTCGCTCTGGTCGCGCTGCATGTTCTTGTGGCTGCCGTCGGCCAGCGCGAACGACAGGCTTAGCTTAGGCTCCGAGGGCACGCAACGCACTACAGCGCGCTCCATGGCGCCCGCCGCCGTCTCCGTCGCCGCCGCCGCCTCGGCCCGAGTGTGCCGCTCCACCGCCGTGCGGACCCCACGAAGCGCGGCGCGGGAGCCTGGGAGCCTCCACATGAACCTGGTAGCCTGGCGGCCGCCAAGCGAAAACGTCAGATAAAGACTGAGAAGGTGCAGCCTCCGGCTCGGAGATCCATTCAGTCCCGCAACTTCCGGTTGGGGCGGAGAGAGAGCCGGATGCTCCTGCTCTGCACTTTCGCCAGGCCGGTTTATCTGCTCCTTTTTCCTCCCCCCTCCGTAAGCCACGCCTGTCTTTGATCCCTCCCAGTTTAATCTTTATCTTAGAATCCAGCCTTAAAGCGTGGAAAATCAAGAAACTATAGAGGTGCCAGAGGGAAATATTAGATTTACTGTTTTTTTTTTTTTTTTTTTTAATCGAAAGTGCAGTTAAGGGACTGAAGGAGAGGCGCGCCAAGCCGGAAGTCGCTGGGGCGTTGTCAAGGGTTCCGCTTCCCGCGGGAAGGAGGCGCTTTCTGTGGAGTCCAGCCGCCTGCCTGGTCCTCCTCGAGCCCCGGGACGCTAAGCTGCGCGAGGGCGTGGAGAACTCCTCCGGGGTTGCCGGCCTGGCCGCGGCCGTGGGAAGCGTTGCCCAGCTCCTCTCCACAGCGGTCTCACTGCGGCTCGTCTCTTCCGAGGTGAGGGTGCGTTCGCCTCAGGCTGACCCAAGCGCAGACCCAGGGAGGCCCTCCTTGTGGTACTTCGTAGCCACGAGCGTTATCCAAGAATGACCCTGTAGGGAGCGGAGACGTCTTCTGTGGTTACGAGGTCCAGAGTGATCAAGTTCCCTGCTCAAGGTCACCCAGACGAGGCGGGAGACCGAGAACGGCCAGTAAGAGGAAATGAGAAGTGTAGCTTCACTGGGCAGCAAATGAAGAAAGTATTTCAAGAGTGATTTTTGTGTTGCATAGAATGAATAATCGGTGATTACCTGAAAAAAAAAAAACGACAACAATACAACCTTGAAGATTCAAAGACAGATTGAGAAATCACTTCTGTCCGTAAATGATCTATTTGTATCCACTGTTACCTTATCCTACAACCAGAAAGCTTTCCTGGCATTCTAGCATGAATGATTTTATATTTAGTCATGAGGGATGCAGAGAGAGAGAGAGAGAGGCAGAGACACAGGGAGAGGGAGAAGCAGGCTCCACCGAGGGAGCCCGACGTGGGACTCGATCCTGGGTCTCCAGGGTCACGCCCTGGGCTGAAGGGAGGCGCTAAACCGCTGAGCCACCCAGGGATCCCTGGAAACAGGCATTTTGAACTGTGTTCTAAAAGGATGAATTTTACAATTACTTGAAATTTGTATTTCTGTCCTCCACTTCTCCCACCTACCAAATATTTAATACGGCGACTGGGTACTGATAGTGTATATGCAGTTCGAGGCTACAATATTAGATATAAAAGTCATTGCTTTGTATCAACTGACTAACGTAGGAAGAAAGAAAATAAGTCTTGGTAGTCCAATTCATAGTACTTCATTTAGCAAATAGGAGTTTTGAAATGGCATTTTTTTCTTATCCACAGCGTTTTCCTTCATGCAGCCTTGCAGAACAATCTTAAATCAGCCTATTTTTATATATATAGAAGCCCTACCAGAAGAATGTGAGTTTCCTTCAATCAAACCAATCTCATTTAACAATTAGCAGTCTTTTTTTTTTTTAAGATGTTATTTATTTATTCATAGACACACAGAGAGGCAGAGACACAGGGAGAGGGAGAAGCAGGCTCCATGCAGGGAGCCTGATGTGGGACTTGATCCCGGGTCTCCAGGATCACATCCCAGGCTGCAGGCAGCGCCAAACCACTGCGCTACCAGGGCTGCCCCAACAATTAGTCTTTTTTTTTTTTAATTTTTATTTATTTATGATAGTCATCACAGAGAGAGAGGCAGAGACACAGGCAGAGGGAGAAACAGGCTCCATGCACCGGGAGCCTGACGTGGGATTCGATCCCGGGTCTCCAGGATCGCGCCCTGGGCCAAAGGCAGGTGCTAAACCGCTGCACCACCCAGGGATCCCCTGGGCCAAAGGCAGGCGCCAAACCGCTGCGCCACCCAGGGATCCCCCAGCAGTCTTAATCATAGTTTTGAGACAGTGCCTATACGTGTCATACTTCTCTTAGTTTATATATATAATCATATTATGTATATATAAAATATTATTTTTTTTTAAATTTTTATTTATTTATGATAGTCACACAGAGAGAGAGAGAGGCAGAGACACAGGCAGAGGGAGAAGCAGGCTCCATGAACCGGGAGCCCAACGTGGGATTCGATCCCGGGTCTCCAGGATCGCACCCCGGGCCAAAGGCAGGCGCCAAACCGCTGCGCCACCCAGGGATCCCTATATAAAATATTATTTTATGAAAGAGTAAAACCCATGTTTTACTTCTGTAGCTTACTTCTTCTATGCAAACACAAACACTTATTTTTTTTTAAGATTTTATTTATTTATTCATGAGAGACACAGCGAGAGAGAGGCAGGCTCCATGCAGGGAGCCCAATGTGGGACTCGATCCTACGTTTTCAGGATCACATCCTGGGCCGAAGGCAGGCGCTCAACTGATGAGCCACCCAGGCATCCCACTTATGAACATATACCTTCCTCCTATTTGTTTACACAAACAGGAATATAGTATACCCATGGTTCAGTACTTTCCTCTTTTTGAAAGAGGATTTCAACTACCTCCGTTTTGATCTCAAACTTTCTAATTAAGTTCTTCCTTCCAGCTTATCTCTTTACACAGGCCAAAGACCCTGCAGGTGTATCTTGTGGTAGGAACCAAAACTACTCCCTCAAGCAGTAAGGATTGCTCTGAGCCAGCAAGTCCCCACCTCTAGACCATGATCCTTCTGGCCTTTACTGCCCACCTGCATGTATCCCTGACCTTTGTTCCACATTTACCTGGTGTAAACCTAGAGGTATTGTCAGTACTTCAGAGACCATCTTTGAGGCCACTGGTATTGGCCTTAGTGAAATAAATTCCTTTCTTGTTTGACCACCATTCATCTGTCTGCCTTTGGAGTTTGTCTGGGATGGGTGGTCAAACCTGGTCTGTTTGGGACCCTCAGAGCCATGTGCTCTTGCACTCTTGTGCCGCAGCTAAATTTTCACTATCTTGTCAATTCTTTCAAGAGAAAGTGAATGAAAGTCACAATTTTCCACAGAAAATGTGATTAGAACTTTAACAGATTTGAAAATAATACATGTCAAAAAAATACAGAAGTCATGTGTTTGAAGCTCTATTTTTATGAGGCTAAATTACAATTACATTATGCAATTAAAATTTGAGGTCAGAAGACTGAACCAATACTATGCTTCCCCTGATACCAAAAGCTAATAAAAATCATTTTATTCTGCCATTCTCAGTTCATATCAAGAAATGCAAGCTAACTTTAATCAAAAGCTTAAGGTTGGTGGGGTTTTCTTGTTACTTATACATATATCTGCAAACATTAGCATGTGAAGACTAGTTTCTTGTGATTACCTTCACCTTGGTTAGTAACAATGGTAGATAACTATAGATTATTAATATACCTTTATCTTTTTTACTTAACGGTCAACATGATACATAGTTTTGAGTGATAGTGCTCAGAAGTTTTGAGTAGTACCGGGTGATACTACTTCATGGTAATCTGCTACTTCCTTATAAATTCAAAATTTGATCATTTTCATTTGCTTTCTATTTAGAGAACCAGTATCTTTGTTTCCTTAACATTTTTTAATTTTTCCAGTTTTTAAAATTCATTTATTTGGTATAGAGAGAGAGCAAGAGAAAGCACAAGCAAGGGGGAACAGCAAGCAGAGGGAGAGGGAGAAGCAGGCTCCCCGCTGAGCAAGGACCCTGTTGCGGGGCTTGATTCCAGGACCCTGGGATGATAACCGGAGCCAAAGGCAGACACTTAACCGACTGAGCTACCCGGGTGCCCCAATTTTTCCAGGTTTATTGAGATATTATTCACTTACAACTGTAGCAGTCCATGGTGTATGATGTAATGATTTAATAATATATACATATGATTACCACAAAAATTTAGTTAACATCCATCATTCCATAGTTATACTTTTAAGATCTACTCTTAGCAACTTTAAAATATATAATACAGTATTGTTAACCATATTCACTATGATGTACATTATATTCCCAGAACTTTATCTTATAATTGGAAGTTTTTACCTTTTTGACCACCTTTACCCATTCTTTTCATTCCCCTGCCCTCCACCCGTTTCTCCCTCCTCTGGCAACCACCAATATGTTCAGTTTCTTTTTTTCAGATTCTACATACAAGTGAGGTAATGCAGTAATTATCTTTGTATGACTTATTTCACTTAGCATAATACCCTCAATGTCTATCCATGTTATCACAGCAGGATTTCCTTTCATGTGGCTGAGTAATATTCCAATATCTATGTCTAAATCTATTTATACCACATATTGCTTATTCATTTATCTTTCTTAGGTTGCTTCCATGTCTTGGCTGTTGTAATGCTACAGTGAACATGGGGGTGCAGATAGTGATTGTTTCCTTTAGACACATACTCAATGTAATGTATATAATGTAAAACCTAGAGCTAGAGGAAAACATAGGAGATCGTGACCTCATCTGTCTTTCATAGATAATAATCTCAAAAGCATGGCCCATAAAAAATTATTTTAAGTTTGATTTTATAAATATTGAAGACTTTTGGAGGCACCTGGGTGGCTCAGTCAGTTAAGCAACCGACTGACTTTCAGCTCAGGTCATGATTCCAGGGTCCTGGAATGGAGCCTCACATTGGGCTCCTTGCTCAGGGCAGAGTCGGCTGGATTCTCCATCTCTCTCTGACCCCCTCTTCTCTCTCTAATAAAATAAATCTTCAAAAAAATTGAAGACTTTTGCTCTTCAAAAGGCACCATTAAGAAGATGAAAAGCTGTACATCAAGAGAATGTGTTTGCAAATTATAAAGAACTTAAAACTATAAAAACTTAAATAATCCAATTTAAAAATGGAAAAAAATTTGAATAAAATTTTTTTTTATCAAAAAAAGATACATTAGTGGATAATAAGCACATGAAAATGATGAAAGATAGTTGGAAGGCAGGCAGGCAGGTACAAGCCCCCCAACCTCCACTCCCTGTCCCCTGCCCTAAGAGGAAACCACCCTTAAAAGGATTTTACCCCACCCTGGATGGAGCCCTCCACCCTTTCCCATGTGATAGATAGGTGACAAAAACCTGATAGGATGACAGGCACAGGAAGGGTTAATCAGATTTAAATAGCTTGCTTGGGGATCCCTGGGTAGGCTCAGCGGTTTAGTGCCTGCCTTTGGCCTGGGGCAGATCCTGGAGTCCTGGGATCAAGTCCCACACCGGGCTCTCACGTGGAGCCTACTTCTCCCTCTGCCTGTGTCTCTGCCTCCTTCTCTCTCTCTCTGTGTCTCTCATGGATGAATAAATAAAATCTTTAAAAAAAAATAAAATAAAACAGCCTACTAACAAGCCCATAAAAACTCCTAGACTGCAGCCCCAGTGGCGCAGCGGTTTAGAGTCGCCTGCAGCCCAGGGTGTGATCCTGGAGACCCGGGATCCAGTCCCACGTCGGGCTCCCTGTATGGGGCCTGCTTCTCCCTCTGCCTCTGTCTCTGCCTTTCTCTGTGTGTCTCTCATGAATAAATAAATAAAATCTTAAAAAAAAAAACCTAGACTTAGAAACTCTGGTGGTAACCCTCTGGGGTCCCCTCTCTTTCAGTCTGTACTATCATTCAATAAACCTTGCTTTGCTGCCTACCACTCTGTCTGGTCTACCTCGTCATTCTTAGGTGTGACCAAGAACCATGGGTACCAATGGAGAAAAAAAATCCTAAAACAAAAGGTGTTCAGCATCATTAGTATTTAGGGAAATGCAAATTAAAAACACAATGAGATACTACTATATGTCCACTAAAATGGCTGCAATAAAAAAAAATACACAATACCAAGTGTTGGCAAAGACACAGGGAGGTTGGAACCCTTATATGTTGCTGGTAGGAATATAAAATCTTTCAGCCACTTTGGAAAACAGTTTTAACAGTTTGACAGTTCTTAAAAGGTTAAACATAGACTTACCATTCAACCCAGTAGTTCCATTCTAGGTTTCTATTGATGAGAAATAGAAATGTATGTTCATCCTAACACCCGTACATGAATGTTCATGTCAGGGTTATTTATAATAGCCCCAAACTGGAAGCAATCCAAACATCCATCAACTGGTGAATGGATAAACCAAATATGATATATCCATATAATGGAAGATTATTTGATAAAAACGAACTTCTGTTACATACCTCACATGGGTGAACCTCAAACATGTTATTAAGTGGAAGAAACCAAATACAATGTGGAGGCTGAAAAAAATTAAGGCCATCCCAGCTAAAGTTTAGCATTAGCACAAGTACGGCCATCTTAGGCCCCTGTGAATAAGAGCTGAACTTTTACGGGAAAAACTGCAGAATGTCCTCAGCAGGGAATCCCATATCAGAAAGACAACAGAGACCACGCCAGTGGTAGAAAGTCCCATATTAGAATGAGAAAAGAGCTCAATGCCCTTGAAAGCCCCATATCAGAATGTAAACAGAACTTGAGAAATTTCTCCACCCCTTCTGAAAATCCCCTAGACCAGCCTATAAAAAACCCAGCTGTAACCCACTTCAGGGTCTAAGTCCCTGCTCTGCTGTGTCGGGTATACTTGGACCCAAGCTCGAGCTTGCTAATAAACCCTCGTGCGCTTGCATCGGTGTCGGCTCCTTGGTAGTTTCTCGGATTCGCAGTCTTGGGCACAACATACAAAAGACTACATAATTTTTTATTCCATTTATATGAAATTTTCAGAACTTACAAACCTATAGAGGCCAAAAGCGAACCAGTGGTTGCTTGGGGCTGGGAGAGTGGGGATTCACTGCATATAGCCCTAGGGAACTTGTTGAAATGATTGAAATGTTTTAGATCTGGATCTTGGTAATGGTTGTATAATAATCTATATTTACTAAGGAAATCATTGAATTATATAATTTAAAATGGTAAAAATTTTTAGTACCTAAATTATACCTATATAAAGCTGTTTAAAAAGAGATATACAAAAAATAAATAAAAATAAAAGAAATATACATTGTTATTAGGGTATAATGAGGCAAGCAGAACCAGTAGATTATACATATCCCCTATATTTATCCAGATGTATGTACTGAGAGATATATATAAGCTAATATATATATATATATATATATATTTAAAATTATTACAAGGAATTAGCTTACGTAGTTGTGGGAACTGGCTAAGCAAGTCCGAGATCTTAGGGCAGGCTGTCAGAAAGGGAAGATCCAGAGATGAGAGCAATTATAAACCTAGCGGCTGTTTATAGAGTCTGACTCAGTTCATGCCTAAACCTTTTCTTTAAAAGGATTTCCACTGATTGAGTCAGTCCCACCTAGATACTCTCCCTACTTTAACATCAATTTACTAGGATTTGAATTTCATTTACAAAGTCTCTTTATTGCAGCACCAGATTAGTGTTTAACTGAATAACTGAACTGTGAGAGGTTGTGGGTATGATACAAAAGACTTCTGTCTTCCCTTAAATCTAGTTTATAGTTTAGCCTAAGCAAGTGCTAGAAAACCATCATGTACTTATACCAGTATTTTGTTTTCTACAGAAAGATGGTTTACTTTTACAAGCAACGGGGATGTTTTAACTTGTTTATGCACTCACCCAAATGATGTTTTTAGAAGACCTATTATGTGGTAGACATAGGAATGTAACTTGTACTCTTTTTTTTATTTTTTATTTATTTTATGATAGTCACAGAGAGAGAGAGAGAAAGAGGCAGAGACACAGGCAGAGGGAGAAGCAGGCTCCATGCACCGGAAGCCCGATGTGGGATTCGATCCCGGGTCTCCAGAATCGCGCCCTGGGCCAAAGGCAGGCGCCAAACCGCTGCGCCACCCAGGGATCCCTGTAACTTGTACTCTTAAAAAAAATTCTTTACATGATGACTGGCACTTTATGTCAAATTGCTCAAATATTTGTTGAATGAATATACCATCAATACACCACCAGGACTTACTCATCCCCAATTTTATTTATGCACATATTTGTGTAGGCTATCATAGTTTAGATGGAGTATCCATTGTACAGCCTCTCAAAGCAGTTTCACATTTCTGTCTCTGAGCGTACCTGTAAAGTGACACACCTTAACCTTTTTGCCAAGGATTTCCTGAAGGAAAAGTAATATATAAACAAATACCAAATACAGAAAGAAGAAAAATTATGTTGCTGATTATTTAAGGGAAGTCGCCATGGGAACATTTGAAGAAGACTTTATCCTCCTCTGAGAGCGTTTACATAAATCTATTTTCCAACTCATCCAAGTTTCCAATATTGCAGTTTTCCATAACTTGAAGATCCGGATTCCCTGGACTTCTTCTAAGGGAAAGCAGTTAGGTTAAAAACAAAACAAAACAAAAACCTCATTCCTCCACCCTCCGTTCCTAATGGATTAGTAATGAATTGAGTAATGAGTTACTGCGACAGGTAATCCTAATCTGCCGCTCGCAGCTCAGCAACTGCCTCTCCAGGCAACGTCTACCGGGTCTCTCCAGCCGCTACCGGGACAGTTTCCATGGAGACAACTTTGTTTATACACGGCAGGCGGACAGCCCAGCTCGTCGGGAGCGGTGGGATTCCCGAGGTTTCACCCCTCGTGTCCCTTCTTCCTTTCGCCAGAGGAGAAGCTAACTGAACCTTTCCCTCTCTGCGCAGCCGGGAGTAGTGAAAGGCAATCAGATAGGTACTTCCTTGACTTCAGTTTTTTTCTCACTCCTCTCCCAGAGTCTGAGATCTCTAACTGGGTGTCGGCAGAAATACTCTTTTTCAAGGCAAGGCTCTTCCAATTTCTGCGGGCTTCCGCGACGAACGCAGTTGGTATCACAGTTAATTATTCATTTAAATGACATTTTAGACTTTCTATGCAAAAAGTATGCCTATTTTTGGCTTGATCATTGTATCACTTCCTAGGAAGGTAGCAAGACTAAGTAAGGTACAATATTGGTGTTTAAAAATGTTAATGGTGTCAAACATCAGCTTTTCTGGGAACAGGGTTATACCTCAACAACTGGATTTTATTGTTGTGGTGGTAGTGGTGGTTTGGATTTTAAGGAAAAATGTGAACCCAGAATTTTAGGACTTGTAGGGGTATTTAGAGGGCATCTAATCCAGTTCCTTAACTTCATCCATGGGAAAACTGAAACCCTAACTGGGAAGTGACTGGTTTCATTTCTTCAAAGCAAGTGGGATGTAGACCTGTAATAAGAATCCCTGCCCAAACCTCAACTGTCATTCTTTAGACTAATATCATACTTGGGAAGAAGATCTCAAGAATCTGGAATTTTTGGTACTGATAGCTAAGATATTGTTATAAGTATATTGAGGCTAACATTTACAATAAGGGTTTTATGGGCTTTTTCTCCTCATAGTATAAAATATTTTAATCTTCAGGAGATCAACATGTCAGATACAAACAAAGCTGCCATCGCAGCAGAAAAGGAGGCTCTGAATTTGAAGTTACCTCCCATTGTGCGCCCCCCTGAAGACATAGGTGTTGACACATCAGCACAAAGTAAATTGCTGAGTTACAGAAGATCTAAGGAGCAGCAGAAGACAATTAATCAGTTAGTGTAAGTAGCATATTGGAAATAAATCTTTTATGGAGTTGAAGTGAAATGATTAGTGTTCATAGTCTCATGAAAAAACTTTAACTATGTAGGTTGTTCATGGGCAAAATACCATTTTCAAGTTCAATTAGGGAAACAAAAAAAGTAATCACCTTAATAAAAGTTACATATCACTATATATATGTTATATGTCACTATATATATAGATATATGTGTCTATATATGTCACTATATCTATAGTTAATATAGTGCTTATGCTAATCACTGCTTACTCTAAGCATTGTTTTTATCACTTCACCTGTACTTCTCACAACTATCCTCTATGATGGGTACTATTCTTATCTCTATTTTTAAAAAAGATTTTATTTATTTATTCATCAGTGACACACAGAGAGAGAGAGAGGCAGAGACGTAGGCAGAGGGAGAAGCAGGCTCCCTGTGGGAACCCTGATGCAGGACTCAATCCTAGGACCCTGGGATTGTGCCTTGAGCCAAAAGCAGATGCTCAACCACTGAGCCACCCAGGTGCTCCTCTCCTCTATTTTATAAATGTAGGTTTACTCAATGGTTTAGTATACTTAGAGATTAAAGAAATGCCTTAGGAATTACATATTGTTTTTACTCCAAAACCTTTCATAATCTCACATTGTTATGTTGAACTACTTGCAGTTCCATGAATATATTCTATTTTTCACAGTTTGGTGAAAAATAAATTTCATAATTACTCCCTGCAGTTTTCTTCACTTAAAAGTACTTGCCTGAATATTTATACTAGTTCTTCAAGGCTTAGTTTTTTTTTAATTTTTATTTATGATAGTCACAGAGAGAGAGAGAGAGAGAGAGAGAGAGAGAGGCAGAGACACAGGCAGAGGGAGAAGCAGGCTCCATGCAACGGGAGCCCGACGTGGGATTCGATCCCAGGTCTCCAGGATCGCGCCCTGGGCCAAAGGCAGGCGCTAAACCACTGCGCCACCCAGGGATCCCCAAGGCTTAGTTTTTGGATCACCTTCTCTAGAAAGTCTTCTCCTAATGCCCTTCGTACAGCTTTAGCTTTTTCTTTATATTTCTCTTACATCAGTTTATTTAGCAATATTACCTACCAACTGTTAAACAGACACTGTACTTGTTACTAGGGAGACCAAAGATATTACAACAGAAGGGATCGTGTCTTTATATTCTGGTAGGAAAGACAGATAGTGGACATTTAAAAACAAATAATCAAAAAGAGTATGTTAGCCTTTTAGTAGTAATGGATACTATGATGATATAAGATTGTGGGGTAGAGAGTGATGGGGAAGTTGTCTCAAGTAACATCACAGGAAAATCCTATGGAGATGATATTTAAGTAGAAATCTAAAGAGTAAGAAGCTGAAGTGTAGGGGTGGTTTAGTCAGTTAAACATCTGCCTTTGGCTCAGGTCTTGATCCTGGAGTCCTGGGATTGAGCCCTGGGTTGGGCTCCCTGTTCAGTGGGGAGCCTGCTTCTCTCTCTCCTTCTGCCATTCCCCCTGCTTGAATGCATTCCCTCTTTCTCTAGGTCAAATAAATAAATAAAATCTTAAAAAAAAAAGAGTAAGAAGCTTTTCATTTAAATAAACATGGGAATAGCTCTCTAGCAAAGGGGATAACAAGTGTTGAAAGCCCAGAATATGAATGCTTTTGTGTGTTCTAGGAGCTGACAAAGGCCAGTGGAGCCTGGGGAAGAGTGGTGTATCAGGTGAAGGTGGACAGAAAGTGAGAGTGAAAGGGTTTTTAAGCCATGCTAATGAAGGGCAGAGTGTGAATGGCTTTTTAAGACATGATAATGAATCCAGATTCCACTTTAAGTACAATGAAGGCCAACAAAATGTTTTAAACTAGGACAAGACATGAAATTCAACTTACATTTAAAAATATCATTCTGGCTATTAAGAATAGACTGAAGTGGAAGGAAGAGGGCAAGAGCAGAGGGAAACAAGGAGACCAGGTAGGATGATTTTGTAGTAACATAGGTGAGAGCTTTCAGTGGCTTGAATAAGTCTGGAGACAGTGGAGGAGAGAATTAGATTTATAGGGGATAGGTTTGTCTTTTTTTTTTAAGATTTATTTATTTATTTAGAGAGAGAGAGAGAGAGAGAAAGGCAGAGACACAGGCAGAGGGAGAAGCAGGCTCCATGCAGGAAGCCCAATGTGGGACTTGATCCCGGGTCTCCAGGATCACACCCCGGGCTGCAGGAGGTGCCAAACCGCTTTGCCATTGGGGCTGCCCAGGGGATAGGTTTGGATCCAGAATCAGTAGGACTTGCTATTGGATTGGCTTTGGTAACAAGGTGAATGGTAGGGTCTATAGACAATCAGAAGTCCAGGAGATGGGGGAGGTAAGTTTTGAAGGTTAGGTACTTATCTGACATCTAAGGGAAAATATGTTAAGTAGGCAGCTGGATATATAAGAGAAGAGGTTTAGGCTAAAGATACAAATTTGGGAGTCAGCAGAATGTGGACAATTGTTAAAGCTATGAGGAATAGTTCAAATCACCTAGAGATGGTAAAAATTGAGAGGAGAAGATAGCTCAGGACTAAGCCTTTGGGAATTATAATTATTTATTTTTTAAAGATTTTATTTATGAATGAGAGAGAGAGAGAGAAGGAGGAGCAGAGAGAGAGGGACAAGGAGACTTCAAGCTGAATTTGGAGCCCAATGCAGGGCTTGATCCCACAACCCTGGGCTGAAATCAAGAGTCAAATGCCCAACTGACTGAACCACACAGGCGCCCCAGAAATGATAATATTTAGATGTTGGGTACAGAAGGGTCAATCAGCAAATAGATCGAGGAAGTGTGACTTTCTCAACAACGTGGTATATTATTGTGTCTTTGTTGCTATTCTCTTCCAGTAACTTTGGCATACTTAAAGGCAGATCTCTCAACACAAAGCACAGTATCTGGCATGTTATTGTTGGTGAATTGAATGAGTGAATAAAGGAATTTTTTAAAGAGGAACCTAACTCTTGTGCTTTCTACAGATGTTTAAGTAGTACCTTTCTCATTTGGGTGCTTAATAAAAAATAGTTTCAGAATTACCTGAAGCATAGTGCTGTATTAATACTGAGATAAGAATTGCCATGTGTTTATTTAGGATAAATGCATTTGCAATGAAAGATTTTTATACCAGAAACACATTTTTTCTGGATGACTGTGGATTTTGTGATTCTCTGGTCTTACTGATCTACCTATTAGGCAATAGGAATGTAGATTTCCCTGTTTCAAAGTCTGTTAATAGAGAGAGCTCCAGGACTGAGGTAGGATGTAAGGTGTCCTGGGCAGAACTGGGCCCCTTCTGTGACCAGTGCCTGGGAACAGTTGTCTGAGGAAAAAAAAATTATTTTGTAGCTTCTGGAGTCCCAGGAATGAGTCACTTCTTCCTTGACCACTATCTCCTTCTTGATTCAGACCAACCTTTCTCTCCTTCACTTCATGTGGTCTCTCACACAGTTGCTTTGAAATTATACAATTTTTGTTTATTTGTTTTTGACTGTCAACACACAAAGCAAAAACAAGGAACAAAAAGGTTCACTTTTATATTCTTCCCAGCTCTTTTTATTTATAACCGGTAGGAGAAAACACACTCCAGGAAATTTTTGCTATCTTAAAGGGTAGCTTTATATATAAAGAGCTCAAGGAGGTCAAGCATATTTTTGTTGGGATAATTACAGTGCAAGTTGGCTGTAGCTAGCATACCATACTACCATACTAGCATACCAAAGTATGAGGCAAATTCCTTGAAAGTGTGGATCAGCGAGAGCTAGGCTATTCAGGGAAATAATGACAGATGAAAGGAAGTCTGGCTGGGGCCTTGATGATTCACAAAGAAAAAAGGAAGGAGGATATTCCAGTCACATTTTCTACTTTATGTGAAAAAGCATTTGGAATTTTAGTTTAGTCAGGCTCAATAAGAGTCAACATGGAAATGAGACTACTCAAAGCTAATTCAGGTGTGCCTGGCTGGCTCAATAGAGCTTGGGACGCTTGATCTTGTGGTCAAGAGTTCAAGCTCCACATTGGGCTTAGAGCCTACTTAAAAAAAAATCGAGTTTCATGTTAGACTGCTTTGATAAATGTAAAATGTCTAGAATGCATGATAGAAAATTTTCGCTCTGCACTGATTAAACAACATCTGGTATTCTAGGGTCACACTTTAAGAGGTATGTTGATAAACCATAATAGGCATGGAAGAGAGAGGAATTTTGAAAAACTATCTCATTTGAAGGAGGCTGATCTGCTTAACGAGTAAGAGTATAGACTGGCATCAGACTGGCCTGAGTTCATATCCTGTCTCTGCAGCTTATCAGCCATGCGTGAATTTGGCAAGTTAAGTAACTTTGCTTATCTTCATCTTTCTGTCTGTAAGATGGAGATAAGAATAGTGCTATTGTCAGGATTTTTGTGGGAGTTAAATGAGATCTATGCACTTAAGGTCTTAAGTCAATGCCTAAAACATAATAAGCTCACCACAAGTGGTAACTTTTATTGACAAATAGTTGAAAGAACTGGATAGGTATCATTAAGTTTCAGAAGGGTAACAGAAAAAGAATATGACTTTTTGTATATAGCTCTGGAGAACAAAAGTTACAAGGATATAACTCAATATAAAAATTCTGTTTCTAAGGATATAGGCCAGGGCACTTGGGTGGCTTAGTTGGTTAAGCATCTGCCCTTGAATCACGTCATGATCCTGGGGTCATGGGATTGAGCCCCGCATTGGGCTCCCTGCTCAGCAGGGAACTTGCTTCTCCCTCTCCCCATCTGTTTGTGCTCTCTCTCGCTATATCTCTCTCTCTCCCTCAAATAAATAAATAAAATCTTAAAAAAAAAACAAGAATATAGTTAGCTGACAGTAAATTGGTCTACCTCAGAAAGTGATGAATATCATCCCCTTTACTCATCTCTGGGTACAACTTGATATTTTTGAGAGTATTCATGCATCAAATAAGGTACTGAATTAGATACACAAGATTTTTTTCCAAATCCACAGGTACTTATGGACCTTGGTACAACTAAGTGTTGTAGTTAGAGCAGTGAGCAAAACAGACATGGCCTTTGTCTCTCTGGAACTTAACCATCTATGCTTTTATGGTTTTGGTGGCCATCTTTTCTTTGAAATTTCTTTTGGTTCTCCTGCCTCTCTGACCACATCTCTTTTTCCTCCTTCAATTGTGTTTTTTTCTTATTCTTGTCAAGGTTGGCATCCTCCAATCTTCCTTTTCAGGTCTCTTCTTTTCCTTGTATACTCTCTGCTTTGGCCATCTCCCCCAGTGTACCTTTGCAAACTGATGGATTTATCTTCCTACAAATGTTTCCATGCTCAAAAACGCTCAGCAATTCTCCATTGTTATTGAATTAAAAAAAAAACCCTGCTCTTTGAGGCCCTTAGTTGGATATTCCAGTCTATTTCTACAAATTAATTTCCATTTGGTCCCATAACCAATGAGCATATTGGACAATTCCCTACTACTCCCTATTTTTTCCTTTGATCATTTCCTTGACTTCCTGTTCCTCAGGAGAGTCTTGTTTGTTCAGATCTATCTACCCAGGAAAACTACATCTTCACCTGAAATCCCCTCCTCTATTTAAACTCATCGTAAATGCTAACTTTTTCATGTAGCCTTTATAGACACCTCCAGGTCGAAGTGAACTTGTTCCTTCCTCTGAACCATCAGTGTCCCATAAAAGGCATATGGTACCTGTTTTTATCTCCTCACCCTTTCAGCTTATCAATTCCTTGAGGTTTGTTGCTGTTATATTTTTAATAAAACCTAGAGGGGATCCTTGCATGTTTCAGTGGTTGAATGTCTTCGGCTTAGGGCATGATCCTGGGGTCCTGGGATCGAGTGCCACATTGGGTTCCCCATGGGGAGCCTGCTTCTCCCTCTGCCTATGTCTTTGCCTCTCTCTCTGCGTCTCTCATGAATGAATAAAATATGTGACAGATGGATTAGATGATATAACTTTATTTTATGGATGATAAATTCCTATGTTCAAATTGTTAAAAATTTTTTAAAAAGATTTTATTTATTTTTTTGAGAAAGAGAGAGAGAGAGAGAACATAAGCAGGGGGAGGAGCAGAAAGAGAGGCAGACTCCCTACTGAATAGAGAACCCGCTGACACGGGGCTCTATCCCAAGACCCTGGGATCATGACCTGAGCCAAAGGCAAATGCTTAGCCCACTGAGCCACCCAGGCCACCCTCTGTTCAAACTATTTATCAAGTACCTACTATGTGACCAAGTACTGTTCTGAGCATTAGGGGCAAGGCAATGAATAAAATAGTCTACAACATATAATATGTCAAATGATGGTAAGTTCTATGAGGCAGGGTAAGTAAGGACAAAAAGGTTGGATAGTGAAGGAAGTGCTACTTAATATAAGGGGTAAGCAAAGGGGAATGCCTGGGTGGCTCAGAGGTTGAACATCTGTCTGCCTTTGGCTCAGGGCGTGATCCTGGAGTCCTGGAATCAAGTCCCACATCGGGCTCCCTACATGGATCCTGCTTCTCCCTCTGCCTGTGTCTCTGCCTCTCTCTCTCTCTCTCTCTCTCTCTGTCTCTCATGAATAAATAAATAAAGTCTTTAAAAAAAAGGGGGGGGCCTGGACGCCACCGAGTAAGCATCGTTAAAGTCTCCCCTCCCACCGCTGTCATGTCTAAGTCAGAGTCTCCCAAAGAGCCCGAGCAGCTGCGGAAGCTCTTCATCGGAGGTTTGAGCTTCGAAACAACCGATGAGAGTCTGAGGAGCCGTTTTGAGCAATGGGGGACGCTTACGGACTGTGTGGTAATGAGAGACCCCAACACCAAGTGCTCCAGAGGCTTTGGGTTCGTCACGTAGCCACCGTGGAGGAGGTGGACGCGGCCAGGAACGCCCGGCCGCACAAGGTGGATGGAAGCGTCGTGGAACCAAAGAGGGCTGTCCCCCGAGAAGATTCTCAAAGACCCGGTGCCCACTTAACTGTGAAAAAGATTTTTGTCGGTGGCATAAAAGAAGACACTGAAGAACATCATCTAAGAGATTATTTTGAACAGTATGGGAAAATTGAAGTGATTGAGATCATGACTGACGGAGGCAGTGGCAAAAAGAGAGGTTTTGCTTTTGTGACCTTTGACGACCTTGACTCTGTAGCCAAGATTGTCATTCAAAAATACCATACTGTGAATGGCCACAACTGTGAAGTAAGGAAAGCCCTATGGAAGCAAGAGATGGATAGTGCTTCGACCAGCCAAAGAGGCCGAAGTGGTTCTGGAAACTTTGGTGGTGGTCGTGGAGGTGGTTTTGATGGGAAAGACAACTTTGGTCATGGAGGGAACTTCAGTGGTCGAGGTGGCTTCGGTGGCAGTCGAGGTGGTGGTGGATACGGTGGCAGTGGGGATGGCTATAATGGATTTGGTAATGACGGAAGCAACTTTGGAGGTGGCGGAAGCTGTAACGATTTTGGCAATTACAACAATCAATCCTCAAATTTTGGACCCATGAAAGGAGGAAATTTTGGAGGCAGAAGCTCTGGCCCCTATGGTGGTGGAGGCCAATACTTTGCCAAACCACGAAACCAAGGTGGCTACGGTGGTTCCAGCAGCAGCAGCAGCTATGGCAGTGGCAGAAGGTTTTAATTACTGCCAGGAAACAAAGCTTAGCAGGAGAGGAGAGCCAGAGAAGTGACAGGGAAGCTACAGGTTACAACAGATTTGTGAACTCAGCCAAGCACAGTGGTGGCAGGGCCTAGCTGCTACAAAGAAGACATGTTTTAGACAATACTCATGTGTATGGGCAAAAAACTCGAGGACTGTATTTGTGACTAATTGTATAACAGGTTATTTTAGTTTCTGTTCTGTGGAAAGTGTAAAGCATTCCAACAAAGGGTTTTAATGTAGTTTTTTTTTTTTTGCACCCATGCTGTTGATTGCTAAATGTAATAGTCTGATCATGACGCTGAATAAATGTGTCTTTTAAAAAAAAAAAGGGGGGGGGTAAGCTAAGCCTTCTCTGACAAGGTGACTTTTGAATGGGGACAATACATATGAGGGCCTACTAGGCATCAGGATTAAATTAAAATTTGTAAGTTTGAATTGAAAAAAATTTGATTTTTATTTTTAGTCTTATTCATTTACAGTACATAATTTGAAAATTAAAGTCTCGGGACACCTGGGTGTCTCAGCAATTGAGCGTCTGCCTTTGACTCAGGGCGTGATCCCAGGTCTGGGGATCCTGTCCTGCATTGGGCTCTCTGCAAGGAGGCTGTTTCTCCCTCCATGTCTCTGCTTTTCTCTCTGTGTCTCTCATGAATAAATATATAAAATCTTTAAAAAAAAAGAGAAAATTTAAGTCTCATTGATAATGACTATTGGGATTTGTTTCTTACAGAAAATTCAGTAAGATAAAGAAGTCTTGAGTATCTCTTCCATAAGTATAATTGAAAAGATGTTCAAATTGTAATATTTTATTATTGTTATTATTTAAGTAAACTCTACCCCCAATGTGGGACTTGAACTTATGACCCCAAGGTCAAGACTCAGCCAGGCACCCCCAAATTGTAATATTTTATTTTTTTTTTAATTTTTATTTATTTATGATAGTCACAGAGAGAGAGAGAGAGAGAGGCAGAGACATAGGCAGAGGGGGAAGCAGGCTCCATGCACCGGGAGCCCGATGTGGGACTCGATCCCGGGTCTCCAGGGTCGCGCCCTGGGCCAAAAGCAGGCACTAAACCACTGCGCCACCCAGGAATCCCATATTTTAATAATATATCCTAATGTTGTCTTCAAGAGAGGTAGACATTTTTTATAACTATAAATAGTTTATAACTATAAACTATTTTTAAAACCATAATCCAGAATTGATGGAGCCAAAAGAAGTTTAGACAAAGCACTGGATAAAAGAACACCTCCAACACCAGAGCCAGATTATCCTCCAACTGTAAGTTTATGTTGTCTCTTTGAAAAGAGACAACAGAGTCCTTTTTTATCCTTCTACACTTTTAATTTCTAATTATCTTAAGTTGATCTCCATATAACTAGTATTTTTAAGAGAATAATACACATAATACATACATTTACATTACTTATTTAAAAAATTTTTCCTCCTTGATTTAATTATGTCTTATTTGTTTGCTTTTGACAGATGACCAGTGAAATTAAAAAGAAAGGAGTGAGTTCAATTTTTTTATATTTCTTGTTTTGAAAATGTTCAAAGAAATTATTACAAAGTAGTTCCCTCTAAGACAACCTGCTAATAAGACCCATTCTAGAAGAAGAAATTTAGAACTAAGATTTTCATTTTTATTAGCCAAAGGAATAAACATTCCATGGATGACAATATGGGTTTTAAGAATTATATTTTTGTTGCCATTTATTTTTTTTTAATTTTTTTTTTTTTTTATTTATGATAGTCACACAGAGAGAGAGAGAGAGAGAGGCAGAGACATAGGCAGAGGGAGAAGCAGGCTCCATGCACCGGGAGCCCAACGTGGGATTCGATTCCGGGTCTCCAGGATCGCGCCCTGGGCCAAAGGCAGGCGCCAAACCACTGCGCCACCCAGGGATCCCTTTGTTGCCATTTATTATCTGAAGATTAGTTGTAAAGGTTTTAGTTCTTATTCCAGAAACTGGAAAAAATTTTTTAAAGTTGCAATTATAAAGGAAATGCATTTCCCTTTTCACTGTTCTAGTATTGATGTAATAATGATTACTTACTGAGAATCTATAGGGTGCTAGCCACATGCTAGATGCTTGATTTTTTAATAATGGCGCTGACTGCATGGATGACAACGTGAGCATGTGGTGTGATTGGTCGGAAGATGAGAGCACAACATTTATTGCACAGCAAAGCATAAGGAAACCTATGGAGCTGGCCCCACAAAACAGAAATTCATACAGCATATTCCCAGACAGGAGTACTTTCCAAGTCTCTTCAACTTCCCTTTGGAGATAGAGGGCTCAGGACACATCCCTGTATTGAGGATCTGTGGGAGAATCTAATTTTAGCTACTCCAAGTTTCCTTCTCTTCTCTCTTCTCTTTTCTCCCTTCCCTTCTCTTCCCTTCCCTTCCCTTCTCTTCCTTTCCCTTCTCCTTCCTTCCTTCCTTCCTTCCTTCCTTCCTTCCTTCCTTCCTTCCTTCCTCCTTTCCTTCTTTCCTCTTCTTCCTTTGCCTTCTACCCTCCCAACTTTTCTGAAGACTTTGGCTGTGTATATTTGCTCTTTACTAGATATAAGAACTAATACAAAACATTCATAAGTGTTTCTCATGAGACCAGGTGAATTGTGTATGTGCTTAGCATCCTCACTCACTCTTCATCCACAATTCTTGCCTACTAGTGTCTTACAATCTAAAATATGTAACCAGGCATGAAACAGTCATTCACTCCTGAGCCCACTGCTTTTGGTAATCTGGCATGTAGGAACTCCACTTCTTCATCATTAATTCACCAGTGACCACTAATGCCAAATCCAAGGCATTTTTTAAAAAAGATTTTATTTGTTTATTCATAGAGACACACAGAGAGAGGCAGAGACATAGGCAAAGGGAGAAGCAGACTTCCTGCAGGGAGCCTGATGCTGGACTTGATCCCGGACCCTGAACCCTGGGATCACAACTTGAGCCAAAGGCTCAACACTGAGCCACCCAGGTGCCCTTGGCCTGCTAGGTCAATGTGCAGTTTTGGTAGCTCTCACAAAATTTCTCTCCAAAAAGATAATGACAATACGCATTCCTAGTTGTAATATGTGGGAGTACTTCTTCCCCATAGTCTCACCATAGAATGTGGGGGTCATGTTTTTTACTTCTTCAGGTGACATATGGCATCTCAGAATGGTTTAAATATGCTTTTCTTAATTATGAGTAGGATTAAATATTTATCATAGAGTTAAGGACCATTTTTATAATATTTTTATTGCAAAATGTTGCATATTTTCTGCCTATTTTTCTATTGGGTTTTGGTCTTATTTTCTCTTAAATTGGAATCTAGTAAAATACAACATAAAATTTACCATCTTAACCATTTTTAAGTGTACAGTGAAGTAGTGTTTCTTCATATAGTTGTGTAATTAATCTCTAGAACTTTTCATCTTGCAAAACTGAAATTTTGCTCACTAAACAACTCTCCATTTCTCTCTTCCCTCAGTTCCTAGCAGCTACCATTCTATTATCTATTTCTATGAATTTGACTACACTTACTCAGAAGTGAAATCATATATTTGTTTTTTTGTCATAGGCTTATGTCATTTCACATAAAGTCTCCAAATTTCATCTATCCTTTACATTTTCTTTTTTTTTTAATTTTTAAATTTATTTATGATAGTCACAGAGAGAGAGGCAGACACACAGGCAGAGGGAGAAGCAGGCTCCATGCACCGGGAGCCTGATGTGGGATTCGATCCCGGGTCTCCAGGATCGCGCCCTGGGCCAAAGGCAGGCGCCAAACTGCTGCGCCACCCAGGGATCCCTATCCTTTACATTTTCAAGCATTCTTTATACTTTGAGTTACATGTTGCAAAATTTTCCTCCCAGATTGTCAGTTGTCTTTTGATTGTTTTTATTGAGTTGTTTTGCCATGCAAACATTTTAAGTTTTTTAAAGATTTTATTTCCTTATTCATGAGAGACACACAGAGAGAGGCAGAGACATAGGCAGAGGGAGAACCAGGCTCCATGCAGGGAGCCCGATGCGGAACTCAATCCCAGGACTCTAGGATCACTCCCCGGGGTTAAGGCAGGTGCTAAACCGTTGAGCCACCCAGCGTTCTCCCACATTTTAATTTTTATGTAGTCAGTATTTGTCAGTCATTTTTTCTTTTTTATAACTGGATCTTGAATCATAATTAGAAAGTTTCCCCCTACACTCAATTACAGCAGAATTTATCAATTTTTTGGTCTTTCATTATTTAATTTAAATTCTTCATCTACTTGGGGTTTACTTTTTTGTATGGTGGAAGGTATGGATTAATTTTTATCTTTTTCCAAATGGCTAGCCAGTTGTCCCAGAACTGTTTTTTAAAATCTTCATCTTTGCTTCACTGATTTGAGATGCTATGCTTATCATATGCTAAAATTTCCTACATACTGGGTCTATTTCTGGACTTTCTTTTTTTCCCTGCTAGTCTGTCTACCCAGGCTCCTGTACCACACTGTTTTTTTTTTTTAAAGATTTACTTGCTTATTTATTCAGAGAGAGAGAGAGGCAGAGACACAGGCAGAAGGAGAAGCAGGCTCCATGCAGTGAGCCAGACGCAGGACTGGATCCCGGGTCTCCAGGATCACGCCTCCGGCCGTAGGCGGAGCTAAACCGCTGCGCCACTGGGGCTGCCCTACCACACTGTTTTAATTAGAGAGACCTTATAATATGTTTTAATGTTTCCTAGGGCTGGTCCTCCCTTGTAGACATTTTTTCTCAGGGATTTCTTGGCTATTCTCACATGTTTATTTTTACAGGATGTTTAAGTTAAACATGTTTAAGTTAAAGAATTTTTTAGCTATTCTCACATGTTTATTTTTATAGGATGTTTAAGTTAAACATGTTTAAGTTAAACAAAGAATCTTTGTTTTGCCTTGAGAAAATGAAAAGTATACAAAGAACATTACTTTTGCCAATAACTCATCATAAATAAAGAAAAATGTAAATTGGTTTCTTTGAAAAGACAGAGCAAAATGTTTTTCCTGCCCAGACACCTGACCTCCAGTGAATTTATAGTAAATACATCAGGACTCTAGAGAGCATGATTTACTCTCCTAGGTATTAAAAGCTGAAGGATTGCATTTTGCATCTAGTTCATTCATGATTCTTCTACAAAGCCCCTTTTATGACGTATATGATATATCATCTGCTAGAAAGTCTTGTGTTCATTTTGGCTGCCACCACCTAAGGGTCCAGTGGGAAGAACCTCTAGACTTGTCACCCTGCCTTCACTTCCCTGGCAGGGCTCCCTTCTCCAGCTCTGACTGCTTTCACCCAGGATACAGAGCCCTTGTGATCACAGGTTATCCAGTGTAACAGTAAAATGAAACGCAGGGACATGAGCTGTATATTGTTGCTGTCCATCGAAAGTGGAGGTCTAGACTGCTTAGAGCCCTTTGCCCAACTAAAAGGTCCTAAAGAATCCCTTTCTCCTCTTCCAATTCCTGTTACTCTCTAGATTTCCCTATTTGAATCCTTGGAGACTATGAACTTCTGTTTGGTCCCCCATCCCAGGCCCTCCATTCCCTTTAGTTAGTCCCCTTTCTTACTCTCTGGGAAACCAGGGTCCTTTTCTGCTTGCCTCCAGTGTGCCTACATCAATTTGTTTTTGTGATCATCTCACACTATCCTGGAGGTGACCAATTGGTTCTTACTCAACTCAGTTGCCTCCCTCCAGATTAAATTAAATTAAATTCTAGTCAGTTCTGTTCCTGCCCCTCTCTGTTTCTCCTAGTTTCATTTAGCTGTTACCTTTCTGCTCTTTTCCATACCCTATAGTGTTTTCTCCTTTTCTTTTTTTTTTAACCATTTATCTGTTCTTCTTTCAAACCACACACATTTTACCCACAAGAAAGTCTTATTTTTTCCCTAGATGAGACATTATTTATGTTTTGTTTTACAATAATGTATTCCTATTCAGAGAGTCCCAACAAGCTGGTATGGTAAATTCATAGTACACTCTTAAATATTAAAGCCTAATTCAGGTTGCTTGGATGGCTCAGCAGTTGAGCGTCTGCCTTCCACTCAGGTCATGATCCTGGGGTCCTGGGATTGAGTCCTGCATTGGGTTCCCCATGGGGAACCTGCTTCTCCCTCTGCCTATGTCTCTGCCTCTCTCTCTTTGTGTCTCTCATGAATAAATAAATAAAACCTTACAAAAAGATAAAGACAACTACTTAATTCATTTCTATTGCATATTTAAGATACTGATGAATCTGCATTTAGACATGTTTTAATACAGAAAACCTTAGATTCCAGCCCTGGTTTGAGTGAAGAGCTTTTGACAAGATTAGTTTTCTCAAGTATAAAATGCAGATTTGGGCTAGAAAGAACCACCCTGGTAATATTTTAAATTAGCTTGATTAAATATTCTAAAATATTTAATAATATTCACTCATAATTTATTGTTATTATTTCCTGTTATTCTTTGTTATTTCATCAATTGTGTACCTTTGTGCTTGGTAATTTCTGATTGTTTAACGGATTAATGCTAAATGTTTCAATGTTTGAATGGATAACACATGGGCACACCCAGCTTCCCTAGCCCACACTTCAGTCCCAATTTCCAATTCTCATTCATTCAATAAATATATATTAAGCACATTAAAAAAAAGTGGTTTCTTCTGGACCACTCTCTTGCACCATACACAAAGATAAACTCAAAATAGATGAAAGATCTAAATGTGAGACAAGATTCCATCAAAATCCCAGAGGAGAACTCAGGCAACACCCTTTTTGAACTTGGCCACAGTAACCGGAGAAGGACAAACAGTGTATGTTCTCATTCATTTGGGGAATATGAATAATAGTGAAAGGGAATATAAGGGAAGGGAGAAGAAATGTGTGAGAAATATCAGAAAGGGAGACAGAACATAAAGACTTCTAACTCTGGGAAATGAACTAGGGGTGGTGGAGGGGGAGGAGGGCGGGGGGTGGGGGTGACTGGGTGACGGGCACTGAGGGGTACACTTGACTGGATGAGCACTGGGTGTTATTCTGTATGTTGGTAAATTGAACACCAATAAAAATTAATTTATAAAATTAAAAAAAAAACAAAAAACAAACAAAAAAAAAGTGGTTTCTTTTTAGGTCATACTTTTGGGTAAAATGTTTTTATTCTGAAGACGTTATTTTTCAGAATTCTTCTATTCTGAAAAAAAATGTTGTCTTGACTAGACAGAGCTCAGGAGTTACACTGAAATACTACACTATTGAGAAGACTTAATTTTTTCTTATTATATTCCCAGTTCAACTATATTTATTTAAAGCAATGTGTAGAAAGCAGTCCTATAGTACCTATTCAGCAGGAATGGCTGGATCACATGTTAATGCTGATACCTCAGTCTTTAAAGGAAGGGAAAGAAAGAGAAGGACTCGTGGAAAGTCTCATAAATGAGGTGTCAAGTGACTTTGAAAAAAGCATGAAGAGGTATCTGGGTAAGTGGCATTTAACTCACGCCAAGCTTCTTTTACTTTTGTTTCCCATCCCTCCAATCAAAAGTAGAAATATGAATAATGAACATTTATGTATTTAGCTATATGTATTTCTTAGATATTTTTTAAAGTTTTTATTTTGAGGGGCACCTGGTTGGCTCAGTCACTAGAGCATGCAACTCTTGATCCTGGGGTATAGGTTCAAACCTCACTTTGGGTGTAGATATTACTTTAAAAATGTAATCTACTTTTATTTTTATTTTTTTAAGATTTTATTTATTCATGAGAGACACACAGAGAGAGATAGAGACACAGGCAGAGGGAGAAGCAGGCTCCAGGCAGGGAGCCCAATGTGGGACTGGGTTCCGGAACTCCAGAATCACTCCCTGAGTTGAAGGCAGACGCTCAACCACTGAGCCACCCAGGCATCCCAAATGAAATCTACTTTTAAAAAAGTTTTTATTTTGCGCTTATTATCTAGCCAAAATCTTTGTCATTCAAGGGAACTTTGTGTAATTTTTATGTGCCTTGTTAGCTAATAGCCTTTTGATTTTTTCTCTTTGTCTTTATGGCTGTAGTTATACTGCTTACAAAAATATTACCGTATTTAGGGAGATTTATTAAGGACTTAACATTTGCAATTTTTATTGGAATAAGTTTTCTTAAGTGGTGTTTGAGTAGAGAGAATACAAAAGACTGAAAACTCAAAGCTTTTCTATATCTGACTTCACATCCAAAGTAACATCAAAATAGTACCAAGAACTTGATTTTTTTTTCAAATAAAGGAACTTTTTCTTCTACTCACTTTAATGCTCAATAAACCATGTTACCCAATATCAAAAGTTAGAAACTTTTGTTTTGATTAGGATTTGCAAGAGTTTTCAAGAAATATTAATACATATATGTATTTTAGTGAGGAGTGTTCTCGTGAAACCTCCAGTTAAATGGCTTGAAGATGAAGGAGGCCCTTTACCTGAATCCCCTACGTGAGTAAATTATTATGATGATTTAAAGATTTTTATTTATTTATGAATTTATTTAGAGCGCGAGTGACAAGCAGGGGGAGGGGCAAAAGGAGGAAGAGAGAGAGAATCCCAAGCAGACTCTTCGTTGAGTGTGTGGTGCCCAATGTGGGGTCATTCCCACAACCCTGTGATCATGACCAGAGCCTAATGAAGAGTTGGAGGCTCAATCAACTGAGACACCCAGGTGCCCTAGTAAATTTAGAAACAGAATGGCATCTAGCTTTTGATAACAGATCGAAAATAAGCTGATCTTACATTTAAGTCTAGAATTGTGAAGCTCAAAGGAATTTTGAATACATCTAAAAAATAGCACTACTATTTTTTTTCCCCTCGAAGGTATCCTTGCTCTGGACCTGTCTATTTGCTGTTTATACAATTAGGGGAACCTTTATGGATGTATAGGTCAACTTGACCTTACGGAAGCTTTGGTATGTGGCAGACAGATTTCTTCATCTCTTTTCCCCAGGCCTAAGGTCTGGGTTTGTGGATCTCTACCCACAGTAACTGAGCCAGAGCACAGTGGAAGTCAGCAGAGCACCCCCACCTAGCCTATCATTCTGCCTTCCCCACAAGTGGTCTCTGGCCTTTCCGAAGAGAATGCAGTTTCAAGATCTTGATGCATTTTTATTACATGGATGTCTTCTAAAGCTCCCGTTGCAGACCATATTTTTCTCTTCTAAATCCCTATTCTTCTTGCTTTAATACTAATTCTATGTCATAACTATTATTTCCTAAAATTTAGAGTGTATTGTTTGAACCCTGTTTGATATGGTGTTTTGCTTTTCCAGAGGACTGGATTATTCTAATCCTTGGCATTCTAGCTATCTGCAGACAAGAAGTCAAATATCAGCTAATTTGCACATTGTTCATCCAACTATGAAAATGTTACTGGACCTTGGCTATACGACGTTTGCCAATACAGTTTTGCTAGATTTAACAGGGATTAGGTAAAGTCTCATATTTATTAACTAACATTTAAGATTTGAATGTCTCCTGCTTGAGTCTTTATATTTTGACTGTGTGCATTTTAAAACTAAGTCTTGGGAAAAAAACAACAACTAAGTCTTGGGAAATTTTCTTTAGATTAAAACTTTTTAAAATTAATCTTATTTTTTTATTGTATTTATTTATTCATGAGAGACACACAGAGAGAGAAAGAGAGGCAGAGACACAGGCAGAGGGAGGAGCAGGCTCCATGCAGGGAGCCTGACGTAGGACTCGATCCCAGTCTCCAGGATCAGGCCCTGGGCTGAAGGCAGCGCTAAACCGCTGAGCCACCTGGGCTGACCTTAATTTATCTTATTTTTAAACAACTGTGTATTAAAACCAATATTTATCATTTGCTTTAAATCATTTTAAATTTTCTCATAAATAGAGCTAAAGGGCCAATCGATTGTGAATCACTGAAAAATGATCTATCAATACAAGCTAGAAAGGCAGAAGAGAAGATAATGAATACATGGTATCCAAAGGTTATAAATCTTTTTACCAAGAAGGAAGCTCTAGAAACCATCAAACCTGAAAAATTGGATGCATTTTATAACTGTGTTTCCACACTTATGTCAAATCAGGTAAATATATTTTATATATCTTAAATAATGTTAATAAAATTAGTTTATGATTTTATTTTATTATTTTTTAAGTTTTTATTTGAATTCCAGTTAGTTAATGTGCAATGCAGTATTAGTTTCAGGTGAACAATACAGTGACTCAACACTTCCATACAACAGTCGGTACTCATCACAAGTGTATTCCTTGAACCCCATTACCTATTTAACCCATTCCTCCACCCTCACCCCCCCCCATAACCATCAGTTTGTTCTCTATAGTTTAGGGTCTGTTTCTTGGTTTGCCTCTCTCTCTTTTTTTCCTCCTTTGCTTGCTTGTTTTGTTTCTCAAATTCCACATATGAGTGAAATAGTATGGTATCTCTGTTTCTCTGACTGACTTATTTCACTTGGCATTATACTCTCTAGCTCCATCCGTGTCATTGCAAATGGCAAGATTTCATTCTTTTTTATGGCTGAGTAATATTCCATTTATGTAAATATACCACACATTCTTTATTCTTTTATCTATATGGACACGGGCTGCTTCCATAATTTGGCTATTGTAGACAATGCTGCTATAAGCATTGGGGTGCATGTATCCCTTTGAATTAGTACTTTTTATTCTTTGAGTAAATGCCTAGATGTGCAATCACTGGATTGCAGGGTAGTTCCATTTTTAACTTTTTGAGGAGCCCCCATACTGTTTTTCCATAGAGGCTGTACCAGTTTGCATTCCCAAAAACAGTGCAAAATTGTTCCCCTTTCTCCATACCCTCCCCAACAGCTATTGTTTCTTGTGTTGTTGATTTTAGCCATTCTGACAGGTGTGAGGGGATATCTCATTGTGGATTTGATTTGTATTTCCCTGATGATGAGTGATGTTGAGCATCTTTTCATGTGTCTGTTAGTCATCTGTATGTCTTCTTTGGAAAAATGTCTATATCTTCTGCCCATTTCTTAATTCGATTATTCATTTTTGGAGTGCTGAGTTTAAATTTATTTTTTTTTAATTTTTATTTATTTATGATAGTCACAGAGAGAGAGAGAGAGGCAGAGACGCAGGCAGAGGGAGAAGCAGGCTCCATGCACCGGAAGCCCGATGTGGGATTCGATCCCGGGTTTCCAGGATCGCGCCCTGGGCCAAAGGCAGGCGCCAAACCGCTGCGCCACCCAGGGATCCCTGGAGTGCTGAGTTTAAAACTGGTGTTTTAGTTTATTATTTTAAATAAAATTCTATTTAGATATAGTGGTAGGTAATTATTTTGAAATAAGTTTAAAATATCTTTAGCATAATTGTGTTTAAATTAGTTTAGCATAAAATACTTCATTTCTGAAGCAATATAAAATAAAAAGAAAGTCTAGAAGTATGTGTCAATATTATAAGTGATTACTGGGCTCATGCATAAGGGCTATCAATTATCTATAGGTTTATTGGAGAATATTCACAAAGGACTATTTTAGTAAACATTTTTTAAAGATTTTTATTTATTTTATTCATGAGAGACAGAGAGAGGGAGAGACATAGGCAGAGGGAGAAGCAGGCTCCATACAAGGAGCCCAATGTGGGACTTGATCCTGCGACTCCAGGATCATGCCCTAAGCCGAAGGCAGATGCTCAACTGCTGAGCCATCCAGGCATCCCCCTAGTAAACATATTTGAACATATGAAATTCCAAGTCAGTTGATTCTCATTTTTTTCTCAATAAAATTTTGGTTTGAAATGGAATTGATCATCTTTAAAGAATATTAGTTTATATTAATTATATATTTATAGGCTCCTCAAATTTTTACTATTGTAGAAATACAATTCTATAAAAATAGTTTTGAATAAAACCTTTCCCTTCTGGAAAATATCTCCAAAGATTCTATGAATTTTTCAATGTATCCTTAAAAGGACACATTTAATATCTAGTATGTAATCCTATAATTAATGTATACATTATTTTCTTTTTACCTTTATCCTCTTAAAAGGACTATGATTATTTGACAAGAAGTAGAGATGAGGAATATTTTGAAGATGGTTTTAAATATATTTATTTGTTTGGCTAAATTTCCAATAGTTGCTTCTACATAGGAATGCATTATTCAGGGGCACCTGGGTGGCTCAGTTAGTTGAGCATCCTACACTTGGTTTCAGCTCAAGTCATGATCTCAGGGTTATGAGATAGAGCCCACAGTTGGGCTGTGTGCTCAGTGTAGAGTCTGCTTGAGATTCTCTCTCCCTTTGCGCCTCCCCACTCTCTCTTAAATAAATAAATAAATAAATAAATAAATAAATAAATAAATAAAATCTTTTAAAAAATAATGCATTATTCATACTTTGGCAACTTAGTGTGCACATTTCTAAGTCCAGTGGCTTCACACTCACCTAGTGATATGCTGGAAATCCAGCTTTGGGGATGAGGGAGAAAAGCCCTAATTTGTACTGTTTGCCAATTTTCTGGTGTAAATATTCTCACTGTGGCAATTTTCAGGCATCCAAGGGATTAATAACTGGCTCATAGAAGTCTTCAATATTTAACAGTTGACACTAGGAGATAGCACTAGCATACCACCATCCTTCATCTTATATGCCTGTCACCCCATATCACCCTCACCCTCAAGTGGCTGGCCTTTCCTCCCATTAGTATTTACCATGTTGTTTAATTTTCTGAAATGTTTTCTGTAACAGGGAAAGAATTACTAAAGAATGTGGAAGATTCTGAGTTGCCATATTAACCCTGTTGATATTTGGGAGGTCTGAATGGCTCAGTGGTTGAGAATCTGGCTTTGGCTCTGGTCATGATACCTGGGTCCTGGGATCAACTCCCAATAGGAGCCTGCTTCTCCCTCTACCTATGTCTCTGCTTCTTTCTCTGTCTCTCTCATGAATAAACAAATAAATAGTCTTAAAAAAGATTATTGATATTCTATAAAAAATTAAAGTTTGCATATATTGTTCCATTTATTGTTTTAGACTACATTTAGTAGGAACATATTGTGCTGAAGATAATTTTGAGGGCTAAATGGAATGATAGAATGGCTTAGTTATAGGTAATAGCTCACTGATTTTGAACTAAAGGTTAAAAGGTTAAAGGTTGAATTTGTAAATTCTAAAGTAACAATTTATTACATCATGCAGCTAAAGGACTTCTTAAAGAGAACTGTAGAAGGATTTGTAAAACTCTTTGACCGAGAAGATCAGCAAGGCCTGCCAATATTTAAGATGGAACTGACATTTGATGATGATAAAATGGAATTTTATCCTACCTTTCAAGATTTGGAAGATGTTGTTTTGGGTTTGGTAGAGCGAATAACTGAAGCTCTGCAGGTATTCCACCAGCCTTATCCACTGGGCTTCTTTATATGGATCTCTTTCAACATTTTAAACAGTTGAAACTATAAAGTGGACATAAAATGTCCATAACATAAAATGTTATAACTCTGTTTTATTTCCATCCTCCAAGTTAAGTTAGAAAGTGCTTTCTCTTTGATAAAGTCCCTGGATAGAAATTATGTTTTCCTTTTTAGAACTTTTATTACAGTTAGGAATTGGTATTTATGGGCTCATTTCATCTTCCCTACTTAGTTGTGAGCTTCTTAAGGATGAGATCCACATCATGTTTGTTTTTTCTACTTTCTAGTATAATCACTTAGACATTATAGTTATTCAATAAATACTTATTGAATGATAGAAAACTAACTCAAGTTTTTATACTAGACTACAAACTATACAATTTTATTTTATTTTATTTTTTGAGATTTATTTTTAAGTAATCCAATGTGGGGCTGGAACTCCCAACACCTGAGATCAAGAGTCACACCAACTGAGCCAGCCACGCACCCCAAACTATACAATTTTAAATCATTATTTTGAATCAAGTTGTCTTCTTTTGGGGGGGCACTGAAATCTGAAATGAATGTTTAAAATTATAAGATCTATGTATAGACCAATTGCACAGATATTTATTTCATAAATTATCATTTTAATTTTTGTTAGAATGTCCAAACAGTTCCCTCTTGGCTATCAGGAGCTTCACCATCCGTAAATCTTGACACACAACTTCCTGAACGTGTGTTACAATGGGCTCTTACGACACTGAAGTTGGCAGTACATTATAACTTAGAAGGTGCAAGAAAACATTATGAGACATACGGTATATATCACAAATATAATAATACACCCTTTTATCATAAAAGAATACCATTTTTATTTTTACTGGAAATTGGTCAAATATTTGATTGTCTGGGGCTGTCATGAAAAAGCAGAAAGAGCCAGAAGTGAGCATTGGCATGGCTTTTGGCAGAATCAAAGCATGAACCCAGGAAGCTTGAATTCTGTTGTCTAGTCCAAAGTGTAAATGTTAACAGGAGCAGAGTAATAAAGCCAAAAGGTAGAGAGAAGAAATGTTGGAATAAGGAGAAAGCTAAAACAAGTTTTAAATTAATATAGTTTTAAAGAATAGTTTTGAAGAGACTGCAGCTCAGTTTTACAGTCTCTAAGTGTGTATGGGGTCAGGAGATAGTTATTTGACATTCTCTTAATCAAAACTTTCTATTAACTGGTTTGTCTGCACCTCCAAATTATTGTAAGGTCATTATATATACACTCTTGTCTTTATTTTAAAATGCCAATGTTCAACCTGGTTTGCTTGCTTAGGTCTATTTTATTCTTTTCCTAGTAGTGTATGTTAGTTCTCTATTAATAATATTTAATTGAATAGTCTACTCCTTTCCATGACCATATCAAAAAGTGATCTTTTTGAATGGGTCTTATTACTGAGATTTACATTAGATTATTAATTTTCAGTTGAAAAATACAATTGGCTTCTTGATGGGACCGCAGTTGAGCTGATAGAGACTTTTCAGGCAGAAGATCATACTTTTGATGAATACACAGATGTAAGTGGTAATTCTGTTCTACATTAATGCCTTTGACTTTCTTTTTTTAATTAGGGCTTTTTTTTCCTGGAAGGTAAATGCTTCAATTAAAGTTAATAGAATTTCTTATCCAGAATATCATTATAGTAAACTTATAGATTCACCAAATAATTTCTTTAGTCATTCATGTATTCATTCATTGCTTCAACAATTACATTCAGACACCTAACAAGATTTTGGTGGTGGAAAGATGAATAATACATACACATTGCCCTCAGGAGCTGATGTTTGGCCTGGAAGCCAGACAAATGAGTAACAATAATGACATATGGAGATAAGTACTAGAATGGAGGTGTAAACAAAGTATTGTGGAAGCACAGAAGTGGGAATGATTGCTTCTGCTTTGGAAGATTGGTGAAGAGTTCTTGAAGAAGTGAGAAGTGAGCAAGGCTTTGAAGTAGAAGTCTATAGTGGAGAAGACAGGGACTGTAACATGAACAAAGACCAAAAGGGCTTAGGGGTGTTCAGAGACTATCAAATAAACCCAAACAGCTGAAGACTAGGTAACAGGGAAGCAGTACATAGCAGATTTAGAATATGAAGGTAGACATGTGGGATAATTTTAGAGTATCTTTGCTCAAGAGTTTGTACTTTGTTTTGAAGGTTTTTAGCTATGCATGCGATATACTTGGATCTGAATTGTAAATGCTTTTTTAAAAAATTTTAAGCTTATAGGAAGATTTTTCAATCTTGCCTCGGAAATAATGCTTTTGCCTCAGTGGGTTCATTACCCTATGGTGCGTTTGGATTGTGAAGATTTGAAGACAGGCCTAACAAACAAAGCAAAAAACTTTGCAAATATATTATTAAACAACATAGCTTCAAAACATAGAAAAGAAAATGAATGGTAAGTAGAAGTAATTGCTAAACTCAGAATTATAGAGTAAAAAGAAATATTTTGCTAATAATAATTCTTGGTTGAAGTAAGAGGGATGCGTGGCTGGCTCATTTGGAAGAGCCTTGACTCTTCATGTCGGGGTCATGAATTTGAGCTCCACGTTGGATGTAGAGATTAATTACTTAAATAAAATACATAAGCTTTAAATTTTTTTAAAAAAAAGATTAAAATATAAGTGTTTACAACTTTCTCTTCATAGTTGCCTCTTAAGGAATATCCTTTGTAGTCCCAATGGTCTGGTTTTTATGTGTTTGTTTGATACAGTTTGAGAGTTGTTTTGAGGCAACCCGGGATTTTTTTTTAAAAAAGAAATTGAAATAAAACAGTGTTTGGATACAGGTTGCATGAAAATGGAGAGACTAGACTTTCAATGATATTGGAAACATCTGGTATTGTTCCTGACCCCAGTATTTACTTGTGTTACCTAGCTTATTTTCGTTATCTGTAAAATAGAGACAGCAGTACCTACTTTGCAGAGTGGCTGTAAAATTAGATTCACAAACCAGTGTCCTGTTGTCTGAATATGTCATGCAGATATTTTTATTTGTCTCATGCTGTATTTTATTTTAAGTACATTTTTTTAAGTACATTTTGAATTGACTATCAACATTTCAAAATTAGGAGATTTTACACATAACACACACACACATTCTCTCTCTCTCTCTCTCTCTCTCTCTCTCCAGATCTCCTACTTTTCTTGAAAAAGTGGGAAGACTGTACCACGTTGGGCCTTCAGTAGTAAACGGAGCTGAGAAGCAGTTTTCGTTTTACACAGGGAATATGTCCTTTCATTTGTTCACCCACTGCTCATGCAATTCATCATCCAACTCATTTAACTTATTTGTTATCTGTCTGGGCCCCAAGGAATCTTAGCTTGTAACTTTTGTAAAGATTAAAACTAATATATATAAAGCACCAGCACAGTGCTGGAAATATAGTACTCAATCAATGTTAGCTAGTGTGTTTATTTTCCCAGAAGCAATCTGAGAAAATCATGTGCTTTGGAATCAGAAAGACTTGGATTTGAATACTGACTCTTCTATGAACTAGTTCTATGACTCTAGGCAAATCACTTAATTTCTTTGAGCCTCACCTGCTGTGCCAGGTGTGAAAAATAATACCTTCCTTGTAGGACTAGTGTTAGATTACAGATAACATTTGTAAAGTATCTGGCACCATACTTGGCATAGAATAGGTGCCCAATTAAGGGAGCTATCATATCAATAAATATTTTTAAATGAACAGAAAATACATGACTGTCAAAAAGTCAGGTATTATCAGGCATACTTTGTACAAAAATATACTACTACACAAAAAGATATCAAAGATGGCATGGCATTCATTTCTAACAATCTCATTGAATAAGAGCAATGACGATGCCATAATCAAAAAATGATTTATGTTTAACATGACAGTTTTTTGGTATTTATTTTTTGCAGTATACATGACATTTCTGGAAAATTCTATTACTTCCAACAAAATAACTCTTACTATAAACCCATGACATAAGAGCAGCTGAAAAGTTATCTAGTTCATTCTTTGTTTTCTATTTAAATTCCACACTTGACCTAGATAACACCAAAAGGAGGAAATGTGTGCCACTAAGTAAAGTAAAAGTTATTAAATAAATGAATAATAATCATTAAAGAGCAATTTGATTGCTCACAATTTGGTTTAACATCTGCTTGGGCCACCTTGCTCTCAATCATTTTGTTTGCCTCCTTGTCTTTTGCTGTAATGTCTTTCCCAAGGGACTTAGATTCTGCTCTAGCAAGAATAAGTGTCTCCACAGGATCACCTGTCTTTTTGTCATTATCCACTTTAATGAATTCCTCCTAAATTTTTGATAATCAAGAATAAACAATCAAGCTCTATGTGATCTCAGTTTTGCTTACCTCTCCAGCCTCATTTTATGTCCCCTTCTTTGTATGCATATTGGCCTGCTTGCCATTCTAAGTATGCTCTATATCACACTCCTTAACTTGGTAGTTCAAGAGAGTTAAAGAGATCTGTAGAAAAAAAATTTTTAGTACGTCTTAATTTCCACATGAAAATGTTACCTCAATTTTGTAGATTTTGTAGATATAAGATGTATGCTGAGTTATAACAGATAAATTGTCCTTAAATGTTTTAAGACATCTTAGTGTCTTAATATTTTAAGGATATCACAGTTCATATTTTACAATAATCATAATATAACACACACGTATTGAGTATGATATAGCATTAATTACCATAGCCATAGTAAAGCAGAGTATTATGTCAGTATTTGCAGTGATTTTGAAGCAATTAAGGAGCATGCATTAAAAGTCCCTGGAACAACAGAAGAGATGATGGATCTGATAGCTTATGTAGAGAAATCCCGGACTATAGGGGTTCAAGAGTTGGCTTTACGGATCAAGGTAAGAATCTTTTAATTTGTATGTTTTAAATTAGTTTCTCTTTATTGTGAAATATGATAAACATATTGAAAATATGTAAAACATAGTTAAACTGAGTTATAAAGTACCCACCTGGGCAGCCTGTATGGCTCAGTGGTTTAGCGCTGTCATCTGCCCAGGGTGTGATCCTGGAGACCCCAGATAGAGTCCCATATCAGGCTCCCTGCATGGAGCCTGCTTCTTCCTCTTCCTGTGTCTCTGCCTGTGTGTGTGTGTGTGTGTGTGTGTGTGTGTGTGTGTGTGTGTCTCAAGAATAAATAAAAATCTTTTAAAAAAAAAAAGTACCCACCTATAATGCCATGACTAAGTTAAGAAATAGGATATTGCCTGGACCTCTGAAGCCCTCTGTGAGTGACTCTCTGATCATAACTGCTTCTCTCCCTCTCTGCCCTAGAGGTTTCCCTTGGTTTCCACAGTAATCACACATTTTTATTCTTTTGTGCCACCAACTATGTGTGCATCCTCAAACAACATGAGCTTAAATTTTTTTTCTTTTATAATTTACATTTAATAGTATACTTATGCCTTCCCAAGCACAAGATTGTATACCCATTCACCTATATTGTACTCTAATTCATTGTTTGAAAATGTGAAATATAACACACATACCCCAAATTGAATAAAACATAAATTGTGCAGTTTAAAATGTTATAAAGTAAACACCCCATAATTATCACCCAGGGAAGAAATGGAACCTTGCCAACACATTAGAAGCTCATCATAGTTGCCTCTTTTTCCTGGATGTGTACACTATCCTGACTTTTGTGATAATTGCTTCCTTGCAACTTCTTTATAGTTTTACTGCCAAAATATGCATTCCTAATCAATATAATTAATTTTTGTCTCATTTAGATCTTTATATAGAGTCATACTGTTTCTATTCTTTTGCATCTTGCCAACATTATGTTAGTAATGCCATGCCATTGTTTCTTAGCTTCATTTTCATTGCTGTCTTATACTTACTATTATATAACCATACAATAACTTGTTATTTTAGTTTTATTGTTCTGGATATTTGGTTTGTTTCTACTTTTGCTATTAATAGCAATACTGCTGGGAACATTTCTGTACATGTATCCTGGTTTATATATTCATGCATTTCTCCTAGATATTATAACATATTTATTTTCACCTTTACTAGCTAAGGCAAAACTCTTTTCTAAAGTAGTTTCAGGTCGCCTGGGTGGCTCAGCGTTGAGCATCTGCTTTGGCTCAGGGCCTGATCTTGGAGCCCGGGGATTGAGACCCACATTGGGCTTCCTGCATGGAGCCTGCTTCTCCCTCTGCCTATGTCTCTGCCTCTCTCTCTGTGTGTCTCTCATGAATAAATAAATAAAATCTTAAAAAAAAAAAAAAAGTAGTTCCGGGCAGCCCCGGTGGCGCAGTGGTTTAGCGCCGCCTGCAGCCCAGGGCGTGATCCTGGAGACCTTGGATCGAGTCCCAGGTCCGGCTCTCTGCATGGAGCCTGCTTCTCCCTCTGCCTGTGTCTCTGCCTCTCTCTCTGTGTCTCTATGAATAAATAAATAAAATCTTAAAAAAAATAGTTTCAATTTTATACTCCTACCAGCAGTGTATGAGTCCTACTATTTTACACCCTTACTTATGCTTGCTCTTGTGAGATATTTTAAATTTGCCAGGCTGTTCTCTTAACTATAGAGAACAAACTGATGGTTACTAAGGAGGGAGGTGGGTTGGGGGTGGTGAGGGAAATAGGTGATGGAGATTAAGGAGTACACTTGTTGTGATGAGCACTGGGTGATGTATGGAAGTGTTGAATCACTATATTGTTCACCTAAACTAATATTACACTGTCTGCTAGCTAAATGGAATTTAAATTAAAACTTTAAAGAAAAAAGAATAATTGTTGTTCTGTTAGGTGGAAATCATTGTATTTTTAATTTGCATTTTCCTGAAGAAAAATGAATTTGAATACTTTTCATATGCTTTTTAAAAAATAATTTTTTATTACAAAAGTAACATAATGACAGTAGAGAAGTAGGAGGTACAGAAAAACATTAAGCTGACCAAAAACATGAAACATGTTCCTACTTAATAGAGAATTGAGGGATTCCTGGGTGGCTCAGTGGTTTAGCGCCTGCCTTTGGCTCAGAGCGTGATCCTGGAGTCCCGGGATTGAGTTGCGCATCAGGCTCCCTACATGGAGCCTGCTTCTCCCTCTGCCTGTGTCTCTGCCTTTCTCTCTCTCTCTGTGTCTCTCATGAATAAATAAATAAAATCTTAAAAAAAAAAGAAAATTGAGTATCATATTTTTGACTTAAGATTACATCAAAATGAAAAAAGGATTTTATTGTAAACATGTTTAACTTAAGATTGAAACAAATATGAAACATAAAAATGTATTTTTGAATATTTAAATTTATAGGTTTAGATGTGTCAAGAATAAGTGAATTATTTAACCATTCACTGTTGGATATTTAAGATGCCTCCAGTTTTCATTTTTTTTCATTAATTTATTTTTTAATTTACTTTTAAGATGTCTCCAATTTTTTAAAAATTTAAATTAAATTAACATAATTATTCGTTTTAGAGGTGGAGTTCAGTGATTCATCCTTTTTTTCTTCATTGCTTTTTATTTATTTATTTATTTTAAAGATTTCTTTTTATTTATTTATGATAGACATAGAGAGAGAGGCAGAGAGAGAAGCAGGCTCCATGCCGGGAGCCCGACGCGGGACCCGATCCCGGGATTCCAGGATCGCATCCTGGGCCAAAGGCATGTGTGAAACCGCTGAGCCACCGAGGGATCCCCTGCTTTTTATTTCTATAAATAATATTTAGAGAAGTATATTGGCAGCCACGCCTCAAAGTTTGTCATTAACAATATGTCCAATGTCTTCACAAATGCTGTCCCCCACACAGAAGGATTAATCATAAGATCCAGGCTGTGATTGACCTCAACACAGACTTCTTCTGAGCTGAAAGATTTCTTGTTTCATTTGGAATCTCCTATGTTCCGTTTTGCATTTGAACACTGTATGTCATATTTCTCCATTAAACTACAAGTATTATGATTATATTATGAAAAAATAGTATATGACTATTGGGGTATTTCAAAATAACAGATACCTCAGATATTCCCATGTTAAGAAGTGGGGAAATGAAGTCTTCAGAAATGCAAGTGATTCATCAGTTTTATATAATATCCAGTGCTCATTACATCACGTGCCCTCCTCAATGTCCATCACCCAGTTACCCCATCCTCCCACCCACCTCCCTTCCAGCAACGCTTAGTTTCCTTCCTATGATTAAGAGTCTTTTACGGTTTGTCTCTATGACTTCATCTTGTTTTTTTATTTTTCCCCTTTCTGCCCCTATGATCCTCTGTTTTGTTTCTTAAATTCCACATATGAGTGAGACCATATGATAATTGTCTTTCTCTGACTGGCTTATTTCACTTATAATAGCACCTAGTTCCATCTATGTTATTGCAAATGGCAAGGTTTCATTTTTTTATGGTTGAGTAGTATTTCATCAATATATATATATATATGTACTTTATATATATATAATAGTACTTCTAGTACTATTGAAATACTTATATATATATACATATCACATTGATATAGATATATATGTTATTTTGGATATATAATAAATATTATATATATGTATGTGTGTGTAAAGATCCATTCATCTGTCAATGGACATCTGGGCTCTTGCCATCTTGCCATTGTGGACATTGCTGCTGTGAACATTGTGGTGCAGGTGCCCCTTTAGATCACTACATCTGTATCTTTGGGGTAAAAAACCTAGTAGTGCAATTGCTGGGTTGTATGGTAGCTTTATTTTAAACTTTTTGAGGACCATTTTCCAGAGTGGCTACACCAATTTGCATTCTCACCAACAGTATAGGAAGGTTCTCCTTTCTCTGAGTCCTCGCCAACATCTGTCATTTCCTGACTTGTTCATTTTAGCCATTTGACTGGTATGAGGTGGTATCTCATTGTGGTTTTGATTTACATTTCCCTGATGCTGAGTGATGTGGAATATTTGTTCATGTGTCTATTGGCCATTTTTATATCTTCTTTTTTTTAAAAGATTTATTTATTTATTCATCAGAGAGAGCGAAGAGAGAGGCAGAGACACAGGCAGAGGAAGAAGCAGGCTTCATGCAGGAGCCCGACGTGGGACTCGATCCCAGGTCTCCAGGATCACACCCCGGGCTGCAGGCGGCGCTGAACCGCTGCGCCACCGGGGCTGCCCCATTTTTATGTCTTCTTTGGAGAAATATCTGTTCATGTCCTCTGCCCATTTCTTGATTGGATAATTTGTTCTTTGGGTGGTGATTTTGATTAGTTCTTTATAGATTTTGGATACTAGCCCTTTATCTGATAAGACTTTTCCAAATATCTTCTCCCATTCTGTTGGTTTTCTTTTGGTTTTGTCTCCTGTTTCCTTTGCTGTGCAAAAGCTTTTTATCTTGATGAACTCCCAGGATTTCATTTTTTGCCTTTGTTTCCCTTGCCTTTGGAGACACATCTAGCAAGAAGTTGCTGTGGCCAAGGTCACAGAGGTTGCTGCCTCTGTTATCCTCTAGGATTTTGATGGATTCCTCTCTCACATATAGGTCTTTTATCCATTTTGAGTCTATTTTTGTATATGGTATGAGGAAATGGTTCAGTGTCATTCTTCTGCATGTGGCTGTCCAATATTCCCAACACCATTTGTGGAAGAGATGGTCTTTTTTCCATTGGATGGTCTTTCCTGCTTTATTAAAGATTAGTTGGCCATAATGTTGAGAGTCCATTTCTGTATTCTCTATTCTGTTCCATTGATCTGTTTGTCTGTTTTTGTGCCAGTACCTCACTGTCTTGATGATTATAGCTTTGTAATACAGCTTGAAGTCTGGAAATGTGATGCCACCAGTATTGTTTTTCTCCTTCAATATTCCTTTGGCTATTCAGGGTCTTTTCTGGTTCCATACAAATTTTAGGATTGTTTGTTCCAGCTCTGTGAAAAAAGTCAATGATATTTTGATAAGGATTACACTGAATGTATAGATTGCTCTAGGTAGCATAGATATTTTAACAATATTAGTTCTTCCAATACATGAACATGGAACCTTTTCCATTTCTTTGTGTCTTCCTCAATTTCTTTCATGAGTGTGCTACAGTTTTCTGAGTACAAATCCTTTACTTCATTGGTTAGGTTTATTCCTAGGTTTCTTAAGGTTTTTGGTGCAATTGTGTGTAAATGGGATTGACTCCTGAAGTTCTCTTTCTTCTGTCTCAGTGTATAGAAATGCAACTGATATCTGTGCCTTGATTTTATATCCTGCCACTTTGCTGAATTGCTGTATGAGTCCTAGCAATTTTGGGGTGGAGTCTTGGGTTTTCTACATAGAGTATCATGTTATCTGCAAAGAGTAAGAGTTTGACTTTTTCTTTGCCAGTTTGGATGCCTTTTATTTCCTTTTGTTGTCTGATTGCTGAGCCTAGGACTTCTAGTACTATTGAACAACAGGGGAGAGAGTGGACATTCCTGCTATGTTCCTAACCTTTGGGGAAAAGCTCTCAATTTTTCCCCATTGAGAATGATATTCACTGTGGGCTTTTTGTATATGGCTTTTATGATATTAAGGTGTGTTCCCTCTATCCTTAAATTGTGAAGACTGTCAAATCCTTTTTCTGTATCAGCTGAGAGGATCATATAGTTCTTGTCCTTTCTTTCTTCTTCTTTTTGAAACATATTTTATTTATTTATTCTGGAGAGAGACAGAGACATAGGCAGAGGGAGAAGCAGGCTCCATGCAGGGAGCCCGATGTGGGACTCGATCCCGGGACTCCGGGATCAGGCCCTGAGCCAAAGACAGATACTCAACCACTGAACCACCCAGGCTTCCCAGTTCTTATCCTTTCCTTTATTAATGTGATATATCACCTGATTTGCAGATGTTGAAAGACTTGCAGTCCAGGAATAAATCCCACTTAGTCTTGGTGAATAATCCTTTTAATATACTGTTGGATCCTATTAGCTAGTACCTTGGTAAAAATTTTGGCATCCATGTTCATCAGGGATATTGGTTTGTAATTCTCCTTGTTGGTAGAGTCTTTTTCTGATTTTGGGATCAAGGTAATGCTGGCCTCATGGAATGAGTTTGAATACTTTTCATATGTTAATTGACCATTCGGAATTCCTCTTTGGTGAAATGCTTTTACATGGTTTTGCCTATTTTTCTTTGGGGTTTTGTGTCTTTTTTTATTTTTTTAAAAGATTTTATTTATTTATTTGAGAGAGAGAGAGAGATTGAGAGAGCATGAGCAGGGGGAGAAGTAGAGAGAGAGGAGCAGACTCCTTACTGAGCAGAGAGCCTGATGCAGGGCTGGATCCCAGAACCCTGGGATCATGTCCTGAGCCAAAGGCAGACACTTAACTAACTGAACCACCCAGTTACCCTCTTTTTCTTATTGGTCTATGATAGTTTTTTTTTCAATTGTGATAAAATATACATAACAAAATTTTTAAGTGTGCTGTTTCATTTGTAGTTTTGAAGATATTATTGGTAAGTATCCTTTTTCTTTTACTCTAATTTATTCTAACTTTTTAATAGTATTTTTTGATGAAGAGAAGTTCTTGTTGTAATGCAGTCAAATGGGCAATGTTCCCCCCTCTTTTTTTTTTAAAGAGGGAAGGAGGGAGGGAGGGAGGGAGGGGGAGAGAGAGAGAGAGAGAGAGAGAGAGAGGTGAAGGAGAGAAGCAGAAGTAGAGGGAGAGAGAATCTTAAACAGGCTCCATGATGCTTAAGGCAGGGCTCAATCTCACAACCCTGAGATCATGACCTGAGCTGAAATCAAGAGTCTGACGCTTAACTGACTGAACCACTCAGGTGCCCCCAATGTTTCCTTTTATAGCTAGTGCTTTCTGTGTCTTGTTTAAGAAATCCTTTCCTACCTAGGGTCATGATGATTTTTTCTTTTTTTTTTTTAATTTTTATTTATTTATGATAGTCACAGAGAGATAGAGAGAGGCAGAGACAGAGGCAGAGGGAGAAGCAGGCTCCATGCACCGGGAGCCCAACGTGGGATTCGATCCCGGGTCTCCAGGATCGCGCCCTGGGCCAAAGGCAAGCGCCAAACCGCTGCGCCACCCAGGGATCCCTGATTTTTTCTTATATCCTTTTTTAGACTTGTGTAGTTTTCCCTTTCAGGTTTAGGTTTTCAGTCTTCCTAGAATCTTATTTTTGTGAATGATGTGAGGTTCAACCTAATTATTATTTTTTGGACAAAACTGGAAAACTTTATTGAGAGAATTTTAACAAATTTTGAACACAAGAACAGTCTACATGGTTTCAGCTTGTTTTTGTTCAATCCTGGGGTTTCCCTTCGCCTGCTTCCAGCATCTTAGGGGGCTCTAGATTTGCAAGTCTATTCCTTTTGACAAGTCTCTTCCCTTTGACATCAGGACTGTCTCCATGCTCTTTCCCAGTCTCGGAAGAGTCAGTTCCTCCTGATTAGATTTCAGGGCAGGCCCTTTAGCTACAGGTACTCCTTCATCTTTTCTCTCTTAATCAGATATAATATCCTGATGCTCAATTGGTGGCTCCTTTCCTTGTTGCTCAGCACTGGGAACCACAGGCCAAATCAGCTGCAAAGATTTTTCATCATCTCATCTTGCTCTAGGCCTGAATGTTGGCCTTACTTGCCAATTCATATTTCACACAAGACAGACAACGGCCATTTTGCTGACACACCCGGACAAAAGCAACCTGTTTATTTTTCCACATAGATGAGCATCCACATCCACATAGATGAGCAATTATGTATTTATCAGAGACTGTATTTGAGTATAATTGACACCAAATTTACTTTAGTTTTAGATGTACAACATAGTGATCCAACATCTCTATACATTATGCTATGCTCACCACAGTGTAGCTACCACCTGTCATCATATAACACTCTTACAAGATCATTAACTGTATTCCCTGTGCTGTACCTGTTACTCCCATGATTTATTCATTTCATAATTGGAAGTCTGTATCTCCCAATCCTCTTCACCTATCTGACCTAAACCTTCATTTCCTTCCCTCTGGCAACCATCAGTTTGTTCTCTGTATTTATAGGTCTGATTCTAGCAATAATAAGTCTTGATACTTGGTAGAACATGTCCTCCCATTCTTCTTCACCAAGTTTCTTGCTTGTTCTTGGTCCTTAGAATTTTCATACCAATTTTAGAATTAGCATATCACATTTCATAAAATACCTTTTGGGATTTTGGTTAAGATCACATTAATAATAATTTTGGGGATTCCTCGGTGGCTCAGCGGTTTAGCGCCCACCTTTGGCTCAGGGCATGATCCTGGAGTCCCGGGATGGGGGTCCCGCATTGGGCTCCTTGCATAGAGCCTCCTTCTCCCTCTGCCTGTGTGTGTATCTGCCCCTCCCCCTCTCTGGGTCTCTCATAAATAAATAAATAAATAAATAAATAAATAAATAAATAAAATCTTAAAAAATATTTTTTTTGAGAATTTGCATCTTTCTGGTATAAATTTTAGAATGAGTTTTTCACATTCCACAAAAATCTGTTAGGATTTTTATTAGGAATCCATTAAATAGAGAGAATTGGCACACTTACACAGGAGTCTTCCAATTCATGATATATCTTTTTTTAAAAAATTTGTCTCTTCTTTAAATCTCTCAGTATTTTATAATTTCCTCTGTAAAAGTTGTACTCATCTTTTTTAGATATATTTTCAGGTACTTAATATCTTTTAATGTTATATTGAATGATATCTTTAAATTTTAAATCTTTTTATTACTTGAATACAGAAATATAATTAATTTATAAAATAATTAAGACTTTATTTTTAGAACAGTTTTAAATTTATAGAAGTACAGAGAGTTTCATATTACATAGTCCTCACTGCCCCCTACACTCAATTTACTCATTGCATCTTACATTTGTATGGTATATTTATTAGAGTTAATAAACTAGTATTGATACATTATTACTAAAATCCACAGATTATTCAGTTTTTCTTAGTTTTTACTTAATGTCCTTTTTCTGTTTCAGGAACCTATCTTAGACACTACATTGTATCTAGTTGTATCTTCTTAGGCTCCTGTTGGCTCTGAGAATTTCTCAGATTTGGTGGGTTTTTGTTGTTGTTGTTGTTTGTTTGTTTTTATTTTAAGTAGGCTTCACACCTAACATGAGGCTTGAATTCCCAACCTTGCAATCAGTGTTGCATGCTCTACCAACTGAGCCAGCCAGGCTCTCCCTCTTTTGTTTTGTTTTTAATGACATTGATAGTGTTGAGAAGTATGGGTCAGGTATATCAGAGGGTAGCCCTGTGTTGGAATTCATCTGATGTTTTTCTCATGATTAGACTGAGGGAGGTAGTGGGCTTTCTGAAGGAGGATCACAAAAGTAAATGCCATTTTCATTACATCAAATCAAGGGTACATATTATCAACATGACTTACCGTTATTGATGTGACCTTGACCACCAGTCTGAAATAGTGTTTATCAGGTTTCTCTATTCTTTCCTCCCCCTTTCCATATGTTGTCTCTGGAAGGAAGTCACTCTATGCAGCCCACACTTCAGAATTGGAAAATTATACTCTGTTAGAGTGGAGTAGCTACATAATTTATTTGGAATTCTTCTGCATGAGAGATTTGTCTCCTCCTCCTCTTATAATTTACTCAATTATTTATATCACTATGGACTTATGGGTATTTATTTTATACCTTGGGCTATAATAAAATTTTATAACATAAAATTTATTGTTATGTATAAATAAATAGCTATCACTGAATTTTTAATTAATTTTTGAAATTTCTTTTTTCTGGGCAGCCCTGATGGCCCAATGGTTTGGCATTGCCTTCAGCCCAGGGTATGATCCTGGAAACCTGGGATCGAGTCCCACGTCAGGCTCCCTGCATGGAGCCTGCTTCTCCCTCTGCCTGTGTCTCTGCCTCTCTCTCTCTCTCTCTCTGTGTCTCTCATGAATAAATAAATAAAATCTTTTTAAAAAGTTAAAAAAAAAAGAAACTTCTTTTTTCTTTAAAAACCTTAATTTAAAAAATGTTATATTTTGGGGTGTATGGATGGCTCAGTCAGTTAAACTGCTGTCTCGATTTTTAAAAATATTTTTATTTTTATTTATTATTCTTTTAATATATTTTTATTGGAGTTCGATTTGTCAACATACAGTATAACACCCAGTGCTCATCCCATCAAGTTCCCCCCTCAGTGCCCGTCACCCAGTCACCCCCCCCACCTACCCTTCCACTACCTCTTGTTCGTTTCCCAGAGTTAGGAGTCTCTCATGTTCTGTCACCCTCACTGATATTTCCCACTCCCTTTCCCCTTTATTCTCTTTCACTATTTTTTATATTCCCCAAATAAATGAGACCATATGTTTGTCCTTCTCCAATTGACTTACTTCACTCAGCATAATAGAACTCAGAACCCTCCAGTTCTATCCATGTTGAAACAAATGGTGAGTATTCGTCGTTTCTGATGGCTAATATTCCATTGTATATATAGACCACAGCTTCTTTATCCATTCATCTTTCGATGGACACCGAGGCTCCTTCCACAGTTTGGCTATTGTGGACATTGCTGCTATAAACATTGGGGTGCAGGTGTCCTGCCGTTTCATTGCATCTGTATCTTTGGGGTAAATCCCCAGCAGTGCAATTGCTGGGTTATAGGGAAGTTCTATTTTTAACTCTTTGAGGAATCTCCACACTGTTTTCCAGAGTGGCTGTGCCAGCTCACATTCCCACCCACAGTGCAGGAGGGTTTCCCTTTCTCCACATCCTCTCCAACATTTGTTTTTTCCAGCCTTGTTAATTTTCCCCATTCTCACTGGTGTGAGGTGGTATCTCATTGTGGGTTTTGATTTGTATTTCCCTAATGGAAATGATGCGGTGTCTCTTGATTTTGACTCAGGTCATGATCTAGGGTCCTGGGATCAAGCCCTGCATGATCAGGCTCTGTGCTCAGCAGGGAGTCTGCTAGAAGGTTTCCTTCCCTCTCCTTTTACCCCCCTCTCCCCACTCATGTGTGTGCTTTTTCTCTCTCTAAAACAAATACATAAATCTTTAAGAAAGTAAAAATGTTGTGTATTTTTATTTCTCTTCATTTTAATAGTTTATCTGAAGAGTTTTTTGGATGTCTACATATACCATCATATAAATTACAAATAGTGAATGTTTTGGTTCTGTCCTCATAAACATGACATGTTTCCAAAACCTTATTTAGAGTTTTAGAAATTACTGGCTCTTCTGTATTCCATAATGCCTTGGTTTTCTAGATGATGTATTATATCTGGAGCTTTTTTTGTAGGAATCCAAACGCCGAATGAGTTACTTTTTAGATGTTTTCCTATTTTCTCAAGAAGACTTAGCTTTAAATTCAGCTGTCCTTATGTGGCCTTGGAAAATTAATCCCATCTTTGATGAAAATGATGAGGTAAATATCTTTTTCAGTTTATATTTTTGTATTCTGATATTTTAAGCACATTTATTTGATCTACCTTTAAAAGCTAACTTTATGTGTCAATATGAGTTTGGAGCTAGCAACATTTATAGCTCTGCAAGCTTAGGACAGGCTGTTAGGCTTAATATAGGATCTGGTAAGAAGTGGGACTGACATTAAAGAGGTCAGAACTATTATAGATTGATAATAACAGTAAGAACTGCCTTAAGTATTTTGCATTTAGTAATTTTTTTAATACTTGCAAAAATCCCAAGTGCTCCTATTTCCCCCATTTCAAAGATAAGAAAAGTGAATCTCTGAGAAGTTAAATAACTGGCCCAGTATCAAAGAGAAAAGAAGTAGCAGATTCAGAATTTTATATCAGACTGAATATACTTTAGATTTTGGAAAAGTTCTAGTATAAACCAACCTCTTCTAAAGTGGGAAGTGAGATGGTATAGTAATGAAAAGCATGGACTTAATTTAGATATAGCTAAGTTCTTTTTTTTTAAAGGATTTATTTATTTATATATTTATTTATTCATCCATTCATCCATCCATTTATTCATTCATTCATTCATGAGAGACACAGAGTGAGCGAGAGAGGCAGAGACACAGGCAGAGGGAGAAGCAGGCTCCATGATGCAGGTCTCAATCCCTGGTCTCCAGGATCAGGCCCTGGGCTGAAGGCGCTAAACCACTGAGCCTTCTGGGCTGCCCATAAACCAAAGTTCTGATGCAGATTTTGGCTTTTATGACTTTGTGACATTGGACATACCTCTTGATTTCTATAAGCCTAAATTTTTTCATCTCTGAACTGAGAATAATGATAGTAATAATAACTGTGCTAATGTAATGTAGGTAAGGTGTTGGGTAGTTTTTGACACATGATATGTGCTCAAAAATCGGAGCTTCTACCATTATTCTCAGCATTTGTTAAATAAAGTATCTAATTAATATATAAGAATTGTTGCAGTCACTTCAGAGAGCTAGTGGTTTATTATTATTTACATTTTTATATTAGTTGGTGTTTCATTTTTGTACTCATTTTTACTTCTGTGGTGTTTTTTATTACTATACAAAGCATTCAGATTTCTGATTTGATAAGTTTCCTTTGTAACAAAATAATTAACTTGATCAAATTGTCTCTTAAAAAGCTCATTGAGAATGCTAAACATAAAAAAGAAAATGAGCTAATGGCCAAGAGAGAGAAACTGATTTTGGAAATAGAAAAGGAATCACGGCGCATGGAAGAGTTTACAGAATTTGCAGAATTGGACCACATGCAACAGGTGTGATAAAAGCAGCTATAACAGGCCTGTAGATTAGTACAGGACATGTTTGCAAACGTTTAAATATATGGAAAAACAAATGTTTCCTATGGCAAAGAGGGGTCTGACTTTTAGTCCTGGAACTGATACTATTTATGTGATCTTCCTTCTGACTTAGTTTTCTCTCTGTAAAATAGAACCATACCTTTTGCTCTATATCATAGTAGTACTGAAAGTTAATACTTAAAATTGCAATGTAAATGCAAGGACACAGCTTATGCAGTCTCATATTATCATATTTTTATAACATTACTTGGATATTTCTTGAGACAAAACGTTATTTGCTTTCAGTACGTGGCAGATGTAAGGCAACTACAAAAACGTATTCAGGAATCCGAAGAAGCAGTTCAGTTTATTAATAAAGAAGAGGAACTTTTCAAATGGGAATTGACAAAATATCCTGAACTGGATAAATTAAAAGTGAACATTGAACCCTATCAGAAGTTTTTTAATCTTGTTCTGAAGTGGCAACGAACAGAAAAACGGTAATTTCTGGCAATATAATACAAATTGAACAAATGATGTAAAAAGACATGTAAAATGTATAGTGATTTTTGATGTTGTTGTTGGCTAAGTGTTTAAAAGTAGGACTTCTTCATCCACTTGAAAGAGAGAGAATCAAGTGTCATGCAGAAGAAATGTCAACTGTTGCTAAGATAGCACCTTACCTTACTGAAGTCTGATACTAAAGTGATATGCAATTAATGAATTTGACTAATGTTTTTGGAGTTAAATCTGCATTTCATTTGGCTGCTCAGTCATTCATTTACAGTTTGATACATTTGTTAGCATATGCAGCATGGCTGTGATGATGTTAATCTTACTTATGTCTCTACCATCAGCTCTACCTGTTGTGATTAAGAAAAACTGTTAAAGTGCTCTTACCTGCAGTTGCTTCTCTTATAAAATAAATCTAGCCTAAAGAATCTCTAAGTTCCCCTCTGCACTCCAGAAGTTTCTGAGTTTAATATTTTGTCTTTCAATTCAGGTGGATGGATGGAGGGTTTTTGGACCTCAATGGGGAAAGTATGGAAGCCGATGTGGATGAATTTTCCCGAGAAATTTTTAAGACACTGAAATTTTTCCAAATGAAGCAAAAGAAGGAATTACAAGAAAAAAGAAAGGCAGCAAAAAGGCGATCTCTGGGAGAAGAAAGAATTGAAGAAGAACCAAAAGAGAATCCCACTATTACTATGTGCTCTACAGTAATGGAGCAGATAAAAGTTTTTAAGGTATGAACACATTTAATGACATTTTATGAAGCTCTGGTAGGAGCTATTACACATCATCCAGTGCTAATGAAGAGAAAAAGAATGATTTGGAAGCAAAACTAAAGCTGAGTCTGGAAAACTAGATTATTACTAAATCCATGCTTCATTTTTTTCTGATGAAATCATTTAAATCAATCCCTTTGTCAAACAAGGGATGACAAATAGCAAAGACTAGAATGACCAGATACAATGATATAAAGAGGATGAAAAACTACTAGTGCAGACCAGTCAGCCTATCCAAGGGCAGCAACACAGGGTATCAGTTGCAAAAGTTTTAAAATCACATGCTTAGGTTTGTATCACAATTCTGTGCTTGGTAGTGGCATATCTTGGGCAAGATATTTAGCCTCCCAGGCTTCAGTCATTTTTATGAGAGGATAAAAACTGGTGTCATGACAGTTAATAAGTCCTCCAGCTTCCCTAGGCAGCAGTGGCAGTGATTCCAGGTGTAGTGACAAGTTTCCACTGTCTGCATGCGCATAGCGCAAACTCAGATGGGATCTTGAGCATTGTTTCTTACCTGTATAATTCAGGTTATCAATGTTATGACTTTCATGTATATACTCCCAGAGTTTTGTTGCACGTATAACAATATGAATATGAATTCTTATTCTTCCATCTTTCTACATAAAATATAGTGTACTACATGTATTATTTTCTTCCTTTGTTTTGATTACTTTATCTTGGAGACTTTTCTCCTCATATTATCAACTTTTTCTCTTTTTTTTTTGCATCTATATAATGTTATATATTGGTGTAGATATGCGTGTGAAAGTGCAACTTCAAGGTAAATTCCAGAAGAGTATGCTAGATTAAAATCTATAGTCAAATTACCTTGCATAGGAGCTAAATCTATTTAAAGTTTCACCACCTTCAACAAGAGAATATCCTCAAACTTGGGTTTTTACTAATCTGCTAAGAGAATTTTCGTTTCTCTTATTACATAAAGTGTTAAGCATATTTTTATATATTTAAAAATGTTTTGTATTTCTTTGTGAACTGTTTGGTCTTAACATTGTCTATTTGTCTATTGAATTATTGGTCTTTTTCTTACTGATTTCTAGGATATAATATATAAATATTATTTATATGTCTATTAATATTAATTATATTAATATCTCTAGGACATTAATTTCCTAGGGCATTATATTATAGATATATATAACATGTATAAGAGATATTAGGCTTTGCCTATGATGTGTTTTGCAAATATTTGTTATTTGTTTTTTGACTTTATCATGGCTCTTGCCTTGCAGAAGTCTTTTTTTTTAAATATTTTATTTATTTATGTATTTATATATATATTTATTTGAGAGAGAGAAAGTGTGAGCAAGGAGAGGGGCAGAGGGGAAGGACAAAGTGAGGAGAAGGAGAGAGAAAGAATATCAAGTAGGCTCCCTGCTAAGTGCAGAGCCCTACTAAGGACTGAATCTCACAATCTTGACATCATGACCCTGAAATCATGACCTGAGCTGAAACCAAGAATTGGGTGCTTAACCAACTTAAGCCACCCAGGCTTCTCCTTGCAGAAGCCTATTTATGTTTTTATTTGAATTTAGATTTATTATTCCAAAGTAAATGGAAAAGGAAGTTTTAAATTTTTATGTAGTTATCATTATTTTCCTTTTTTAAAAAATAAATTAAGTAATCTCTATGCCCAACATGGGGTTTGAACTCACCACCCTGGGATTGAGAGTCATATGCCCCATCAACTGAGCCAGCCAGGCACCCCCATTCTTTTCCTTTGTCTACTGAATTTTAAATTGTAGCTAGAAATGCTTTCCTCATTCCAAGCTAATGTTTTCTTCTAGTACTTTCATAATTTATTATTTGACAACACTTTATTGAGGATTCTTGAGGAGGGAGGGATATTGATCTTAATTAATTTTCTTGTAATATCTTTGTCAGGTTTTGGTATCAGGATTATACTGATCTTATAAAACAAAATGGGGAAGTTTTATCTTCCCTATTCCTTTTAAAAAGAAAAGATTGTATTTATTTAAAGCATGCAGTTCAGTGACTTAGAATATTCACAGAGTTTTGCAACTATCACCACTATCTAATTTTAGAACATTATCACTCCAGAAAGTAAGCCCTTAACTATTAGGGCATATTAATGGTCACTCCCCATTTCCTCCTCCTCCTAGATCATGGCACTACTAATCTACTTTCTGTCTCTATGGATTTATCCATTCTAAACATTTCAAATAAGTGGAATCATATTGTATGTGGCCCTTGAAAATGGCTTCTTTCACTTAGCGTATTTTTTCAATGTTCTTCAATGTTGTAATATATATAATACTTCATTCTTTTTTATTGATGGATGATACTCAATTGTATGGATATGTCACATTTTGTTTATCCATTCATCTCTTGATGGACATTGCATTGTTTTTACTTGTTAGCTCTTATGAGTAATGCTGCTATGAATATTTAGGCAAAAGTTTTTGTGTGGACATATGTTTCCTTCTCTGGGGTATGTACTTAGGAGTGGAATTGCAGGGATACATGGTGATTCTACGTTTAACTTTTTGAGGAACTGCCAGACTTTTTCCAAAGTAGTTGCACTATTTTTTACATTCCTACCAGCAATGCACAGGGGTTCCAATTTGTTCACATTCTTGTCAACACTTGTTGACAATAGCACTTGTTATTGTCTGTCTTTTTTAGTATAGCCATCCCAATGAGTATGAAGTGGTATCTCAGTGTGGTTTTGATTTATATTTACCTAATGACTAATAGTATAGAGCATCTTTTCGTGTGCTTATTGACCATTTATATATTTTCTTTGGAGAAATATCTGTTTAAATCCTATGCTCAGGGGCAGCCCGGGTGGCTCAGCGGTTTAGCATTGCCTTCAGTCCAGGGCCTGATCCTGGAGACCCGGGATCGAGTCCTACATCCAGCTCCCTGCATGGAGCCTGCTTCTCCCTCTGCCTTTGTCTCTGCCTCTCTCTTTCTGTGTCTCTTTCATGGACAAATAAATAAAATCTTAAAAAAAATAAATCCTTTGCTCATTTTTAAATTGGATTGTCTCTTAATATTAAATTATAATTTTTTATATTGTAGACACAAGTCCTTTATTAAATATGTGATTTAAAAGTTTTTCTCCAGGGCACTTGGGTGGCTCAGTTGGTAAGCACCAGACTCTTGATTTTGGCTCAGGCTATGAGCTCAGGGTCCTGAGATTGAGCCCTCTGTCAGGCTCCATGCTGGGTGTGAAGATTCTCTCTCTCTCCCTCTACCTGTCCCCCACCACTTGTGAGTGTGTGTGCTCTCTCTCAAAAAAAATATGTATCTATATATTAAGATTTTTTCTCCCATTTCTTCTGTGGATTGTCTTTTAATTTTTTTGATGGTATGTTTTGAAGCACAAAAGTTTTAAATTCTGATGATGTCTCATTTATTTTTTCTTTTGTTGCTTGTGCTTTTGATGTCATATCTAAAAAAAGATTGCCTAATCCATGAATAATTACTAAGGAAGACATAATGAAATCTCTTAGAGATTTCCATTTAGTCTCTTCCTTTCCTTGGATAAGGACAACCAGGAATGGCTCCTTCATGGCTATGATATTGCTGTTCACAGGTTTTCTTGATAGACCTAATACAAACTTGGGAACAGTGTTGCTGTATGCTAAATGTAGGCCAGTAACCCTTAGCTGTGCCTAACCTTAGATAGTTATGCTGTGCATTTTTTACTTGTACCGTATTTTATTTGTCCCTAATACTCTTTAGAACTTTTCTGAGAAATGAAGCAATAATGCAGCATCAACTTATTGAAATACATTTTGAACCTCGAAAAAAAGGAAGCTGGGATTGCATTGAATCTTTAAATTGATTTGGGAAATATTGTCATCTTAATATTAATTCTTCCAGTGTATGAGCATGAGATATTTTTACATTTATTTGGTCTTCTTTAATTTATTTTGGCAATTATTTGTAATTTTTAGTCTACAAGTTTTGCAATTATTTTATTAAACTTACTCCTAGGTATTTTATATTTCTTTATGCTATCATACATGAGATTTTTCCCCTTATTTTGGTTTTGAGTTGTTTATTGTTAGTTTGTAGAAATACAGTTAATTTTTGTATAGTGATCTTATATCCTGCAACCTTACTGAACTCATTTATTAGTTTTAACAGTTTTTAAATGAATTCCTTAGTGGAGCACCTGGCTGACCCAGTGAGTGGAGTATGCAACTCTTGATGTCAGGGTTATAAGTTCAAGCCCCACATTGGATATAGAGATTACTTTAAAAAAATAAATGAGTTCCTTAGAATTTTCTATATATAAGATTATATAATAAGTAAATAGAGAGTTTTATGTTTTTATTTCCAATCTAAATGTCTTTAAAAAGATTTTTTTCCACATAACTAGTGGCTTGGATATTGACATTAGAGTCTTCTAACTAAATTACAGCATTTTTGTTGTCCAGATCACACAAATTGCCTTTTGCCCCTCAGAGAGAACACAATATAGCAAGAGAAATGGTTGTAAACAACTGGTTGTAAATGAAGCAGAATGAAAAAATTCATAGGTAGAGGATAGCAGTGTCCTCTGAAAGAAAAGGGCATGGAGCAATTGATTTTGTCATTTGGAAAACAGATAAATCTTTACTAAGGAGGTGACCAGAGTGTAATAAGTATGATTTTGTTGGGCTTTGAATTGGATTGGGAAAAGATAAATGTTCTTTATCTCTCTTTGCTAATACATTTTTGTTATCTAATACTTGAAGAATATATGTAACATATATGTAAGCTATAAATAAACACCCATGAACCCTTTCCTATTCTTTAAAATTAAAAGATTTTTAAAAATAATCAATACTCTTGCTTCACTCCATGTAATCCTTCCCTCTTTTAAGCCCCTTAATCCTTCTTTTTTTTAAGATTTTATTTATTTATTCATGAGAGATACAGAGAGAGAGAGAGTGAGAGGCAGAGGAAGAAGCAGGCTCCATGCAGGGAGCCCAATGTGGGACTCGATCCCAGGTCTCCAGGATCCGGCCCTGGGCTGACAGCGGCGCTAAACCACTGAGCCACCCAGGCTGCCCCCCTTAATCCTTCTTGAAGATAACTGTGTCATAAATTTTTCTTCACATTTGTATGTAACAATTTATTAAAAAAATATATCATCTATATGTAGTCTTATGTGACTTGATTTTTTTTTTCACTCAACATTATGTTTCTAAAACTCATCCATGTCTTGGAAATGACTGTAGTCTGCCATTTTCACTGCTATATATCACTGCTTACTTACCTAATTTATTGATTTTTGTACTTATAGTCTCATGAACAAAAATCCCTGCCCTCAAAGTACTTACATTTTATATTTCTTCTTCTGTGAAATGCCTATTATGCCCTTTGACCCTTCTGTCATTTTTTTTTGTTTCAGTGGTTGTTTCTGTTGTTTTTATTGGTAATTTATGGAATTTTTATAATACATTCTGGGTAATAAGCCTTTGTCACTTATATGATAATGAGTCTATCAGTGCATGGTATTTAGATTTTCTTTAACATCTTTTAATAAAGTTATATAGTTTCTCCAAAATAACTCTGCACAGCTTTCACTTAATGTATCCCTAAGTAGGGACACCTGGATGGCTCAGTGGGAAGAGCATGCAACTCTTGATCTCAGGGTCATGGGTTTGAGCCCTATGTTGGTTGTTGAGATTGCTAAAAAAAAAAAAAAAAAAAAAAACCTTAAAAAAATAAAATTATTTCTAAGTACTTTATTTTTTTGTTACTATTGTAAGTTGATCTTTTTTTTATCCTTTTGTTAATTGTGCTTTCTATTTGTGGCTTATATACAATAATTCTTTTAACTTTCTTTATATTAATTTAATATCCAGTCATTGTACACAGACAATAATCTGTGAACAATGTCATTTTTTCCCAATTGTACCCTTTAGGTCCATCCATGTTGCAAATGGTATGATCTCATTCTTTTTTTAGAGAGAGAGAGAGTTCACAGGCATGCATGTAGGTTGGGGGGAGCAGAGGGAAGGGGAGAGAGAGAGAGAATCCTAAGCAGACTCCATGTCCTCACAAAACCTGCTGCAGGGCTCTGTCTCAAAATCCTGAGATCATGACCTGAGCCAAAATCAGGAGTTGGAGACTTAATTAACTGAACCACTCAGGCACCCCATTCTCACTCCTTTTTATGCTTGAATAATATTCCATTGTATCCACATCCTCTTAATCCATTTATCTATTGATGGACACTTGGCCTGCTTCCGTGTCTTGGCTATTGTAAATAATGCTGCAGTAAACATAGGGGTGCATACATCTTTTGGGATTCATGTTTTTTTTTCCTTTGGGTAGTTTTGTTTTTTAAATTTCTATTCCTCATATCTTTTATTTATTTATGTTACTTTACTGGCTAGTACACTCAATACAGTGTTGATTAGAAGTAGTAATAATAGGTATGCTTATCTTGTTCCTGATTTTAAAGAAAATGTTCTAATGTCAGTATCAAGAATCATGAATTAAGTATTTTCACTTGATATTTAATTCTCACTTCACTTCCAAACAAAAGTTACATTTTGGCATTTTGGTATAGGCTTTTCCCCTTTTTATGTTATGTGTATATTGTGTATATTTATAACTATATATTATGTTATATTTTTCTACAAATAATATATATAACAACTTAGTGTTTGTATAATAATACCACAGATACCACAGTTTTAATTAGCATAGTCTTACCAAATAGTTCAATATTGTATAGAACATTTACTCCTCTTCCTTTTTGCTTTTATAATTTTCTGGGCTATTTCTAAATGTTCATTTGCGCAGATGAACTTTATTTTTTTATTTTTTATTTGCAGATGAACTTTAGAATCATTTTTTAAAAAGTTTTTATTTATTTATTTATTTGACAGAGAGAGAGAGAGCACAAGCAGGGGGAGTGGAAGGCAGAGGGAAAGGGAGGCTCCCTGCTGAGCAAGGAGCCTGATGTGGGGCTTGATCCCAGGACTCTGGGATCATGACCTGAGCCAAAAGGAGATGCTTAACCAACTGAGCCACCCAGGCATCCTGGAACTTTAGAATCATTTTGTTAGTTTCTCTTCTCCAAATCTAATTGGGATTTTGACTGGACTTATCAAATATATTAAATAATTTCAAGAAATGTAATCCTTATACTATTGAGGCTTCATCTATAAAAATCTATGTGGGTACGCCAGTCAAAAGAGTGACTCATTATTATTTGTATTTTCATCATTAGGATTATATTCCTACTGTCTCCATCCTGTGCAATCCAGGAATGAGAACTCGTCATTGGAAGCAGATATCAGAAATTGTAGGCTATGACTTGACTCCAGACTCTGGAACTACACTGAGAAAAATTTTAAAGTTAAACCTGACACCATACTTGGAAAAATTTGAAGTGATAAGTGCAGGTGCAAGTAAGGTGAATATGAAGATCAACTGGAATACTTTGATGAGTTTGTTAATCAAATAATCATAGTTATTGTTGGGGTTGAGTGTACAGTACTGTGTAGCAGTGGGAGGAGATGGGGGAATGTGATAGGAGACCACTCATTTTCCCCCCACAAGTGTGTACTTTTATACTACTACTTTGTCCTGAATCCAGATTAGAAATGGCTCCTTTGACTTCTCCATGTGTGTGTAGCATATGATGTGTGTGTATTCTAGTAGAATAAGTATGGCTCTCTAGGGTTCTTGAAATATACAGAAAGTATCTTCAAGCTGTAGCCTAGAAAGGCTACTTCAGAGAAAGTTCGGTGGGTATTTTATTCTAGTGTCTATTTTAATACTGATAGCAGTAATTTTCCTAGCAAGTGAAATTTTTAAAAATACATTATCTTTCTTAGGAATTTTTAAATTGTTGGAGAAACCTTATTAACCTAAAGAGAGTTTCAGATTCAGTTTCAGATCACCACAGATTATGCTAAGAAAATGACTGTGTAATGCATCCAATGCTTACTGGATTCACCAGGGTGAGTTGATACAGTAAATAAGACCTTTCTTCACCATCTTATTCTTTCTCCTTTTCTTCCTTTTAGGAATTTTCATTAGAGAAAGCCATGCATACAATGATAGGAAGCTGGGATGATATTGCTTTTAATGTAAGTCCATATCGTGATACTGGAGTCTCTATTCTTTCTTCAGTAGATGAGATTCAGGCTCTCCTTGATGATCAAATTATAAAAACTCAGACAATGAGAGGCTCACCTTTCATCAAACCATTTGAAAAAGAGATCAAGGTATGCTAAATATGATAGATTCTGGTCATTTACAAACATTGTAATTTTATTACATGTATATTCTTGTGGGAAATAAGTCAGTTTGTTGTATAGCTTTGGTGATATATAGGAACAGATATATAAAAATTAATGTGGAGTCATATAGAATCTGAGACAGTAGAATCTCAGTCATACAGATCTGAGACAGTAACTCTAATAATTTTGAGAAGAACAAAATTGGTTTTATTAAAAAAACTTCAGAGTGCCTTCAGAGTTGGTTAAGCATCTGCATTTAGCTCAGGTCATGATCCTGGAGTCCTTGGATGGAGCCTTGTGTTAGGCTCCCTGATGAGCATAGCATCTACTTTCCCTCTGCCCCTCCCCTTCCCTCTCCCCCTACTTGTGCTCTCTCTCTCAAATAATAAAATAAAAAAATGTAAAAATCTTTTAAAAAACCCAAAAACTTCTCCAATGACAGTGATCGACTTGGAAGGAAAACAGTGGTATTATTGATTCTAACTTTAGACAGCCTAGATCCTGTTTCATGCTATATTCTTATAACTTGAAATGAAGTTCTATATATCATACTTTAGCTATATTTGTAAACAACCATCTTGAGGGTATTTTAGAATAATCAATGAATTATGGTCCACTGGAAATCAAAAGAAATGACATTTGAGACTATAAGATTATTTCATATTCTTATAGTTGGTATGGGAAATACAGAAAACAAACAAATTATAGTAATTAATAGCTTTATGTGCAGTATCAAAGTTCTACCCTGGGGGAAAAGACAGACAACAAATGGGATGCTTCCCTTGATATTTACAGATTTCTAGTTACGTGCCAGATACTGCTCTAGGGGCTTTACATTTATTAAACCATCTAAACCCCATAACAGATATTCAAGGTCGGCAATGTTATCTGTGCTCAGAGATAAGGAAACCAAGGCATAGGAAGATAGGTAGTTTACCCACATTTGCCCAGCTAATAACTGATAGAACTGAATTCAAACCAAGGTAGTCTGGTTCTAATTTGAACATAAGGGACGCCTGGGTGGCTCAGTGGTTAAGCATCTGCCTGTGGCTCAGGGTGTGATCCTGGTGTCCTGGGACTGAGTCCCACATCAGGCTCCCTGCATGGAGCTTGCTTCTCCCTCTGCCTGTGTCTCTGCCTCTCTCTCCGTGTCTCTCATGAATAAATAAATAAAATCTTTTTAAAAAAATGTTGAACATAAATAGTGCTTCATAGAAGACCTTGACTCTCAATATTTGGAGAAGACAGGTATCCTTCGAAAAGAACATAATGCTACATATTTTCCCATGAATCAGGCTGGTCTACTTCTCCTGGTACCATGTCTTTTGTAGAAATTTCTTATCTAACAAGGGAGAATTTACAAGACAAATTTAAAAGCTCTAAGAGATTTTAAAACAATAAAAATAAGAGGCCTGGGATCCCTGGGTGGCGCAGCGGTTTAGTGCCTGCCTTTGGCCCAGGGCGCGATCCTGGAGACCCAGGATCGAGTCCCACATCAGGCTCCCGGTGCATGGAGCCTGCTTCTCCCTCTGCCTGTGTCTCTTCCTCTCTCTCTCTCTCACTGTGTGCCTATCATAAATAAATAAAACAAAAAAAATTTTTAAAAAAATTAAAAAAAATTAAAAAAAAAATAAGAGGCCTAATTTCTTGATGCATAGGAATTTAGGCCACATATTTAAGAACCAAAGAGATTGTATAATGATCAGCTAGTGAAATATCTTTCCAATTCTAGGAGACCTGTGAGAATAAGGAGACTTGTTTGCTTGTCCCCCCCTCCACCTTTAAGTTGTGTTGATGTAGAGCAGGATTTCTCAACTCGGTACTAATGACATTTTGGGCTCAATAATTCTTTGTCATGAGGACAGTCTCATACATGTTAAGAAGTTTAGCAGCATCCTGGCCTCTACTCATGTGATATTAGTAGCACCCTCACCCCTCAGTTGTGACAAATGAAAATGTCTCCAGACATTGTCAAATATCTGTTGGGGTGAAGGGCAAAACAGCCCCTAGGTTGATAACCACTGTTGTATAGCAGGATATTTCTGGATGCTTTTTATTTTATTTTATTTTATTTATTTTATTTTCTGGATGCTTTTTAGACTTGGAATGGTTCTCTAGTGATTAGGAAATTGATCTAAATAACTACAGTCATTTCCAATGGTGAATTCCAATGACTTAGGAAAACGTGGGACTTCCTAGAGTTTTTCTAAGTTCATGTGATACCCATAAGTGACCTTGAACTGTTTGCATTGGTTTAAAAATAAGTAAATTTTAAATAAATATTCCTCACTGTAATTTATAGTTTTTCTTTAATAACTGGAATTTAGTACAGTGTGCTTTTCATTAAGGCCTGGGAGGACCGTTTGATTCAAATACAAGAAACGATTGATGAATGGTTAAAAGTACAAGCTCAATGGCTATACTTGGAGCCCATATTTTGTTCTGAGGATATCATGCAACAGATGCCAGAAGAAGGGCGTCAGTTTCAGACAGTAGACAGACATTGGAGAGATATCATGAAGTTCTGTGTGAAAGACCCAAAGGTGAAATGTTTGTTTTCTTTCTTACAAATAAAGGGAACCATTAGCTTTAGCCGTTAAAGAAAGCATATAGTTCTTTTTTTTTTTTCTGATTACAAAAACAAAACCTGCTCATTGTATACAAACTGGAAAGTTCAGAAAAATATAAGAAAGCAGAAAGCGGGACACCTGGGTGGCTCAGCAGTTCAGCATCTGCCTTTGGCTCCGGGCAGGATTCCCGAGTCCACGGATGGAGTACCACCTCAGGCTTTCTGCGTCGAGCCTCCTTCTCCCTCTGCCTGGGTCTCTGCCTCACTCTCTCCCTGTGTCTCTCGTGAATAATTAAAATCTTAAACAAAGAAAGCAGAAAGCATTAAAATAATTTTACTTTTCAATTCATATGATATACTGCTTATAACTCATAATGCAGCTGCCTCAAATTCACATTTAACTCACTTGACTGTGACATACACTCATTGCTACTCTTCTCTTGTAAAATAAACTGTAAAATAATATAAGATGGAGGTGGAAGGGGCAGTGGGGAGAGAAAGAAAGAGAGAGAGGAAGTATAGGTGATTCATCTGACATACTACTCAATGACTCCATATACTTGGGATCGATGGGAATAAAGAATCTGCCATTCTCTCAGTTGGCCTTACTATGGGTCTCTCCTAGTATTACAGCACCTCGTTGAGTGTGATTCTTATATTAAAAGACAGACTATGTATTTTTTTCCAAGATTTTATTTATTTATTTCTTCATGAGAGACACACATAGAGAGAGAAGGGCAGAGACACAGGCAGAGGGAGAAGCAGGCTTCATGTAGGGAGCCCCGACGTGGGACTCTATCCTGGGTCTCCAGGATCACATCCTGGGCTGAAGGTGGCACTAAACCATTGAGCCACCAGGGCTGCCCCAAACTATGTATTTTTCATACACTTAGTACACATAGTTCATGGATATACATCCACTTTTTCATCTGGTATTCAACTTAACAATTTCTTTTAATGCTGGATAAAAGTTAGCCATGCTGGGCTTGTTAGGAGTCAATAGTATGCTGAAATATGAGTTCCAAGGATTTTACCTTCCACATAGAACCTTTGTGAAACATGATATCCTATAGATCAGAAGTCAGCATTTTTTTTTTTTGCAAAGGAACAGGTGGTACATATTTTAGACTTTGTGAGACATAGCATCTTTTTGCAACTACTCAACTCTGCTATTGCAGTAGGCAGAAAGCAGACAGGGACAGTATTTAACTGAACAGATGTGTCTATGCTACAATAAAACTTTCTGGGCAGTGACATTTTCATGTGCCATGAAATATGATTTTTCTTTTAATTTTTTCAACCTCTTGAAAGTATAAAGATAGTTCTTAATTTCCAGGTTATACAAAAACTGGCAGCATAGTGTATTTGTATATCAAAGCCTCAAGTTGTATACCTTAAATATATACAATTTTTGTCAATTATACCTTATAAAGCTGGAAAATAAGAAAGACACTAGCAGCAGATTGGATTTAGCCCATGGGATGTAGTTCACCAGTTCATACTATAGAGTGTTTATAGCTGACAGTTGTAAATGTAAAAATTAAACCACATGCCAACCTAACAGACATTTCTCACGTCATTCAAAAAATATAGGAAAAATGAATATGTACATGACAGTTATAACTTCTCATTTATAACTTGCATTCTTGGATAAGAATATTTCTGGTTTATTGAATTATAATAGTTTTATATTACAAAAAAATTTACAACAATTTTCCCAAGCCTTTTGATATTTCAACATTTTGACATTTACTATAGACTAATGTTTAGGACTTAAAATTATATCTGGTGTATAAGTGCTGACCTGAGTGAATGTGTATCTTTTAGGTTCTTGCTGCTACTTCTTTAACAGGTTTATTGGAAAAATTGCAGAACTGCAATGAACTTTTGGACAAAATTATGAAAGGGCTTAATGCATATCTTGAAAAAAAACGACTTTTCTTCCCTCGGTATGATGGATAATTAATTGTACTATAATTAAAAGCATTTTCTGATACATAATGAATTACAACTAAGGCATTTGTATTTTCATGTTTTTCTCTAGCTTTTTCTTCTTATCTAATGATGAAATGTTAGAGATTTTGTCAGAGACCAAAGATCCACTTAGAGTTCAGCCTCATTTAAAAAAATGCTTCGAGGGCATTGCTAAATTGGAATTCCTTCCTAATTTGGACATTAAGGCCATGTATAGCTCTGAAGGGGAGCGAGTGGAGCTGATTGCACATATTTCTACATCTGCAGCGCGAGGTGCTGTGGAAAAGTGGCTCATTCAAGTGGAAGACTTAATGCTTCGGAGTATTCATGATGTGATTGCAGCAGCCAGGCTGGTGTGTTTTCCTAAGATTTAATGTATACTCTATATTCTGTAAATCTTTCTTTTTGGGAGGTTTTGAATGTGTGCTGGTAAATTAACATTTACAGTTCTTACTATTTTAAACCATTTTTTAACTCTTTGTTTCTAACATTATTAAGATAATAATACTAGTAAGAATTGATAATAATATATGTGACTAAGTGCTACAAAAGACAAAAGGTGTTATGAGAAAGAATACTATACATAATTTAGAAAGTATCTAGTGTACAGTCCTTAAGATCAGAAAGAATTTTAGGGGTGTTAAATGCGTTATCTACTGCTGTTGATACCTAAACAATTACTTAGAAACTCAGAATGAGATGAACATACATTAAAAGGGTATATACTATTTGGAAGAAATGTAACACTGAAGTACTACATGCACCTTACTTATGCAAATCCAGCTAACCTAATCTTGAATAATAAATTCAGTATATTTCTATCTTTAGGACCACAAATGAACAGTTATGTAGTTTTTTAAAAATACATTTTAAAAGGCATTGCAGCCTTCTATTTTTTTATTTTTTTCATTGCAGCCTTTTAAAATCCAGCAACTGACTTCATATGAGTGAGGTATCATTTTTCTTTCATGAAACTTTCTTTCTGTGAAGCTTATCTTCTTGCAGTGGCTATTTTATTTAACTTCAATGTTTCCTGCAGATAAATCTTGACTTTTTCTCTTCTTTTTCTATTTATGATCCCAAGCAAACTAAAACACCTAGGAAAAACATTAACATTATCCATGAAAGTATTTCCTTAATTTGTATAGAAATTTACCTTCTATGTACCTAGCAATGGGTCATACATTCTTTGAAACTTATCCTTCTTTGAAACTTGTCATTTGTTTTTATTTCTAAATGTTGCTAATAAAATGCATTTAAATAATAATATATTTATATCTTTATGTACATTATTGTATTTAAACGTTACTGTATTAAAAATATAGTTCTTATTAGCATCATCTTCAAATTTTGTTCTGCAGTTTTTTCAGTTTATAATTTGAATTTACTATTATCACTTGAAGCATATTATTTTATTTAAATTTAATTAATTAACATATAATGTATTATTGGTTTCAGAGGTAGAGGTCAGTGAGTCATCAGTCTTATATAACACCCAGTGCTCAGTATATCATGTGCCCTCCTTTATGTCCATCATGCAGTCACCCTATCTCACCAACCCACCTCCCCTCCAGTGACCCTTAGTTTGTCTTTTATGATTAAGAATCTCTTATGGTTTGTCTCCCTCTCTGATTTTGAGTTGTTTTATTTTTTCCTCTCTTCTGTATGATCTTCTGTTTTGTTTCTTAAATTCCACATGTGAGATCATATGATAATTGTCTTTCTGATTGACTTATTTCCCATACCATTATACTGCCTAGTTCCATCTATATCATTGCAAATGGCAAGATATTTTTTAATGGCTCAGTAGTATTCCATTGTGTATATATACCACATCTTTATCCATTCATCAGTTGATGGACATCTGTGCTCTTTCCATTGTCTGGCTATTGTGGACATTGCTGCTATAAACATTGGGGTTCAGGTGTTCCTTTGGATCACTACCTTTGTATCTTTGGGTAAATATCTAGTAGTACAGTTACTGGGTCATCCCATAGCTCCATTTACAACCTTTTGAGGAACCTGTATACTGTTTTTCAGAGTGGCTGCACCAGCTTGCATTCCAATTAACAACGTATGATGGTTCCCCCTTCTCCACATCCTCTCCAACATCTGTCATTTCCTGACCTGTTAATTTTAGCCATTCTGACTGGTGTTAGGTGGTATGTCATTGTGATTTTGATTTGCGTTTCCCTGATGCCAAGTGATGTGGAACATTTTTTTCATGTGTCTGGCCATTTGTATGTCCTCTTTGGGGAAATGTCTGTGAATGTCTCCTGCCCATTTCTTGACTGGATTGTTTATTTTTTGGGTGGTGAGTTTGATAAGTTCTTTATAGATTTTGGATACTAGCTCTTTATCTGATAAAACATTTGCAGATGTCTTCTCCCATTCTGTCGGATGTCTTTTGGTTTTGTCGACTGTTTCCTTTGCTGTGCAGAAGATTTTTATCTTGAAGTCCCAGTACTTCATTTTTGCCTTTGTTTCCCTTGCCTTTGGAGACACATCTAGCAAGAAGTTGCTGTGGCTGAGGTCACAGAGGTTGCTGCCTCTGTTCTCCTCTAGGATTTTGATGGATTCTTCTCTCACATTTAGGTCTTTCATCCATTTTGAGTCTATTTTTGTGTATAGTATGAGGAAATGGTTCAGTACCATTCTTCTGCATGTGGCTGTCCAATATTCCCAACACCATTTGTGGAAGAGACTTTTTTCCATTGGATAGTCTTTCCTTCTTTGTTGAAGATTAGTTGGCCATAATGTTGAGGGTCCATTTCTGGATTCTCTATTCTGTTCCATTGATCTGTGTGTCTGTTTTTGGGCTGGTACCGTACTGTCTTGATGATTATAGCTTTGTAATAGAGGTTAAAGTCTGGCATTGTGATGCCACCACAGTGGTTTGGGGATCAAGGTAATGATGGCCTCAGAATGAATTTGGAAGTTTTCCTTCCATTTCTATTTTTTGAAACAGCTTCAGAAGAATAGGTATTAATTCTTCTTTAAATGTTTGGTAGAATTCTCCTGGGAAGCCATATGGCCCTGAACTCTTGCTATAGGGAGATTTTTGGTGACTGCTTCAATTTCCTTGCTGGTTATGGGTCTGTTGAGGTTTTCTACTTCTTCCTGTTTCAGTATTGGTAGTTTATATATCTCTAGGAGTGCATCCATTTCTTCTAGATTGCCTAATTTGTTTGCATATAGTTTCTCATAATATGTTCTTATAATTGTTTTTATTTCTTCAGTGTTGGTCATGATCTCTCTTCATTCATGATTTTATTTATTTGGGTCCTTTCTCTTCTTTTTGATAAGTTTGGCCAAGGGTTTGTTGATCTTATTAATTCTTTCAAAGAACCAGCTTCTAATTTCCTTGATATGTTCTACTGTTATTCTGGTTTCTGTTTCATTGATTTATGCTCTGATCTTTATTATTTCTTTACCCCTGCTGGGTTTAGGCTTTGTTTGCTGTTCTTTCTCCAGCTTTTTTAGTTTTTTAAAAAAGATTTTTATTTACTTATTCATGAGAGATAGACAGAGAGAGAGAGAGAGGGAGAGACATAGGCAGAGGGACAAGCAGGCTCCATTCAGGGAGCCTGATGTAGGACTTGATCCTGGGACCCCAGGATCATGTCCTGAGCTGAGGGCAGATGTTCAATTACTGAGCCACCCAGGTGTCCCCAGCTTTTTTAGTTATAAGGTTAGCTTGTATATTTGAGATTTTTCTAATTTTTTGAGAGAGGCTTATATTACAATGTACTTCCCTCTTAGGACCACTTTTGGTGCATCCCAAACATTTTGAACAGTTGTGTTTTCGTTTTCATTTGTTTCCATGATTTAAAAAAGTTCTTTAGGGAGCCTGGGTGGCTCAGTGGTTGAGCATCTGCCTTTGGCTCAGGTCTGAATCCTGGGATCCTGGATCAAGTCCCACATCGGGCTCTCCACAGGGAGCCTGCTTCTCCCTCTGCGAATGTCTCTGCCTCTCTCTGTGTCTATCATGAATAAATAAATAAAATATTTAAAAAAAATAAAATAAAAAAGTTCTTTAATTTCCTGATTGACTCATTCTTTCTTTCGTAGGATGCTTTTTAACCTCCAAGTGTTTGAGTTCCTTCCAAATTTCCTCTTGTGATTGAGTTCATGTTTCAAAGCTATGTGGTATGAAAATATACAGGGAATAATCCCAATCTTTTGGTACCAGCTGAAACCTGATTTGTGATGCAGTATGTGATTTATTCTAGAGAATGTTCCATATGCATGAAGAATGTGTATACTGTTGTTTTAGGATGGAATGCTATGTATATATCTGTGAAGTTCATCTGGTCCAGTATGTCATTCAAAGCCCTTATTTCCTTGTTGATCCTCTGCTCAGATGATCTGTTCATTGCAGTGAGTGGGGTGTTGAAGTCCTCTACTATTATTGTATTATTATCAATATGTTTCTTTAATTTGGTTATTAATTGGTTGGTATAATTGGCTGCTCCATGTTAGGAGCATATATTTATAATTGTTAGATCTTCTTGTTGGATAGATGCTGTAAGTATGATATAGTGTCCCTCTTCATCTCTTACTATAGTCTTTGGTTTAAATTGAATTTGTCTGATATGAGGATTACTACCCCAGCTTTCTTTTGATGTCCATTAGTGTAATAAATGGTTCTCCACCCCCTCATTTTCAGTCTGGAGGTGTCTTTAAGTCTAAAGTGAGTCTCTTGTAGACCGCAGATAGATGGGTATTGCTTTTTTATCCAATCTGATACCCTGTGTCTTTTGGTTGGGGCATTTAGCCCATTTACCTTCAAAGTAACTATTGAAATATATGAATTTAGTGCCATGGTATTACCTATAAGGTCCCTGTTTCTGTAGATTGTCTCTGTTCCTTTCTGGTTTATGTTATTCTTCTGTTTTCTCTTTGCTTACAGAATCTTCCTTAATATTTCTTGCAGGGCTTATTTAGTGGTCACATATTCCTTCAGTGTCTGTCTGTCCTGGAAGCTCTTTACCTCTCCTTCCATTCTGAATGACAGCTTTCCTGGATAAGATATTCTTGGATGCATGTTTTTCTCAATTAGTACCCTGAATATAACATGTCTGTCCTTTCTGACCTGCCAGGTCTCTGTGGATAGGTCTGCTGCCAGTCTAATGTTCCTACCCATGTAGATTAAGAACTTCTTGTCTCGACCTGCTTTGGATCTTCTCTTTATCTCTGAAATTTGCAAGCTTTACTTATATTTCAGGGTGTTGATCTATTTTGATTGATTTTGGGTCCTCTCTATTATTGGACTTGAGTTCCGGTTTCCTTCCCCAGATTAGGGGAGTTCTTGGCTATGATTTGTTTAAATATACTTTCTGGCCCTCTCTTTCTTCCTTCTCCCTCAGAGGCCCCAATAATTCTAATACTTTTTAAATTTTATAATGTCACTGATTTCTCAAAGCCTCCCTTCATGGTCCATTAGTAGTTTTTCTCTCTTCCTCAGCTTCCTTACCTTTACATCAACTTGTCTTCTATGTCACTTACTCTCCCTTCTGCCTCATTTACCAAGCTGTTAGAGCATCCAATTTAGACTGTGTCTCAGAGCATTTTAAATTTCTGCCTGATTAGATCTCATTTCTGCACCAAGAAATTCTCTAGTTTTTAATGCTTTTTTCAATTCCAGCTATTAACTTTATAATTACTATCCTGAATTACAGCTCTGACATCTCATTTATATCCATATCAATTAAGTCTGTTGCAGAGAATATACCTCTGGTTCTTTATTTTGTTGTGAATTCCTCCTTTTAGTCATTGTGCTCAGAGAAGAATAGATGAACGAGTGAAAAATATCAACCACAACCCAAGCAAAATACAAATACAAAGAGGTCAGAAGCCAAAAAAGAAAAGGAAGAGAAAAATAAAAAGGAAAGAAAAGAAGGGAAATTAAAAAAGGGGTGGTGGTGGAATATAACTTCACAGGGTGGACAAAACAGAGTGATCCACTTGGTCCTGAGGGTATTTTGGTCTGTGAGTTAGAAGACACTAAAGCCCAAAATTGAAAAGAAAGCAAAACTTATATATATATACAAAAATAAATTTGAATAGAGTGAAAGGATGCCCAAAATAAAGAATATATCTATAAAATGTACATGTAAAAAATGGAAGTTAAAAAAAAACTTAAAATCAGAGTTGATAAAACAAGAAACTAGTTGAAAAAGGGAAAAAGAAAACAGAAATGGAAAATTTTAAACTGAAAGATAAAAAAATCATGAGAAAAGAACCCTCGAATTCTATGCGCTATTTTCCCTTAGAGCTGGTGCTTTGCAGTCCTGTGAGATCTGTAAACTTAGTATTCTCCTGTTCTTCCAGCTGGTCTACTGGGGGAGGGGTCTACTGCACTGATTCACAGGTGTCTGCCTGGGTGGGATTGCACTGCCCCATGCCAGGGGACAGGGCTCAGCTAAGCTCTTTCTAGTTGTTCCCTGATGCCTTTCTATACCTCTTTATAGGGTGAAAAATAAAATGGTCACATCCAATATCCAGCCCCAGAGCCAAAAGATGTCAGTCCTCTCTCTTCAGTAAACCTTCAGGGATAAGTGGTCCTCACTTTTGTGTGTGCCAAACTCTGCAGATCCCACAGTGTGTGCCCATACCAATCCTCTTGGGGGAAGGTGGAGGGTCTTCCCATTACTGTCCTTTACAGGGTCTCTGCACTGAGAACTGTCACATGCACCCACTCCTCCCAGGGGAAAGGAGGAGGGTCCTCAAGTTCCTACCTGCATGGAGAGTGGTCAACCAACCAGCCTTGGCTCTTGGTTTATGGCAAATAGAATTGATGGTAACCAGTTTTCCTGCTCCAATGCTTGAGAACTCTACTGGCCCAGGCACCCTTGTACTTTCTGTGACTCTGGGGATCCTGAGACTACAGTGCCCCAACTAAGACTCTACCTGGGTTCACCACCTGAGCACCTTTCATGCAGGGATGTCTCTCACTGGAGCAGATTTCTAAGGGTTCTGATCTTGTACTCCAGGGCTATAAAACTTGCCTGCAGCTGGCTTATGGAGGCTCCCTTCCCTTGTCACTTAATTTCTTATATATCGCTTCAGATTCACTTCTTTTCACCTCCTGCCTTACAGAAAGTGGTTGCTTTTCTACTTGTAGAGTTCCAGTAATTCTTATCTTAATCTCAGGTTGAATTCACGGGTGTTCAAAATGATTTGATAGTTATCTAGCTAAATTCAAGGGACCAGATGACAAGGTCCCTTACTCCTCTGCCATCTTGACCTTTCCCTGTTAACATGTTAGCGTTCATCATTCCACTCTTTTATGAATAAACAAATTTAAAAATATAATTTATAACAAGTTTTCTTTCAAATAGTCATCTGAATGTTTTCATGACTATGTGATATTCTAGCCTATGAATCTAGCAAATATTGCACTTCCCTATTTTTAGACATTTAGCTTTTTATTCCTTCCATAATCTTGTAAACTTAAAAATGCATTTTAATTATTCAGGCTTATCCGGAATCCATAAGAAAAGATTGGGTTCGAGAATGGCCTGGCCAAGTTGTACTTTGTGTTTCTCAGATGTTCTGGACTTCTGAGACACAGGAAGTTATAAGTGGTGGGACAGAGGTAACGTATTTATTTATTTATTTATTTATTTATTTATTTATTTATTTATTTATTTATTATGTAGTGAGAATGCACACAGGGGAGGGGCAGAGAGAGAGGGAGAATCTTAAGCACGCTTCACACCCAGCACAAACTCCACGCAGGGCTTGATTTCATGACCATAAGATGATGACCTGAGCTGAAATCAAGAGTCCAACATTTAACCGATTAGCCACAGAGGTGCCCTAAAGCATTTTTTTTAACACAAAATTCATTTCTACTGTGATGTTTCTTAGTTAGCTTATCTATTCTTCATAAAGGCAGTCTTCCCACCAGTTTGTACATCTAGCGTTAAAATTATACAATTTGCTGAAAACTTGTTCTTGGCATTTTATGAAGGTTAGACAAACTCATCCTGTTTTATAATTCATCTCAATATTAAGATATATTATGAAGTCAGAATTGTTTTGTAAAAGAGTATATAAAATATATGTTTTAGATACTATATATCATTAGTTTAATTGCTTTTTTATTTTGTAGGCATTAAAGAAGTACTATAAAGAACTTCAGAATCAGCTAAATGATATTGTAGAGCTGGTAAGGGGAAAATTGTCGAAGCAGACCAGGATTACTCTGGGGGCTTTGGTTACAATTGATGTCCATGCTAGAGATGTGGTCATGGACATGATTGATATAGGTATGTGACTCTTTAATGTTAAAGATAAAATATCAATAGCTTCTAGAAACAGAGATTTATACAGACATCCTTTTCTCTCTCTACAGAATTTATTTTACATGATTTTTCTCTAAATTGGAAAACAAATTATTTTAATATTTGCTGTTATAAAAGTTGATAGAATACCTATTTTTCAAAGATTTTTCCATTTCATTCAAGATTATGTGTCTTGTTTTATTTTATTCTTTCTAGGTGTCTCACATGACACAGATTTCCAGTGGCTTGCTCAGCTTCGATATTATTGGGAATATGACAATGCTCGAGTTCATATCATTAATTGCAATGTGAAATATGCTTATGAATATCTTGGTAACTCACCTCGACTTGTCATTACTCCTCTAACGGACAGGTGTTACAGAACATTGGTATGCATTTAAATTATTTTAATTCATACATTAGAAACTACTTTTTGGTTTATTGTCATATTTTCTTTTTTCCTTTTTTTTATTTATTTATGATAGTCACAGAGAGAGAGAGAGGCAGAGACACAGGCAGAGGGAAAAGCGGGCTCCATGCACCGGGAGCCCGACATGGGATTCGATCCCAGGTCTCCAGGATCACGCCCTGGGCCAAAGGCAGGCGCCAAACCACTGCGCCACCCAGGGATCCCTTATTGTCATATTTTCTTATCCAAATTTAACATGGCTATCCTCATTTTATTCTCTTACCTGTAATGGTTGATTTGAGCTATTCCTTCCTAGTCCCTAGATCCCTTTATATGAAATTATAGTAATAAATATTTACTTCTGGGTGCTTCTGTAGAATACAAGAGTGTTTGGATTCTAATTCTTGAAAATCATGAGTCATTCCTATTGTGGATAATTAAAAAAGAAGGTATTTGAGATTTAAACAGAAGACTGGAGCTGCAGGAAATGGTATCAGTTTTTGCAGTGGAGTTCTGGGAGACATGACAGGAAGATGAATGAAGTCCAGCTGGGCCTTAGAACACCAAGTTATTTCTGTTGAAACAGAGGAAAAGAGCTGAAATGCAGGGGGTGGTGCTAAAGTCTGTGTGCTGAGAAGCTATGGAAGAGGGATCCCTGGGTGGCGCAGCGGTTTGGCGCCTGCCTTTGGCCCAGGGCGCGATCCTGGAGACCCGGGATCGAATCCCACATCAGGCTCCCGGTGCATGGAGCCTGCTTCTCCCTCTGCCTATGTCTCTGCCTCTCTCTCTCTTTCTCTCTCTGTGACTATCATAAATAAATAAAAAATTTAAAAAAAAAAAAAAAAAAAAAGAAGCTATGGAAGATAAAGCTATGACTATAAACAACAACAGCAAAAACTACCTGGGAATAAGGTTGCCTGATAAAATACAGGACTCTCAGGTAAATTAGTTATACCAATAAATTATTCATTGTTTATCTGAAATTCAAACTTAACTGGGCATTCTGTATTTTAATTTGTTAAACCTGGTAACCTTACCTGAGAATTGAGGAGAACCATCAAGAAATACCAATCTATCTGTGCTAAGTAAGTAAAATTAAGGTTCATTGAGTTCTCTAGAAGCAGAGATGAAATGGGGAATCTAGGGCAAATGATTTACTAGGGAATGCTCTCGATAAAAACCTGTAGAGCAGTGAGGAGAATAGGGGGGAAAGCTAACTAACAATGTAGTTTCAACAGAAGTATAGCCTTAACCTGATCTCATAGCTCTGATGAATGGCATCATGGGGGTATCCTACTTTAAGGCAAAGGAGCCTGGCTTTTTTTTTTTAAGATTTTTATTTATTTATTCATGAGAGAAACAGAGAGAGAGACAGAGAGAGAGAGAGAGAGGCAGAGACACAGGCAGAAGGAGAAGCAGGTTCCATGCAGGGAGCCTGATGTGGGACTCAATCTTGGGATTTCAGGATCATGCCCTGGGCTGAAGGCAGGTGCTAAACCGCTGAGCCACCCAGGGATCCCAGAGCCTGGCTTCCATATCCCTTTATGGTCATTGGCTATCAGTCACCCCTGGGGCTAGGGCACGAAAATTAAGAAAGGGAAACTTCACTAAAATGGAGCTGGGAGGCTAGAAGGAGAAGCTCTCAAGCCCTACTACCACCCATCATGCAAAGCCAACAGGAAGAGAAGTACTATCATTCCTGACAGGAAGAAACATGTACAGGACTTCCTAGCCTGGAATAAGGACTTTCTTCTTCTCCAGAAAGAGCCCAGCCAATGAGAGACTGTCTCAACTCAGCCAATAAGAAGCTACTGCACTTGGAACTCCCAGTTTCCTGAAAAAAAAAAAAAAAAAAAAAGGAACTCCCAGTTTCTTCTAATGGATTACTTGTTTATAATGGCCCCTCCCATTGCTCCCTTTCCTCTATAAAAGAGCCTTCCTATCCTTCGTTCTCTAGGCTTACCTATGGTTCTGTAGAAGCTTGTATGTTCTGAATTGAAATTGTCTGCTCTTCTTGAACAAATCCATTCTTGCTGGTAAACTAACTGATGGTTTTAAAGGTAACAGGCGTGACTAAGCTCTCAGGTGTTTGTGGATAAGGTAGCACCTATTATTCAGGGGCAATTCTCAGGAGAAAAAAGACAGTTGTACGCTATTTGTAGCTGATACAGCAATTGGGGTTGGATACAATGGCCAATGAAGGGTATCAGTATATCTAGGATAAAATGTTTCTTTCTTTTTTTTAACATTTTTTTAAAGATTTTATTTATTTATTCATGAGAGACACACACACACACAGAGAGGCAGGCTCTATCCAGGGAGCCCCACGTGGGACTCAATCCCAGGTCTCCAGGATCACACCCTGGGCTGCAGGTGGTGGTAAACCGCTGTGCCACTGGGGCTGCCCTTAAAATTTGTTTTTATTTAAGTTTGATTTGCAAACATATAGTATAACACCCAGTGCTCATCCCATCAATTGCCCTCCTCAGTGCCTGTCATCCAGTTTTCCCAACCCCCCAACCCCTCCCCTTCTGCAGCCCTTTGTTTGTTTCCCAGAGTTAGGAGTCTCTCATGGTTTGTCTCCCTCTCTAATTTTTTCTACTCAGTTCCCTTCCTTTCCCTTATAATCCCTTTCACTATTTCTTATATTCCATATATGAGTGAAACCATATGATGATTGTCCTTCTCTGATTGACTTATTTCACTCAGCATAATACCCTCCAGTTCCATGCAGGTCCAAGAAAATGGTGGGTATTTGTCCTTTCTGATGGCTGAGTAATATTCCATTGTATACATAGACCACATCTTCTTTATCCATTCATCTTTCGATGGACACCGAGGCTCCTTCCACAGTTTGGCTATTGTGGACATTGCTGCCATAAACATTGGGGTACAGGTGTCCTGGTGTTTCACTACATCTGTATCTTTGGGGTAAATCCCCAGTAGTGTAATTGCTGGGTCGTAGGGTAGCTCTATTTTTTTGAGGAACCTCCACACTGTTTTTCAGAGTGGCTGTACCAGTTTGCATTCCTACCCACAGTGCATAAGGGTACCCCTTTCTCCACATCCTCTCCAACATTTGTTGATTCCTGTCTTGTTAATTTTCACCATTCTCACTGGTGTGAGGTGGTATTTCATTGTGGTTTTGATTTGTATTTCCCTGATGGCAAGTGATGCAGAGCATTTTCTCATGTGCTTGTTGGCCATGTCTATGTCTTCCTCTGTGAGATTTCTGTTCATGTCTTCTGCCCATTTCATGATTGGAGTTTTTGTTTCTTGGGTGTTGGGTTTAATAAGTTCTTTGTAGATCTTGGATACTAGCTCTTTATCTGATATGTCATTTGCAAATATCTTCTCCCATATGTAGGTTGTCTTTTAGTTTTATTGACTATTACTTTTGCTGTGCAAAAGATTTTTATCTTGATCAAGTCCCAATAGTTCATTTTTGCTTTTGTTTCCCTTGCCTTTATAGATGTATCTTGCAAGAAGTTACTATGACCAAGTTCAAAAAGGGTGTTGCCTGTGTTCTCCTCTAGGATTTTGATGGATTCTTGTCTCACATTTAGATCTTTCCTCCATTTTGAGTTTATCTTTGTGTGTGATGTAAGAGAATGGTCTAGTTTCATTCTTCTGCACGTGGCTGTCCAATTTTCCCAACACCATTTATTGAATAGACTGTCCTTTTCCAGTGATATTCTTTCCTGCTTTGTTGAATATTAGTTGACCATAGAGTTGAGTGCCCATTTCTGGGTTCTCTATTCTGTTCCATTGATCTATGTGTCTGTTTTTGTGCCAGTACCATATTGTCTTGATGATCACAGGTTTGTAACACAGGCTTGAAATCCGGCATTGTGATACCCCTGGCATTGGTTTTCTTTCTCAATATTCCTCTGGCTATTCGGGGTCTTTTCTGATTCCATACAAATCTTAAGATTATTTGTTTCAACTCTGTGAAGGAAGTTCATGGTACTTTGATAGGGATTGCATTGAATGTGTAAATTGCCCTGGATAGCATAGACATTTTCATAATATTTATTCTTCCAATCCATGAGCATGGAATGTTTTTCCATCTCTTTGTGTCTTCTTCAATTTCTTTCAGAAGTGTTCTATAGTTTTTAGGTTATAGATCCTTTACCTCTTTGGTTAGGTTTATTCCTCAGTATCTTATGCTTTTGGGTGCAATTGTAAATGGGATTGATTTCTTAATTTCTCTTTCTTCAGTCTCATTGTTAGCGTATAGAAATGCCACTGATTTCTGTGCATTGATTTTGTATCCTGCCACATTGCTGAATTGCTGTATGAGTTCTAGCAATCTTGGGATGGAGTCTTTTGGGTTTTCTACATACAGTATCATGTCATCTGTGAAGTGGGAGAGTTTGACTTTGCCAATTTGAATGCCTTTGATTTCTTTTTGTTGTCTGATTGGTGAGACTAGGACTTCTAGTACTATGTTGAATAAAAGTGGTGAGAGTGGACATCCCTGTCATGTTTCTGATCTTAGGGGAAAGGCTCTCAGTTTTTCCCCATTGAAAATGATGTTTGCTGTGGGCTTTTCATAAATAGCTTTTGAGATGCTGAGGAATGCTCCCTCTATCCCTACACTCTGAAGAGTTTTGATCATGAATGGATGCTGTATTTTGTAAATGGTTTCTCTGCATCTATTGAGAGGATCATATGGTTCTTGCCTTTTCTCTTATTGATGTGATCTATCATGTTGATTGTTTTATGAGTGTTGAACCAGCTTGCATCCCAGGGATAAATCCCACTTGGTCATGGTGAATAATCCTCTTAATCTACTGTTGGATCCTGTTGGCTATCTTGGTAAGAATTTTTGCATCCATGTTCATCCAGGATATTGGTCTATAATTCTCCTTTTTGGTGGGGTCTTTGGTTTTGGAATCAAGGTAATGCTGGCCTCATAAAATGAGTTTGGAAGTATTCCCTCCCTTTCTATCCTTTGAAACAGCTTTAGTAGAATAGGTATTATTTCTTCTTTAAGTATTTGATAGAATTCCCCTGGGAAGCGATCTGGCCCTGGACTTTTGTGTCTTGGGAGGTTTCTGATGACTGCTTCAATTTCCTCCCTGGTTATTGGCATATTAAAGTTTTCTATTTATTCCAGTTCCAGTTTTGGTAATTTGTGGTTTTCCAGAAATGCATCCATTTCTTCTAGATTGCCTAATTTGTTGGCATATAGCTGCTCATAATATGTTTTTAAAATCATTTGTATTTCCTTGGTATTGGTTGTGATCATTCCTTTTTTATTCATGATTTTATTAATTTGAGTCTTTTTTCTTTTTAATAAGGCTGGCTAGGGGTTTATCTATCTTATTAATTCTTTCAAAGAACCAACTCTTGGTTTTGTTGATCTGTTTCAGCTCTTCTGGTCTCTATTTCATTGAATTCTGCTTGAATCTTTATCATATCCCATCTTCTGCCTATTCTAGGTTTTACTTGCTGTTTTTTCTTCAGTTCCTTTACATGTGACGTTAGCTTGTGTATTTGAGTTTTTTTTTCAATTTTTCAAGGGAGGCTTATATTGCGATGTATTTCCCTATTAGGACTGCTTTTGCTGTATCCCAAGGATTTTGAATGGTTGTATCTGTAAGAGCCTCATGGACTCTTAATTGTTTTTCTCTTTTTTCCTCGCTTCCTTCCTTACCATCAACTTGTCTTCTATGTCACTCACTGTCTCTTCCACCTCATTAACCCTAGCAGTTAGAACATCCAGTTTGGATTGCATCTCATTTAACCTATTTTTAATTTCAGCCTGATTATATCTGAATTCTGCAGGAAACGAAGTCTCTAGGATCCTTTATGCTTTTTTTCCAGAGCCACCAGTAGTTTTATATTGGACTTATGAATTGAATTTCTGACATCATACTGAAATCCAAATTCTATAACTCTGTGGCAGAGAATATTGTTTCCGGTTCTTTCTTTTGTGGTGAATTCTTCCTTCTAGTCATTTGTCCAGTGCAGAGCAGCTGTATGAGAGGGCTAAACCAAAACTATCAATCACGACCTAAGTAAAATACACCCTAGATGATTCCGAAGGGTCAGAGACCAGAAAATAAAGAACAGAACAAAATAAAAGGATCACTAAAGTGAAAAACAAATTTTAAAACAAAGTAGTAAAAATAAAAAGTCAAAAACCAAAAACAAGACAAAATAAAAAGGAAAAAAGTAAAGAAAAGAGAAAAAAAGAAGGGAGGTATGGTGGTGGTGAGGAAGTGGTAGTGGAGAGAGAATGTGATCTACCTGATGGGTCTAGAGGGTGATCCTCTTGGTTCTGAGTGTATTTTGTCCTGTATGTTAGAAGATGCTCAATTCCAGATTTATATAAACCAATACTTATACAAAGGCCCAACATTGACCACAAAAACATAAATAAGATAAAAGAGGGGGGCAGAATGGGAAAGAAGAGAGAATATAATCTCACAGAATGAACCAACATGGTGTTCCACTTGGTTCTGGGTGTATGCTGGTCGTGTTTTAGAAGGTACTAACTTCCACCACTGTAAAATAAAATGAGGCAGAAAAAACAAAAACAAAAAACAAATACCCATATCTCATATATATACCAAAATTAAGTTGAATATGTTGAAGGGAATCCAGAAGTGAAAAATATATTTAAGACATGTAATTGTAGAAATATGAAAGTCAAAAAGGAAAAAACTTAAAAATCAAGAGCTGTAAAATATTGTAGTTAAGGTGGGAAAATAGAAAAAATATTGGAAATTTTTAGTCTGATATAAAAACGAGTTGTAATGGAAAAAGAAAGAAAGAAAGAAAGAAAGAAAGAAAGAAAGAAAGAAAGAAGACCCTCTAGTTCTATGTACTATTTTCCCTCAGTCCTGGAGGTTTCCAGTGCTGCTTGTTCAGTAAACTTGGTTTTCCCTTGTACTTCCAGCAGTTCTTCTGGGGAGGGGTCTGCTGTGCTGATTCTCAGGTGTCTGTGCCTGAGTGGAGATGCCCCACCCCTTGTCAGGTGCTAGGCTTAGTATGAGCTGTTTATCCTATGAGGTCTTTGTTCCTTAGAAGCCCTGCCTTTCCCAGGCAGAGGTGAAACAGAAGGAAAAAAAAAATGGTGGTGGCCAGATTTCTAGCGCTGGAGTCGAGCTCCCTGCAAGTAACTAACCAGTCTCTCAGTCCGCACTGGCCTGGATGCTCCTGGGGGCAAGCACCGGTGCACTGATCTGCACAGCTTGTGGGCACCCAGCAGTAAGAGAGTTCTTGCTTTCCTGTGCCCTCCCTGCTTCCGCCTGTCTCAGGGGGAGTGAAGCCTTGCCAGCTTTGTCCACTTGGGCATCTTGGGATCTGGGGCCCTGTGCCGCTGGCCCGTGCTCCTGGGGACTGCCTCTCCTGAAGAGAATGGAGTACAACCACCTCCGTCCCTTGCCAGCCTCTAGAGTAAACGCAGCTCCAGAGCCAGCCCGCCAAACCTCCTGGCTTCTCCAAAATGCCCCGGAGGGCTGCGGCACTCCAACCCTTTACTGATGTCGGACCATGGTTTGTGGTGAGCTTTCCCCTGGGAACCCCTCCTCTTATAGTGACTCCAGGAATCTTTTTTGTTTTGTTTTGTTTTAAGATTTTTATTTATTTATTCATGAGCAACACACACACACACAGAGGCAGAGACATAGGCAGAGGGAGAAGCAGGCTCCATGCAGGGAGCCTGACGTGGGACTCGATCCCCAGACTCCAGGATTATGCCCTGGGCCGAAGGCAGGTGCGGTAAACCACTGAGCCATCCAGGGATCCCCGACTCCAGGAATCTTAAGTCTTCACAGCCCCTCCTGAGATTCTGCCTGATTTCCCTGCTAAGCACTTTTCATCAGGGAAAACTCGGGCTTGGATTTTTAATGTTCCCACTTCTCCAGGGCTGGGCTTTCCTACCCCGGAGGCTTTTGCTGCTCCATTTAACCCTGCTAGTCACGGTTCCCCTTACCCACTTTATTCTTTTTTTATTTTTTTTTTCACCTTCCTACCTTGTTAGAAGTGAAAACCCTTCTCTCTGTAGCGTTCCAGCTGTTCTCTAAATCTCAGGTCAACTTCGTGGGTGTTCAGGATGTTTTGAAAGTTGTCTAGTTAAGTTTGTGGGGCCAGATGAGTTGAGGACCTCTACTCTTCTGCCATCTTGCCGATAGGATAAAATGTTTCATCAAACCTTTCTACTTTCTCAGGAAGCTACCAGAGGGCCGGGACCATGTCTGTCTTGTTCTCTAGTCTAGGGGTGAACAAGTACACAGTCCCTAAATATTTATTGTGTAAATAAATCTCAAGCTTCTGTCTCCTCCCTGGGACCTCAGAGAAGTCAGAAGCTGTCAGTACTTGTGGAAGCTCACAGCTTTGAGTTGTAAGATAAGAATCTCATTAACACTTGTATAAAACACTAGATATTGAAAAAATTTCTATTATCCATAATAAAGGGAACCATTTGCAAGCATTTTCTTGAAATTGAAAAGAAGGGAGAGAACCTGAGGTTTCCAGCAATCAAGTTAATGGGTATTAATAGTATAAAGCATTTAGTATAACCTTAAGATGGTTAAAATATTGATACTGCCTTTATTTAATAAGCCGTTGTTTTAGTAAATGTGAAAATATGATTTATTAATCAAAATTTTTATTTTAATTTTATTAAATTATTTTATAAAAATAGACTTTTTTTAAAGAGCAGTTTTATAGATTCACAGCAAAATTAAGCAGAGAGTACGGAGAGTTCCCAGGTATGCCCAGGTACATATGTACCATATGTACAACTTTGGTCTTAACTCTATTTTTTTCTAAAAGGAGTTAAGTTTCATACTTAACCCTTATACTAGTTTTCTTGAAATAAACTCCACAGTTGGAGTTGACTGTAATTTATGTGCTTCCAGCCACTGCTCTAGTCCTTTTGGGGACTCAGGAAGAATTCAGAAATTGCTGACTTTGCTCTTAAGCAGCTTTAAAACTAATTGTGAGGAAAAAACCCAAATGTACAAAATTAACTTTAATGCAACGTAGAAAGTGATCATATGGATAAGAGAAGTACAGAACAGTGTTGTAGGATGGAGAAAATGGAGAACATACTATGGGTGGAGTGCAATAGCCAGGGTGAATTGTGGACAAAGTTGCATAAGAGGTCCTCTGTTTCTTTTCCAACTGATGGGCCCCCACTTAAAATACTCATTTGCAGGTGTTGGCTTTTGGCAGCAGGTCATGGAGATTGCCATTAATGATCTCTACAACTGTCTCCACAACCATCTCTAATCAAACCTTTCTGACCCAGTGTTAATGTCTCAAGGCTAGATTCTTTTTGTTTTTAAAGGCGAATGGGATATCCATGAGGTATTATAATATAAGGAGATTCTGATACATTTTTATTTTTTGTAGAGCTGCTTTTTCCTTGGGCAGCTAGAAAAAATGCATGCTAAAAGTTAACAGAATTGTATTACTGCCTCTTTGAAGCTACAAATAAGACTAATTCCATTTTGTCAGCAATTGTCTATTATAGGTTTCTTCCACCCCCCTCCCCCCAAGCTAAGCATGAATTTCTTTTCACATGTATTTTTCTTTTCAGATAGGTGCCTTCTATTTAAACCTTGGAGGAGCTCCAGAAGGGCCAGCTGGCACAGGCAAAACTGAAACCACCAAGGACTTGGCTAAAGCTCTTGCTGTCCAATGTGTGGTATTCAACTGTTCAGATGGGCTAGATTACCTAGCAATGGGAAAGGTAAACTTGCATATTAAATGTTGCAAACTTATAGCTAGGTCCAACTGGATAAACTGAAGGAAACTCACATTTAAGCATTATTTGAATGTTTGTGCATTATTTGAACCTCAGTTTTAGGGGTAAAGATATCATTTTTATATTTGGGGGTTTATTGGGCTTCATTTTTAGGTTTGACTTAAAGGATTAAATATTTGTTTCACAAATGATGCCTCTTTATAAGAAAACTCGACTTCTTTTTTCCCTTGTTTTTAGTTTTTTAAAGGATTGGCTTCTTCTGGTGCTTGGGCTTGCTTTGATGAATTCAACAGGATTGAGTTGGAAGTGTTGTCGGTGGTAGCTCAGCAGATCCTTTGCATCCAGAGAGCCATTCAGCAGAAACTAGAAGCGTTTGTTTTCGAAGGAACAGAACTGAAGCTCAATCCAAACTGTTTTGTAGCTATTACCATGAATCCTGGCTATGCAGGACGCTCTGAACTGCCAGACAATCTGAAGGTAATATTTTGTAAGAGTCAATTTAACCAAACATAGCAGCAGCACAATCCACTCATAATTTTCTCACATGCGTTTGTAAATCTCCCTTTTACCTTTGCCATTACCTATAAGGTAAAACTCTAAAAACTTTTTTAGGTGTCTAACACATATTGAAATACACAAAACCAATACAGTACTGCTGGCAAAAAAATCACAGAATTAATGAAAAGATGCTGCATTGGGGGAATAAACTTGAATCTCACCACATTCTGTTGGGATGCTTGTGCTCAGCTCTTGAAGAATGGTTTCCTTGATATAAATAATATATTTCATTCATTATATACTTCAGGTTCTTTTTAGAACAGTGGCTATGATGGTTCCAAACTATGCGCTCATAGCAGAAATCTCCCTCTATTCCTATGGATTTTTGAATGCAAAACCTCTGTCCGTGAAAATAGTGATGACCTACAGGCTTTGCTCAGAGCAGCTCTCGTCACAGTTTCATTATGACTATGGCATGCGAGCAGTAAAAGCAGTTTTAGTGGCCGCTGGAAACCTAAAACTGAAATTTCCCCATGAAAATGAAGATATACTGGTAAGCATTAAATATATATGTTGTGAAAGCTTCAGTATGAGATTTATTTATTTATTTATTTATTTATTTATTTATTTTAGGAAAGTTGATGAGGAGCTATAAATAGGCAAATAAGAGAATTGTTGGCTTTGAAACTTTTTATGTGTGGTTGAAGTAATAGTTTGCAGGGTTATGTTATTCATTATACTTTATATGCATCCAAGGACCTTTTAGCATTATTTAATATGGGGATTCTACAGAACAATGTGAAAGGAACTTTGACTTCTGGTAGTGGGGAGGGTGAGGAATATGGGCAACTAACTTATGTTGCACTCTTTGGATGATTTTAGCTTCTTCGATCAATTAAAGATGTAAATGAACCAAAGTTTCTATCACATGATATACCCTTATTTAATGGAATAACTAGTGACCTGTTTCCTGGTATTAAACTTCCTGAAGCTGACTATCATGTAAGTAAGCCTGTGAAAATGACTTATTCTGCAAATAAATTTATCTGATGACTCAGTCATTTTAAATGAGTGAAATTATTCTATTGGGAGGACAAACCCCTTTCATTAATGAGAATGAGCAAAGTTTAGTGTCTTCTGTTATATGATACAAGATTCAGATTAGAGATAATGCTTTTTCTAAGAGAATGAGTACTTCTGTGATTTATAATACTACAAAGTGTTCTATGATTCTGTTGTATACTTTTAGCAGGTAAAAAAAGAAAAGTGGCAAAACATTCTATAGTTAACATAAAAATTTCTCATTTAAGTAATATGCTGACCCTTTTTAAAGGAAACAAACCATGTGCATTTTCAATTTCATCTAAATTATAGATGTTAAAATGTACATATATACATATGTATACACATAGTAAATTTCTTCTGTTTATAGCTGTTATTTAATGTAAAATCAAGATAAAAAAATTAATTAAGTTTTTAGTTTAATTTCAGGATAGTTAACATACACTATTATATTAGTTTCAGATATACAATACAGTGATTCATCAATTCTATATACTACTCCATGCTCATCACGATAAGTGTACTCTTTAATCCCTATTAAAGAAATCACCTATTTCACCTATCTGTCCACCACTCTGGTAACTAACCATCTGTTTGTTCTTTATAGTTAAGAGTCTGTTTCTTGGGGTTTTTTTTTCCTCTCTCTCTCCTTTTCCCTTTGCTCATTTGTTTTGTTTCTTAAATTCCATGTATGAGTGAAATCATATGGTATCTGTGTTTCTCTGACTGACTTATTTCATTTAGCATTATACTCTCTAGCTCCATCCAGGTCATTGCAAAAGGCAGAATTTCCTTCCTTTTTATGGCTGAATAACATTCCATTGTGTGTGTGTGTGTGTGTGTGTGTGTGTGTATTTATACACACCACTTCTTTATCCATCTATCAATGGATTCTTGGGTTGCTTCCATAATTTGGCTATTGTAGATAGTGGTGTTATAAACATAGGGGTGCATGTATCCCTTTGAATTAGTGTTTTTGTATTATTTGGGTAAATGCCCAATAGTGAAATTGCTGGATTGTAGGGTGGTTCTATTTTTTAACTTTTTGAGGAACTGTTTTTCAGAGTAGCTACACCAGTTTGCATTCCCACCAACAGTGCAAGAAACTTCCTTTTTCTCCATATCTTGCCAAAACTTGTTTCTTGTGTTTTTGATTTTAGCCATTCTAACAGATGTGAGGTGGTATCTATTGAGGATTTGATTTATATTTTCTTGATATTGAGTGATGCTGGGCATCTTTTCATATGTCTGTTGGCCATTTGTATGTCTTCTTTGGAGAAATGTCTATTTATGTCTTCTGCCCAGTTTTAATTGGATTATTTGTGTTTTGAGTGTTGGAATTTATAAGCTCTTTATATATTTTGGATACTAGCCCTTTATCAGATATATCACTTGGAAATATCTTCTCCCATTTAGGTTGCCTTTTAGTTTTGTTGATTGTTTCCTTTGCTGTGCAGAAGCTTTATATTTTGAAGAAGTCCAAATAGTTTATTTTTTATTTTATTTCCCTTGCCTCCGATATGTCTAGAAAAATGTCACTTTGGCTGGTATGAGACATTACTGCCTTTGACCTCTTCTAGGATTTTCCTGGTTTCAGGTCTCACATTTAGGTCTTTCACCATTTTGAGTTTATTTTTTATGTATGGTGTAAGAAAGTGGTCCAATTTCATTCTTTTGCATGTAACTGTCCAGTTTTTCCAACACCATTTGTTGAAGAGATTGTTTTTTTTCCCATTGCATATTCTTGCCTGCTTTGCCAAAGATTAATTGACTGTATAATTGTGGGTTTTTTTAAAATTTTTTTAATTGTGGGTTTAATCCTGGGTTTTCTATTCTGTTCATGGATCTATATGTCTATGTTTGTGCCAAAAATCAAAATTTTAAAATTACAAACAAAACAATCTTAATGAGATAGATGATATGTGGCTGAAATTAAATGTTACCTTGTGGCAATTTCTATGGTAAAATGTACAGTGAATACATTTTGAGTTCAGCATGTATAATCTACCTTTCTCCATTTGATGATTCAGTTCTTCCACCCCATCTGCTTAAAGGCACCATTTACTTTTTTTAGACTTTTTTTTTAACCTTCAAACTCAAATGCTAATGTACATCCTATGGCAGGATCAGAATAATGTGGTTCTAGGGTGTTTCCCAAAACCAACAACCAGTTCTCTGTCTCTGCACACCAAGGGGATGTTCAACAATTCAATTCTGACACTGACTCCTGGTAGTTAGTGTCAGACTTCACAAGACTTGCCCTCACTTCAGACAGTCTCAAGTCCTGGGCCACCTATGTTTCTGACTGGGTTTTCCACAATTTTCCTGCCCAGCTTTGATAATTCATTAGACTAGCCACAGAACTCAGGAACACGGTTTATGTTTACTGGTTTATTTTTTTAAGATTTTATTTATTTATTCATGAGAGAGAGAGAGAGAGAGAGAGAGAGAGAGAGAGAGAGAGGCAGAGAGAGAGAGATGCAGAGACACAGGCAGAGGGAGAGAAGCAGGCTCCACGCAGGGAGCCCATGGCGGGACTTGATCCCTGGACTCCAGGATCACACCCTGGGCTGAAGGGAGGGGCTAAACTGCTGAGCCACCCAGGGATCCCCAGTTTACTGGTTTATTATAAAGGATGAAATTTGGTGGTAGGGGGAGTGGCACCTGGCTGGCTCAGTAATGGAGCATATGGACTCTTGATCTCAGGGTTGTGAGTTTAAGACCCAAGTTGGGTGTGTATCCTACTTAAAACACACACACACACACACACACACACACACACACAAAGGATACACTTTGGGAAGAACCAAATGGAAGAGGTGTGTAGGGTCAGGTAGGTATGGGTGGGTGGCAGTATGCTTCAGGGTGTATGTCATCCTCCCTGCATATTGAGGAGCTCTCTGAACCGTGTTGTTCAGGTGTTTTTACAGAGTGCAGTCTTCTTTTCTTTTCCTCCCTTCTCATTCCCTCCCACCCCATGCATTCACCAAAGGCTAGTAAGTAGGGCTGAAAATTCCAACCTCCTAATCCCTGGGTCTTTCCTGTGACTGGCCCCATCCCAAGGCTAAGGTACCCACCTAAGTCAACTCATCAACATAAACTTGGGTTTGATTGACAAGGGTTCATTAAGAACAACAAAGACATACTTCTATCACTCAGGAAATTTTAAGCGTTACAGGGGGCTCTATGCTAGAGACTGGGAATAAAGACCATATGTATTTTTATATTATACCACAGGTAATTGTCAAGATGATTCAGAGTATGCTAATATGATTTTTAAAAATCAGAATGAAAACACAAAAATGTTAACATGTCATAGAGAATTCTTTTACTCCCATGAATAGAGCAATAAATCCATGGATCCAAAGTTTCTGGTTTGAAAAATGCTACTAGGAGTTAGTGCTGTGAGGTGCATGGCCAAGTGGCTCAGTGTACATACAGATAAACGAAGGGGAGCCAGCGCCATAGAAAAAAACTGCTATGTCATATTGCTTTTTAATATGTTCAATATTCCCCCCCCCTTTTTTTTCCTTTACTGACTCCTTTTGGGTTTCAGATTGTGTTTGTTACTCCATTAATCTTCTCTTTTGGAATTTTAGCACCTCAGTGGTCACTCCACAGGTTAAAATATACACCCTTGACTTATTATAATTTACCTTAAGTTTGAATTTTATCATTTCGGAAACAACATAAATCTAAATCCTGGAGACCCGGATCGAGTCCCACATCCGGGTCCCGGCATGGAGCCTGCTTCTCCCTCTGCCTGTGTCTCTGCCTCTCTCTCTCTCTGTGTGTGTCTTTCATGAATAAATGGATAAAATCTTTAAAAAAAAATAAAGTAATTGAATTCTTTTTGTTTTTCCTTTTAATTAAAAAATTAAGCTTTTAAGAAAACCTTTATCAAGTATTTTATCAGTATATGAAGATGCAATTTTTATTTTTTTATTTTTATTTTTTTAAAAGATTTTATTTATTTATTCATGAGCAACACAGAGAGAGAGACCCAGACACAGGCAGAGGGAGAAGCAGGCTCCATACAGGTAGCCCGACGTGGGACTCGATCCCGGGTCTCCAGGATCACGCCCCGGGCTGCAGGTGGCACCAAACTGCTGCGCCACCAGAGCTGCCCCAATTTTTATTTTCAAAATGAAAAGTCTATTTATGATATGTATGAAGTGATTTATAATACCATTTTATAAAAATGCATTCCATTTTTCTTTTATTTTAGGAATTTTTAGAATGTGCTCATGATGCGTGCAAAGTACATAATGTTCAGCCAGTTAAATTTTTTCTTGAAAAAATGATTCAAACATATGAAATGATGATTGTGAGACATGGGTAAGATTATAGATTATCATTGTCTGCCTTTGCTAGATGCTTTCTTCAAGTCAAACTATTAAAACAAAATTTGTGAACCAAAGGATTCAATAAATTTTGTATGCTAGGTAGGCTAGAGAACGACAAGCTCCATCCCCTAGTTTCCATTCTAGTGACTTAAAACAAAGGTTTATTTCTCTCTCATGCTACCCATCCAACAAGGACTGGTAAGGCGTGCTCATTCAGTGATGTAGCACTAGCGATGAGCACAGTTTGCCCTTTTAGTCATCAGATTCGTTATTTGTTCTCCTTTATGCACAAACCCTTCTTTCCCCAGAAAACAACTTAAAAGTTCTAGTCAATCAACAAACTATACTTAAGGTTCAGGATCTCTAGGTGATAATGTTAGTTTCTGCATCAGATTTGGCAGTTGTTCCTCTTAATCGAAAGACCTACAGACTAGAAAAACAAGTTATTTGCCCTCCACACACCTAGTTTTAATTATAAAAGTGGGCTTACTAGCACAGGCTATTGGAGCAAACATTACTATCCAGAAATTGAAGGACTGGAGACACAGCCAACACTGGTAGCAATTCTGAAACCCACTTGGGGAACCCCAGTTCCAGCGATAAATTGACTGTTAAACTGATAGTTTCAACCTCAGGACCTCTCACTTGTAGGGACCTTTCCAAGGAGTCATCATCATTTGATATACATAATTTATTAGATAAGGGTATCATTAAAGAGGCTGTGGACATTCTGTATCCATAGTAATATATATAATTTTTTCCTACTTCACTGACTGTAGAAACTTTAAACCCCATAAAACTTGGATCCACTTCTGCATGATTTTGCAGGGGCTTTCTAGTTAACTATTTTCCATGGATACTGGTTCAACTTTCTTGAGAGGTCTATCCATCTTCATTTCCTTCCCTGTCACATGTGAGGTGGACAATAGAGAATTTGTTCCTGGGAGCTGAGAACTGTCTTCAGCCTGCTTCCTGCCTATAGAAAGTTGCGGTCTCAAAGGTCATGATTTTTTTTAAAGGCAGGATTTTATTTTATTTTATTTTATTTTATTTTATTTTATTTTATTTTATTTTTTATTTTTATTTATGGTAGTCACACACAGAGAGGGAGAGAGAGAGGCAGAGACACAGGCAGAGGGAGAAGAAGGCTCCATGCACCGGGAGCCTGACGTGGGATTTGATCCTGGGTCTCCAGGATCGCGCCCTGGGCCAAAGGCAGGCGCCAAACCGCTGCGCCACCCAGGGATCCCCCGCTGCACCACCCAGGGATCCCTAAAGGCAGGATTTTAAACAACACAAAACTTACAATGATATAAATTTTCAAACATATACAAAAATAGAGAAACTAGAAAAATCAACCCTCATGCATCCAATATGCAAGGATCATTTTTGTAAAATTTTTCTTATTTATTTAAGAGAAAAAGCACGAGTGAGGGAAAAGAGCAGAGGGAGAGGGAAAAGCAGAATCCCCGCTGAGCAGGGAGCCCAATGTGGGGCTCGATCCCAGGACCCTGGGATCAGAACCTTAGATGAAGGCAGATGCTTAACCAATTGAGTCACCCAGGTTCCCCTGCAAGGATCATTTTTAAGTCTCGAACATTCACATGTGTTTTCTTTGTCAGTAAACTCCCTCAAAAACTTGGTAAGCTTCTTATTTGTTTGATTCCAAGCAGCTCTATATGCCGGTAGACAAGCATATTCTTTATAAAGTCATACCTTTATAAATTTCCTTGCAGTATCCTTGAGCCTGTCAAACTTAATTGAGAAGGCCACAAGCTTAATCTATTTTACCTCCTGAAATGATTTTATCCTCCTGAAATGATTACTGGGAACCATATTAATCTTTCATAGATTTTAATAGTGATACAATGGCCCTACCCCTTAATATGATCCTTGGTGCCAGGCTGAGTAGATATTTGTTTTTTGAAGGTTTTCTCAGTTTATCTTTTACTAACTGGGGATGAGAATAAGTTGGTTGTAGATTCCTGAATTTCTGGACTTCCTCTATTCTCTTTTATTCCAACTTGCAAACTGGCCTTTTCTCCCCCCCCGGGCTTGTTTCTTTCCAATAGTTCTTTGTTAAATGTAGCCATCAGCTGGAATTATATAATAATGATATTCTATTTATTATCCTTTTTCCTAAAATGACAATTTCATTAGATATATTATCTGTTTCCCAAGTTATCTTACGAACAAATTTACCAAGTGTTTTATCATTGTATAACATTAATTGCTGATCTTTTATCTCTAATAACAGTTAATTTGCCATCCACAACCTGGTCTCTAAGCCAATGCCACATATTTCTTTTTATTTTTTAAGTTTTTAAAAAGATTTTATTTATTTGAGGAAGAGAGAGTGAGAGAGAAGGAATAGAGGCAGGGGCAAAAGGAGAAGCCGACCCACCACTGACCGGGAAGCCCAACATGGGCCTCAATCCTGGGATGCCAGGATCATGACCTGAGCCAAAAAGGCAGATGCTTAACCAACTGAGGCATCCAGGCTCCCCTTAAATCTTTTTTATTATGGGTAGAATACTTTGCCCTTCTAGGAACCAGTTTCTGTCAGTAAGGATGGGCTTAGGTTATTCTTTAGAAATGATCAGTTACTAAGACCCAAATCTTAGTGACTTAAAAAAACAAATGCTTATTTCTCATTCATACTGTGTCCATTTTAGGTTAACAGGAAAGATCTACTCATCATAATTACTCAGGGTTCCAGGCTGTTGGAGCAGCCAAAATCTTAACATTATGGGTCACTGCTGTGCTGGAGGGAGAAGCTCTGTAAGAAGAGAGCTCTGAAAGACTCCATCACTGGCAGTGATCTGTCCCCTGTTAGGAAGTAACACCCTCTTATTGCTCATTAGTCACTACAATTTCCACAAGAGGGCAAGGAATCTTCCTATGTGATGGGAGAGGGGAGATTCAGAAGTATTGGCAAAGAGCACTAACAATTATTATAGCAAATAAATTGAGGAAGGGGAACCTTTTTTACTTCTCTCCTTAGGAGGCTGAGAGACATTTTTTTTTCAATCTTAAGAGTGTACAGTTACATTTTCATTTTTATTTGGAGATTTTTTTATTATATTCTCTTTTGTAGATAGTGGTATTAATTAGTGAGTTTTAGAGATTAACCAGTTCAGAAGTTAAATGTATTCTCAAGTCTGAGAAAAATTCATAGAACTTCAAAAATTATAAATACTAATATTTTATACACCAGTATACAGGCAAATAATTTACCATTATTTTTTAGAATCTTCTTATATTATTCTTTTCCTTAATAGTTTCATGTTAGTAGGAGAGCCTTTCTCTGGTAAGACAAAAGTTCTACATGTGCTGGCTGATACCCTAACTCTTATGAATGAACGTGGCTATGGAGAGGAAGAAAAGGTCATTTATAGGACTGTAAACCCCAAATCCATTACTATGGGCCAACTTTTTGGACAATTTGATCCAGTGTCTCATGAGGTAATTTATAGTATAAATATTCTCTTATTGAAAATACACATTAAACCAAGAAATTTGAGATATTCTTAATATGATCACTTTATTGTTTTATAAAGGAAGCTTTCCAAATCTTTTTTTCCCTAGTGGACTGATGGTATTGTGGCCAATGCTTTTAGGGAATTTGCCTTATCAGAAACACCAGACCGGAAATGGGTTGTATTTGATGGCCCCATTGACACTTTGTGGATAGAGAGCATGAACACAGTATTGGATGATAATAAAAAGGTAACTCATCATGATTAAAAGCAAAACTGAAGCACGATGTGAATATACCAAACACTACTGAACTATATAAACTTAGAAAAAGGTTAATATAGTAGATTTAATGTAAAATGGGGTTTTTGGGGGGGGCCACAGTTTTTAAAAAAAAGCAAAATAGATGCAGACATGGTTAAGCAATATTATGTATTCAACAGTTGATTGACTAGGATTATATATTTACAGTAAAGGATGCAGCAAGCTTAATAAGTTTATAAATTATCTTTTCAATGAAAACTATACTGTAGTAAATCCTTTGCTTAATTTATTTTTGTAGAATAAAAGTGTATTAAAACCATTGTGTTAGCAGGAGGGCATAATAATGTAATAGACGTTAAGTTGTGAAGTGATTCTAGTTTTAGGGTTTCTTACAGAACTTCGATATTTTAGGAGGAAATAAAAAGGGTTCATTCCTTTTTGAAACCATTGAATACATACAAGCACTGTGAGATACACAGAAGAACTAGAAAATGGAAATCCTCTCAGTATTGTTTGTAATTGAGAGATAACATATAAACTATACTGTGTGACTAAGTTTAGGTTCTGCCCTTTTTTAAAACCTATATGTGCCTTCACATAACCATCATTTAAATAAAAATGAATAAAATTTCTTGCATTTACATGGTTCACTCATGTTCTTTCTGAATCAGTACACTTTCCCGCAGGGGCAATCCCTACTCTGACTTCTACTGTGATAAATTAATTTGCTGGTTATTGAATTTCATGAATATGGAATCATACTCCTTAGTGTTTTCCTTCTTGGGGTCAGCATGGTTTCTGTGATATTCATGTTGTTGTAGTTCCATTTTATTCTTTTTATGTCTGTATTAGTAACTTATATGAATATATCATAATTTATTTTCATACTTACATAAAATAACTACACTACTAAATAAGCAAATTAATTAGCATTCAAACAAATATGCCAGCATGTTGTCATGGGTAGTTGATCATTTATTCATATTCCTTTTTTCTGTTATATTCACTGAGCTAAGAAGTAGTATTGATTCATAAGAGAAAGGCTAATAAGGGTCTGGTTCAGAGCCAGGTAGGAGGATTGTCTCATATTGGATGAAAGGGAAGTAGGAACGGATAGGTCTAGATACAAGTAAACATGGATTTGATGTGGAAATTTGAAGGCAAATCCTTTTGATTAATTGATTATTTATTTAGTGAACTGGTAGACCCTGGTTCTTTGCACATTGGAGGACAAAAGGAGATTTAAGTTACCTATTATTGAAAATGAGGAAGAGAGGTGCCTATGAAAGCAGAGAAACATATCTGAGGATTAGTCATAGTGCCAAGGTCCACCTTTGTGAGATTTTCCCTACCAGTCTAAGCAGTTTGGATGTGAGTATAGACGAAGTTGCCAAGCTGGAAGTACAGAAGGACTTTAAAGATATTGATATGAGAGTACTGAAAGTGCTAGATGGTAGAATGGAAGCTGCTTAATAATGAGGGAAATGAAAACGAAGAACAAGTGTAGTAGGAGTCAGTGGGTAAGAGCACTGGATGGATAGGAGGCTTCAGGCAGAGACTGGCATGCTTGAATTTAGTATTTCAGAATTGTGTAGTGTTCCAGGAGAGAAGGTCCTAAGGTATATAAAGTGGATGACTAGAATGCCTTAGAAAAGTAAACGAAGACAAGGTAATCAAAGAACTAAGGGGCTGCCATGTCATGATGCTCTTCCTCATGGACACTGGGTCAGGCCAGGGTTATAGTAGAGAGGAAGAAACTGAACCAAGTATCAATGATGGCGTTGCTTGGGTGCTGGTAAGTGAGAAGAACAAGCATGTTTGTCAAAGAAGCAAGGGGTAGAGAGGGTGGAGTAGAGTATTTGGGAAACATCATGGGGGAGTAAGGAGAAAACTGATTCCACATCTCAAATTTGAAGCAAATAGGACAATGTTTGCTGAAATAATCTGGTAGAAAATGAAAAGTATTCTAGACCAACACTGTCCAATAGAACTTTCTGCAATGATAGAAATATTTGCATTGTCTAAGAAGGTAGCTACCAGTCATGTGTAGCTGGCTACTGAGCATTTGAAATATGGCTTAGTACAGGGTTCCCTGGCTGGCTCAGTCAGTAGAGCATGTGACTCTTGGTCTCAGGGTTGTAAGGTCAGGCCTCATGCTGGGTGTAGAGATTACTTAAAATCTTTTGAAAAACAGGGCTGGTGCAATTGAAGAACTGACTTTTAATTTTAACTACTTAAGATTAAATTGTTTAAATAGTTAAATTAATTAGATTTAGTTAGTTAAAATTAAATATAAATAGCCACATATGACTGCTGGCTAGCACACTGGACAATCAAGCTCTAGACCATTCATTTTTTTTTACAGATAAGAAACAAGTCCAGGAATGCTAAATACTGCCTTGTTGCCATATAACTAGATAGGGGCAAAGCTGGGGCTACAGTGATGGTTGTAAGGAAGAAACTGAAAAATAAATGAAGAGGAAGACTTACTAATGAAATTAACTTGGAATATCAATAGTATTAATTATTAAAATTTTTGAAAGCAAATGATAATTCCAAAGATAGAAGCCAAGGAGATTAAGAAGCTAAAATGACTTTAATAATAAAGGATAAGAAAGAAATTTGGCACAAGGGAAGCAGTTGATAAATTTCGGTGTTTTCATATTTGATTGAAGAGGAATATTTTAGATTGAAAGCAATCAAGAGGGCATAGCAAATATAATGCATGGGCCTTGATTGACTTGTTTTGAAGAATCAGTTGAAAAGACATTTCTAATACAACTGAGGAAATTTGAGTACTGGCTGAGAATTACATGATACTAAGGAGTTTTTGGTTAATTTTGTTAAGCTGTGATAATGTCATTGAGGTTATATAGAATACTCCTTACTTTTAAGGGATGAATATTGACATATTTGGACGTGAAATGCCATGGTATGCATAATGTTCTTTAAAATACTGTTTTAAAAAATGAAGCAAATGTGGCAAAATGTTGACATTGGTTAAATCCAAGAGATGGGTACCTGAATGTCCATGCTATTATCTATTTTCAACTTCTCTCTTTCATATTAATAAAGAGGTCTTCTGACAACTTTATAAAGTCGGAAGTATTTCATGTGATTTTATTAATAGTGAGAACTGAAATTTGTCTAGGATTTTTGCAGTATGTCATGTATTTCTCCTCCTGCTTAACTTGATGGGGGAGAAATTATCCCTATTTATAGATGAAGAGGCTGGGTCTCAGAGATATTATGTATTTGCTTACCTAGTAAGTAATTGACAGAGCTAGACCTTGAATTACAATTTTCTGGCTTCTGTTTTAATATTTCCTACATTATATCACAGCAGGATATATATTATCTTATACATAGAAAAAATTTTTACCTGAGAAGTTTGCTTTTTTAAAAAATAAACATATGAAAAATAATTGCCTTTAGCTTTGCCTTATGAGTGGAGAAATCATTCAGATGTCCCCTCAAATGAGTCTCATCTTTGAAGCAATGGACCTTTCCCAGGCCTCAGTAAGTTGATATTTTAATATAACAGTAGTTTGTGTATTCATTTGGTCAGTAGGTATTTTTTATTATGTGTCAGAAGACAAGTCAGGCAGCAGGATAAGATGAATAAGACCCAGTGTATTTAGGGAGGATAAGAAGCTTATAAATAGTCCCACTGTACTGCTATGCGTGTGTACTTTAAGAATATGGAGGGAGTGAGTGCCCAAGAGGGGATTGGGTAGAGGAGGACTATGGAAAATGTTTGAGTGTTTTATCTGGTTTTGAGGGTTAATACTTCTCTAGGGAGATTAGCTGGGCCTAGGCATTCCAAATCATGACAAGATGATATGCAAAGACCTGGAGCCATGACATGTCTGGGGATCTGTGATAGCAAACATTTCATCTAATGTATTTGAAGCTGTAGAGGAAGACAGGAGCTTCATCATGAAAGGCCTTATAGGTCATTCAAAGAAGTAGTTAATAACTGCCAGGTACCACTGGCATAAGGACAACTTTGAAAAATAAAATGTCTTTTTTCTCTAGCCAGCCACCGTAAGCCGCTGTGGCATGATTTATTTGGAACCCTCGCAGTTAGGATGGGAACCACTTGTATCCTCGTGGTTGAATTCCCTGAAAGAACCTCTTCAGGAACCAGATCATCAGGCTCTTCTGAGAGGACTTGTTGACTGGTTAATAAAGCCCACTTTACAGCTTCGTAGGAAAAACTGCAAGGTAACACTGTAATTCTCTGATCTGTTCAAGTTTTTTTAGTTTCCATTCAACTTGACCTAAGTCTAAAGTCACAGTAGTAGGATAAATAACTAAAATCAGTTTCTTCTTAGACATTTGGTATTCACTTTTTAAAATGGGATGTTCATTGTGACAATCAGTAGTTCACATGCACTTGTAAGAAATAATCAGTGCCATGCACACTTCACCCAGTTTCCCCCAGTGGTAACATTTTGCAAGGCTACATTATATCACAACAAGGATATTGACATTAATACTATCTACTGATCTTATTCAGATTTCAATGGTTATATTTGTACTCACGTGTGTGTGTGTGTGTCTCTCTCAGGGTTTCATTTAAAAATTTTTAATAATTTATAGAGCAGCCCAGGTGGCTCAGTGGTTTGGTGCTGCCTTCAGCCCAGGGCGCGATCCTTGGAGACCCGGGATCAAGTCCCACGTCAGGATCCCTGCATGGAGCCTGCTTCTCCCTCTGCCTGTGTCTCTGCCTCTCTCTCTGTGTGTCTCTCATGAATAAATACATAAAAATCTTTAAAATTTTTAAAAAAATAATTTATAATTTTAAATCTAAGCGCAACTTTGTGCCCTTTGCCCAATGTATCCCCATTACCCCACTTCCCAAGGCCCGGTGACCACCATTTTACTCTGGTTCTATACATTCAACTTTCAGATTCTGCATATAAGTGACATGCAATTTTTTCCTTTCTGTGTCTGACTTTCCACTTATCATAATATCTTAAAGTTCATCCCTGTTGCTGCAAGTAGCAGGATTTCTCTTTTAAGTCTGAATAATATTCCATTATAGATATATATATAGGTATATATATATACACACACACATATATATACATATATATGATATTTCTTTTTTTAAAAGATTTTATTTATTCAGTAGAGTCAGAAAGAGAGAGAGAGAGATAATGAGAGAGAGAGAGAGAGAGAGAGAGAGAGAGGCAGAGACACAGGCAGAGGGACAAGCAGGCTCCATGCAGGGAGCCTGACGTGGGACTTGATCCCGGGACTCCAGGATCACACCCTGGGTTGAAGGTGATGCTAAACCGCTGAGCCGCTGGGGTTGCCCTATATAATATTTCTTTATCCATTTTTCCATCAATAAACAATTTGTGTCCATATCTTGGTTATTGGGAATAATTCTGTAATGAACATGGTAGTTCCATTGCACATGGGAGTGCAATGAACATATATCTTTGAGGTATTGATTTCATGTCTTAAAAAGGGATTGCTGAATCATATAGTAGTTCTATTATTACTTTTTTGAAGATACTCCATACTGTTTTCCACAGTGGCTGTACCAATTTATATTCACACCAACAGTGCACAAGGGTTCTCTTTTCTCCACATCCTCACCAAGACTAATCACCTCATCTTTATAGTCATCCTAACAGGTGTGAGGTGATATCTGGTTTTGATTTGCATTTCTCTGGTGATTAGTGATGTTGAGTGCCTTCCTATATACCTATTAGCCATTTGTATATCTTCTTTAGAAAAAGTGTCTGTTCAGGTCCTTTGCCCATTTTTAAATTGGAATGTTTGGGTTTTTTTTGCTATTACACTGTGTTAGTTTCTTATAAATTTGGATGTTAACACCTTATCGGATACATGGTTTGTTTGCACGTATTTTCCCTAAATTTATAGGTTGCCTCATGACCCATAAGATCATGACTTGAGCAGAAACCAAGAGTTGGATGCTCAATGGATTGAACCACCCAGGCATGCCCCTTCCCGCATTGTGTATTCTTGTTGCCCTAGTGGAAGATCAGTTGACTTTATGTTTGGGTTTATTTTGGATTTTCTATTCAGTTCCATTGGTTTATATGTCTGTTTTTATGCCAGCATCACACTGTTTTGATTACTTGATTACTGGAGCTTTGTAATATAATTTGAAATCAGGATGTGTGATACTTTCAGCTCTGTTCTTTCTTAAGATTATTTTGGTTATTTGGAATCTTTTGTAGTTCCACACAAATTTTTAGAATTTTAAAATTTTTTTGCCAAAAATGCTTGTAATTTTGGTAGGGATTGCTTTGAATCTGTAGATCACTTTAGGTACTATGGACATTTTAACAATGCTAATTTTTCCAGTCCATGAGCACAGAATGTTTTCCCATTTATTTGGGTCTTCTTCAATTTCTTTCATTAATATTTTACAGTTTTCAATGTACAGATCTTTCACATTCCTGGTTAAATTTATTCCTAAGTATTTTATTCTTTTTGATGCTATAATAAATGGGATTGTTTTCTTGATTTACTTTTCAGATAGATCATTGTTGGTGTAAACAAATGCAATTGACTTTTGTATGTTGGTTTTGTATCTTGTAACTTTACTGAATTTATTCTAAAAGGTTTTTTTGTTTTTGTTTTTGTTTTTTTTGCATGGAGTCTTTAGGGTTTTCTACATATAGGATCATGTTATCTAGAGATAGAAATCATTTTGCTTCTTTTCTGATTTGGATGCCTTTTATTTCTTGTCTGATTGCTTTAGTTAGTACTTCTTGTTGAAAAGGATTGGTGAGAGTGTGCATTCTTGCCTCATACCAAATCTTAGAGGAAGAGCTTTCAGTTTTACCCCAGGGATTATGATTTTAGTTGTGGGCTTTTCATAAATGTCCTCTATCTTATTGCAGAGATTTCCCTTTATTTTGTGGAGAGTTTTTAATCACAAATGGAGGTTGAACTTTGTCAAATACTTTTTCTTTTCTTTTCTTTTTTAGCAGTTTTTTAAAAATTTATTTTTTATTGGTGTTCAATTTGCCAACATATACAATAACACCCAGTGTTCATCCCCTCAAGTGCCCCCCTCAGTGCCTGTCACCCAGTCACCCGCATCCCCCGCCCCCTCCCCTCCTACCACCCTGTTGGTTTCCCAGAGTTAGGAGTCTCTCATGTTTTGTCTCCCTTTCTGATATTTCCCACTCATTTTTTCTCCTTTCCCCTTTATTCCCTTTCACTATTTTTTATATTCCCCAAATGAATGAGACCATATAATATTTGTCCTTCTCCAATTGACTTATTTCACTCAGCATAATACCCTCCAGGTTCATCCACGTTGAAGCAAATGGTGGGTATTTGTCGTTTCTAATGGGTGAGTAATATTCCATTGTATACATAAACCACATCTTCTTTATCCATCATCTTTCGATGGACATCGAGGCTCCTTCCACAGTTTGACTATTGTGGACATGGCTGCTAGAAACATCGGGGTGCAGGTGTCCTGGCGTTTCATTGCATCTGTATCTTTGGGGTAAATCCCCAGCAGTGCAATTGCTGGGTCGTAGGGCCGATCTGCTTTTTAACTCTTTGAGGAACCTCCACACAGTTTTCCAGAGTGGCTGCACCAGGTCACATTCCCACCAACAGTACAGGAGGGTTCCCCTTTCTCCACATCCTCTCCAACATCAAATGCTTTTTCTTAATTTATTGAGATGATCATGTGATTTTTGTCTTTCATTTTGTTAACATGACATATCACATTGCTTAATTTGCATATCCCTTGCCTCTCAGGCATAAATACCTTTTGGTTATGGCATGTAATCTTTATAGTGTGTTGAATTCAGTTTGCTAGTATTTTTTTTTTAAGATTTTATTTATTTATTCATGAGAGACAGAGAGAGAGGCAGAGACACAGGCAGAGGGAAAAGCAGGCTCCATGCAGGGAGCCCAAGGTGGGACTCCATCCCGGGTCTCCAGGATCATGCCTTGGGCTAAAGGTGGCGCTAAACCACTGAGCCACCAGGGTTGCCCCAGTTTGCTAGTATTTTATTGAAGATTTCTGCATCTATATTCCTCAGAGATTTTGGCTTATAATTTTCTTGTGATTCCTTTGTCTGACTTTGTTATCAAGGTGATTCTAGCTTCAAAAAGTAAGCTTAGAAGTATTTCCTCTACTTCTATTTTTTGGGAGAGTTTAAAAAAGATTGGTATTAATTCTTCTTTGAATGTTTGGTAAAATTTGGTTGTAAAGTCATCTGGACTCTAGGAAGTTTTTGATTACTATTTCATCTCTTTATTATTGATCTGTTCCAGCTTTCTATTTCTTCTTACTTCAGTCTGGGTAGATTGTACGTTTTCCTAGATAAATTCCTTCCAAGTTATCTATTCCTAGATAAATTCCTTCCAAGTTATTCAGTTTGTTTGCATGTAATAGTTCATAATTATCCCCATAACTCTAATCTCTTCAAGTTCACCTGGCTTCTACTCTGTCTCTTCACCATATGACCCTTAAAAGGATTTAGGGTCGGATATTTCAGAATGATCTCCTCATCTTGAGATCCTTAACTGCATCTTCCAATACCTTTTTTCCATTTAGGATCACATTCATGAGTTCTGGGATATGACATGGGCCTCTCCTTTTGGGGACCACCATTCAACCTGCTACACATGTACACACACACACATGCGCACACACACACACACTCATACACATTAGTAACTTACATATAAATAAAAATATTGATATTGGGAAGGCAAAAGGTATTCAGTAGATTTTCTTCATCTTAAAATATTACTTTAGAGATAGGAAAAATGTTCTGCACATAAGAAAAAAGTGAATTCTACTTTATGAAAATTCTGTACAATGTCTTCATAGAAAAAATATAGTCATTTTTCAGTTTTACAATTTTAAAATTCTAATACTATATGTTGCAAATAATAAAAAATAGGCTTCATCTTTCTGATGAGTGATGGATTTTCTTTTCATAATTTATTCCCATATTTTCCACATCTACTTAGTCCCCAGGATCTATTGATCTTTCTTGCTAACTTTTATTTGTCCTCTCCTCTCCTCTCCTCTCCTTTCCATTCAGGTTCTTCTGACCACTCCCTCTTATGGTAGCCACAGTTCTGACCTTTATAATTTCTTACCTGAATCAACTTAATAGAGCTGTTCCAATGCATTCTACATCCTTCTACCAGAATGAGGATTCCAAAATACAAATTCATTCCATTAACTTATTTTCTGTCTAACTTATTCCACTTAGTATAATACCCTGTAGGTCCATCCATGTTGCTGCAAATAGCAAGATCTCATTCTTTTTAAATTTATTTTTATAGCTGAGTAACATTCCATTATATATATACCACACTTCTTCATTCATCTATTGATGGACACTTGGGTTGCTTGCATATCTTGTCTATTGTGAATAATGCTGCAATATATATATATAGGTGTGCTTATATATTTTTGAATTCATTTTCTTGGGGTAAATACCCAGAAGTGGAATTAGTGGATTGCCTGGTACATCTATTTTTAATATTTTCAGGAGCCTCTGTACTGTTTTCCAGAGTGGTTGCACCAGTTTGTGTTCTCACCAACAGTGCACGAGGGTTTCCTTTTCTCCACATCCTCACCAACACTTGTCATTTTTTATTTTTTTGATACTAGCCATTCTGACTAGTGTGAGAGTTTTTAGATGAAATATTTTTTCTATTCTCCAAATAAGGTGAAAGTAAAGTATCTTACTCTTTCCACTTTGCAGGAACTGATTCCAACAAGTGATAGCAATGTGGTTGTATCTCTCACACGCCTCTTTGAAGTACTACTCTGTAATGTGCTAGAAAATGATCCTACAAGCAAGCATATTCGTATTTGGATTATGGTAGGCTTTACACTTAATGAGATTTTAATTTACAGAATAAAATGTGCCTCTGGAAATGATAATTATGTTAAGGAAGACTATACAGTCCAGAGCTGTTTTTTGGTGAGCACCAAAAGATTAGCTGAAGGCATCAAAATCACCCTGACCTAGTATTCTGACTTAAAAAAAAATTTAAAGAAAGTAAGATATAGGACGCCTGGGTGGCTCAGTGGTTGAGTCCATCTGCCTTCAGCTTAGGGCATGATCCTGGAATACCAGGATCGAGTCCCCCATGGGGCTCCCTCCGAGGAGCCTGCTTCTCCCTCTGACTATGTCTCTGCCTCTGTCTCTGCCTCTTTCTCTTTGTGTCTCTCATGAATAAATAAATAAATCTTTTTTTTTAAAGGGGGTAAACTCCTAAAAGAGGAATTCCTAGATCATTTGATATGGGCATGTTATTTTTATTTTTTTAAGTAGACTCCACACCCAGCATGGAGCCCAACACAGGGCTTGAACTCACAACCCTGAGATAAAACCTGAGCTGAGATTGAGTCAGATGCTCAGCCAACTGAGCCACCCAGGCACCCTAGTATATGGGCATTTTAAATTTAGATAGATAGTGCCTGAGAAATATTGTTCTCTCTGATTTAGCTATGCTCCACTCCAGTATCTCTGTAGATCTGGCCTTTTCCAAATATGTGAGCCAGGCCTCCGTCATATGATAAATTTTAGTGAATTTGTTAAAAATTTATTTTAAATCATTCGTTTAAACTTTTTTTTTTTTTTTAACCAACAGGCTACCTTTATATTTTCTTTGATTTGGTCCATTGGAGGAAGTTGTGATACAGACGGTCGGATCATTTTTGATGCTTTCCTACGGGCAGTCATCCTGGGAAGAGATGGAAACAACCCAGTGCCTGAGTCTGTTGGTAAATGGGAATGCCAATTTGATGAAAAAGGTCTGGTTTATGACTACGTGTATGAGGTATGGTATGAAATGCTAGTTATGATAAACTATAAAACACAAAGTGTTGGAGCAGCTGGCAGCTCTGAGTTCCCATCCTAGTGTTGTCTTGAGCCCTATGGTTCGCAGTTTTGTTCCTTCTCTTTTGTTTCTCTTCCTTTAGCTTGTGGATGGTGCAGATAAACTTTCTTTAAGGCTATTTTACAGTTTCAGATTTAAATTAAATCTATTTTCTCCACTTTAAAAAAATGTACAAAACGATTCTTTTAAACAGCAAGCATCTGAATAATCATTCAGATTCATGCAAACTTTACTTCACAGAGACCTAAGATCTGCAGAGAGTCTTAAGTATAGCTTTCCCTAGATCTCAGGACTTGCAGAGAAAGAGGCAAGCCTAGAAGGGCGAGTTGCTAGCAAAATCAGGACCTGAATCCAGCTCTCCTGACTACCAGTGTAGAAATGTTTCCCAGCACCATGCTAATACAGAATCTTCAGAATATGACCCGAAGCAGAGTTTCATCTTCATTAGTCATAGTGGGAAGTCAACAAAATAATCTCTAAAACTAAAAAAAAAAAATCAAGAAATGATAACACAAGCATATTCTCTGAGTTGGCGGTGAATTCCAAATGTCCAGCTTAAGGGGTAAAGGTATAATGGCTGCTGGAGAAGAGGAAACAAGAGTGGGAAACTACTGTTTTTCTCAACCTTCATAAAAGTTTTGACTTTAAAATATATGCATATATAACTTTGATAGAAATGAAAGCCACAACTTAAAAAAATTAGGAATATGAATTACTAAAGTAACATTCACCCAGACTTACAAAATTACCACGTGTTTGTACAATTTGCCAGATAATAAGAAAATTCTTTGATGCCAGCTATAGCACTGAACTAGGAGGATAGTTAATCCAAAGAAAAATGTGTTTTTTTAAATTGGGTGGTGGATTCATGGGTGCTTTTTAATCTACTTCATGACTATAAAATATTATATTCATTATTTTAGATTAATTATTCCCACAAAAGGTTTTATTATGATGATTAATTATTCCCACAAAAGGTTTTATTATGATGATAAACTAAGTTTTTAAAAGCAAACATGACATCAGTGTGTTAAAGAGCCTTTCAGGTATCAAGTGCATGGTTATATTTTAAAACTTATGTTCTCTTTTAGTTGAAAAACAGAGGTCGCTGGCTCCATTGGAATGAATTAATTAAAAGTACTAATTTAGGAGAAAAACGTGTCAAGATTCAAGATATCATAGTCCCTACAATGGACACAATTAGATATACATTTCTAATGGATTTGAGTATTACCTATGCAAAGTAAGAAACTCTGTTATGGACATGGAATTTAAATATAATAGTGCCATTCTAATAGAATCACAGGATTTTTTTTTTTTAAGAGAAGGAGAGAGAGAGTGGGAGAAGAGGGCAGAGGGAGAGGTAGAGAATCCCAAGCAGGCTCCATGCCCAATGTGGAGCCTGATGCAGGGCTTGATCTCACACATCTGAGATCATGACCTGAGCTGAAATCAAGAGTCAGATACTTAATCCACCCAGAAACCCTGGATCATAGAACTTTTTTTTTTTTTGATCATAGGACTTTTGAAGTAAACTTGGAGGTCATTCATTTTCAGATAACTAAGACCCTGAGGAACTAATTGACATCCCAACAGTGACCTCTGTTACTAGTGGCAAACCTAGAATCCAGGTTTTCTATTACCTACACCAAAAATTAGCCATCATACTTTGTCACCTCATAAGCCACCTTATATTTATTGTATGAGTAACAGTGAACTAAAAATCAGTTGCAGTGTTAGTGGTAAACAGATATGTATTCTACACCTCAAAGATTTAATATGCTCCTGAGTATTAACCATGATCCACATTCTCCCATTTAGCACTTTTCAAGTATGTCCTATGCCAGTTCTTCATAACTTAAGATGAATGTGAAAATCGAAGACTAGGGGTGCCTGGGTGGCTCAGTTGGTTAAGCATCTGCTTTCAGCTCAGGTCATGATCAAGTGGGTCCTGGAATCAGGTCCCACTTCGGACTTCCCGCTTGGCAGGGAGGCTGTTTCTCCCTCTACCCGTCCCTCCTGCTTGTGCTCTCTCTCTCTCTCTTAAATAAATAAATAAAATCTTTTAAAAATATTGTAAAAAATCATAGACTTAAATCAGAAAAGCACATCAAGAAGAGTGTACATTTCCTGACACATTTCCTGACACTAATCAAAAGCCTAGCATGTACTGTAGGGCGTATTCATATCAACTTAATGACATTCTTATACTTATTTTTCTTTTAAAACATTATCATTTATCATTAATACTATTTAAACTAGACAAGCTTAAATAATATGCATGAATGTCATAGTTTTTTTTTTTTCTTGTTTGGTTGGTTTTTGATAAAGAACCTATTTCTTAGTGAATTTTCAAGACAATTTTATCTAGTTTAATTTTTTAAAAAAACTACATACACAGGAAAAATAGCCCATAAGGGAACATTATTTTATCCCTATTGTTACACTTAAAAGTATTTTTAAATCCAGTATAGTTAACATACAGTGTTGTATTAGTTTCAGATGTGTGGGTATAGTGACTCAACACTTCTGTGCATTACTCAGTGCTTTATTTGTTACATTTTTGCATTTCGAGGCTAATATTGAAAAGAAGAAGGCAAGGAAGTCACTAGACTATTCTGGGAAGTTCCTAGTGTAAGAGCTCTTTTGTGCTATGAACCATTTATCAGAATAATAATTTTTTTAACTTTAAAAATTTTTTAATTTTTTAAAAAGATTTTATTTATTTCAGAGAGAGCATGAGCAGAGGGTGGGTTAGAGGCAGAGGGTGAAACAGGTTCCCCACTGAGCACGGAGCCTGACTCAGGGTTCTATCCCAGGACTCTGGGATCATGACCTAAACTGAAGGCAGATGCTTAACTGACTGAGCCATCCAGGCACCCCTAGAATAATGCTTTTAAATGAGTACATACAAATACAGAATTACAAAGGAAAGGAGATATTGAAACCCATTAAGATATTAGACAAATCATGGGGATCCCTGGGTGGTTCAGTGGTTCAGCAACTGCCTTTGGCCCAGGGCGTGACCCTGGAGTCCTGGGATCGAGTCCCCGCATCAGGCTCCTGCCATGGAGCCTGCTTCTCCCTCTCCCTGTCTCTCTCTCTCTCTCTCTATCATGAATAAATAAATAAAATCATTGAAAAAAAGATATTAGACAAATCTGGGTATGGTAGTAATACATGTGCTGCTTTCTTGACACATTAAATAATGTCATCTAGCAGTGGGTCTGATGCCTATCATAATTTCAAATAATAGGCATGAGTGGTATTTTTGAGATATCTGTAACCATTGTAATATTTAGAATAATATCTGTGATTTCTATTAGTGATAAAGACACAGGTACTATTGATATAAGTGCTCCATTTTAGTTAAAGATAGTAAAAATAAATATATAACCTTTTTGTCATCCAAGTTCATAGATTCCCTGAATACTAAAAATTTCTTCTATTGGTCCATGGGCTCCAAGTTAAGCACAGTATTTTATTTAAAAATTTTTACAGATTTTATTTATTTATTTGACAGAGAGAGCATGGTGGGTAGGGACAGAGGGAGAGGGAGAAGCAGGCTCCCCACTGAGCAGGGAGCCTGATGCGGGGCTTGATCCCAAGACCTGGATCATGACCTGAGCCAAAGGCAGCACTTAACCACCTGAGCCACCCAGGCACCCCTAAAATTTTTTAAATAATTTTCCATAAGGCGAGTGTTACTCAGACTGAAACATATAGATGAACATTCAGAGGCCACTGTAGTTCTAAAAGAACTTTAATTTTATGTTTATGCTTTAATGGTAATATTTAAAATTAATATTGACATAATTTGGGCCCTTTAGATGACCTCTTAGAACACTGTTGCTCAGTCCTTGTGTTTGTCTTTTTGTATTGTGTGGGGCCAAGTCATCCATTAAAGAATCAGTGTTTAATTTTTAATTTTAAACAGTCTTTCCATGTGAACATAAACTCATAGGGTTTTTTTTTCTCTTTTAAATTATGATCGGGCAGCCCGGGTGGCTCAGCAGTTTGGCGCCGCCTTCGGCCCAGGGCATGATCCTGGAGTCCCGGGATCAAGTCCCACGTCGGGCTCCCTGCATGGAGCCTGCTTCTCCTTCTGCCTGTGTCTCTGCCTCTCTCTCTCTCTGTCTCTCATGAATGAATAAATTTTAAAGAAATCTTTAAAAAATAAATAAAATATAAATTAGTTATGATCACTCAAGAATGAGAAACCCTGCCTTGAGGCCCTACTGAATGAAGAATTCTTAGAGTTTGCTTTTGGACAAATGTTTTCAAGAAGTAAGTATATGCTTCTAAAGGAAACTCTAAAATGCTATTAACAGGTGTAATATAACTATTAGCTTTATACTTCACAGTCACCTAGTTTTTTAATAACTGCAAAACAGCCTAAACCTATTTTAATGGCATCATCTTGAATCTGTCTCTTCTACCTTGTACTCTCTTACCTGGACCCCCAACTGAAAAAGTACAAATACATCACTTTTCTGAGGAGACAAACTTTAGCTTTCTTTTCTGAAAAGCAAAGCGTGTTATTACTTTGTTTATGAGTATTTTGGGGGCATAGCAATAATAGTTTGTTACTATGAAAGTCTCAGTAACAGTAAGCAGATGTGTGTGCCAAGTCTCACTTTTTACCAGTCTTACATGAAATAACAGTGGTGGATTAAAATGTGAATTTTTAGATAAAGGTGATTTCATTACTTAGGTTTTCAATTAATTCCAGCCTTTTGTAATAGAAATGTTTTTTTTTTGTAATAGAAATGTTATTCTGACTTTTTCTCTTGTTTGATGATATGTTCATTGTTTCCATAAAGGCCACTGCTTTTAGTGGGTCCAACAGGTACAGGAAAATCAGTGTATGTGAAGGATAAACTAATGAATCACTTGGAAAAGGACCAGTATTTCCCTTTTTATGTTAATTTCTCTGCACGGACCAGCGCCAACCAAGTTCAGGTTCGTTTAAAGCCAGAAACATGGGTCCGTAATTAACTTTTTTGCCTTATTTGATTAGTGTTTAAAACTGTATATTAAATAAGCTGTGTAAGTCTTCTATAATTTAAAGGGAACTTCAAGACTCTTGTTTTTGGCATTATAAGTACATTTGAAAAAAAAACTTTAAGGACAAAAGTTCAAGAGAACATTTTAAAAAAAATTTATGTTCCCATTTTTATTAATTAAATCCCTAGGTTATAAATTGTTATTTTAAACAAAGGATAAAAGACATCCCAATTAACTAATGATTTCCAAGAGAATTGTAATGTTGGAACCACATTCAAGGGAACATTTTTGTATTAATACTGGATTCTTGAGCTTTGTTATCCTTTGAATTAAGTCCAAGAAGAAGCCACAATTGATTTCTTAACTGGAGAAAAGCCAGGGGCTTGAGGGAGCTGGAAGAAAATGAGAACTTTCTTTGTTTTCTTTTTATTTTTTTGCTGCCAAGTCTATCTTTATATTATATATATATATATTTTATTGAGAGTGAGAACTTTCAATTGTTCTTTTTAGACTCTTCCCAGATGGCCCTTAAGAGCATTTACAGTTTACTGAAGCTCTGTCCGTGAAAGACATACCTCTCAAGCTATGGACTATTGTATGATCGTATGTGACAGGAACCATGCAGCTGCACATCCCTTTCTTTGTGTCAAGTTGAAAGTTGTCCATGAGACCTTTTCTAGTCTCTATTATAACCATCCATGCCTAAATTTATGTCCATTCTCACCTGACATATTTGGCTTATTTCTGTTGTTTTCAGCCTATAGAATTCCAAAATCTTACAAATTTAGATTAGTGTTTTTAGGAATTGAATAAGTTAAAATTAATAGATATGTTGGGCTCTCCAATGAGGAAAATATTTTGTGTTTGTGTGCAATATAAATATGTAAATATGTATGTAATAATTCTGAGCACATGGGAGAATTTCAGTAAATGCTCTTTGATATTGAATATAAGGTTTGATATCACCCTAAAAATGAATAAATATAAACATACACGACACATAGCGCTTATAATTAGACTGTAAATTCTATTTTTTCCCTGGGGTTAAGTATGACTTTAAATACTACTACTCTTCTTTCTATTTTAGAATATTATTATGGCTAGATTGGATAAAAGACGCAAAGGAGTTTTTGGACCACCTATGGGAAAGAAGTGTGTGATTTTTATAGATGACATGAATATGCCTGCATTGGAGAAATATGGAGCTCAACCTCCTATTGAATTACTACGACAATTTTTTGATTGTGGGCACTGGTAACTATTTAACTAGAGTCTTAATTATCCATTCTGAAGTCATTTTTGCTCTCTTTTTCTATCTTAGTTTCTCACATCAAAGTAGGGCATTTTTGCAAGTTACGTATGGAGGAAAATGGTTGCTCAGATTTTCTTATACAGAAATTTTTGGAAGATTTTTCTGTACTTTTTTTATGACATTCTTTCCTCTGGGTGTGTGAGTTAGATTACTGGGATGAATAATCCAGTGTTGGGAATGTGTTTATTCAATAATGGAATAAATTCTTTCCTTTACAATCATCGAAAATAACCTACAGATTACATTTTTCAAAGTACCATTCTCCCAAGGCTTAGGATTTGTGAGTAAGCTTCAACCTAAGTAACCATAATCAGCATCCTATGTTTCTGCCATTTTAAATTCTCTGTATTTTCTGTGACTGTTTGGGACTATATATCCTTGAAATAGCTTGATTTTGACACCAATTTCATAGATAACTCTTCTGCTCCCTCCATCTCATTTTTAAAAAAGGATTTATTTATTTTAGAGAGCATGCACACATGTGCATGCATATGCGTGCACACACACATGAGTGAGGGGAAGTGCAGAGGGAGACAATCTTTAAGTAGACTCCCCTCTGAGCACAGAACACACGGCAGGGCTTCATCTTATGAAGGACTGAGCTACCCAGGCACCCCACCCACCATCCCATTTTTATGCTATAGTTGGTTTCCAACATGTGAGACATTGTATTTTTTGGTTAGGATCAATAATTCTTCATTTCTTCTTCTTAAATGTACTTTCCTAACCCCTAGTATGCATGATTTTTTTAAATCTAAGGCAAGGATGGACTAATTTTGAAGCTAAGTCATATTTTGGAAATATATTTTTGTTATTACTACAGGCCCTTGGAATCTTGTGTCCGGAAGATAACTGCTATTAATAGTGTATTTTTTTAAAATTTATTTTTTATTGGTGTTCAATTTCCCAAGATATAGAATAACACCCAGTGCTCATCCCGTCAAGTGCCCCCCTCAGTGCCCGTCACCCCCACCCCCTGCCCACCTCCCTTTCTACCACCCCTTGTTCGTTTCCCAGAGTTAGGAGTCTCTCGTGTTCTGTCTTATTCCTTCCAGGTTTTTTTCTATACAAACATATTTTTATTTTAAAAAATGGACTCCTATTACACAATCTTTTGTAACTTCTTTGCACTTAAAATTTTCTTTTGAAAACTATCCATAATGTTTGTCTATCTGATTTTGTTGGCTTTTTTTCATTTTGTTGGCTTCTAATACAATTTAATTGTGTGGATCCTGCCATAATTTACTTAACAAGCCCCCTCCTGACAGTTTTTAGGGTTGTTGGCAAAAACCAAGTCATATTTTCATACTTTCTCTTAGGGGTACTGGTAGAGTAAGGACTGGCTGTATAGATTTCTCCCACATCCTCTGACCCTTTTTTGCAAGAACTTCAGTGTTAAAGGACTTAATGGCCTATCAGTAATAAACACATTTTCACTTTGAGTGGTTTCATCTAAATTGAGCCATTCATATAATTCTTTCTGATCAAAATTTCTTTAGATATTTGTTGTTCTCCAATGGGTCTCTATATAACAGAAGTGTTACAGATACTATTTAGACATTTTTATGTGCTCTCAATATTTGAGATGCAAAAACAAAATCAGGACTTTGCTATAAATAGTATGACTATATAATTGTTCAAACTGGGGGCATTTCTGAGTGTAAAAGGGGAGTGTTATTAATAATTACTCCAGGACAAGCCTGCCCAGAATTGTTCTAGGCAAAATGGAACATACGGTCACCCCATCTATAACCAGCTACAAACAAGAATAGTCTCGGGATCCCTGGGTGGCGCAGTGGTTTGGCGCCGGTCTTTGGCCCAGGGCGCGATCCTGGAGACCCGGGATCGAATCCCACGTCGGGCTCCTGGTGCATGGAGCCTGCTTCTCCCTCTGCCTGTGTCTCTGCCTCTCTCTCTCTCTCTCTCTCTCTCTCTCTGTGACTGTCATAAATAAATAAAAAAAAATTTAAAGAAAAAAAAAAACAGGGATCCCGGGTGGCGCAGCGGTTTGGCGCCTGCCTTTGGCCCAGGGCGCGATCCTGGAGACCCAGGATCAAATCCCATGTCGGGCTCCCGGTGCATGGAGCCTGCTTCTCCCTCTGCCTGTGTCTCTGCCTCTCTGTCTCTCTCTCATTCTGTGTGACTATCATAAATAAATAAAAAAATAAAAAAATAAAAAAAAAAAAAACAAGAATAGTCTCTCATCCATACTTCTGGATTTGGAGAGAAAAAACGGAGAGTAAAAGTGGAAAGAAGAGTAGGAAAGAAAGGGAAGGGCAGAAGGGAGGGTCATTCTGGATTCCAGAATTTGGTCAACAGAATCAGTGTCACTGGAAGGAGAAATGGAGTGCTGCTTTAAAAGACAGCACCCTGTCAAGGAGGCACCAGGCCTCAGGTCATGATTTGATTTCAGCTCAGGTCGTGATCTCAAGGTTGTGAGATCGAGCCTCCTGTCAGGCTCTACACTGGGGGTGGAGCCTGCTTAAGTTTCTCTTTCTCTCTCCCTCTGCCCTTCCCTCAAAACTGCCCCCCACTCCCCAACAAAAAATGTTCTGTCCATAGACTGGTGATTGCCTGAGGCAGGTGCTGACAGGTGGGTGAAATAGGTGGGGTGGGGGGGGGGGTCAAAAGGTACAAATTTCCAATTGTAAAATGGATAAATCCTAGGCATGTAATAGACAGCATGATGATTATAGTTAATACTGTATTACACATTCCAAAGTAGTTAGGAGAGTGAATTTTGAAAGTTCTCATCACTAGGAAAAAAAATTTGTCATTATGTGTGGTGACAGGTGTTAACTGGACTTACTGTGGTGATCATTTCACAGTATTGACAAATGTCAAGTCATTGACAATTGACAATTGTCAAATGTTGTATACCCAAAATTGTTATGTCAATTATACCTCAATTTAAAAAAATAGAATTTATTTTTAATTTTTCTACTCTAAGCATTTTCTAGGACTCTTTCTTTTAGAGAAGCTAAAATCAGATTAAGTTTCTAGGCAGTTCTACATTTCATTCCATCTTATTGGCTTGTAATTGATTGCTTTGGAATTTTTATGTGCTTTCAAGGTATGACCTTAAGGACACAAGTAAAATCACACTGGTTGACATAGAGCTGATTGCTGCCATGGGCCCTCCAGGTGGTGGAAGAAATCCAGTCACTCCCCGGTTTATTCGACATTTCAACATCTGCTCTATCAATACTTTCAGTGATGAAACTATGGTCCGAATCTTCTCATCAATTGTAGCATTCTATCTGAGGACTCGTGAATTTCCTCCAGAGTACTTTTCAATTGGGAACCAAATTGTCAGTGGGACAATGGAGGTGAGCATATACTTGGATATAGAATCTTTTAGTATTATATATTTTCCTCGTTTGGACTTTTTTTTTTGAAACTTTTTTTCCCCTTAGCCATCTACTGTGGTCTTCATTGTCAGAGAAGCTGTTAAGAAGGTTTGAGGACAGGAGAATCATAGGCTTTGAAATCAGGGATGCTAACTGGGTTTTGAGCCTTGACTGCTATTTCTTAGTTATGTGACTTAGAACAAGTAATTTGACTTTACATAAAAGTCTTTTAATTACTAAAATGAAATAGCACCTATTTCACAAGGTAGTTCTAAGGAAATTATTTAGGATCAGTATCTGCCACACTACACAAGGGTTTCCTCGACTGTTAGGTTTCTACCCTGGTGTTTCTTAATTTTCTCTCTCTTACCTACTATTCTCCATGTTTGTCTTTAAAAAGACAGAGAAAGGGTCACCTGGGTGGCTCAGTCAGTTAAGCATTTGCCTTCAGCTCAAATCATGATCTCAGTGCCCTGGGATTGAGCTCACTGGGGAGCCTGCTTTTCCTTCTCCCTCTGCCTCTTTCTCTGCTTATGCTCTCTCAAGAACTCTCTCCCTCCCTCCTTCCCTCTCTCTCTTTCTGCCAAATAAATAAATAAAATATTTTTAAAAAATAAAATAAAAAGAGAAAGGAGTGTCTGACTGGCTCAGTTGGTAGAGAGTGTGCGACTTGATCTTGGGGGTCATGAGTTGGAGCCCACATTGGGTGTGGACCCTACTTTTAAAAAGATAAATAGGGGATCCCTGGGTGGCGCAGTGGTTTGGCGCCTGCCTTTGGCCCAGGGCGCGATCCTGGAGACCCGGGATCGAGTCCCACATCAGGCTCCCGGTGCATGGAGCCTGCTTCTCCCTCTGCCTATGTCTCTGCCTCTCTCTCTCTCTGTATGACTATCATAAATTAAAAAAAAAATAAAAACTTAAAAAAAATAAAAAGATAAATAAATTGGGATGCCTGTGTGGGTCAGAGGCTGAGCGCCTGCCTTTGGCCTAGGGCATGATCCTGAGACTGGGAATAGCATTCAAGGCTATACTGGGAATAGCAGTCAAGGCTCAAGAGAGGAGCCTGCTTCTCTCTCTATGTCTCTGCCTTGCTCTGTGTGTCTCTCATGAATAAATTAATAATATCTTTTAAAAAAAAAGCTCAGTGTCATGCTAGACTTGGTACTCTACAATTTTCTAAACCAATATAATTTGATAAGATAAATATTCTATAGAATATACTATTTGTTACGTGACTTTCTTATTATAGCCATTTTACGTTGGCTTTGTTGCTTTCTTCGTATTCAGATATATAAACGATCCATGGAAAATCTTTTGCCCACTCCCATGAAATCTCATTACACTTTCAACTTGCGGGATTTTTCACGTGTCATCCAAGGCTGCTTACTCATTGAAAAAGATGCTGTGGAGAGCAAGCACACCATGATCCGCCTGTTCATACATGAAGTTCTCCGGGTGTTTTATGACCGCCTCATTAATGATGATGATAGATACTGGCTATTCAATTTAATCAAAACTGTTATAAAGGACCATTTTAAAGAATCATTTGATGGTATATTTTCACATTTGAGGAAGGACAATGCACCAGTGAGTATATTTAGTGATTATAAACATACTAAATTAAAATGGTACAATAGCATGAATTGTTAATAATCATCTTTAAAAAATACTGTTGCTTCTGAGCAATCATATTCTTTTCACTTTCCTTATTGATAGGTATTTATTTTGAGAAGATTTGTCTTCAGAGGAATTATGTAGGTAACATGGAAGTTATTTAAAGAATAAAACTTTGGGGCATCTGGGTGGCTCAATCAGTTGAGCATCCACTCTTAATTTTGGCTCAGGTAATGATCTCTGGTAGTGAGATTAAGTCCTACATCAAGCTCCATGCTCAGCACAGAATCTACTTGTCCTCCTTTCTCCCTCCACCCTCGTGCTCTTGGTCTTGCTTGCTTTCTCTCTTCTTGCTCGCTCTAAGAAAGAAAGAAAGAAAGAAAGAAAGAAAGAAAGAAAGAAAGAAAGAAGAAAAGCAAGAAACGAAAGAAAAGAAAAGAAGAAGAAAGAAAAGGAAGAAAGAAAAGGAAGAAAGAAAGAAAAAAGAGAAAGAAAGAAACTTTATATGATAGGAATGAAATGATATAATGAATGAAAAGTGCTTAACATGGTGACCATCCCTTAATAACTACTCTCAGAATGACTTTTCTAGGCTCTGGCAGGGAAAATTTATATGACAAAAATTTCTATTCTTTTTATTTTTTGAGTATATAATTTCAAGTATTAATTTTACAAGTATATTATTTACTACCCTAATATTTAAAAGAACTATTTATAATTGATAATCATCTCATAACATAGACAAAACAAAATTTTATATAACATTTTCTTAAATTTATTTTACCAACTGTAAATTTTGTAACTTGATTTCCACTCTATAGGTAACTGAAGAGAACTTGAGAAATCTCATGTTTGGCGATTATATGAATCCTGACCTTGAAGGAGATGACAGAGTTTATGTTGAAATTCCAAATATTCACCAGTTTAGTGACATTGTGGACCAATGCTTAGATGAATATAATCAAACTCACAAAACAAGAATGAATCTTGTCATTTTTAGGTATCTACATTTGGTATTGATGGTGGAAATTGCTGTTTGTAAAATTTTTCTGTGAAATATTTAAAATGTACCATAAGTATAAAGAAAAATATGGTGAATAACCCTATACTGATCACCCAGCTTAATACATAAAATATTAGCTATTTATTTGAAGTCAACCCTCTCTGACTGCATCCCCATCATACCCTGGGAGTAAAAAGAAACTCAGGTGCTTCTTTGGATTTTACTACACATGTATGTGACAAAACATATATGCACAGTCTTATTTTGCATATTTAAAACTCATAAGTGGTAGTATACTATCCATATCCTTCAAGTTTATACCCTATTGTTTGTGAGAGTCACAAGAAATGAGTTTTTGCTACTAACACAATGTAGTCATTTTTCTGAGGTAGACCTTTAGGTGACTTCTGGTTTTTGCAATTATAAAAAAAAATTGAATATTTATGTCTTTTTGGGTACATGTCTTAGAACTTCTTGAGTCTATATTCCTAAAAGTGGAATTATTGTGTCCATCTTCCACTTTACTAAGTTTTGCTGAAATGTCTTCAGAAATGATTATTTAAGAGCTCCCATGTCCATTACCCTTGTCAACACTTAGGATTGCCAGGCTTGATAAGTTTTGCCAGTCTAAAGGAGAGTGGAACAATATCTCATTGTGACTCCAATTTTAATTTCCCTGATTACGAGTGAGGCTGGATGTCTTTAATGAATTTGTTAATTTTGTAGAGAACTGAGTTTCTGTTTCTCACATAGAAATCCTAGTATTAAAAGATTGAAGAAATGTTTTTAAGAAAAGCAGTAGTATGCTTCCAGTAATAGGTAGTTAAATTTTTATTTTATTTCTATAATTTGAATATTACATTTCAAGAATTTGTACTTTAAATTGTTTTCCTTTGTATCAAATTATTTGATTGTAATTTCTTTTGAAAAACCACATTTCTTGATGATTACCTCTTTAAAATTGGGATAACATATAGGATAGCAAAGTCCATCCTTCCAAGAATATAAAATAATAGTTACATGTAAATATACATTTACATTCATATTTCCAAGTATAATAATACTGATATTTCATAGGTATGTATTGGAACATTTATCACGAATATGTCGAATTCTAAAGCAGTCTGGTGGAAATGCTTTGCTTGTTGGACTTGGAGGGAGTGGTCGTCAATCTTTAACTCGTCTGGCTACATCCATGGCAAAAATGCAGATCTTCCAACCAGAGATTTCTAAAAGCTATGGTATGAATGAGTGGAGAGAGGATCTGAAGGTAAAATTATGAAGAAACCTAGTGTCTAAAATAATATCAGTGCTATGAAGAGAGAGCCAACCTGTAATAGCTGTGTGCTGAATACATGGTTGATGATGACAGGGTTATCCATAGAACAGTTACTATGTGTGCTGAGCACTAAGTGCTTTACATAGACGATCTCATTCTGTAGATGCAACGAATCGGGGCGACAGGGATGGTTGTCTCTGTTTTACTGATGAGGAAACTGAAGTCGAGGGAAGGTATGCATAGCAGAGCAGGATTTATAACTTGTCTTTTCACTGTTGCTGCTGATTCTCTTATCTTTATTCCAATTCAGAGGTCTTATTTCATAAAAACGTATGTTTTCCAGCAGGCTGTTTCAAATGAATCTTGGCAATGACAATGTTAATCATGTTGTCCAATCTTAATACCTTCCTTGGAGCTATGTTGCTTTCCCAGTAACCAATAGAATAGTGGAGTGCATACCTGAGATTCTTCCCCACATGCCTAGAGTTCTGCATGACCCAGAAGGGAGATAATCCAAAATGAATAATAGAGAGATATTGCTGGATTTTTTTTCACTTGTACTCACCTCACATACTAAATTTCTACATCCTAAAAGTTAGCATAGACAACTGACTGCTTGCAGGTGAAAATGGTAGAATCTAAGCTGGTATCAAAGAGGTTTACATAGACATAGAAGGAAAAATTAGAGTGTGTCTTTTTCTGCTCTCACTTTAGAGGAAAGTTTTTGATACATTTACTACCAAATGAGCTAATAGATTTAGAAAGCGCCTTTCCTTAGTAGAAAAACATGGACTTTAAAGTTAGGCAAACTCAGGTTTAATTCCTGCTTCATATGATTCAGTAGTTATCTTGGGCATGTTACTAGATCTTTTGGTACTTTCTTCATTTTTTAAAAAAGATTTTATTTATTTATTCATGAGAGACACACAGAGAGAGCCAGAGGGAGAAGCAGGTTCCATACAGGGAGCCTGACGTGGGACTCGATCCCAGGTCTCCGGGATTATGCTCTGGGCAGAAGGCGGCGCTGAACTGCTAAGCCATCCAGGGATCTCTCTTCATTTGTTTTTAAGAATTTATTCTAAGTTATGCAATTTGTTGGCATATTATTGTGAATAGCATTCTCTTGAAATCCTTTTTAATTTTTGTGCACGGGTTGTAATGTCCCCTCCTTCATTTCTAATTTTAGTTATTTGAATTTTCCTTTTAGAAAATTTGTCAGTTTTTTTTAATTTGTTGATTTTGTGGATTTGTTTCAAAAAAACCAACTCTAAGTTCCACTGATTTTTTTCTATTGATTTTTTAATTCTCTATTTTTGTTTACCTATGCTCTAATATTATTTCCTTCCTCCTGCTAGCTTTGAGTTTACATTTGTTCCTTTTTTGAAGTTCCACAAGGTATAAATTAGGTTGTTGATTTGGGATCTTCTTTTTTTAATCTTCCTTTTGTATTGTAAGTATTTATAGCTGTAAACTTCCTCTTCACACTGCTTTAGCTGCATTTTTAAATAAGTTTTGATATATTGAGTCTTCATTTTTATTCACTTCCAAAAATTATCTGATTTCCCTTGTGATTTCTTCTTTGATCTGTTGTTTTGGGTTTGTTGTTTAATCGCCATGAATTTTTAGAGTTTCCAATTTTACTTCTGCTGTTGATTTATATTTTTATTCCATGGTGATTTTTAAAAATGCTTGATTTGATATCAATCTTCTTAAATTTATTAAGACTTGTCGCCTAATACATTATCTGTCCTGGAGGATATTCTATAAGCACTGGGGAAGAATGTGTATTCTGCTGTTGTTGGTCGGAGTGTTCTATATCCATCCATGAGGGCCAACTGACCTACAGTGTTGTTCAGATACTCTATTTCCTTATTGATCTTTTGTCTACTTGTTCTATCCCTTTTTGAAAGTAGAATATTGAAGTCTCCTACTGTTGTGTTGCTATTTCTCCCTTCAAATCTGTCAATGTTTGCTTCATATTTTGGAGCTCAGCTGTTTGGTGCATAAATATTTATAATTGTTACAATTTCCCAATGAATCAATCCTTTTACCATCGTATGTTTCTTGTCACTTATGACAGTTTCTTACTGACTGTTTTGTCTGATATTAGTATAGTCACCCTGCTTTCATTTGGTTGCTGTTTGCATGGAACATCTTTTCCATCCTTTCACTTTCAGCTCATGTTTCCATAGGTCTAAAGTGAGTCTCTTCTAAGCTGCGTATGGAATCCTATTTTTAAAATCCATTCAGCTAAACTATGTATTTTGATTGGACAATTTAATCCATTTGTGTTTAAAGTCATTGCTGATAGGGAAGAATTTACTACTGGCATTTTGTTACCTGTTTTCTGTATGTTTGTAGGTTTTTTTGTCCCTCATTTCTTCTCTTACTGCCTGCCTTTGTGTTTTGTTGATTATTTGTAGTGACATGCTTTGATTCTCTTCTCATTTCCTTTTGTATATATAGATTTTTTGGGGGGAGGGAGTTACTATTGTGAGTAGATAAGACATCTTAAAGAAATGACAACCTATTTTACACTGATAACAACCATAATCACATACAAAAACTACTTCTTTATATCTGCTCCCCTTTATGCTATTGATGTCACAAATTATGGCTTTATAGATTGTGTACCCATTAACATAAAGGTTTGTAAAGCTTTCTGTGCTTTTAGATTCTAGGTTCTATGTAAAAATTTAAAAGTGAATTTATACAGTAAAATCACAATAATATCAAATTCTATATTTGTCCATCTATTTACTGGAAAACTCTACTTTCATATGGCTTCGTGTTGCTGTCTAGCATCCTTTCATTTTTAACTTGAAGAACTCTCTTTAGCATTTCTTGAAGGGCACATCTAGTGGTAATGAATTCCCTCAGCTACTAGAGAAGTTCTTGATTTCTTTATTTTTGAAGGACAGTTTTTCCAGATACAGTATTCCTGGTGGACAGATTTTTTTTTCTTTTTAGCACTTTAACTATGTCATCCCATTCCCTTCTTGCTTACAAGATTTCTGCTTACAATCTTACAAGATTTCTGCTAAGACATATGCTGGTAATCTTGTGAAAGCTCCCTTGTATGTGAGGCACTGTTTTTCTCTTGCTGCTTTCAGAGTTCTCTCTTTATTTTTGACTTTCAACAGTTTGATTATATATGTCTGTCTTGTTGTGTGAGTCTATTTGGATTTATTCTAGTTGGAGTTTGTTGAGCTTCTTGAATTTCTATTTCCATCTTCATTTGTTCATTTCTATCCTCAGATCTGAGAAGTTTTGGGACATTATTTCTTTAAGTAAGTTATCTGCCTTTTACCCCTCTTGTCTCCTTTTGATACTCCCATAATGTGAATATTAGTACACTTACTGATATCCCATGAGTCTTATTTTTTAATAGTTCATATTTCTGTTGATATTCCCATTTTGTCCATGCATTATTTTCCTGATTTCCTTTAGTTGTCTATCTGTATTCTCTTTTAGCTTATTGAGCATCTTTAAAAGTTATTTTGAATTTCTTGCTTTGTAGTTCTTAGATCTGTTTTTTTTTTTTTTGGGGTTTATTTTGGTTCTTTGATTCAGCCATGTTTCCCTGTTTCTTTGTATGTCTTGTGATCTTTTCATTTTTGAGCACTTGATAAACCATCCGCTCTCAATGGACTGGCTTCATGCATGAGGGAATCTTCATCGATTACCAGACTTCTCAGAACTTTTTGGGGGTTGCATCTTCTTTTGGATTTTGCATTAGTTTTTATATATTCTAATATATACAAGTGATTTGGGCTATCTTAATTTTATGTTTCTTATTATCTGTTGGCTTTGATCTTTGTTGTTGTATTCTTCTTCCCCTAACATCTTGCTACCCTTGGCACCTTCCTGTGGAACTTCAGATGCTGCTTCATTGTGCCAGGTCACTTGCCTCTGTTCTCAGTGGCCCCCACCTCATATCAAAACTAAGCAGTTTTCCTGTCAGTACCCTGAGTCAAGTGAAACAGAAATCTGTCCCCCAGGTACCCCTAGACAAGCTAGAATGCTGAAAGCAGTTCTGCTCTATTCCTTCTATGTGAGGGAAAAGCCAGGAATTGATGGTATTCTCCTGATTGTGTTGCTCTATGCTAGGAGAGAAGGGGCTAGGGTAAGAAAGATGCAACGAATTTTCTTACCTTTTTTGCATTGTTCCTTCTCTTTTTTATGCATTTATGGAGGTTATGTACCCCTTAACTTGTTTCTAGAGTTCTACAAAAGCATTTTGGTCTGTACGTTGTTAATTTGGTGTCTTCATGGGACAATGAGGACCTGGAGCTTCCCAGTCTGTCATTTCACTGATGTCACTCCCTAGTTTCTTGTAAAATTTAGATAGTACCTCCTATTTCATAAGTTGTTATGATTAAATTATACAATGTATGTGAGATTCCTGGAATATAACTAGTATTTTGGAAATGTTTCCTCTCTTTTCCTATTTAGAAATAGTTTTATACATTCTGTGTTTGAATATGACTTTTAAGTATAACAGTGCTTATGTCAAAAAGTTAAGTCTGTTTATATTGTATCTATTTATTTGTATATGATAATTATAAAAAGACACTATAGAAATAAAGCTGACATGATTAGATATAATACTTCTTTGAAAACTAGTTTTTTTTTTTGAAAACTAGTTTTAATGATAGAAAAATATTTCTAGGAACACAACAACCTGCATTTTGGAGGATAGCTTTAATGGGAAAAAGCAGTTTTGTATAATATTAAAATTCAGCATTTATTTAAATGATATGATTTATTTAAAATATATCACTTAGAAATAGAGACAGATTATTTTAAAAATCATTTGCAGAGTAGTAATGTGTTTTCACTTGAAATACGTCCAGTGGAATACTGGCATATGTTTAATAACCAAATGTCCAGGGGGTTCAGGAGAACCTCTGATTAGTAGCATTTGACAATTTCTGTGGTATAAAAACTCTTACCATGGATTATTCAAACTTCTGCCATGGATGATGTCACTGAAAACAGAGTAGGGAAGAGTTATGTGTTTGAGCACCATTAAGTAGTAGTTACTGTATACAATAGATTTAAATAACTTCCGAAAAATAGATAATAGTAAGTATAATAGGAAGTGATGAGATTTATGTTTTGTTACTTTTGTTGTTAATATAATTTATTTAATTGTAAGTTCATATAATTTAATTTTTAATGCTGTTTAAAAATCCACTTACAAATTCTGAAATTTTAACAATTAGTTCTAACATCTTGAACAAGTCTACTCCATCATGCCAGTGAGTCCATATCTTTATATTAATTGAGAATCTTTGGTTGTAATTGACAACATGACACAAAAGAAAATGCAGCTCAAACTAACTTAAGGAAAATACGGAGTTATTGGCCTACATGACAGAATGGTCCAGAAATAGGGCTTTGGCATGGCTGAATTTAGGAGCTCAAATTAAGCTATCAGTAATTACTGAGTAATTACTCTATCTCAGTAATTACTCTATCTCCTGGCTCTGCTCTCCTCCATTTGGTTCCTTCTCCAGTAGACTCCTTCCATCTTCCATGAGGCAACACAATTGGCACCTAGTAGTTCTAGATTATAGGCCTTTATATCCATCTCAGAATGACAGAGATTCTTTCTGTTTTCAAGTCCATCTCAGTCTCTGAAGCAAGACTGATTGGGCCTTCTTAAAATCATGCCCTCTTCTGAATTAAAGAATATATATTAAAGAATATATATATAGGCTTGGGACACTGACCAGTTGGGGTCTCCTGCTCAGGGGATGGGAAATATAGAGTCCTTGAATGATAGCCCCCCCTCAGAAGTGGAGGGAACTACCACTCTAAAATTGAGATGTCATTACTAAAAGAAGGGAAAAGGAAGGGAAAGCAAAAAACCACATGTTCACCACATTCTGCTTACAAATGCATTTTTATTTTAAGGTTCTATTAAGGAATGTGGGCATGAGGGGCCAGAAGACAGTCTTTCTTATCACGGACACTCAGATTAAAGAGGAAGCTTTTCTAGAAGATATTGACAGTGTGCTCAATACCGGAGAAGTACCTAACATTTTTGCTGCTGATGAAAAACAGGAAGTGATGGAGGTAAATACTTTTTAACGAGTGCTGTTTTCAGCACAGGAATGTTCTTATCTCGCAACTTTTTCTCTATTCTTTAGGACAATTATAGCTTGTGTACAGGATTTTGGTACTTAAAAACTTAAAAGTATATTATTTTAATACATCTTTTTTGGTAAGCTTCAAATCATTTCTACCATAGTTATGAGATAATGTTTATAATTCCTTTCTTTGTAATGATGCCAATTTCGTCTGTTTGATCTTATGTAGCATGTTTTATGAGTGATTAGACATTTTATTTTATTTTTTTGTTTTCTGGCAACCCAGGGCCGAGGCGGCCCCGAGCACTGATTAGACATTTAAATAACATCTTAGGATCATGTGATATGAGAAAACATAACTTTGAAACGTTGCTTGATTAACTGTTACGGTTTACCACTGATTAGAAAAATTTTTTAAAGACTTAGGAAAACTCCTGTCTTAACAATTCTGATATATCTGATAATCATGCTTTACAACTTAATTGATAAAAAAAATACAATTGTGAAGTGCCAACTCCTTTAGATGTCTTGTCTTTCTATCTCTATTTCTAATATCTTCCTACACAAGATCTCTGCTAGTAATTTTTCTTTCTCATTGCCATAACTACTATTACCCACAGAATGTATCACTTATAGCTGGATGCTTCATTCCAGTTTTCAGTTATAGCATCTGTAGTAAAATAAATAGATTTGCCATAGTAGTTCAAGTACCTCCTTTTCTCTTGTATGGAATGGAACTAATGTGTATACATCATAGTTCCTCCTACATAGGGTTGTTGTGAGTTCTGAAGATCAAGTGAAATGAAGCCCTTATGAAGTGTCATGCACTTAGAACACCTGTAGTAAATGGTTCATTACCAATTTGTGGCCTGGAGTGGTGAAGGAGAAAAGGAATAAAGAAAAGATTCTAAGTTCTCTCTTCTATCTAGGTGATATCAAAGATGTGGCCAGTGCTGCTGAAAAATGGTGATTCTCCTAATTCATGGGATAGATTCATCCCCTATACTCCTATCCAAGAAATAGTCACCCTTGGGGAGTAAGATTTCCTCAATTTTGCCAAGCTTTCCTGCTCACTTTAGCTATTTATCTTTTCATCTTGTCCCTTTGCTACCAGATTTTTCCATTGCTTCAGTATTTTTTTGTAGTATGATCCAATAGTGGTCTTAAGAACTCTTTCTTTCACATTCCACCCAAGTCTTGGAAGACCATATTAATTTATCCACAAGGAAATAGCCATTGTCAGAACTCAGGAGTACTGAAATGTAACCGTATTTACGTTTGTTTTATGCTAATTTTTTTAAAATAGGAAAGGTAATACGAAAGAAGCTCTATTATTTTCTTTCTACATTCTGCACTATCCTGGACATTCCACTTTGAAGGTCATGTCTTGCGCTTTGCTTATTTCATCCCTCTGACAAAAATTTTAGCTTAAACCTCCTCACTCCTGGTAACTGGCCCCTATAGCTTGGACTTGGCACTGCTTAGAGGGCACCTCTTAGAGACTCAGCACATGTCTCTGATTTCAGCAATGGAATTCAAGCCTCAAAATTCCACTTCCAGGGGCAGCCCAGGTAGCTCAGTGGTTTAGCGCCACCTTCAGCCCAGAGCCTGATCCTGGAGACCCAGGATTGAGTTCCACATCAGGCTCCCTGCATGGAGCCTGCTTCTCCCTCTGCCTGTATCTCTACCTCTCTCTCTCTCTCATGAATAAATAAATAAAATCTAAAAAAAAAAAGGAATTCCGCTTCCAGACTACTTTTTCCACTACTCTATTTGCTTTCCTTGAAGAATTAAATTATTTCAGGGTCTTTCTCAATAAAAGTGACTTCTTAATCACACATTTAGTGATGTCTTCTCAGTTCCTTTAAAAAATGCTCATTCATATTTGACATAATTCATTATTCTTCAGCTTACATTAGGGTTCACTCTTTGTGTTGTACATTCTATGGGTTTTGGAGAAATGAGTACTGATGTGTATCACCGTTAAGTATCACACAGAATAGTTTCCCTAACATAAAAATGCCATGGGTTCCAACTGTTTGTGCCTCTCTTCCTCCCTTGATTGAACTCCTGGCCATCTTTGCTGTTTTTATTGTCTTCATAGTTTTAGCTTTTCCAGAATGTTCTATAGTTGCCATCATACAGTATGTAGCTTTTTTTGATTGGCTTCTTTTAGTCAACAATATGCATTTAGGGTTCTTGTGTATCTTTTTTATGGCTTGCTAGCTCATTTATTTTTACCACTGAATAATATTCCATTGACTCAAAGTATCGTAGTTTATTTATCTATTCACTGATTGGAGGACATCTTGGTAGCTTCCAGGTTTGAGCAATTACAAATAAAGCTGCTATAAATTTTCATGCACATTCATTTTCCTACTCTCTCAATCAATCCCTGTCCCAAAGTATATGTGTGTGCAGGTGGATATTACTCTCCCACAGACAGCTCATCTTCTTAGGAGCATTAACCATTATTTCTATGTGAATAACCTCATACTTATATTACTAACCTGGCTATTTCTTGAACTTTTGTTCTACAGTTACAACCATATCTTTCTCTATCTCATGTCCCAAAGGTAACTCAGACTTAATGCAGGTAGACCACCTGAACATAACTTCATAGACTGACACTGATCATAATAGTGATAATTTGGGAATTACTATCATAATGCATATACAGAGTCCATTTATAATTTTCCATGAATATATCTAGCACATAAAGCAGAACATATCTATCATAGAGAATTCTTTTAGAAATCAATTCATTGTAGTAGCAATAGCAATGTGTGTGTACATATATATATATTGCTATAAAAAAAACTTTCTTGGGGCTCCTGGTTGGCTCAGTGGTTGAGCGTCTGTTGGCTTGGGTCATGATCCTGGGGTCCTGGGATCAAGTTCCACATCAGGCTCTCTGCAGGGAGCCTGCTTCTCCCTCTGCCTGTGTCTCTGCCTCTCTCTGTGTCTTTCTTGAATAAGTAAATAAAATCTTTTAAAAAACCTTCTTAAATCTATTTATAAGATAATTTATTGACTATGAAATCTTTTGTGCTCCAAATAAGGAGAAAGGTAGCATATAAAAGCTAATAGTTACTTAACTATGCAACAAGAACTATTCTAAGTGTTCACATGTAATAACTCATTTGAACCTTCAACAACCCTCTGATGTAGGTACTCTTTCCCCCATTTTACAGATGAGGACATTAAGTTACAGAGAGGTTAAATAAAATTTTCCCAATGTCACATAGGTAATAAGCTGCAAGCTGAGATTTGGATTCAAGAAGTTTGGTTCCAGAGCCATGATGCCCAACCTTGTGTAAGATGCCTCTCTCATATAGAGATAAACAAAGTTAAAAGTGCCCCCATAATCTCATTACCAGACAACGGTATTAACATTTTAAAAATATGTGAATGTAATAAGAATAAAGTGAGAGAATTCAAATAGCATAAAAATGCCCCAAATGAAAAAAAAAATAAATAAACCAAGAAAAATGTCCAAAGTTAAAAGTGACAGCCTCCCTCTCACCCTCTCCCTTAAGTCCATCTCACCAAAAGTCACCATTATGAATAGTTTCTGTGATTGCTTCCATAAAAAGGTGTGTATGTACTTACACATGTGCCTAAGTATTTTTTAATTTAACAAAGAGAATCATATTATATACACCTTTGCACATTTGTTCTCATTTTATCCTACTGATCTTGCCATAGCACATACATTGATGCGCCTCCTTTAACGGTTGTATAAAATCACAACATATTGATGTTTTGTAATGTTTTTTACTGGATGCCTCGGTGGTTTGTTTTTCCTCTTATAAACAATGTTAAATTATAATTTTATATGTTATATACACACACACATATAGTGGTAAACTTTCTGTGCATATCTTTATAAGTTAAATTCTTAGCAGATATTTGTTTTCAAATTATAGAATTATGGAGTTGGAAGAAGCCTTCTAAATACAAACTGTATCAAATAAATTCTACTGATATGAAAAAAATTTTGGAATATTTACAAGGAGAATAATAAAAATTCTTAATATTCCAGGGTCTACTAATCCTATCATCAGCTTGTCTATTTTTGTTCACAAGGTTTTTATGTTCTGTTATTCCCTAGGGTGTTCGTCCTGTAGCTCAGGCTGGCAACAAGCATGGTGAACTCAGTCCCTTGGCCCTGTTTGCTTTCTTTGTGAATCGCTGCAAAGATAATCTTCATGTTGTAGTGGCCTTTAGCCCCATTGGTGATGCCTTTAGAAATCGCTTGCGGCAGTTCCCATCCCTCATCAATTGCTGTACCATTGACTGGTTCCAGGTGTGTAATTTGGGGCAGCAGTGGTGGTGGGGGGGTGACAACTAAATCTCTTAGAATTTTTCTGAAATCTTACTCCAGCTCTGTTAATATCCATTCAGCACGTGTTTCTTGACCACCTACTCTAATGACAGGTGTGTCTCGGTGCCAGGGACTGATAAGCCTGCATGATCCCCAGGAGGAACTCATACTCTAGACTTGAAGATAGAAAAAGCAGTTGGCAAATGAACATTCACAATTATATGAAAGAGCTATAATCTTGGTGTGCAAAAGTTCTATTTATTAGGACAGTGAATCCCTGAAGTATGAAAAATTAATTCTATAAAGGAGGAGTGTATTAAGAACCAAGAGAATAGGGATGCCTGGGTGGCTCAGCAGTTTGGTGTCTGCCCTTACCCTTGGATCGAGTCCCACATCAGGCTCCCTATGAAGAGCCTGCTTCTCCCTCTGCCTATGTCTCTGGCTCTCTCTCCGTGTCTATCATGAATAAATAAATAAATAATCTTAAAAAAAGAATCAAGAGAATGTGTTATATATATAGAATATATATATAGAATATATAGAATGTGTTATATATGTATATACAAACCCACATGTATATGTGTGTAAAAATACATATACGTAAAACAAACAAAAAATACATATACGTAGATCTGTATCTGTCCATATTGATAGCTATATCTATACATATATTTATTGTAAATAATTGGCTCACATGATTATGAAGGTTAACAAGTTTGAAGATCTGTAGCCAGCAAGCTGGAGACCCAGGAAAACTAATGGTGTAAATTCTAGTCTGAAAGCCAGAAGGCTTTGAACCAGGAAGAGCTAATGTTTCCATCTGAGTCCAAAGGTGGAAGAAACTGATATCCCAACCTGAAGGCAGTCACGCAGAAGGAGTTCCCCTTACCTGGGGGTGTGAGAGTATTCAGCAATTTTGTTCTATTCAGGCCTTCTATGAGCCCATACACATTAGGGAAGGCAACCTGCTTTACTTAGTCTATTGATTTAAATATTAAACATATCCAAAAGGACACCTCATAGAAACACCCAACATAATGTTTGACCAAACATTAGTTTGGTATAGGTAGTTTGGTGTAGCAGATGGGCAATGAGGATAGCAGGAGTTAAGCCGGAGCTTTGGGTAGGTGCTAAGTTGTAAGTAAATTTGTAAATGTGCCTGTGAATTTGGTTTTATACCAAAGACACTATGGGGGCATTAACATATATTTAGCTAATATATTTCAAAGGAAAAATCCAAACCATTGGCAGTTATATGATGGATGGTTTGGAATAGGGCAAAACGAGATAGGAAGACCAGCAAAGTGACCGTTTCAATCATGCCTGCAGCAAGTGATGAAGGTTGCCACTTCACTTAAGAAATTGCCACTGCTTGCGTAAGACTATGAAGTAGTTATGCTCTTGAGAATAGTATTTCATGGTACCTTCTATTTGTTTTATGCTCAATACAATATGGACTGTAGATTATAGAGTAATTTATTTTATACTTCTTTTTTAAAAAAGACTTTACTTATTCATTTATTTTATTTTATTTTTATTTTTTAAAGATTTATTTATTTATTCATGATAGACAGAGAGAGAGAGAGAGAGAGAGAGAGAGAGAGAGGCAGAGAGACACAGGAGGAGGGAGAAGCAGGCTCCATGCCGGGAGCCCGACATGGGACTCGATCCCGGGACTCCAGGATCGCGCCCTAGGTCAAAGGCAGGTGCTAACCCGCAGAGCCACTCAGGGATCCCCTATTCATTTATTTTAGAGAGAGTGAGAGAGTATGTAAGTGGGGGTGGGGTGTGGGGAGAGGGGTAGGGAGAGAGAGAGAATCTGAAACAGACTTCACACTGAACTCAGAGCCTGACCTTGGGCTTGATTTCACAACAGTGATATCATGACCTAAGCCCAAACCAAGAGTTGGACACTTACCTGACTAAGCCACTCAGGTACCCCTAATTTCTTTTAAAAATAAATTTCTGGGGCAGCCCCAGTGGCTTAGCAGTTTAGCGCTACCGTCATCCCAGGGTGTGATCCTGGAGACCCGGGATCTAGTCCCATGTCAGGCTCCCTGCATAGAGACTGCTTCTCCCTCTGCTGTGTCTCTGCCTCTCTCTCTCTTTCTGTATGTCTCTCATAAATTAAATCTTTTAAAAAAATAAATAAAAATAAATTTCTGGTACTAATATGTTTTATTCTTTTTTACCTATTTATCAATTGTATTTTTGAAAAACTAATTTTCTCTTTTGAGGGCTGCACATATATTTCAGCTAGTGGATGTTTTAGTGTTTACATAAGAATAAAAGTTGTGTGAAACAACTTTGATTTATGTAAGCCATATCCTAATATTATATCCATTAAGTGTCCAAAATCCAAAACCAAACAAAGTCTGTCCAACCATAAATTTTTCTTTTGTGAAATCTTATAAATACAGTTTACTGTTTCTGAATATCTTTGTCATAACCATGAGACTTTCTATTCTAAATAATTCATAAAGAAAAATTTTTAAAAAAGGAAACAGGGAATTGCAAATAAATAAGGGAGTTTAAGTTGATAACAGAGAGGAATAAAGGTTTTACACTGAAGCAGTGGGGATATAGAATCTATGTTAGAATGATGCTAATGGCATTGTCTGGGACTTGGGTTTGTGAAACTCAGGAAGTGAATGTAAACCACTATGTATCACATAGGTCAAGACGGCACTGACTTTGTGGCTAGATCTATAGTCTCAAAGTAGGGAGTGTACTTACTGGGGGTACCAAAGCAATTCAGACGATCAGGGAAGGAATTACTGGAATATTCTTTTTTTTTTTTAAGTAGGGGTGTGGAGCCCAACTCTGGACTTGAACTCATAATCCTGAGACCAAGACCTGAGCTGAGATCAAGAGTTGAATGCTTAACTGACTGAGCCACGCAAGTGCCCCAGAATATTCATTTTTGTATGAAATATTATATATGTATTAACATTGACATCTTTACCTATTTTATATGTCAGAGAGCCATGTGTCCTAAACAGGATGTAAGGTACCCTGAGGGATCCCTGTGATAAACTGAATATTGAAAATATAATACAGTTATAAGTGGGTGTAAGAGAATGGCATAAACCAGCATAACCTAGCTTGAGCTTATGTCAGTCATGCCATGAGGCAAAAGCAATGATTCCTTAATGAGATATGACAGGATATCTGTTAAAACAAATTTAAGAAGGCTATTTAAAATAAGGATTGATACTGACTTTAAACAATAAACCTTATCCCCAGAGTATATCATACCTTGCAATATTAGCTTATCATGGCATTGGAGAGACCATTGGTTTCCTAACAACAGCCATTCTCTACCCACTTTATCCTTGCCTACAGAACTCTGATTTGGTCTGAGAAATCACCTTCCATGTAGCCATGTGTCCCAGGGATTGATTCCTGCTTGGTCTAAGTCAGTATTGGTGCTCTTGTACCTTTTACTATTGATTGGTTTATGCATGAACCTATTTATGACCTGCTTTTTACCAATGGGTCCTGAGTTCAAGTCTACTGGGAGCTTTGGGGAAAAGTTTTTTCATTATAAGAAGAGTTATATGGTAGAAAAAGAGCCTTTTCTGTCTCTCAAACTTGTTGCTTGAGGATAAAAGGTCCATAGCTGCAGCAGTTCTCTTGCCACCATGATGGGACCAGCCCCAGGATAAAGTATACTGAGAATGGGAAAGCAAAAGGATGGAAAAGACTGGATTACTGATGACATGGCTGAGCTTCTAAATTAGGCAACTCTGGGCAGCCCTGGTGGCTTAGCAGTTTAGCGCCACCTTCAGTCGAGGGTATGATCCTGGAAACCCAAGATGGAGTCCCACATCAGGCTCCCTACATGGATCCTGCTTCTCCCTCTGCCTGTGTCTCTGCCTCTCTCTCTCTCTCTCTCTATCTCTCATGAATAAATAAATAAAATCTTTAAAAAAATAAATCAGGCAACTCTGAAAGACTTATATATGATGATACATCCCCTTTGTGTGAAGACTGGTTTCTGTTGCTTTGGCCATAAATATTCAGTTGCTAGAGATAGTCATTAAACCTTTATGATTAGGGGCACCTGAGTGGTTCAGTTGGTTGAGTATCTGACTCTTGATCTCAGCTCATGCCTTGACTTCAGGCTCCTAAGTTCAAGCCCCGTAATAAAAACAAAACAAAAAACCCTTCACAATTAGCAGGATAATTAAAAAACAAATCACCCAGAACAGAAAGATAAACCTTTGTAGTGTTTTCAATGATGTATAGTTAATATGACACTTATTCTGGCATTTTACAAAAATTTGATGATCTTGGTAATATTTATTTTTTTTTGTTTTTTAAAGATTTTATTTATTCATGAGAGAGAGAGAGGCAGAGACATAGGCAGAGGGAGAAGCAGGCTCTCTGCAGGAGCCTGATGTGGGACTTGATCCCGGATCCTGGGATCACTCCCTGAGTCAAAGGCGGATGCTCAACTGCTGAGCCACCGTTAGAACCCTCTTTTGAGGTTTGAAAAATATGTTAGTACAACATGAATATAGTATATTTGTAGATAGGTATACCCTGGCAGTGTGTGCTTTTTAAACTTTACTATTGGAGTGCTTGGTCAAAAAAGTTTGAATTTTTCTAGGATGAAGGGCCAGAGACTGAAAAAAATTATATTAAAATGAATATTATCTGATACAAAGGAAAATAATTACAAGCATCTTGCTGAATCTAAATGAAATTTGGAAAATTATGAGCAAGTAAAGATTATTTGTTCACTTAACATAAATTATTTCCTTGAATAAATATTCTAGATAATTATTGACAGGTGCTGTCTTAGGCACTGAAGAGAATGGCATGAGAAAGGTCCTTGATTTCATGGATTTTACATATTAGTGGTCAGGGAGACAGGTGATGAACAAATGAATTTAAAAAATTTATGTTGTGTTTTGGTAAGTGCTAAGATGAAAACTTAGGACAAGGAAAAGAGAAATGAGGGAGGGAATGGTGTGTTACAATGAGTGCTCTGGGGAGACCTTCCTAGTAAGCTGGCCTTTGTGCAGAGATGTGAAGGAGAACCACATGGAGATCCAAGTGAGGAGGGTTCTAGTCAGAGGGAATAACACATCCCAAGGCCCAGATGCAGGAGCATAGTTGGCATATTCTAGGAAAAGCAGAGGAACCATTTCACTGGCACAGGGAAGACTGGAAAAGAAGCAAATTTGGGCAGAAGAATCTTAAAAGTTCAACTCTGGATGTTTTAACAGTTAGGAATTATGATGGACTACTAATAACAGAGACCCAAACTAGGGGCACCTAGGTGGTGTGGTTGGTTGAGGGTCCAACTCTTGGTTTTGGCTCATGTCGTAATCTCAGGGTCCCGAGGTTGAGCCTCATGTTGGGCCCTGCACTCAGCATGGAGTGTGCTTAAGAGTCTCTCACCCTCTCCCTCTGCCCCTACCCTCTGCATGTTTTTTTTTCTCTCTCTCAAATAAATAAATCGTTAAAAAAAAATCCTAAACATATAAAGTTTTTTTCTCTCATAGAAAAAAATCTGAAGATAGACTGGGCTTTGTGGCTTAACAAAGTCATCAGACTCTAAGGTTTTTTCATTACTAGCTTTAGCAAGTGGCTTGCACCCTCAAATTCATCTTATGGTCTAAAATGCCTGCTGGAGCTCCAACTTTCACATCTGTGTCCCAGGCCAGAGGTAGAATAATAGAAAGTTAGGACAAAAAAGACACACACCAGCTCTATGTGACCTTTTAAAGAGCCTTTATCTCCTGTGAATTGCAAGGGAATCTAGGAAATGTGGTCTTATTTATCTGGGCATATTGTTATCTAGAATAAAATTGGAGTTCTAAGGGAAAAGAGATGGTAGGTATTAGGTAGGCAGCTAGCAGCCTTGCCATTGTCATGCTAAATTTGGGGTATCTATTTGATGTCCAAGTGGAAGAGTCTAGGAAAGCTGTGTAGTATAGCCTTGGTATGTAAATATCATTGACCCTTCCTTTATATTGTGTTATCTTTAGTTTTAGTATAAAAATATTTATTAGCTCTTTTGCAGATGTACTCGTGACCTCAGACCACCCAATTCTGTTTTCCCCATTAAGGTTTTAATTTCTTCAACCCCAAATTCTTCTCTCACAGGTGGACTCTTATCATAGACTTCTTAAGTTTTTCTTTTTCTTTATTTTTAGCCATGGCCTGAAGATGCCCTTGAACTTGTAGCTGTGAAATTCCTAGAAACGCTGGAGCTTACTGAGTTTGAAAGACGAGAGATAGTTCCAATCTGCAAACACTTTCACACTACCATTATGGATCTATCAGAAAGGTTAGTATTAATAAATTTTAAAATGACAATAATGCCTTATGTTTTAACATGTCTCTTTTTTGTGAAAGCTCAAGATTTCAAAAGGATTTCTATGTCTTCTAAATATTTCTGATCATTTAATTAGGACCAAGGCTTGCAAGTATTGGAAAACTATTTGACCTAGGTTTAAGAAAGAGGGAGAATTTATTATAAAGATACAGGGGTGTCTCACAAAGCTTAAGGGAAAGATTATAGCTGGATCATAGATGTGACTGGAAACAGGAGCTAGAAAGTCATCCTAAATCCAGAAACATTTTTTCTGTTTCTCATCTCTGTTTCTTTCTGGGAATCTGCTTCTTTCTCTTTCTTTGAAGACTGTATTTTCTTTCTTTTTCTTTTTTTGTATTTCTTTGGCTTTTTCCAGTTTAATTGAGAGATAATTGATATATAACATTGCATAAATTTAAGATGTACAGCATAACTTTATATATCATATATATATTGTGAAGTGATTACTATATTAAGTTTAGTTAACATCACCTCAATTTTTTTCTTGTGATGAGAACTTTTAAGATCTACTCTCTTAGCAAGTTTCAAATACACACTACAGTATCATTAACTATAGTCACCATGCTGCATTACATTCCCAGAACTTATTAACCTCATCATTAGAAATGTGTACCTTTTGACCACATTTACCCAATTTTCCCCCACCCTGCCCCCTGCCTCTGGAACCTCCAATTTGTTCTTCATTTCTATGAATTATTATTATTTTTTTAGTTTTCACATACAAATGAGATCATATGGTATTTGGCAGACTGAGTTTTCTACTTCCCAATGGATATGGAGGAAACTGTCTGCCTCTGAGTTCTCAGGTTTACTTATTGCAATTTTAGGTCTAGGCAGACTGATTGGCTCTTTCCACCTCCCTTTGCTAAATTTATTCCAAAATGTGATTAGCCTCATCTGTGTCCAGTGCCCAACCCTGGTCTAATGTTAAGATGGCAAGTCTCATAGAACAAACATTGCTACCGGGGCACTGTATGGAAGTTGCTATATCCTATCTGTGATACCCCTTCCTGCTACACTTCCCTAGCTTCACAGTACCTTGGGTCCCTTTATAGCATTAGATCCTCCTGGCTTATGAAACATGTAAAAAGACCTATATCTTGCTGTTGTTTACCTATGATACCCATCTTTGGTGATTTGTGCTTTTTAAACACACTTCTGCTATCTGATATTTTGTAGACAAGAAATTAGGATGTGGTTATGTGCAGAATTCTTAGAATGTTATAAAGGTCAAATATGCAGCAGCTTCTAAATAAAATTAACCTTTATTCTTATAGGTTTGTTGCTGATGCTGTGCTGAATACACCTCTTACTTTGTGCAACAACTTACTTAGAGTAAGATATGTTATCTTTCTGTCTTAGGTTCTTGCAGGAGCTAGGACGACATAATTATGTTACTGCTACTTCTTATCTTGAACTTATTGCCTCATTTCGACAGCTTTTGACTAAGAGGCGACAAGCTGTCATGGAAGCAAAACAGCGATATGTGAATGGGCTTGATAAACTAGCTTTTGCTGAGTCTCAGGTAAATTTGATGAGCTGCTCAAAATGGTAATATATTATGGGAAATATAAGAAATCATAAATAACAAGAGTTATAATTTATCAAGATTATATTATGCACCAGGGACTGTGTATTATGTGCTTCATACTCATTCCTTCAATTATTCCTCATAACCACTCCAGGAGGTAGACATTTTAATGATCCTCATTTTACAGATGAGTAAAGTGAGTTTTAGAGAAATTCACTAAGGTTCCACACAGACTCAAATATATCCTGTTTCATTCTTTTTTAAAAAAGATTTTATTTATTTATTCATGAGAGACACTCAGAGAGAGGCAGAGACATAGGCAGAGGGAGAAGCAGGCTTCCTATGGGGAGCCCAATGTGGGACTCGATCTCAGGACCCTGGGATCACACCCTGAGCCGAGGGCAGACACTCAACCGCTGAGCCACTCAGGTGTCCTTATCCTGTTTTATTCTTGTTTGTTGTTGTCGTTGTGGGAAGCCCAATATGGAGCTTGAACTCACAATATTGAAATTAAGACCTGAGATGAGATCAAGAGTTGAATGCTCAACCGAATGAGCTACCCAGGAGCCCCTATATTCTTACGTTTTCAACATTTGGAGAAAATACAATAAGCCTGGGTTGCCTTTTAGTTTTGTTTGTTTTTTATCATAATAGCTGGTTAAATATAAGATTGCATGTGTGTATTTTTAATGAGTCAAGTGCTAGTGATACATATTAGCATTAGTTCAGTGTAAGCAACACAGCTTTGAGTGATCCATATGCATTGTATACCATGCACATAGTTTAATAGGGGCACCTCAAGTTGCCACCTTCTTTCTATCTGCAGTTCTTCCATGATAACTGCATTCTCTCACTGTTCAATCATATACTTGGCCATGCCCTCATGGTTTTTTTTATCACATAAAGAACTGGAAGGAAAAGTTAAAGTTTTTCTGGCCGTGATGCCTTATGATACCTTTAACTTTAAATTTTCTGCATTTAGCTTCTGCAGCTCTTGTAGCTATGAAAACTTAATGACAAACTGTCTATTTAGGTTGGAGAAATGAAAATGGAGCTTGTCCAATTACAGCCCAAACTGGAGGAAGCTAAAATTGAAAATGCACATATGATGCAGGTAGAGTATCCTGAGTTTTTTAAAATTAATGTCAGAAAGCAATTGAAATATGTAAAATTAGCCTTGAAAATATGCCTTAATTTTTTTGCCACTACTAGATCTTAGGGACCTTACCCTTTTCTACTAACTGGTTATCTCACTGAGTCCCATGTGAGTTGTGTTGATTTGTTTTAAAAGATTTTATTTATTTATTTAGAGCGGGGGAGGGAGGGAGGGAGAGAGAGAGAGAGAGAGAGAGAGAGAGAGAGAGAGAGAATCCCAAGTAGACTCTGTGCTGAGTGTGGAGCCTGACAGAGGGATCAATCCCATGACCCCAAGACCATGATCTGAACCAAAATCAATAGTTGGATGCCCAGCTGACTGAGCCACCCAGGAGCCCCATTTGTTTTGATTTTGAAGGGAAATGAGAAGCCCATTATCCAGTTAGGTCGCATATACTTGCATTTCTCATTTTGTCCTGGGACCTCCTGCTCTTTGACTTGATTTGTTGGATTCCCTAATTTCTAAACTTTGTCTTGTTTCTAGGATGAAGAAAGCAGTAGGATGTTGGAAGAATTGTTTTATATATTTTTCTTTCTTTAGGTTATTGAGATAGAATCTGCACAAGTGGAAGCAAAAAGAAAGTTTGTGAAATTAGATGAAGAAATAGCCAGTGGCAAGGCTGAAGAAGCCCAAGTTCTGAAAAACGAGTGTGAGAGTGACCTAGCCGAGGCGATTCCAGCCTTGGAAGCAGCTCTGTCTGCCCTGGATACACTCAAGGCAAGTGTTTGTATGCTACCATGTGTTTCATCAACAAACTAGTAATAGATCCTTGGTTCATAAGGTATGATTCTTTTCCACTGGAGGGTGTTATATCATTTTTGTCCAGTTAACTGAAACTTGCCTCTTCATCATTCCTCTCTAATATGTCATTATCTTATATTTTTGCTGTTCATATGTTATTTATAATTTTCAATCAGGATATTCCAATGAGAATGGAACAAATGGTCTCCAAGAGGCCAAAGTGATCCTCTACATGGACCAGGAGGCATGAGTGTGGAGCTAGCTACCTTCCTGAAGCCTTCTGGATGTGCCTGTACAGAAAAACTTAAAGATCATTTCCAATATAGATGTGGGTGGCAGCTATCTGCATTACACTGCATTGTATATGACTTTTTACAGAGTCTTTAGGCAAGACCAGAACAATCTAACCCAGCAGAGCAGAAGAGACAGCTTCTGCTGACTAGGAAGCCCCAGTGTAGAAGGCAGTTCAGGATATTCAGACCCCATTCTTTACCCTTTTCCTCATCCTACTAATATCAATGTAAGATTCCTGACAAGACAGGGAGCTCAAAATTTGACAACCTATGGGAGCAAACTCTATCTGATTTTCAGATACATCAGCCTTCTAATTATAAGATATATTATTTTAGGGCAGTTATAGAAACTTCCTAATGCCTTCACTGTGCTGTGAGCCAGGAATTTAAAACACTGAGCTTATTGTTTTCTTCCTGTTTGTTCTCTGGCACATTTAAAAGCCACATCCTACCCAGTGGTCTTTCTTCATTCTCTCCTTAGACATTTATCATAGCAGCCACTCATTCTGGTAAAGCCTTGTTTTAAATAGGCACTCCATTCTAAATGACCGTGAGCATTAGTTGAAGTAACCATTTATCACTATGTACCATGGACTTTCAGCATTCCATCTGAAACTCAGAGGATTCTTGATGCTTTCAAACCTTACCAGTTCAGATCATTGATATTAGGTTCCCCTCTCATTGAGAGTTTGTTGCTTGTACCCTTCCTGGTATCAAATACTATATTATATGAGGTAGGCTTCAGTTGCAGAGAAGAGAATTGACTCTATTTTGTATAAGCAGACAAGGATTCTTTAAGGAATTTTGTAAATGGATTGCACAATTATTGGAAGAGCAGAAGAAATAGATTCTAGGCTGAGCTGCCAGGAATGACTCACAGAGCCAAATTGGAAATAGTCTACCAGAGGAATGATCCTCTGAGTCAGAAGCCTGCAGAGCTATCCTACAGAGCCACACTACACTCTGTAATCTATATCAGCAAATGAGATATATTACACCCTGCCCATATACCAATTTATTCATTCAGAATTCTGGTGTTATTCAAGTGATCTGATGGTGGAACCCAATGACCACACACAACTCTGACTTATGGGGCACTAAGATATATAGTTGTTAGCTTTCCAGCAATTGCAAAGGATGTCAGAAAGATATTGGAGTAGATAATAAGTAAGTGAATCTATTAGGTCTGTCATAACAATATATACCTTTATAGAAAATAAGTTTAAATTAAGATCTACTTCTACTTTCATTTTTTAAAAATAAAACTAATATATTAGCAAATATAGAATTAGTCTATCTAAATTAGGATTCTTAATCTGAGTTCAGTATAGGGGCTTGGTATGTGATTATATGCAAATTTTTTATATATGTGCAAAAATGTATTTTCTGGAGGATTCAGTTGTTATTATATTCCCATAAGGATCTTTGAACTCCCAAATGTTTGAAAATCATTGGTCTTAATCTGTGCTAAGCTTAAATTCTCTTTTATTAATCATTTCATAATTATGCAAAGCCCAAAACAATTATAATTTCAAATGAAAACTGATGCTCCATTGTTCTCCAACACTATTTTTAAAATTCTCATTATTTAAAAATAAACTAATCTGAAGATAATCTGTTTTCTTTCAATTTAGCCAGCTGACATTACAATTGTGAAATCAATGAAAAATCCTCCATCTGGTGTTAAATTAGTTATGGCTGCTATTTGTGTTATGAAAGATATAAAACCAGAAAAAATTTCGGATCCTTCAGGAACTGGAGGCAAGGTAATAACTAGACAACATTTAAATCATAGTCATGAATGTACAGACTGAGTCTATTAAATGTCAATAGTATCCAGTCCAAGAAAGAAACATTGTTTTCTAGATTGAATGGATTCAGAATAAACTATGGAAAACATATGCATGTTTTCCACAGTAAAGCTAAGGCAGTATAGCATCAGAAAAATGTGGTTCCAGTTGCTTCTATTTCTTTTTCTGTCTGCTCAGGTTACCTGCTATCACAGGGTGGGATGGAATGGACACTGAAATATGTGAGCTTCTTCCAGCTAAGATTCTCAAGAATGTGATATATAACCATATAAGTGTTATTTCTGAGCATTCAAAAAATTCTAAGTTAAGCAGTATAGCAGAGTTGTTAAAAGTATGTGTTCTGTATTCAGAAATCCTATCCCACTAGCAGTGTGACCTTGAGCAAGATGTTTAACTTCTGTGGGACTTGAGGATTATTATAGTACCTGCTTCATAAAGTCAATGTGAGGATTAGATTATACATATAGGTAGATACATATAGATTTTATGCATATAGATTATACATGTAGATAGATAATACATATAAAGCTCTTATATATAAAGCTTTATAAAGAGTTAAGTTAACAATAAATGTTAGCTGTTGTTATTACGATTATTATTTAAGGCTATATTCCTTAAAAAGGAAGGTATAGCACCCATCCTAAACTAAATTTATGGACTTATTTTTTTTTCAGGCTTTTATAGTACCTAGGTTTGAATTCCTGAATTGGAGAATTGGAATTTGTGTGTGTATGTGTGTGTGTGTGTGCATTCTATGCTTTACTGAAATAATAAATAAATAGGCTCTCATCTTAGAAGTCATTCTCATTTACACACACACACACACACACACACACACACACACCTACCTATCAGGCTTCTGGAATTAGAAAAAAAACTGTTGGGCTAGTTATCTAATGTTTTTGCTAGCACAAGTACCATGTGCTTTATCCTGTAACTGGCAGAGCAATGTGTAAACCTGGTCTTCTTTTTCTTCTTTTTCTCACCTGGGATGCCTAGTTGGGTGAGGGAGTCATCTATAAGAAAAATGTTTGCTGCCTGTCTTATACTCTCTTTGGGCTGCTATTATAAATTACTATTTCTCACAGTTCTGGAGGCTGGGAATTCCAAGGTCGAGGCTCTAGTAGATTCAGTGTCAGGTGGAAGGCCCACTACCTGGTTTCTAGATGGCCTTCTTTTTGCAGTGTCCTCACAAGGCAGAAGTGGGAGGGAGGTCTCTTTTATAAGGACACTAATCCCATTCATGACCATCACCTCCCTTTGACCCATTCTCCAAATACCATTACAATGGGGATTTGGTTTCAACATATGAATTTTGATGGGGGGTTGGGGGACACTCAGTCTATAGAACTACTTTTCTGGCTTGAAAGCCTCAAGAGTAAAGGAAAATAAAACTGGAAATAATAAAAATACATTTTTCTTATATGAAATTCTGATGGTGTTTATGCTAGTTACTTTTCTTGTATTTCCTAGAGAGAAATAACTGCATCATTTGCATTTCAATATATAATTTTTATAATGAATTTAACATATAAGTTTATGTTCATATCTTAAATGTTTGATATGTTTAATATGTTCTTGGGAAGAAGAGTCTTTTTATTTCCAAAGAGATGTAAATTGTTATTTTTAAAGTATATTATTTCTCTGGATAATATACCTTAAGCTTCTGGAAGAAAATTTTATACTGAGCATCTCTAATTATACATCTAATAAGTTTCCATAAATTTTATTTATAGATATTAGATTACTGGGGACCTAGCAAAAAGCTTCTGGGAGATATGAATTTCTTAAGAGATTTGAGAGAATATGACAAAGACAACATTCCAGTGAGTTTCATTGGATTTTTTATATACATATAACTTTGCCAAGGTGTATAAGATCTTTAACATGATACAATATTATATAAAACATTAGATAATAATTTTTAGGATTAAAATAATGCAGGAATGTTATGTTATTGACTATATTATGAATTCTCACAATGCATAAAACCACCCCTTCATACTACTGAAAATCATTTAATGAATTACTGTTTTAGTGTATTATTAACATGAAACATTTCTCTACCTTATAACAGTTCCATAAATCTGAAACACAGATGTATGTGAGATAAAAAATGGTCATGCACTTTTCCATCCAAATTTGTATTTATTTATTAATGTTTAATTGTTCTTTCCACTTGTTTCTACATATTTTTCCAATCTCCAAAGGTCTTTTAATTTTTTTTGGAAAAAATTTATTCTCTCAATGTCTGTAATCCTGCATTTTTTGCTCACAAATATGACTTGTGTTTCTATTACAATTAGGCTTATCTTAAAATTATCTCAAAGTACTGACTTTGGTTTTTAAAGACAACATAACTTTTTAATGTAACATTTTACTATGCATGATTTTTTTTCATCTTATGATTGTATGACATATGTTGAGATCAAAATGTTTGTTGTATAGGTGACTGTTATGCAGAAGATACGTGGTGAATACCTAACAAACCCTGAGTTTGATGCTTCTAAGATTGCTAAAGCTTCTTCTGCAGCTGAGGGTCTGTGTAAGTGGATCATGGCTATGGAAGTGTATGACAGAGTTGCAAAGGTATTTTGAGGATCAAATCATTCATTTTCTATTGAAATATTCCTAGAAATTATAATCTATGTATATATTGCCTAGTTAAGAAGTTACTAAAAGTGAGACTAGAAAGAATTTATTTTGCTGCAGCTCAGACATCAGATGTTGAGCACCAAGTAGATGAAGAGAATACTTGTGTATGATATAACCTGGTCTTGGCTAGTGGTAGTGAGTGGTAATGCTGTGGGAACAGGGATGAATTGGCCAGAATAACCTGTACCTATAGAGCCTTGGGGCAAAAGAGAACTAAAGTTTCAGAAGCAAAGAAAATTTCAAAACTTCAAGGGTGAAGGGGCAGATTAAAATTTTGATTCAAAGCATCAGAAGTTAGAAGATCCAGTAGATTTAAGAGGCAGAGCATAGACAACTGCCCTGAAGTAACAGCATGCATAGGTAGGGAATCTTTTATGGAGAATCGTTAAAAGCATTTTGTAAATTTGGCTAGCAAAAGACCAGGAAACGGTGGCTTTGCCCTCTGTAGCTTGCAGAATTCTACTGAGGGAAGCAGGTAATATAAATAAAAAGGCAGACAAAAATACATGGTAGCATGTATTTAGAATAATCTCAGAGTACAGAATAATTGATGAGGCTGTCACAATTGAAAATATTTTCCTAATAAGGTACCTGTACCTGTAGAGAGGTAGGGATTTTGATTGGTTTCAGGGAAGTAGACTTATCAAAGAAATAAAATTAGTTTTATCTGGGATATTCTTCCTTTGAACATCTTGTCCCCTCCCCAAAGCAGGTTTGGGAGCTCTCAACCTAGCTCACTTCCACATGTCTCACAAGGCATGAAGCATAGAAGCCAAGGCATTCAGATTCTTTCCTGACTTCCCACGCTACACCTCCACAATACCATTTTAATTCTGATGCAGCTGCCCCATGTTATGGAAGGGTTGAAGGGAGATAGTCAGCAAGGTCTCCTCTGAAGTCAAAAGTAGAAAGTGGAGCTTCCTGCTATTTATTTAACACGTTCCCCCTTCAGGATTTTAGCCCAGAGGAGAGAAAACAGGACATTTGGTGTCTGATCCCTGCCTCCTCCTTCCCTCTTTTCCATCAACTTAATTCATGGCAATGAACCAGAAGATTTAGATCTTCCTTCTTTCAAACTGGCATATATTCTCTTTGGTCATCTTCTAAATTCTTTCTACCAATGACTTAAAACACACTCCTTGATCAAGTTTGGTCACAAACCCCATTCTTGATATATTAATGAACATAATGATATAAGAACTTTAGAAAATCTCCTTTCTCTCAACAAAGTGTGTCTTTTGAAAATTTCTTGAGGAAAATTCAGTTTTCATAGTGAAACTGAACATCAGGCTTTCTTTCTCCTTGTACTTTGTTATCATAGTCTTAATGCCCCCAAGGTAAATGTATTGCCTCAGCCCACTGGGAAGAAAACCACAGATTTGAAAAAGCCATACACACACAAACAGAAGCATATTTGTATATTTGAAACATTTATAATTTCTGCTACATAGTATTCCTTTTTTTTTTTTTTTTTTGGTAACAGTTGAATGGCAACTTCTCATTATTTTCAGACATTTTGCTATATATGTGTTATTTCCACTATATATTCTAACATTTTGTTAGTCTGGAATAATTCATCTATTTTATAGATGACCATTTGCTGTCCAGAATGTTTTACATATTCTATATGACATATAAATATATTTTTCTTTATTTAGGGGAAAATATGTGTGAGATTTAAGGCAAAGTGTTTATTTTGTATAATTTATTCTTATAAGTAACAAATGTATTTATAATAGTAATTAATCACTTTTCACCCATCATATATATAAAGGATTATTGTAGGTGTCCGTTTTACATAGCACCTGCATATATTGTTCCCAAATAGGTAGTGGCACCCAAGAAAGCCCGCTTAACAGAAGCTCAGAAGTCCCTAGCTGAGATAATGGAGCTTTTGAATCAGAAGAGAGCAGAACTGGCAGACGTAGAATATCATTTGGAAAATTTACAAAGAACGTTTAATGAGAAGACTGAGGAAAAGGCACGTTTAGAAGACCAGGTGGAACTCTGTGCTAAGAAACTTGAAAGAGCCTCAAAACTAATTGGAGGACTGGGTGGAGAAAAATCGAGGTCAGATTTCTACTTATTTTAACAACATTTAAGAAAGTCAGGCTTGAATATGTTACTTTCTTTGGGTGTTCTGATTAGTGATTTTTAAATGTCTGGTTTAGAATGTGAGGCATTCAACAAGTTACCTGGCCAGGCTTTTCCAAACAGAATATCAATATCAAGGATGATACTTGCCACTTGTTTCCATTTTTAAAAAAATTAGCAAATAAGGCAAATGATAATTCTTAATCTAAGTGGTATGTGGGTGATAGTTTTATAATTCTTTCCAATTTTGTGTGTGTTCAAAATTTTTCATAATAAAATGTGGGGGGAGGAGCAGTGGATATATGGCTCACTTTCTTAAAATTTATTTCAAAGAAGACATAACTGGACTGATCTAACTAAAACAGTTAGCTTTATTCTAATCTGTTTATTTGTACTGACCAGCCAGCTATCTCATTTAGTTATTATATGTGTTGAGTGAACAGTATGATAAGGTAATAGACCTTTGACAGTACTTTGTAGTGCAAATTAGGTAGTTTTGAAATGCACTTTTTTATTGTAAAGACTTCATGAAATGGAAAAAATACCAACCTTATTAGCATTAGTATGCCAGCTTTTGTACAACTTAAATATAATTTTTTATAATGAATTGCAAATGTTTATGTTTTACAGACTAACAATAAATACTGAAACAAATAGCAGCACCACAAGGCCAAATCATCCTGGAGAAAGTTTATTAGACGAAATGCTGGCATGTTTTTGTTTTTGTTCTTCCTTATTTTAAAGGGTCAGGTCCTGTAAGAAATAATCTAATAATGAAATGTGGATTGTCATTCATATAGCATAGATACATATTATAGCATGTCAGCCCTAGAAGGCACCCAACCTCCTCATTTTATAGATAATAATCCAACATTTCGTGGCATTTTGTTATAGAATTTGGACTAGTAAAAAAAAAAAAAAGAATTTGGACTAGTAGTCCCTTACTAGTAAGTGGTCTATTACCGTCTTCCATCATTCTCTATGGTGAGACAATTTTGCCTTTGGTTGATCTCACAGGTGGTCTCAGGCTGCAGATGACCTTCAGATAATATATGAAAATTTGACTGGTGATGTTTTAGTATCAGCAGGAGTAATAGCCTATCTTGGTGCTTTCACTTCTGGCTTTCGACAAACATGTACAGAAGATTGGAGCATGTTGTGTAAGGTAATGGTTTTATGTTTCATAAGTTTCCTTTTGTATATTCAGAGTATGTGTTGGGGTATTGTGCAGGCAAAAATGGTAATAAGGAGAAAGAGAAGAAATAGCTGAAAGTGTGGGGTCTTGTTTGATCAGTAAGATACTTTTATAGTCCAACTTTCAATTCAGTGTGTTTTTTGGTTATTAAATAATATCTAATGACAAATCAGTAATTTTAAAAATATTTCATCCAACAAGATGAAATAGAACATTAGATATTTTTATTTCTTACAGGAGAAAAGAATTCCATGTTCAGAGGAATTCTCATTGAGTAAGACGCTGGGTGATCCAGTAAAAATTAGAGCTTGGAATATTGCTGGATTGCCAACAGATACTTTCTCCATAGATAATGGAGTGATTGTTAATAACTCCAGGCGTTGGTAAGGAACATAAAGTATTTTTCACTTATTTTATCTGAACGTATTTAAATGTAGAGAAAAGTTGACAGGGCTTTAGAGTAAGAACCCACATACCTACTACCTCCTAGATTCTACCATTAACATTTTATTATTCTTGCTGCTTTATCACATACTTATCCATCCCTCTATCCATCCGTCAACTCATCCTTTGTATACACTTCAACATAAGTTGCAAATATGGTTACACTTTTCCCCAAATGCTTCAGCATGCATATTATTAACTTAAGTTGTTTTTGTTTGATTGTTTTTTTTCTTTTGAGATAAAATTTATGTGTAATGAAATATACAAGAGTTAAGTATACCATTCATGAGTTCCAAAAACAGTGTACATTTGATACAGATACAGAATATGCCTAACATCCAGGGAGTTTTCTTATGTCTCTTCCCAGTAAATCCTCATTCTTACTCCAACGTGGGAAATTATTACTTTATTTTCCACCACAGGTTTGTTTTGCCTATTCTAGAATTTCATATAAACAGAATAATATATATATACTCTTTTGTGTAAGGCTTCTTCCACAAAGCACAGCATTCCTATTTTTTTGTTACTAAGTAATATTCCATTGTATAACTATATCACCATCCATTCTCCTATTGATGGACACTGGGGCTGTTTCCAGTTTTGACTATACACTGTACACATTTTAACTAGGTATTTCTACCTGTTTTTAAGAAACTATAACTTGATATTTTATGCAATTTCATGGATATCTTTTTTAATTGCTATCATTGATAGCATGATAACTGAATTTTTCAGATGGTTTATTATCTTTTTATTTATATCGCTTTGAAAAACTTGACAATTATTCTTTTCTGAGGAATCATTTCCTATAAATGATTATTTATCCATGTTGTCATTTAATTTTAAGTCTTTCCATGGGACTATATCTCAAACATATTATGATAAATAATGTTGAGCTTATACATTCCTGAGATACTGTTGTAAGTGCCCTATATTCTCAAAAATTCCTATGAGTTAGACATTATTATTATTCCACTTTACAGATGAGGAAATTGAGGCCAAGTGATTTAATGATCTGAAATTTAGTAGATAACTGATCTAATAAATGGTGGAGTCACAATTTTAACCCAGGCAATTTTACTTCCAAATCTTTGTTCTTAATTACTATGTGAAGTATGTGGAATAGGATATCACATTTACTGCCTTTAAAACTATAATGGATATTTTAGTCATCCTGTGGAATATGAGATACATATAAAGAAACCTTACATTCTGAAAGTCTGAGTTATTGTTCACTTATATTCTTTGGAAGCATCACTAGATACTTTAAGACATCTAAGTTTCCTTTATGTTGAAAGTATGGTTTTAATAAAATAAGGATGTATATGGTCATATTTTGAATGTTTAACTGCTCAAATTTTGCTTGAATATGAACATCCTTAGTTTGAAACTTCTAGATAATTAGTAAGTTTGTCAAAATCTAAGAAAGTATATTTAGCTATTCAAAAAAATATGTTCTCTGATAGAGCAGGGAAAGTTGTACTTAACAGAATACTATACCCCAAGTTTTTCTAATTCTGTTTAAAACTCTTTTCAATGCATTGGTGGCCTGGCCACTCAGATTTTTTAAATTGCAGTTCAGAAAACGCTGTTGGTATATCTATATCTTAATTAAAAATGGAGGAAGCCAGAGGTTTTAGGGTTGTATGTAAATTGAGGAAAACAATCTGTCATCTTCTGGCAGAAAGCTGACTCTTCTAATAAAGTAATATTCCAATGGAGTTACCCTTTCTACCTGTTATTTGTGGACCAGCTGGTCAACAGGCCATGGACTAGGTGACTTTAAAGAATTAATCTCCATCCTTGTAGCTCAGACTTCACTTCTTACCACTTGAGCCCAATCTAGTCATCTATGACTGTCATCCTTGTTGACACCAATATAAGTTGTCGTAAGAGGCTTAGTCTTCTTTCTGTAACTCCTGACAGTAAAACCCAGTAATGTAGCTAGCGTTCACTCTCTGGTTACTCTATCGTAAGTGTATCTCAGAGAAAGTTTGGGCCACCAGGCCACTGGAAGGTGAAAATAGGTCTGTCTCTCAGGGTGTAGGAACAATCTTCTGTGTTATTCTCTTCACAGCTGCTTCATTAGTCTATCTCTAATGATGTGATCTCTCTCTGTTCTTCTATGCATATGGCTGTTCACTAAGGAAGCCTCAGTTTCTAAGTTCACAAAATACATCAGTTGAAAAAATATAGATTAACGAGAACCATCAAGTCAAAATTGGCTTAGCTCGGGAGAAATATCCACCTTAGGTTTAGTCACCTATGGCTTGGGACCAAGCCATTATAGTAACAAACATGGGTGTTGGAGGTCAGTAGTGTAGTTATCAGAAAGAGTCATAAGCTGGGAAAACATTGCACTTTTTACAATTAGGACTCTGGTGCTTGCTTTGTGTGGGTGAGTGTGTGTGTGTGTGTGTGTGTGTGTATGTGTGTGTGTATGTGTGTGTGTATATCTTTGGACATGATAAAAAGTAAGGATCTAATTTTACTTTATTTTTTTATAAGGCTAGCCATGTACTCCAGCACTGTGTCACTATTTATTAAGGTATTCATCCTTTCCTCATGAATTTATAATATTACTTTAGTCCCTTTAGTCTTTTTTTAAAGATTATTTATTTATTTTAATTTAAATTCAAATCAATTTGCCAACCCTTTAGTGTTTCTTTTAGTGAAGACTTGTGAATTGGTCTGAAGATGTCTTTGTTTTTCTCATTTAAAGAAATTTTTAAGTCAGATTTATTGAGATATGATTTATATACAGTAAAAATCTATAAATTTTAGGTGTACTATTTTATGAATTTTGACTAAGGCTATGATCCTATGATCTCTGCCACAATCAAGATACAGAACATTTCCAACCATTTGAGGATTTTAAATGGAGAGAGGGAATGACATAACTTTTTTTGGTTTTTGTTTTTCAGTTAACATAAAAATGACATAATTCTCTTCACTTGTAATCAGAGTGTTTAGATCATTTATACTTAATTATTGATACATTTAGATTTTTTAAAATTTTTATTTATTAGATTTTATTTATTTATTCATGAGAGACACACAGAGAGGCAGAGAAACAGGCAGAGAGAGAAGCAGGTTCCACGCAGGGAGCCTGATGTGGGACTCGATCCTAGGTCTCCAGGATCATGCCCTGGACCGAAGGTGGCACTAAACCACTGAGCCACCCGGGCTGCCCGATACATTTAGATTTAAATCTGCTGTATTGCTAGTTGTTTTTTGTCTCATTTGTTCTTTTTTTTTAAATAATAAATTTATTTTTTATTGGTGTTCAATTGGCCAACATACAGAATAACACCCAGTGCTCATCCCGTCAAGTGCCCCCCTCAGTGCCCGTCACCCAGTCACCCCCACCCCTGCCCTCCTCCCCTTCCACCTCCCCTAGTTCATTTCCCAGAGTTAGGAGTCTTCATGTTCTGTCTCCCTTACTGATATTTCCTACCCATTTCTTCTCCCTTCCCTTCTGTTCCCTTTCACTATTATTTATATTCCCCAAATTAATGAGACCATATAATGTTTGTCCTTCTCCGATTGACTTACTTCACTCAGCATAATACCCTCCAGTTCCATCCACGTTGAAGCAAATGGTGGGTATTTGTCGTTTCTAATGGCTGAGTAATATTCCATTGTATACATAAACCACATCTTCTTTATCCATCATCTTTCGATGGACACCGAGGCTCCTTCCACAGTTTGGCTATTGTGGACCTTGCTGCTAGAAACATCGGGGTGCAGGTGTCCCGGCGTTTCATTGCATCTGAATCTTTGGGGTAAATCCCTAACAGTGCAATTGCTGGGCATTTGTTCTTTATTCCTTTTATCTTTTGTTCCCCACCTGGCTTTGGAGTAATTGAAATTTTTTATTATTTCATTGGCTTATTTGTTATATACTCCTTAGTCTTTGCTCTAGAGCTTACAATATACCTCTTCAATTTATTACTGAATACTTTCAAATAATATACTACTACACATATAGCATAAGAATCTTTCAACAGTATAATTCCAGTATCTTTTCTATTGTGGTGTTGTTGCATATTTTACTTTATCATATGTCATAAATCTCACAATACATTGTTACTCTTTTTGCTTTAGACAATAATTTATCTGTTAGAGTGATTAAATATAAGGAAAATAGTCTTTTATATTTCCTTTGTTTTTTTTCCTCCTATTTTTGGACCTCTTCATTTCTTTGTGTTTCTGTCTGATTTTATATTTCTTCTGCCTGAATATTTTTTTTATTTTTTCTAAAGAATATTTTTGGCAGTTCCTTATGTAGGTCTGTTGACAATTCACTCAGCATTTTTTCTCTGTTTCATCTTCATTTTGAAAGCTCTTTTTTGCTGGGTTTAGAATTCTGAAGTGACAGGTTTTCAGGTATTTTTTTTTTCCTTTAAGGATGTCATTCCATTGCTTCTGGCTTGCATGATGAAAGTCTGCTCTAAGTCTTATTTTAGTTCCGCTTTATGTAATTTGTCTTTTTTTTCTGCTGACAATTTTCAAATTTTTATCTTTTGTTTTCAGCAGTTTATAACCAATTCTTACTGTGCTTATTCATGATATCTAGAGTTTGTCTGTTTATAATATTGTATGGTAATCAAAGCAGTGCAGACTCTAGCATCAGGATAGTTGAATTCAAATTTTCCCCTATCACTTTCTGTCTTGAGATTTTGGTAACTTACTTGACCTCTCAATGCTTCAGGTGCCCCACCTGTAAATGGGGATGATAATTACTCCTACCTCATAGAAATGTGAGAAAGTGCCCAATATACAATAAGTCCTCAATAAATGTTAGTCTTTAAAAATAATTATCTTCAGATTCCTCATTTTAATGTGTCTATATCTCAAAATCGGACTTTGTTTACATTTTAACCACAAAGAAATTACTTTGCTGCTTTATTAACATGTCATCTGGCCACTTAACAGCAAAATTTCCCCCCAGGTTACTTTCTCTGTCAGAAGCATAGATGGATTATGCTTTTTAATTCAGATTTCCCAAGGATCTCAAATGTAGGCTAGCATACAACTGTCATACTAGTAAGGTTTGCTTGAAGTACAGATGCTATGGTGGGCCTCATCTCTCTGGATACAACTCAATTTTCCAATTATATATTTAATATTCACATAAGAGTATATTAAGTAGGAATTTTGGATATCTTTTAGAATAAACAACAATCTCTAAACATTGTATTACCAAGAACATTTATGCATTACTAAGAACATTGATTAGCATTAAATGTTAATTTACAAAACTTGTTACTTTTTTATTAGGGAATAAGCAATACTATATTTTTCCAATAATAAGGATATATAAGGATGAAACTAGTCCCTTTAAACAAGGCCTTGAAAGGTATTAAAAGCATCTAGTCAATTTTTAAGCAGTCATATGCTGAATAACTTTCTCATTTCCAGAATACTTTTTCACTGTTTGCTATGATAGCAAAAGTAAATTTTAACTAGTATCTGGTCCTTTTTGTATTTTAATAGGATTTTGGCACAGTTTGAGCTGGGAAAGAAAACAGCTAGTTAGCTACTAATTAGATTGTTTTGTCTTTTTTTTTCCTTTTAAAATTTTTATTTAAATTCTAGTTAGGTAACATACAATGTAATACTAGTTTCAGATATAGAATTTAGTGATTCATCACCTGCATACATTCTCCAGTGCTCATCACAGCAATTTCCCTCCTTAATTCCCATCACATATTTAACGTATTCTCCTACCCACCTTCTCTCCAGTAACCCTCATTTGTTCTCTATAGTTAACAGTCTGTTTCCTGGTTTGCCTCTCCCCACTCCCAGCCCCATGTTCATCTATTTTGTTTCTTAAATTCCACATGGGAGTGAAATCATATGGTATTTGTCTTTCTCTGACTTATTTCACTTAGCATAATACTCTCTGGCTCCATCCACATTATTACAAATGGCAAGGTTTCATTCTTTTTTATGGCTGAATAATATTTCAGTATGTGTGTGTGTACATACATGACATCCTTATCCATTCATTAGATGATGGGCATTTGGGCTCTTTCCATAATTTGGCCATCGTTATAATGCTGCTATAAACATTGGGGTGCATGTATCCCTTCAAATCAGTATTTTTGTATCCTTTGGGTAAATACCTGGTAGTGCAATTGCTGGATCATATGGTAGTTCTATTTTTAACTTTTTGAGGAATTTTCATTCTGTTTTCCACAAAGGCTGCACAACTTGGCATTCCCACCAACAGTTAAGAGGGTTCCCCTTTCTCCATATCCTTGCCAACAACTATTGTTTCCTGTGTTAATTTTAGCCATTCTGACTGACGTGAGGTGGTATCTTATCATTTTGATTTGTATTTCCCTAATGATGAGTGATGTTGAGCATCTTTTCATGTGTCTGTTAGCCATTTGTGTGTCTTCTGCCCATTTTTAAACTAGATTATTTGGTTTGGGGGCATTGGGTTTTATAAGTTCTTTTTTTTTGTTTTATAAGTTCTTTTTTTTATAATATATTTTTTATTGGTGTTCAATTTACCAACATACAGAATAACACCCAGTGCTCATCCCGTCAAGTGCCCCCCTCAGTGCCCATCACCCATTCACCCCCACCCCCCGCCCTCCTCCCCTTCCACCACCCCTAGTTTGTTTCCCAGAGTTAGGAGTCTTTATGTTCTGTCTCCCTTTCTGATATTTCCCACACATTTCTTCTCCCTTCCCTTCTATTCCCTTTCGCTATTATTTATATTCTCCAAATGAATGAGAACATACACTGTTTGTCCTTCTCCAATTGACTTACTTCACTCAGCATAATACCCTCCAGTTCCATCCACGTTGAAGCAAATGGTGAGTATTTGTCATTTCTAATGGCTGAGTAATATTAATATATTTTGGATACTAGCCCTTTATCTGATATGTCATTTGCAAATATCTTCTATTCTGAAGGTTGCCTTTTAGTTTTGTTGATTATTTCCTTCACTGTGCAGAAGCTTTTTATCTTGATAAAGTCCCAATAGTTTATTTTTGTTTTTGTTTCCCTTGCCTCAGGAGACATATCTAGTAAGAAGTTGTGACAGCCAATGTCAAAGAGGTTACTGTCTATGTTCTTCTCTAGGATTTTGATAGTTACCTGTATCACATTTAGCTCTTCCCTCCATTTTTAATTTATTTTTGTTTATTATATAAGAAAGTGGTCAAGTTTCATTCTTTTGCATGTTGCTGTCCAGTTTTCCTAACACCGTTTATTGAAAAGATTGTCATTTTTCCATTCTTTCCTGCTTTGTCAAAAATTAGTTGGCCATATAGCTGTGGATTCATTTGTGGATTTTCTATTCTGTCCCATTGATACATGTGTCTCTTTTTGTGCCAGTGCCGTACTGTCTTCATCACTACAGCTATAGTATAACTTGAAGTCCAGAACTGTGATGCCTCCTCCAGCTTTGCTTTTCTTTTTTAAGATTGCTTTGGCTATTTGGGGTCTTTTGTGGTTTCATACAAATTTTAGGATTGTTTTTTCTGGATCTGTGAAAAATACTGATTATTTGTCTTTTAGAAAGGAAAGAAAAAATTTTAAAAAGCATTATCTGATAATAATTGATTAAAAAGATTTTTTTTTTTGTAGGCAAAGGAAAAGAGGATTTTATCCCTAGAAGTTGAAACAGAAAGACAATGTCTGAGAAAGTCAAACAACTTGGGACAAAAACTCTCCATTCTGGAGTAACTCTTTTTAAAGATGATTTAATGCACTGTACTGAATATAAAAGGAACCTAAGACAGTCAGTACTATAACTGAGGAAGAGGAAAGCATGTCAGATTTTAAATATCTGAAACCATGAATTATTTGTTCTTGAACCCAAAGCCCTTACCATAATTACATAGAAAAATTTACCAAATAGATCTCAAATATATACCAGATAAAATTTGGAAACTTAGTTTCTCATAACCTGAGGAAATCCACTATAGGCTAGTGGATCTCTTATTTTAAATTTTTATCAAATAAATAGGTTTATTTTTATATTATGTTAATAGATGTCATTTATTAAGACTACCACGAAGACCATGCATTATATTGGAAAGAACACAGCTTACAGATTCACAAGATTCTCCTTGTGACATTGAACTAGTTTTGGAAATTTGAACAAAGTACTCCCAGAGACTGAATTTCCTCATTTCAAAAACAAATGACAATAAAACTCATTTAAAAGTAAATCTCTTCTTTCTTATAAAGATTAATACTGATTTCTATGTGAAACACTTTGCATTTGTACAGATTGATGGTGATGTTTGTTATTTAAAATACATAATTTTAAAGAAATATCAACATCTATTTGTTTCCTTCACAATGTTTCTTATTATATTCTAGGCCTTTAATGATTGACCCTCAGGGTCAAGCTAATAAGTGGATCAAAAACTCTGAAAAAGAAAATCAGCTTAGTGTTATTAAGCTATCTGATTCAGACTATATGAGAACATTGGAAAATTGTATTCAGTTTGGAACTCCACTTCTATTAGAAAATGTTGGCGAAGAACTGGACCCATCTTTGGAGCCTTTACTACTTAGACAAACTTTCAAGCAAGGTAGAAGTTAATTTATATTAGTTGGTAGAACTGAAAGATGGTTCAATGATCTTTGAGGCAAAAAAACCACTACATAAATTCAAGGATAATGTTAATAACTCAGAACTTCTGTGTCATTGTTATGTGTGAAAGGAATTTAGAACGAAATGAATTTTGGTTGGATAATCTAAAATAAATATCTTGCCCTCTGTTCATTATGTTAACTTCTGTTATCTAGACTGCTCTTCAGTAGAGAACATAAAGAAGTTAAAGCCAGTTTGAAATCCCTTTGTCTTGTGACCATGGAGCTCACACAGCCCATTATTATGAATAGTAATGGTTAATGTGGACTAAACTTGACTTTAAGTTAAACAGTACCCACCTTACATCTCTCTACTTCAAAAATTTTATCTCTGCCAAACTCTAATACTTTCTTTTTATTTTCTTGGCTCTTAGTTTTTATTTAAATTCTAGTTAGTTAACATATAGTATAATATTGGTTTCAGGAGTAGAATTTAGTGATTCATCACTCATATATAACACCCAATGTTCATCACAGGGCCCTCCTTAATACCCATCACTCATTTTGCCCATCCTCAGTGCACATTTCTTCCAGCAATCCTCAGTTTGTTCTCTATAGTTAAGAGTCTCTTATGGTTTGCCTCTTTCTCTTTTTTTCCCCCCTTTCCCTATGTTCATCTGTTCTGTTTCTTAAATTCCACATATGAGTGAAAGTATATGGTATTTATCTTTCTCTGACATATTTTGCTTAGCATAATATACTATAGCTCCATCTGTATCATTGCAAGTTGTAAGATTTCATTCTTTTTGATGGCTGAGTAATATTCCATTATATATATATATATACCACATCTTAATCCATTCATCAGTTGATGGATGTTTGGACTCTTTCATAAACTTTAGTACTTTGAAGAGCTTAATTCGTATATAAATAATCTTGGAATCATGATTGAAAATTGATGGAGGAGGTAAGATCAAAAGGAATCTTGATTTAGAAGGCTCCCTGACAACGAGAGAAAATGTCTTATGCCACCCCAGAATGAATGAGCCCTGCTGTGTAATTGCTTTCTTGCCTCTATGTCTGTGACTTTGTCATATCTCTATTCTATTTTAAATTACTTTAGGACCCTTTATTTGTAGCCTAGGAACAGCCTTAATATAGAAGGAGGGGCTATACAACTCTGGCCTACTTATCATGGATTTGCTTTCTGAAATATAGGTGGCATTGATTGCATCAGACTTGGTGAGGTCACTATTGAGTATTCCTTTGATTTCAAGTTTTATATCACCACAAAACTGAGAAATCCACACTTTATGCCAGAACTGGCTACAAAGGTATCTTTGCTAAATTTCATGATAACTCCAGAAGGACTTGAAGATCAGTTACTAGGTATTGTTGTTGCAAAGGAGAGGTATGTATTTTCTTATATGCTTCCAGATGGTTTAGAGAGGAATATTTGTAGGCCACTAATACTTTTGTTGTGTGATTATTTCAAAAACTTATCAAATTTTACATTTTGTTATTATAAATTAAGTATATAGTCCTTTAAAATAACCATTCTTGGAGTGGCTGGATGGCTCAGTTGGTTAAGAATCCAACTCTTGATTTTGGCTCAGGTCATGATCTCAGCGTCTTGAGATCAAGGCCCATTTCAGTCTCCATGCTGAGCATGGAGTCTGCTTAAGATTCTCTCTCTCAACTCCATCTACCACTCCCCCCTACTCACATGCATGCTTGCTTCCTCTCTCTCTTAAGAAAAAAAAGTAAAATTGCCACTCTAAGAACAAGTGAGTTATAAGCCAACCATATTATATTTGACTCTTAGTATTAGTAGTAGGATTCAGGAGACATACCATGACTTCTGAGTTGTATCTGATTAAGGCAAAAAAGTTCACACAGAAGAATATATACTGTAGACAAAATCAGCAATATGTTCAAGACTTAAATGCAGGATATCAATGAAATATTTGAATAATACAGTGAAATAATAAAAGAATGATTTTTTATAATAAATTTATTTTTTATTGGTGTTCAATTTACCAACATACAGAATTACACCCAGTGCTCATCCCGTCAAGTGTCCCCCTCAGTGTCCGTCACCCATTCACCCCCACCCCCCACCCTCCTCCCCCTCCACCACCCCTAGTTCGTTTCCCAGAGTTAGGAGTCTTTATGTTCTGTCTCCCTTTCTGATATTTCCCACACATTTCTTCTCCCTTCCCTTATATTCCCTTTCACTAGTATTTATATTCCCCAAATGAATGAGAACATATAATGTTTGTCCTTCTATAAAAGAATGATTGATGAAATACTTAGATAAGAATGAAAAAGCAGGATACAAAATTATGCATGGTATGGATAATATTTTGTAAAAAAATATAGTTAATGTATGAATGAATATATATATATATATATATATTGAAAAAATTAGGGAGGGAATATGCCAGAATGTTAGCAGTGATCATCTCTGAGGATGATAAGATCATGGGTAACTTATTTTTTCATTCTTTATATATTTTTCTATTACTAGCATGTGTTATTTTTTTAAAGGAGAAAATATATTAAGATATTTGATAGTGCTAGTAGTAAAGAATTGTTTCCTGATGGAAATTTTTGATTCCACTTGGAGCTTCACACAACATTATCAGTCTATTTCATGAAATCAAATTATAAGTGAAATTATGTAATCCATGAAGTGCCTTAGTTACTTCTAATATTTGAATCCTACTTCCATAGTATCCAAGATAGAACCAAGTCCTAACGTTCTAAAACATCGTGAATTATGTTATTTTGAAGTCTTATACTGTCTTTGTGAAGATTGTAAGTGCCAGTTTTGTCTTCTTGAAAGGGCAATTGTATGACAAGTCTTCTTTTCTGTTCCTGTGGAAGACATACATAATGAAAATAACACTGAATATGACAAAACCAAGGAGTAGATAAAAAATTGACTATTGTGTTTCTCCTCCAGTTCCTATCCTCACATAACCATCTCAGTCATATGGATAAATTTAACACATTCTTAGATTTACTGTGGCACATTTTACTGCCACATTTTACATACATGCAATTGATGATCATTTTTTTTTTGCTCAAATAATCATTCGTATGGAAATAACTTTTTTCCTTAGGATAAAGTTTGTGCTACATATCTTTGTGTTACATGTCTACAAAATTATTTCTCTACAAAATTGTGATATCTAATATTCAGATATGATTTTAGATAAACTACTCCAGATTTAGACTAAATGTTTCTCTATCTTTTTAGACCAGAGTTAGAAGAGGAACGAAATGCCCTTATTCTTCAGTCTGCAGCTAATAAGAAACAGCTAAAAGATATAGAGAAGAAAATTTTAGAAACACTATCATCTTCAGAAGGGAACATTTTAGAAGATGAAAGTGCAATTAAAGTCTTAGACTCTGCTAAAATGATGTCCAATGAGATAACAAAGAAACAGCAGGTGAAAAGAGAATCCTAGCAATCTTTTGATCCTTTTTCAGTTTGCTCCTAGTATAATTTGGGAGAAAGTTTGTTTGCAAGGAGCAGAAGCCTATTCAAATTAGCCCACATAAGGAAGATACAAGGGCAGCATAAGGAATATAGTCAATGATAATATAATAGTGTCTTATACTGACAGATGGTCTACACTTATGGTGAACACAGCATAATGTATAAACTTGTCCAATCACTATGTCGCACACCTGAAACTAATGTAACATCAACTATACCAAAAAAAAAAAAAAAAGAAAAGAAAAGATACAAGGGGGCATTTTCCCAATTACAGAGGTATATACAGGCCTCAAGAATAATGGAAAGTTTCTATGCTCTTTGTGTAATATTGTGTAGTCTTCATCTGTGCCTCTCTGCTCCATAAGAAGGCGAGTTTCTCCTGTAAAACATTTGTATCTGGTCCTTGCATGGAGAAACCAAATTTTGCTCCATTACCTTTTATTAGCACTAGTGCCCAGTACCACTTGACTTCCGTTTTTGAGGCTCTTATAAGTTCTGATTCTTTAGTGGGAAAAATTGATTTAGCTAATCTTGGGTCCATTTCTATCTTTACCTCCTGATTGAGTCAGCTACAAACGAGATTATTCAGTATAAACATGATACACAACAGTCTGTGGATAGTGTGTCCAAAGGAGAAGTGGTTTGGATAAGTGCTTTATACCTTTTTCCTATAGAATAGCAATCTATCAGAAGGAGTTACCAGTTGAAGAACTTGTTATCTTGGAGAATTTTTTTCTTTGTGGGTCAAATATTAACACCCCTATTATGTCCAGAAAAGTAAACATATGAGAAGCTACTTTTAATGTATAACACCATCAGCTAGGAAATATTTCTGAATATCTACTTTGCCAGACTTTGTGCTGGGTTCTGGTGCACATGTTGATACCTTAAACATACACATGTGCACATTCTCTATCTGACCTATTAAAAGAAGATGAGTGACTATAGTAGACACATGTCAGATTCAGGCAAAGAATAAGCAAAGATTGACAACTCTGGTATTCCCCAAGCAAGAAACATAACCTTAAACTATTTTTCATTCTTTGTTATCCTCCCTATCATCTTCCTCTTCCCTCCCTTCCTAGTTCTTTCCTTCCTTTTCCTTTCTTTCTTTCCAACTTTTAGCATAATAATAAGTCTTTTCTTATAAACTCTTCCTCTATAATTATGTCATTGAGTTGGGGGCTATTTTTTAAATATAAACTTTATTATATAAAAAATAAATAATCCAAAAACACATTTCCTATGTCTTAATCCTGATTTTTCTCTTCTTCTAGATTGCAGAAAAGACAGAACTCAAAATAGCAGAGTCTCGAGAAGGCTACAGACCCATTGCTAAACATTCATCAGTATTATTCTTCAGCATTGCAGACCTGGCTAACATTGATCCCATGTACCAGTACTCTCTCACCTGGTTTGTCAACCTTTATATCAACTCTATTCATGACAGGTAAACATTTTCTAGCTTCATTTATCCTCCCTCAGTTGGATTTTCACCATCCTTTCCATAAAAATATACATAACTTTTTTCTTTTAAAAAAAAAAAGATTTTATTTTTTTGCAAGAAAGAGAGAGAGAAAGAGCCCGAGCAGGGGCAGAGGGAGAGAGGGAAAGCAGGCCCCCTGCTAGCAGGGAGACTGATGCAGGGCTCAATCCCAGGACCCTGGGATCCTGACCTAAGCTGAAAGCAGATGCTTAACGGACTAAGCCACCCAGGGACCCCATTAACTTTGTTTCTTATTACGTAATATGTATTCATTACAGAACATTTAAAAATATGGAAAAGTTGAAGGGCACCTCTGAGGTACAGTCCATTAGGCGTTTGACTCTTGGTTTCGACTCAGGTTGTGATTTCAGGGTTGTGAGGTTGAGCCCAGAATGGGGCTCTGGACTCAGCTGGGAGTCTGCTTGAGATTCCCTCTCTGCTTCTTCCTCTGCCCCCTCCCGCCCATGCTCTCTCTTTCTCTAAAAAAAAAAAAAAAAATTAAATAAATCTTTTAAAAAATATATGGAAAAGTTGAAAGAAAAAGAGAAAGTCTCTTTTTTTATTCTAAGTTTTGTTTCACCCCTACTCAAGATGTAGGCATAGAAGGATTAGTTTTAGTCCTTCCCCCACCTCTTTTAAATATTTTAATATGGCACTTATCTTTGCTGGCAACTCCAGTACCTTTCTCCACCCTTGAAAACTCTAAAAAGTTTCAGTCCCAGAGTGCCTTGCTGGCTCAGTCAGTACAGCATGCAACTCTTGATCTCAGTTTGTGAGTTTGAGCTCCGCACTGGGTGTAGAGATTACTTTAAAAAATCTTAAGGAGTGCCTGAGTGTCTCAATCAGTTAAGCCTCTGCCTTCAGCTCAGGTCATGATCCCAGGATCCTGGGATTGACCCCATGTCCTGTTCCATTTGGTGAGGAGTCTGCCTCTCCCTTTCCCTTTGCCTCTCCCCTTGCTTGTGCTCTCTCACATGCTCTCTCTCTCTCTCTCTCTCTCTCTCTCTCAACTAAATAAATAAAACCTTTTAAAAAATAAAATCAGGGATCCCTGGGTGGCGCAGCGGTTTGGCGCCTGCCTTTGGCCCAGGGCGCGATCCTGGAGACCCGGGATCGAATCCCACGTCGGCCTCCCGGTGCATGGAGCCTGCTTCTCCCTCTGCCTGTGTCTCTGCCTCTCTCTCTCTCTGTGACTATCATAAATAAATAAAAATTAAAAAAATTTAAAAAATAAATAAAAAATAAAATCATAAATAATATTTTTAAAAAAGCTTCAGTCCTACACTTCTAATTATTTGCTAGATATTTTCACTTTAATCAATTAATGAATATACACAGATTTTGGAGTCAGACTGGAGTAAAGGATTAAGTCTCACTCCCACCATATACTAGCTATGTTGATACAGGCAACTCAGTTAACCTTTCTGTATGTAGTTGCCTCAATTTTCCTTATCTATAAAATAGAGATAATAATAGTACCTACCTTTTAGAATTGTTATGAAAATTTAATATCTGTAAAGTGTTTATCACAATGTCTGGTATTTAGTAACTGCTATGTTTGTTAAGTAGAATAAAAGGATGATTTGAGCCTAGCATGTACAGTCTACATAGGCTCTTGGTAGAACAGTCTCTCCTGAGCAATTGAAATCCCTAAGCTTTCCCAGTTGGGATTTGGAATTTGAATTTATACAGTCCACACAATGGAGGAAATTCAAGGTGAGGAATTGACATAAATATCAATATCAAGTGTCAGCAAGGATGTAGAGTCATCAGAACCCTCATACACTACTGGCAGGATTGTAAAATCCTGGATTTTACAGGATTGCCACTTTGGAAATATTTTTAAAGTCTCTGGAAAATTAAACATAGATTTGCTATATGAGGTAGTAATCAACAAATCCAGTGATTCTTGGGGATACTTAAGAGAATTAAATGTACATGCATACACAGAAAATTATAGTCTTTTTGATACATGAAAAATATATATCTAAAAGTTACTTGATTAATTTTTTCTCCCTTCAGTACAATGATATTATTCATGTGTAATATAGTTAGGTTCATATGTTGTTGGTTTAAGGGTTCTTTTGTATTTCATTTTAGAGTTTTCCCTTCATCCTTGTTGATTTTAATTTTACTATATTTTTAAGCACATACACATTAATAGGATTCCAGAAGTTAATCCTATACAAAATGGTCTGCTCAGAGAAGTGTCACCATCCCCTATTCTTCCATCCCCTTTCCATGTGCCAAGACTGCTTTTTAAAATTAAATTAATTTTGAGATAAATGTAGAATCACATGCAATTATAAGAAATAATATAGTGGGGGTCCCAGCTGGCTCATTCAATGGAGCATGCAACTCTTGATTCGGGAGTGTGGGTTTGAGTTTCATGTTGGATGTAGAAATTACTTTAAAAAAATTAAAATCTTAAAAGAAAATAAAAGAAATAATACAGTGATCCCCCATACTTTTTACCCAGTTTCCCCACTGATGACATCTTCAAAACCTCTACAATAGTACAAGATCATAACCAGGATATTAATGTTGATACAGTCAAGATAGGGAACACTTCCATCATAAGGATTCCCATCCTGCTCTTTTACAGCCATACACACTTCTTTCCTATCCCTACCCTCTCTTCAACCTTTGACAACCACCAATCCATTCTTCATTTCTATAATTTCATAATTTCAAGAATGTAATATAAATGCAATCATATATAGCACATAACTTTTAAAAAAACGATTTAGAGAGAGAGTGAGTGAGCATGAGCAGGGAGGGGGTGATAAAGGGAAAGAATCTTAAGCAGACTCCTCCGTCATTGGAGAGTCCTCTGTGGGGGCTTGATCCTGAGATCGTGACCTGAGCTGCAATCAACAGTTGGACCCTTAACTGACTGAGCCCCCAGGTGCCCCATATATGGCACATAACTTTTAAGGATTGGCTTTTTAAAAAATATTTTATTTATTTATTCATGAGAAACAGAGAGAGAGAGGCAGAGGGAGAAGCCGGCTCCATGCAGGGAGCCTGACATGGGGCTCAATCCTGGGTCTCCAGAATCACACCCTGGGCTGAAGGTGGCGCTAAACTGCTGAGCCACCCAGGTTGCCCAGGATTGTCTTTTTAAATCTCAATTCTTAATTCTCTGGGGATTCATTCAGATCATTGTGTGTGTCAATATATTGTTCCTTTTAATTGCTAAGAAATATTTCATGATATTGATATACTACAGCACATCTGAGTTACTTCCAGTTTTTAGCTATTATAAATAAAATTACTATAAACATGCATGTACAGGTATTTGTGTGAACATAAGTTTTCATTTTGGGGATAAATGCCCAGAAGTGCAATTACTAGGTCATGTGGTACTTGCTTGTTTGTTTTTTTAAAAGTTGCTGCCAAACTTTCCCAGAATGGGTGTATAATCTTACATTCCTTTAAGTATTACTGAAAATTTTTTGAACTAAAAAAAAGGAAAGTGATACATGATTATTGCAAAATTTTAAACATATAAGAGTATGTTTAAAAGAAGGAAAATATCAGCGAAAATCATACCCAGAAGTAACCTTTTGTCCATATATTTTCTGACTTTTCACATATTTTTAAAAATATATACATATTGATCTAGATTTGATGTTTCTTTGGAACAAAAACATTTCTTTGTCTCTTACAGTTCCCTGCCCAACATAAATCTCCCACTAATAAGGATTCAGTATAGGTATCTTTTAATTAACTGATTGTTTTCAGTCATTTTGGAATACAATAAGAAGTGTAGAATTTTGAAAATAGAGACATGGTGTAAACCCTATTTCATTTTCTTATAGAATTATACTGTGTTTCTTTACATAAATTTACCAGGAGTTGCATACACATAAAACTATACAGGGAGGTTCCATGTATTCTTCACTTGGTTTCTCCAGTGGTAACATTTTGCGTTACCATAGTACCATATCAAAGCCGGGAAATTCACAGAGCTTATTCAGATTTCACCAGAGTTTTTTTTTTTCTTTTTTAAAGATTTTATTTATTTCTTTGAGAAGGTGGAGAGGGGGAAAGAAACTCAAGCAGACTCCATGGCTGAGCACAGAGCCACTGTGGGGCTCCATCCCACCACCTGAGATCAGGACCTTAGCTAAAACCAAGAGTTGGATGCTTAACCAACTTCATTGCCCAGGCGCCCCCAGATTTCACCAGTTTTATATGCACTCGTGTGTGTGTGTGTGGGTGTGTGTGTTTTAATATTTAACAATGGATACTTGTTAATTCATATGTTACTTATTTTTTGTTAGCTTTGTTTGACTCAACATATTTGCTTGTTTTTCAACCTTTCAGTAACAAATCCAAAATTTTGGAAAAGCGCCTACGATACTTAAATGACCACTTCACATACAACTTATATTGTAATATATGCCGATCACTATTTGAGAAGGACAAGCTGCTGTTTTCCTTTTTGTTATGTGCCAATCTTCTTCTGTAAGTTACTTGCTTTTTTTCTTTATTTGTTTTAAAAAACTTGGCTGGGAAAACTATTTGATGAGGATGGCTTCTCACAAAAGGATGTTTTTGCTCTGCTTAAATCATGATCTTATCTATACATTTCTCTACAGTAGTATTGGTGTTTTGATGTTTATTAGATTTTTAAAATTTAGGTTACACATAAAAGTCCACCAAATATTCACATACACTTTAATGGACTCTTAAAAAGCAAAAATCTATGTAACTAGCAACTATGTGACTCTTGATCTCGGGGTCATGAGTTCAAGCCCCATGTTAGATGTAGAGATTACTTAAAAAACAAACAAACAAGAAATAGAGCCTTTTCAAATTGGTTTTTTCATTTAATAATATGCACTTAAAGTCTTTACATGTTTTTTTCATGGCTTGATAGCTCACTTCTTTTTAGTACTAAATATTCCATTCTCTGGATGTACCACAGTTTATTCACCTACCGAAAGACATTCTGGTTGCTTCCAAGTTTTGAATATTATGAATAAAACTGCTATAAACATTTGCATATAGGTTTTTGTATGTACATAAGTTTTCAACTCTTTGCTTAAATACTAGAGAGTGTCATTGCTGATCATATGGCAAGAGTATGTTTAGTTTTGTAAAAACCTTGTCTTCTGAAGTAGCTATAACAATTTTGCATTCCACTAGCAAAGAGTAAGAGTTCCTGTTGCTCCACATCCTTGCCAACATTTGGTCTTGTCAGTGTTCTGGGTTTTGACTATTCTAATAGATGTGTAGTGTTACCTGATTTTAATTTGCAATTTACTAATGACACATGATGTTGAGAATTCTTCCTATGCTAATTTGCCATCTTTATATTTTCTTCAGTGATGTATCTGTTGGGTCTTTTGGCTACTTTTGAATCAGTTTAATTGTTCATTTTTTTATTGTTGTTTTGGGTGACAGTCTTTCAACAGGCCTTTTACAAATATTTTCTCCCAGTTTGTGGTGTGCCTTCTCATTCTTTTGACAGTGTCTTTGGCAGAGCAGAAATTTTAAATTTTAATGAAGTCCAACTTATCAATTCTTTCATGGCTCATGGTGTTGTATCTAAAAAATCATTGACAAAAAAATAAAAAATAAAAAATCATTGACATACCTAAGATCACCTAGATTTTCTCCTGTGTAATCTAGGAATTTGATGGTTTTGCCTTTTACATTTAGGTTCCTGATCCATTTTGAGTTAATTTTTGTGAAGAGTATCTAGATTCTTTTTTTTTTTTTTTTTTTTTTTTTTTGCATGGGGATATCCAGTTGTTCTAGTACCATTTGTTAAAAAGACTGTTCACTATACGGCTCTTCTTTGTCAAAGATCAGGTAGCTATATTTATATGGGTGTATTTCTGGATTCTTTATTCTGTATCATTGATCTGTATTTGTTCTTTTGTAGTATTGACTTAGATTTATAGTAAATCTTGTTAGGTAGTTCAGTCCTTGACTTTGTTCTTAAATATTATGTTGGCTATTCTGGGTCTTTTGAATCTGCATATAAATTGAACTTTATAGAAAATCAGTTTGTTGATATCCACAAAATTCTATTCTATTGACGTATTTGTCTATTTTTTTTTTACCAATACAACATTGTCTTGAAATCCAGTAATCTCAGTTTTCCAGTTGTATTCTCCTTCAATATGTGTTGAATATGTGTTGTGTTCTCCAAAACAATTGTTGCCTATTCTTGGTCTCTTGACCTTCCATATAAACATTAGAATCAGTCTGTCAATTATACACAAAATAACTTGCTGCAATCTTGAGTGAGATTGCATTAAATCTATAGATCAGATTGGGAAGAACTGACACCCTGACAATACGATTGTTCCTCTTCATGAATGTCTCTTCATTTATTTAATTCTTTGATTTATTTCATCACATTTTTGTAGTTTTTCTCATATAGATCTTATACATGATTTGTGAGATTTATACCTAAGTATTTCACTTTATTGGGTGCCAGTGCAAATTGTATCCTGTTTTTAACTTCAAATTCCACTTGTTTATCATTGCTATACAGGAAAGCAACTGACTTTTTGGATGTTGACGTTGCATCCTGCAACCTTGCTATAATTGGCTTATTAGTTCTAGGAGTTTTTTGTCAATTCTTTTAGATTTTTAGATTTTCTACGTAGACAAATATGTCATTTGCAAACAAAGGCAATTTAATTTTTTTCTTTCTAATCTATATGTTTTTTATTTCTTATTACATTAGCCAGGATTTTTAGTTGACAAGTGGTGAAAAGGGACATTCTTCCTTTGTTCTTGGTCTTAGTGGGAAAGTTTCTACTTTCTCATATTGAAGTATGATGTTGACCATAGGCTTTTTGGGAATGTTCTTTATCAAGTTGAGGATGTTTCCCTCTATACTTGTTTTGCTTAGAATTTTGATCACGGAAGGGTATTGGATTTTGTCAAATGCCTTTTCTGCATCTACTGATATGATCATGTGCTTTTTCTTCTTTAGTTGCTTGATGTGATAGATTACATTAATTGATTTTTGTTTTTTTTTTCTAAAATTTTTATTTATTTATGATAGTCACACAGAATGAGAGAGAGAGAGAGGCAGAGACATAGGCAGAGGGAGAAGCAGGCTCCATGCACTGGGAGCCCGACGTGGGATTCGATCCCGGGTCTCCAGGATCGCGCCCTGGGCCAAAGGCAGGCGCCAAACCGCTGCGCCACCCAGGGATCCCAACATTAATTGATTTTTGAATGTTGAAACAGCCTTACACACCTGAGGTAAATATCACTGTTTTGGTGTGTTAATCTTTTTATACATTGTTTGATTCAATTTGCTAATATTTTGTTAAGAATTTTTGTATCCATGTTCTTGAGAGATATTGGTCTGTAGTTTTCTTATATTATCTACTGTCTAGTTTTGGTATTAGGGTAACACTGGATTTGTAGAATAATTAGAGAAGTATTTCTTCTGCTATTTTCTGGGAGAGACTGTAAGGAATTGGTAGAATTTCTTCTTATAAGTTTGGTAGAATTCTCCAAAAACCCATCTTAGTGTGATGCTTTCTGTTTTGGAAGGCTAATAATTATTGACTCAATTTTTTAATAGATATAGTTATGGACTGCATAGTTGTATCTGCCCCAAATTCATATGTTGATATGCTAACTTCCAGTGTGACTGTCTTTAGAGATGAGGCCTCTAAGGAAGTAACCAGGTTAAATAAAGTCATAAAAGTATGTTCTTCATCTGATAGAATTAATGACCTTAAAAAAGAGAGAGAGCTAGCAGAGTACTCTCTCTCTCCATATGCACATAGAAGAAAGGTCATGTGACAATACAGTGAGAAGTTGGCTGTCTACAAGTCAGGAAAAGAGGGCTCATCAAAAACCCAAATCAGCCAGAACTTTGATCCAAACTTCTATCTTCCAGAACTCTGAGAAAATAAATTAGCATTATTTATTCAACTGAGCCTATTGTTGTTTTTTTTAAAGATTTTATTTGTTTGTTTATTCATGAGAGACACACAGATTGAGAGAGAGAGGCAGAGACATAGGCAGAGAGAAAAGCTGGCTCCCCATGGGGAGCCCAATGCGGGACTCGATCCTAGGATCCTGGGATCATGACCTGAGCTGAAGGCAGATGCTCAACCACTGAGCCACCCAGGCATCCCTTCCTGTTATATTTTGTTAAGGCAGCATAAGTACAATAACACAAAGTCTATTCAGATTATCTGTTTCCCCTTGTGTAAATTTGGGCAGATTATATCTTCCAATGAATTGATCCATTTCAGCTAGGTTATCAGATCTGAGGACATAGCATTCATAATATTGTTTTTTATCTTTTTTATGTCAAAGGAATTAATAGTGATAGCCCTTCTTTCATTTCTGATATTTGTAATTTGTATATTTATTTCCTTAGTTATCCTGGCTATAGGTTAATCATTTTATTGATCTTTTCAAAGAACCAGATTTCAGGGGGTTTTTTGTATATTTTTTATTGGAGTTTTATTTACCAACATATAGTATAACATACAGTGCTCATTCTGTCAAGTGCTCCCCTCAGTGCCCATCATCCAGTCACCCCATCCCACCACCCACCTCCCCTTCCATTACCCCTTGTTCATTTCCCAGAGTTAGGAGTCACTCATGTTCTGTCACCCTCTATATTTCCCACTCATTTTCTCTCCTTTCCCCTTTAATCCATTTCACTATTTTTTATATTCCCCAAAAGAATGAAACCATATAATGCTTGTCCTTCTCTGATTGACTTACTTCACTCAGTATAATACCCTCCAGTTCTATCCACATCAAAGCAAATGGTGGGTATTCGTCGTTTCTGATGGCTGAGTGACATTCCATTGTATATATAGACCACAGCTTCTTTATCCATTCATCTTTCGATGGACACCAAGGCTCCTTCCACAGTTTGGCTATTGTGGACATTGCTGCCATAAACATTGGGGTACAGGTGTCCTGCCATTTCACTGCATCTGTATCTTTGGGGTAAATCGCCAGCAGTGCAATTGCAGGGTCGTAGAGTAGCTCTATTTTTAACTCTTGGAGGAACCTCCACACTGTTTTTCCAGAGTGGCTGTACCAGTTCACATTCCCACCCACAGTGCAAGAGTGTTCCCCTTTCTCCACATCCTCTCCAACATTTGTGGTCTCCTGCCTTGTTAATTTTCCCCATTCTCACTGGTGTGAGGTGGTATCTCATTGTGGTTTTGATTTGTATTTCCCTGATGGCAAGTGATGCAGAGCATTTTCTCATGTGCGTGTTGGCCATGTCTATGTCTTCCTCTGTGAGATTTCTCTTCATGTCTTTTGCCCATTTCATGATTGGACTGTTTATTTCTTTGCTGTTGAGTTTAATAAGTTCTTTATAGATCTTGGATACTAGCCCTTTATCTGATATGTCATTTGCAAATATCTTCTCCCCTCCCATTCTGTAGGTTGTCTTTTAGTTTTGTTGACTGTTTCTTTTGCTGTGCAGAAGCTTTTTATGTTGATCAAGTCCCAATAGTTCATTTTTGCTTTTGTTTCTCTTGCCTTCATAGATGTATCTTGCAAGAAGTTACTGTGGCCAAGTTCAAAAAGGGTGTTGCCTGTGTTCTTCTCTAGGATTTTCATGGATTCTTGTCTCACATTTAGACCTTTCATCTGTTTTGAGTTTATCTTTGTGCGTGGTGTAAGAGAATGGTCTAGTTTCTTTCTTCTGCATGTGGATGTCCAATTTTCCCAGCACCATTTATTGAAGAGACTGTCCTTTTTCCTGCCTTGTCGAATATTAGTTGGCCATAGAGTTGAGGGACCATTTCTGGGTTCTCTATTCTGTTCCATTGATCTATGTGTCTGTTTTTGTGCCAGTACCACACTGTATTGATGCTCATAGCTTTGTAGTACAACTTGAAATCTGGTATTGTGATGCCCCCGGCTCTGGTTTTCTTTTTCAATATTCCCCTGGCTATTCGGGGTCTTTTCTGATTCCATACAAATCTTAATATTATTTGTTCCAACTCTCTGAAGAAAGTCCATGGCATTTTGATAGGGATTGCATTAAATGTGTAAATTGTCCTGGGTAGCATTGACATTTTCACAATATTAATTCTTCTAATCCATGAGCATAGAATATTTTTCCATCTCTTTGTGTCTTCCTCAGTTTCTTTCAGAAGTGTTCTGTAGTTTTTAGGGTATAGATCCTTTACCTCTTTGGTTAGGTTTATTCCTAGGTATCTTAGGCTTTTGGGTGCAATTGTAAATGGGATTGATTTCTTAATTTTTCTTTCTTCAGTCTCATTGTTAGTGTGTAGAAATGCCACTGATTTCTGTGCATTGGTTTTGTATCCTGATACATTGCTGGATTGCTGTATGAGTTCTAGCAATCTTGAGGTGGAGTCTTTTGGGTTTTCTACGTACAGTATCACGTCATCTGCAAAGAGGGAGAGTTTGACCTCTTCTTTGCCAATTTGAATGCCTTTTATTTCTTTTTGTTGTCTGATTGCTGAGGCTAGGACTTCTATTACTATTTTGAATAGCCGTGGTGATAGTAGACATCTCTGTCATGTTCCTGATCTAAGGGGAAAGGCTTTCAGTGTTTCTCCATTGAGAATTATATTTGCTGTGGGCTTTTCATAGATGGCTTTTAAGATGCTGAGGAATATTTCCTCTATCCCTATACTCTGAAGAGTTTTGATCAGGAATGGATGCTGTATTTTGTCAAATGCTTTCTCTGCATCTATTGAGAAGATCATATGGTTCTTGTTTTTTCTCTTGTTGATATGATCTATCATGATGATTGTTTTATGAGTGTTGAACCAAACTTGCATACTGGGGATAAATCCCACTTGGTCATTGTGAATAATCTTCTCAATGTACTGTTGGATCCTATTAGATAGTATCTTGTTGAGAATTTTTGCATCTGTGTTCATCAGGGATATTGGTCTATAATTCTCCTTTTTGATGGAGTCTTTGTCTGGTTTTGGAATTAAGGTAATGCTGGCCTCATAAAATGAGTTTGGAAGTATTCCATCCCTTTCTTTTAAAACAGCTTTAATAGAATAGGTATTGTTTCTTCTTTAGATGTTTGATAGAATTCCCCTGGGAAGTCATCTGGCCCTGGACTTTTTTTTTTTTTTTTTAGATTTTATTTATTTATTCATAGAGACACACAGAGAGAGTCAGAGACACAAGCAGAGGGAGAAACAGGCTCCATGCAAGGAGCCTGACATGGGACTCGATCCCGGGTCTCTGGGATCATGACCCAGACCGAAGGCAGTGCTAAACCGCTGAGCCACCCGGGCTGCCCTGGCCCTGGACTTTTGTGTCGTGGGAGTTTTTTGATGACTGCTTCAATTTCCTCCCTGGTTATTGGCCTGTTCAGGTTTTCTATTTCTTCCTGTTCCCGTTTTGGTATTTTGTGGTTTTCCAGAAATGTGCCCATTTCTTCTAGATTGCCTAATTTATTGGCATATAGCTGCTCATAATATGTTTTTAAAATCGTTTATATTTCCTTGGTATTGGTTGTGATCGTTCCTTTTTCATTCATGATTTTATTAATTTGGGTCTTTTCCCTTTCTTTTTAATAAAGCTGGCTAATGTTTTGTCTATCTTATTAATTATTTCAAAGAACCAACTCCTCGTTTTGTTGATCTGTTCTACAGTTCTTCTGGTCTCTATTTCATTGAATTCTGCTCAAATCTTTATTAACTCTCTTCTTCTGCTTGGTGTAGGTTTATGTGTTGTTCTTTCTCCAGTTCCTTTAGGTGCGAGGTTAGCTTGTGTATTTGAGTTTTTTCCAATTTTTTGAGGGATCTTGTATTGTGATGTATTTCCCTCTTAGGACTGCTTTTGCTGTATGCCAAAGATTTTGAAAGGTTGTATCTTCATGTTCTTTAGTTTCCATGAATCTTTTTAATTCTTCTCTAATTTCCTGATTGACCCTTTTATCTTTTAGTAGGATGCTCTTTAACCTCCACATGTTTGAGTTTCTTCCAAATTTCTTCTTGTGATTGAGTTCAAGTTTCAAAGCATTATGGTCTGAAAATATGCAGGGGACGATCCCAGTCTTTTGGTATCAGTTGTGATTTGTGACTCAGGATGTGGTCAATTCTGGAGAAATTTCCATGTGCACTTGAGAAAAATGTGTATTCGGTTGCACTTGGATGCAAAGTTCTGTATATATCTGTGAAATCCATCTGGTCCAGTGTATCATTTAAAGCTCTTGTTTCTTTGGTGATGTGTGCTTAGAAGATATGTCATTTGCAGAAAGTGCCATGTTGAAGTCTCCTATTATTAGTGTGATATTATCTAAGTATGTCTTTACTTTTGTTAATTGATATACTTGGCAGCTCCCACACTAGGGTTATAAATATTCATAATTGTTAGGTCTTCTTGTTGGAGAGACCCTTTAAATATGATATAGCATCCCTCTTCATCTATTACTACAGTCTGGGATAAACTTCAATTTATCTGATATGAGGATTGCTACCCCAGCTTTCTTTTTAGGACCATTTGAATGGTAAATGGTTCTCCAACCTTTCATTTTCAGGCTGTAGGTGTCCTTAGGTCTAAAATGAGTCTCTTGTAGACAGCAAATAGATGGATTTTGCTTTTTTATCCAGTCTGAAACCCTACGTCTTTTGATGGGCTCATTAAGCCCATTCATGTTCAGAGTTACTATTGAAAGATATGAATTTAGTGTCATCGTAATACCTATTTAGTCCCTGTTTTTGTGGATTATTTCTTTGGGCTTCCTCTTTCTTTTATAGGGTCCCCCTTAATATTTCTTGCAGAGTTGGTTTGGTGGTCACATATTCTTTCTGTTTCTGCCTATCTTGGAAGCTCTTTATCTCTCCTATTCTGAATGAGAGCCTTGCTGGATATAGTATTCTTGGCTGCATGTTCTTCTCATTTAGTACCCTGAATATATCCTGCCAGCCCTGTCTGGCCTGCCAGGTCTCTGTGGAAGGATCTGCTGTTAATCTATTCTTTTTCTCCATTAAAGTTAGGGAAATCTTGTCTCTTGTTGCTTTAAGGATTTTCTCTATCTTTGGAATTTGCAAGTTTCACTATTAAATGTCAAGGTGTTGAACGGTTTTTATTGATTTTGGGAGGGACCTATCTCCTGGATCTGAATGCCTGTTTTCCTCCCCAAATTGGGGAAGTTCTCAGCTATGATTTGTTCAAATATGCTTTCTGGCCCTCTGGCCCTCTCTGGAACCCCAATTATAGGTAGATTTTTTTCTTCTGAGGCTATCTTTTATTTCCCTTAACCTTTCCCCATGGTCTTTTAATTGTTTTTCTCTTTTTTCCTCAGCTTCCTTCCTTGCCATCAACTTGTCTTCTATGTCACTCACTCTTTCTTCTACCTCTTTAACCCTCATCATTAGGGCCTCCAGTTTGGATTACATCTCATTTAATTGATTTTTAATATTGGCCTGATTAGATCTAAATTCTGCAGTAATGAAGTCTCTTGATTCCTTTATGCTTTTCTTCCAGAGCTACCAGTAGCTTTCTAATTGTGCTTCTGAATTGGCTTTCTATCACTGAATTGTAATCCAAATTCTGTAACTCTGTGGCAGAGAGTAGATTCTTTCTTTTGCAGTGAGTTCTTCTTTCGAGTCATTTTGCTCAGTGCAGATTGGCTGTATGAGTGGGCTGAGTCAAGAATATCAACCGTGACCTAAGTAAATTATACCCTAGATGATTCTGATGAGGTCAGAGGCCAGAAATTGAAAACAAAGATCAGAACAAAATAAAACAAAAGAACCACTAAAATGAAAAACAAAGTTTAAAAAAAGTAGTAAAAAATAAAAGGCCAAGAATCCCAAAGAAGAAGAGAAAAAAAAAAAAAAAGAAAAGAAAAAAGGGGGGGGGGCTGGGAGATGGTGGTGGTGATGAAATTGTAGTGGATGGTGATGAAGTTGTAGTAGAAGGAGAATGTAGTCTGAGGGGTTCCAGAGTGTGACCCTCTTGGTTCTGAGTATATTAAGTTCTGTATGTTAGAAGATGCTCAGTCCCAGATTTATATAAACCAGAAATACTTGTAGAAAGCCCTAACACTGACCACAAAAACATAGAGGGGTGCAGAATGGGAATGAGGAATCTCACAGAATGAACCAGCATGGTGTATCACTTGGTTCTGGGTGCATACTGGTCATTTTTAGAAGGTATTAACTTCCACCATTGTAGAACAAAATGAGGCAAACAAAAAACACAAAACAAACAACAAAAAACATATCTTGTATATCTCCCAAAATTGAGTATGCTGTAAGGTATCTAGAAGTGGAAAATATATCTAGGACCTGTAATTGTAGAATTATGAAAGTCAAAAAGAAAGAATCTTAAAAATGAAGAGGTGGTAAAATATTGTAGTTAAGGTGGGAAAAGAGAAAAAAAAAAAGGAAATTTACAGTCTGGTATAAAAATGAGTTGTACTGGAAAAAGGAAGAAAAAAAATAGGAGGGGTACCTTCTAGTTCTATACACTGTAAATCCCTCGACTTCCCCTGGAGCTTCCCAGCACTGCTAGGTCAAGAACTTGCTCTTCCCCTGTCCTTCCAGCTGGTCTTCTGGGGGAGGGCCTGCTGTGATGATTCTCAGGTGTGTGAGCCTGGGGGAGCTGCGCAGCCCCCTGCCAGGTGCACAGCTCAGTGGGAGCTGTTTATCCTGTGAGACCCCTGTTCCCTGGCGGCCCGCCTCTCCCAGGCACAGGGCGACACCAGGAGAAACAACCACACTGGCGGCAGGCAGGCCTCCAGTCCTGGAGTCAGCTCCCCCAGTAACTACCGCAGTCTCCCAATACGCACTGGCCTGGATGCTCCGGGGGTGGGGGGCGCTGACCTGCACAGCCCGCAGGGCGCCCAGCGGCAGGAGCATCCTCGCTGTCCTGTGCGCTCCGGCCTCTGCCTGTCCCAGGGACAATGCAGGATCCTGGGCTGTGTCCCCGGTGCCCTGGGATCCGGGGCCTCTGCTGCTGGAATCACACTCCCGGGCCAGCGGCTCCCTAAGGCAGCAGGGCGCAGCCCCCTCCACGCGGAGCCCCCACCTGAGCTGCTCCCCAGGCCCCGCCGGGTGCTCCACCCTTTACCGCGCTCGGCCCGCGGGGTGGGCGCGCTCCCCGGGGCGCACCTCCTCTACTGGGGACCCCAGGAGACTGGAGGCCCCGCTGCCCCTCCTGCGCTTCGGCCCGGCTTCCCTGCTGAGCGTCTTTCCGTGGGGAAGAATCTGGTGCGGATTTTTAAAGTTCCTGCTTCTCCGGGGTGGGGCTTTCCTGTCCCCAGGCTCTAGCCCGGCTTTAGCCTGGCTCCCCTCCACCCCGCGCCACTTGATTCTTTTTTATTTTTTTCCACCTTCCTACCTTGTTAGAAGCGAAAACCCTTCTCTCTGTAGCGTTCCAGCTGTTCTCTCTTTAAATCTCAGGTCGGATTCGTAGGCTTTCAGGGTGGTTTGAAAGCTATCTAGGTAAGTAGGTGGGGCCAGGCGAGGTGAGGCCCCTGCTCCTCCGCCATCGTCCCCCTCTCTCCAGATTTCAGTTTCATTGATTTTCCCCCCTATGAATTTAAGTACATAAATTTCTTCTGATTTTTTTCATTTCTTTACTTCTGCTTGGTTTGGATTTAATTTGATCTTTTTTTTTTCCTAGTGTCTTAAGGTGGAAGCCTAGATGATCGATTTTAGATCTATCTTTTTTTCTAATAAATGCATTCAGTGTTACAAATTTTCCTCTGAGCCTTACTTTTGCTGCATCCCACAAATATGGATAAGTTGTGTTTTCATTTTTATTTAATTCCAAATGTTTATTTCTCTTGAGATTTCTTTGACATATACGTTACTTAGCAATCTGTTATTTAATTGCTAAGTGTTTTGGGGTTTTCCAGCCATCTCGGCATTGTTGATCTCTGCTTCGATTCTAATGTAGTCAAAGGGAATAATTTGTATGATTTCTCTTCTTTTAAATTTGTTAAGGTGTGTTTTATGTCCCAGAATGTGTTCTACCATGGTGACTGTTCCATATGAAGTTGAGAAGAATGTGTATTTTTTTAAATTTTATTTTGTTTATTTATTCATGAGAGACACACAGAGAGAGGCAAAGACATAGGCAGGGGGAGAAGCAGACTCCCTAAGGGAACCCGATGCAGGACTCAATCTCAGGACCCTGGGATCACACCCTGAGCCCAAGGCAGACACTCAACCACTGAGCCACCCAGGTGTCCCAAGAATGTATATTTTTAGGTTGTTTATGAGCATTCTGTAGATGTCAATTATATTCAATTGATTAATGGTACAGTTTAGTTCAACGGTGTCTTTACTGATTTTCTGCTGCTGGATCTGTCCATTACTATAATAGTGGATTAATCTATTTTTCCTTGTCAGGTTTTCTTTCATGTATTTTTACATTTTCTTAACAATTGCTGTGTCTTTTGGGAGAATTGACCCCTTTATCATTATGTAATGGCCCTGTCTATTCCTGATAATTTTCTTTCCCTGAAGTCCTCTGTTTCTTAATTTAATATAGCTATTCCAGCTTTATTTTGATTCATGTTAACATGATATATCTTTCTCCATCCCTCTTCTTTTAATCTCAGTTTTTATAGTTAAAATGTCTTTTTTTAATTTTCAAATCTTGTCTTCCTTTTTTAATTTAAATTCAATTAATTAACATATACTGTATTGTTGGTTTCAGAGGTAGATGTCAGTGATTCATCACTCTTATACAATACCCAATGCTCATTACATCATGTGCCCTCCTTAATGTCCATCCCCCTGGTACCACATCCCCCCACCTCCCTCCCCTTCTAACAACCCTCAGTTTGTTTCCTATGAGTAAGACTCCATTATGGTTTGTCTCCCTTTCTGATTTCATCTTGTTTTATTTTTTCCTCTCTTCCTCTATGATCCTGTTTTGTTTCTTAAATTCCACATATGAGAGCATCTCCAGTGGCGCAGTGGTTTAGTGTTACCTGCAGCCCCGGGGTGTGATCCTGGAGACCCTGAATCGAGTCCCATGTCGGGCTCCCTACATGGAGCCTGCTTCACCTTCTGCCTGTGTCTCTGCCTCTCTCTCTCTCCCTCCCTGTCTCTCATGAATAAATAAATAAAATCTTTTTTAAAAATTCCACATGAGTGAGATCATATAATTGTTTTTCTCTGATTGACTTATTTTGCTTAGCATAATACCCTCTAGTTCCATCCACGTTCATTGCAAATGGCAAATTTTCATTTTTTTGATGGCTGAGTAGTATTCTAAAATGTTTTTTTTTTTTTTTTTGTAGACAACATATAGTTAGATCTTATTTTTGCATCCACTCTGACAGGCTATGTCTTTTCATTGATGTAATGAAACCATTTACATTTAAATTGATTATTGATATAGATGGATTAGTATCTACCATATGTGTTATCGTTTTCTATTCATTGCCATTGTTGTTTTGTGTTTCTCATTTTTGTGTGTGTGTTTCTCATTCTTTACAAGTTAAAATCGGTATGTAACATTATATAAGTTTTAGATGTATGTTATAATTCAACATCTGCATTCATTGCCAAGTGATTATTTCCAAAAATCTAGTTACCATCCATCACCATACATTTGACCCCCTTCCCCCATATGAAAAACTCCCTTCCCTCTGATAATCACCAATCTATTCTTTGTATCTCTGAGTTTGTTTCGTTTTGCTTATTTATTTTTAGATTCCACATATGAGTGAAATTGTACTGTTTTTTATGTTTCTCCTTCTGACTTATTTTACTTAATATAATACCCTCAAGTTCCATCCATGTTGTCACAAATGACAAGATATCATTCCTTATATGTCTGAGACTGACATTTAGGTTGTTTCCATATCTTGGCTATTGTAAATAATGCCCCCATAAACATTGAGGTGCATGTATAATTTCAAATGAGTGTTTTCATATTTTTCAGATAAATACCAAAAGTGAAATAGCTGGGTTGTATTATATTCTATTCTTAACTTTTTGAGGAATCTCTATACTATTTTTCATAGTGCCCACCAATTTATATTCCACCAACAGGGTGCAGGAGTTCCCTTTTTTCCACATCCTCTTAAATACTTTTTTGTCTTTTTTATTGTGGCCACTCTAACTAGTGTGAGGTGATATCTTATTGTGGTTTTGATTTGCATTTTGCATTCCCCTAATTGAGATTTTTAAAAAGATTTTATCTATTTATTTTAGAGAGAGAAAGAGAGAGCATGAGCAGGGGAGGGGCAGAAGGAGAGAAAGAAAAAATCTCAAGCAGACCCCACACTGAGTGCAGAACCTGATGCAGGGCTTGATCCCAGGACCCTGAGATCATAACCTGTGCCAAAATCAAGAGTTAGATGTCTAACCAACTGAGACACACAGGCACCCCTAATAAGTGATGCTGGACATCGTTTCACGTCCCTGTTGGCCATCTGTACTTCTTTGGAAAAATGTCCACTCAAATCCTAGGCCCATTTTTAAATCAAGTTGTTTGCTTCTTGTTAAATTGTGTGAATTCTTTGTATATTTTGGGTGTTAACTCCTTGTCAGATATTTGATTTATTATAAATATCATCTTCCATTCACTGAGTTGTCTTTTCATTTTGATGATGGTTTCTTTCACTTTACAGAAACTTTCTAGCTTTATATAGTCCCATTTGTTTATTTTTGTTTTTGTTTCCCTTGCCTTTGGAGTCATAGCCACAAAACTATGGCTAAGACTGATGTCGAAGCTTACAACCTATGTTTTCTTCTAGGAATTTTATGGTATCAGGTATTACATTAAAGTCTTTAATCCATTTTTAATTAATTTCTGTGAAATAGTGGTATAAGATAGTGGTCTAGTTTCATTCTTTTGCATGTGGCTGTCCAGTTTTCCCAGCACCATTTATTGAAGAGACTGTCCTTTCTCCATTGTGTGTTCTTCCCCCTTTGTCATACATTAATTGTCTGTATATACTGTGTGTGGGTATATTTATTTCTGAGCTCTGTATATATATTTCTGGGCTCTCAGTTCTATTCTATTGATTTATGGGTCTGTCCTTATGCCAGTACTACACTATTTTGATTACTATAGTTCTGTAATACAGTTTGAGGTCAGGGAGCAGGATACCTTCAGCTTTGTTGTCCTTTCTCACGATAACTTTGGCTATTCAGGATCTTTTGTGATTCTATGCAAATTTTTGAATTAGTTGTTATAGTTCTGTGAAAAATATTGTTGGAATTTTTATTGGAATTATATCTGTTGCTTGCTTTGGGTGGTATGAACATGTTAATGATATGGTTTTTCCAATCCATGAGCACAGAGTATTTTTCTATTTATTTGTGTCTTCAGTTTCTTGCATCAGTATCTTATAGTTTTTAGCGGACAGGTCTTTCACCTCCTTGATTAAATCTATTCCTAGGTATTTTATTTTTTTGATGTAATTATAAATGAGATTGTTTTCTTAAATTCTCTGATAGTTCTTTATTAGTGTGTAGACATGCCACTGATTTCTTTAGAATGATATCATATCCTACAATTCTGTATTTATTAGGTCTAACAGTTTTTTTTTTTTTTAGTTCCAACAAAACCTTTAGAATTTTCTATAGAAAGTATTTGCAGGGGATCCCTGGGTGGCGCAGCTGTTTGGCGCCTGCCTTTGGCCCAGGGCGCGATCCTGGAGACCCGGGATCGAATCCCACGTCGGGCTCCCGGTGCATGGAGCCTGCTTCTCCCTCTGCCTGTGTCTCTGCCTTTCTCTCTCTCTGTGTGACTATCATAAATAAATAAAAATTAAAAAAAATTATAAAAAAAAAGAAAGTATTTGCAAATAGTGACAGTTTTACTTCTCTCTTTCCATTTTGAATGCCTTTTGTTTCTTTTTCTTGCCTAATTTCTGTTGCTGGACTTCCAGTGTTATGTTGAATAGAAGTGTGGAGAGTGGGCATCCTGTCTTATTTCTGATCTTAAAGGAAAACCTTTGAGTTTTTACCATTGAGTATATTAGCCGTGGATTTATCATATATAGACATTATTATATTAAGGTATGTTTCCCTCTCTATGCACTTAATTGAGAGTTTTTTTCATAAATGGATGTTGAATTTTGTTAGATGATTTTTTTCTGCATCTATTGAGATGATCATGATTTTTATCCTTAATTTTGTTAATGTGGTGTATCACCTTGATTGATTTGTGGATGTTGAATCATCCTTGGATCTCTAGAATAAATCCCACTTGATCATAGTGTATGATTCTTTTAATGTATTATTGGATTTGGTTTGCTATGTTTGTTATTTTTGCCTTTATGTTCATTAAAGATATTGGCCTGTAATTTTCTTTTTTGTGTGGTATTCTTGTCTGATTTTGGTATTAGAGTAATGCTGCTTTCATAAAATACCTTTGAAAGCGTTTTCTCCTCTTCAGTTTTTTTGAAGGAAGAGTGTGAGAAGGACAGATACTGTCTTTGAATGTTTGGTAGAGTTCACCAGTGAAGCTGTCTGGGCCTGGGCTTTTGTTTGTTGAGAGTTTTTTTTATTACTGATTCTATCTCTTTGCTAGGAATTGGTCTATTCAAATTTTCTATTTCTTCCTGATTTGTCTTGGAAGATTGTATATTTTTGAGAATTTATCCATTTCTTCTAGGTTGTCCAATTCATTGGCATATAATTATTTATAGTGTAATTGTAACGTTAGTTGTAACTTCTCTTGCATTTCTGATTTTATTTATTTGAGCCCTCTTTTCTTGGTTAATCTAGCTAAAGGTTTGTCAATTTTGTTTATATTTTCAAAGAACTACCTCTTAGTTTCACTGATCTTTTTTGTTTACATTTTTTGGTCTCAGGTTGATTTATTTTCACTCTGATCTTTGTTATTTTTTTTCCTTCTACTAACTTTGGGCTTCATTTATTCTTCTTCTAGTTCTTTTAGGTTTAAACTTAGATTGTTTCTTGAGGTAGGCTCATATTGCTGTGATATTCCCTCTTAGAACCACTTTTACTGCACCCCATAGATTTTCATATGTCATATTCCTGTTTTCATTTGTCTCTATCTATATTAATATTCTTCGATTTCCTTAATGATCCATTGGTTGCTTAGTAGCCTGTTGCTTAATCTCCACATTTTTGTGGTTTTTCCAGTCTTCTTTTTGTTATTGATTTCTTGTTTTATTACCATTGTAGGCAGAGAAGATGCTTAATGTAATCTCAATTTTGGGGCACTTGGGTGGCTCAGTTGGTTGAATGTCCAACTCTTGGTTTCTCCCTCCCCCTCCCCCTACTCTTTCATGCCCTTTCTCTCTCTCTCTAAAATAAATAAATAAATATTTTAAAAAAATAGGGACACCTGGGTGGCTCAGTAGTTGAGCGTCTGCCTTTGGCACCAAGTCCCACATCGGGCTCCCTGCATGGAGTCTGCTTTTCCCTCTGCCTATGTCTCTGCCTCTCTCTGTCTTTCATGAATGAGTAAATAAAATCTTTTTTTAAATCTTTAAAAATATATAAAAATACATAAAAATATTTTAATATAATATATAAATATATAAAATATAATCATATATTATATATAGCTATATACTAAATATATATAATAAATATATAAATATATATATATATTTATATAATCTCAATATTCTTGAATTTATTGAGACTTGTTTTGTGGCCTAACATGTAATCTATCCTAGAAAATGTTTCATGTGCATTTGAAAAGAATGTGTATTTTGCCTTTGGCTGGGATTTTAAATATATGGCTACTAAGTCTATTTGGTCTAATGTGTCATTTAAGGTCAGTGTTTCCTTATGCTTTTCTGCCTGACTGCTTTATCCATTGATGTAAGTGGGGGTGTTAAAGTACCCTATTATTATTATATTGCTATCAGTGTCTACCTTTAGGAGAATAATATTTGTTTTCTATATTTGGTGCTCCTATACTGGGTGTGTGTGTATATATATATATATATATATATATATATATACACACACATATATATACATACATATATATAAATGTTGAATCTTCTTGCTGGATTGATCCCTTTATCATTCTGTAATTCCCTTCTTGGTCTTTTATTACAGTCTTCATTTTAAAGTCTGTTTTGTCTGATATGAGTATAGCTACATCAGCTTTCTTTTCATTTCTGTTTGCATGGACTGTCTTTTCCTGTCCCTTCGCTTTCAATCTGTGTGTATCTTTACTTTTTTTTTTATTCAATTTGCCAACATATAGTATAACACCCAGTGCTCATCACATCTTGTGTGCTCCCCAATGTCCGTCACCCAGTTACCCAATCCCCCCACCCACCTCTCCTTCAGTAACCCTCAGTTTGTTTCCCAGAGTTACGAGTCTCTCATGATTTGTCTCCCTCTCTGATTTTTCCCCGTTCAGTTTTCCCTCCTTCCCTTATGGTCCCTTGAGCTATTTCTTATATTCCACATATGGGTGGAACCATATGATAATTGTCTTTCTCCAATTGACTTATTTCACCCAGCATAATACCCTCTGGTTTCATCCACATCCATGTAAATGGTAGGTATTCATCCTTTCTAATGGCTGAGTAATATTCCATTGTGTGTGTGTGTACATACAAACAACATCTTTATCTGTTCATCTGTTGAAGGACATCTCAGCTGCTCCCACAGTTTGGCGTTTGTGGACATTGCTGCTATGAATATTGGGGTGTAGGTGTCCTGTTGTTTCACTACCTCTACCTCTGTATCTTTGGGGTAAATACCCAGTAGTGCAATTGCTGGGTTGTAGGGTAACTCTATTTTTAACTTCTTAAGGAATCTCCATACTGTATCTTTACTCCTAAACTGAGTCTCTTGTAGACAGCATAAAGATGAGTCTTTTTTTTAAATCCATTCAGCTATTATGTCTTTTGATTGGAAAGTTTATTTACATTTAAAGTAATTAATGATAAGCATGTACTTATTGCCACTTTGTAATTGTTTTCTGCCTGTTGTCTTTGTTCCTTTCCTTTCTGCCCTTTTCTTACTTCTCTTGTGGTATAATGGCTTTCTTTAGTTTTATGTTTAAGTTCCTTTCTCATTTTCTTTGTGGTATTTTTTTTTCTTTGTGGTTACTGTGAGGTTCATATATAGCATCCTGTGTTTATAATAGTTTAAGATGAGAGCAGCCTAAATTTGAACACATTCCACAACTATATTTTTACTACCCCCTTGTTTTATATTTTTGATGTCACATTTTACAAATTTTTATTTTATGCATCTTTTAATTATTGTAGTTTTAATTTTATTACTTTTGTCTTTTAACCAACATACTTGCTTTATAAGTGATCAAATCTACTCCCTTTACTATTTACCTTTTCCACCGAGATTTTTACTTTCGTATGTTTTTTGTTATTAATTAGTGCCATCTCTTTTCAGCTCATAAAAGTCTCTTTAAAATTTCTTGTAAGGCCGGTTTAGTGGTGATAAACTTTAGTTTTTGTTTATCTGGAAAACTGCCCTTTTTTCAGCTTTATTAGGTAATTGGCGTATTATGTAATTTGCCGATGGTAAGAATACAGTTAGGTGATTTTTTTTTTTCAGTTAGGTGATTTTTATACAATTGTGCAACTATCACCAAAATCCAATTTTAGAGCATTTCCATAATCTCAAAGTTTCCTTGTGCTTCCTTGGTCAACTTCTATTCCTACTCCCAGCCCCAGCAACCACTGATCTAATTTCTGCCTCCATACTTATCCTTTCTAGAAATTTTATGAATGGGACACTTTAAGGCTTATAATGTGGTCTATCTCTGCAAATGTTCTATATGCCATTGAAAAGAATGTGTATTTTGCTGTTCTTGAATGGAATATTCCATAAATGCCCAGTAGGTCAAGCTTGTCCATACCCTATATCCTTATTGATTTTCTGTATACTTGTTCAATTGATTTTTGAGAGAGATTTGAAATCTCTCAGCTATGGAGATTGCTTCTGACAGTTCTATCAATATCTGTTTGTGTTTTGATGCTCTGTTATTAGATGTGTAAGTGTTTAGGACTGTTATGACCTCTTAATGAATTGACTTGACCTTTTTTATTTTAAACCCTGCTCTATCCTTTGCTCTGAAATCTATTTTTTATGATGCTATTATGGACCCTGGCTTTCTTTTGAATAGTGTTAACATGGTATATATTTTTCCATACTTTTATTTGTGTCTTTAAGCTGTATTTCTGTAGACAACATGTAGTTAGGTCTTGTTTGTTTTATCTAATCTGATAATTGCTACCTTTAATGAAATTGTTTAGACCATTTACATTCAATGAGAATATAGAGTTATGTTTAAATCTACCATCTTACAACTTGCTTTCTGCTTTGCACGTCTGTTTATTGTTCCATTTCCTCATTTTCTTTGAATTGAGTGTGTATTATTCCATTTTATCTCCTTTGTTGACTTACTAGCTATAATTTTTTGTTTTATTCTTTTAGTGATTTACTTGGATTGTAGTATATCTTTTATCATATCGCAGTCTATCTTCAGGTAAAATTATATTCTTTTATATATATATAGTGTAAGAACTTATAACAATATACTACCATTTCTCTCCTTCTAGCTTTTGTTTTGTCATACATTTCACTTGTACATGTTATAAATCACACAGCACATTTTTTTCTCTAAATAGTAATCTTTTAAAAAGACTTAAATAATAAGAAAAAGGTCTTATATGTTTACCTATATAGTTACCATTTCTGGTACTCTTTATTCTTTTGTGCTGATTCTGGCACTCTATGCTTTTGTGTTGATTCAAATTTCCATCTACCTGAAATTTTCTTCAATATCTCTTATACTGTATATCTACTGGTAATGAATAATTTCAGTTTCTCTACATCTGGAAAGAAATCAGTGAATCAGGAATTTTAACATTCCTATCCTCTTGTTGTATTATCTCTATCATTTGTACATATTTATTGGCTGATTTTTTTTTCTTCTGGTTATGGATGTTGTGAATTTTACATGGATAAATGCTGGGGTTATTTTTATTCCTTTAAAGAACATTAGATGGAGTGCCTGGGTGGCTCAGTGGGTTAAGTGTGTGTCTTCAGTTCAGGTGGTTCTGGGATTGAGCCCCACATCAGGCTCCCTGCTGGTGGGGAGCCTGATTCTCCCTCTGCCTCTGACCCTCTCTCTGCTCATGCTCTCTTTCGCATTCTCAAAGAAATAAATAAAATCTTTAAAAAATATAAAGAGCATTAGACTTTACTTCTGCAGGTACTTAAATTACTGGAATAGTTTGATGTTTTCAAGGCTTGTTTTTAAGCTTTCTTTTGGTAGCTTTAGAATATACTTTATTCTGAAGATAGGTTAGCTTTGCTACTAAGGCATGATCCCTCTGATACTGCTCCTGAATTCCTCCGATGTTCAACAAAAATTCAACTGTAGTTGGCAAGAACTAGTCGTGTGAGCTCTGATAGCTGCTCAATTTATAGCTCCCTTGATATTCTTTGCCTCGTCTCCTATAGTTTTACCCTTTTCCTATATGACTTAGCATTAAGTATCAGATATTAAGTATCCATATAGAGGACCGATACACAGATTTCTGGTCCTCTTTTCTATGCATCTCCCTCCTCCCTCTTACTCTGACCACAAATTCTGCCTCCTCAGACTTCCTTCATTCTGACCTCTGTTTATTCAACTCGGCAATACAAGTTCTGATTTTGATCACCCCTCTGTTTTGTAGTCTGGAAAGTGCCTCCAGGTGGATAGCTGAGGCAATCATAGGGATCACCTTACTTGTCTCCCTTCTTACACTGGCTATTGTATAATTTCCAAAAACAGTCGTTTCATTCACTTTATCTAGTTTTCCAGTTGTTTATGGCAGTAGGATAATAATTCAGTTCTGATTATTTTATCAAGGCTATAGAAGCAGAAATTTACTTCATTCAGTCTTAAAATCAGCAATTTACAGCAATCTTTATTTTGGTTTTACAGGGCAAAGAAAGAGATTGAATACCAGGAACTGATGTTTCTTTTAACTGGAGGAGTAAGTCTTAAGAGTGCTGAAAAAAATCCTGATCCAACTTGGCTACAGGATAAAAGCTGGGAGGAAATTTGTCGTGCAAGTGAATTTCCTGCCTTCAAAGAACTCAGGTAATTGTTTAAACTTGATGACAACATTGTATAAGGATAGGTAAATTTTAAGCTCCTTGTTCAACAATTTCTTTTTAAATTATGTTCCAATGAAATAATAACTAGTAGGCTTTTTTTTCCATTAGAGAGCACTTTTGTGAACATATAACCGAATGGCGGGAAATTTATGACAGTAAAGAGCCACACAATGCTAAATTTCCAGTGCCAATGGATGAAAAACTAAATGAACTACAGAAAATAATAATTCTTCGGTGCTTAAGACCTGATAAGGTAAAAGACAAATGTATCCTATTTTGAAATGCAGCTAATTGGCCATTTAAGAATAAGTCCCGGGAATTAAAGGCACAACATAAGAAATACAGTCAGTGATATTGTAAAGGTGATGTAATGGGACAGATGGTAGCTACACTTGTGGTGAACACTGTGTAATATATAAATTTACTAAATATAAGTTGTACCCCTGAAGCTAATGTAACATTGTGTGTCAACTCTACCCAAATTTTTTAAAAACTTACTGTTTTAGGTTTAAGTTATTGCTATTTGGTTCTTTGACCCTCGTCGTAGGTGCTCAAAGCAGGGGGTTCATTGAGCTCCTTGGATTTGTAGGTTTATAGTTTTCCTGAGCTTGGGAAAAATTTTGGCCATTAGTTCTTCAAATACTTTTTTTAAAAAGATTTTATTATTTATTTGAGAGGAGGGGGGAGGGGCAGTGGGAGAGGGAGAGAATCTCAAGGCAACTCCATGCTGAGCATGGAATCTGAGGCAGGGCTCTATCTCACGACCCTGACATCATGACCTGAGCCAGAACCAACAGTCAGAGGCTTAATAAACAGAGCCACACAGGTGCCCCTTCTTCAAATATTTTTTGCCACTCCACCCTATAATTCCAATTAAATATACATTAGACTGCTTGGTATTATACATTGGATAAGCGCTCTGTTACTTATTTTTAAATCTTTTTGTATCACTGTGCTTCAGTTTATATAGTTTCTATTGCTACCTTTAAGTCTACTGATTTCTTCTTTTGTAGTCTCTAATCTGCTATTATTCCTATCCAATTAATCTATTTGTTTCAGGGGCTCCTGGATAGCTCAATCAGTTAGGAGTCTGACTCTTGGTTTTGGTGCAGGGCATGGTCTCAGGGTCGTGGGATCAAGCCCCACATTGGACTCCTCACTCAGTGGGGAGTATGCTTGAGATTCTTCCTCTCCCTCTGTCCTTCCCCTCTGCTTATACCTACAGGCTCTTTATCTCTCTCTGTCTCTCAAATAAATAAAACTTAATTTTTTTTTGTTTCAGCTATTATATATTTCATTATTAGTTCATTTAGTTATTTTTTACATATTATATTTCTCTTTCATTCTGTTCATTTTTTTAAATACTTGAACATGGTTATAACAACTGTTTTATTCTCAGAGACACACACACAGACAGGGAGAGAGAGAGAGAGAGAGAGAGAGAGAGAGAGAGAGAGAGAGGCAGAGACACAGGCAGAGAGAGAAGCAGGCTCCATGCAGGGAGCCTGAAGTGGGACTTGATCCTGGGTCTCCGGGATCATGCCCTGGGCTGAAGGCGGCGCTTAACCGCTGAACCACCCGGGCTGCCCGTAACAACTGTTTTAAACCTTGACTGCAGATTTCATCATTTCTGGATTTTTTCTATTGAATGATTTTATTCTTGGATATGTATTATATTTTCTTCTTGGCCTGCCCAATAATGTTTGATTGGATACCAGACATTGTTGATAATTTGAATTTTGTTATCTTCTTTTAAAGATTGTTGAGTTTTATCCTGCAAGGTCAAGGGTCAACAAACAATACTTACAGGACAAATCCAGCCCATGACTTGTTTTTGTCCAGCCCATGAGCATATTCATGATGTTTACATTTAAAGAATTGTTTTAAAAAAGAATATGCAGCAGAAATTGTATATGGCCCACAATGCCTAAAGTTTTTACTATCTAGCTCTCTGTAGAAAAAAGGTTACCAATCCCTTTGGCTACATAGTTAAATTACTTAAATTCAGATTGTTCCTTTCAACGATTATTTTAAGATTTGTTAGCACACATGCAGAATAGCCTTTACTCAATGGATTGTTTAGCTCCACTTCTAAAGTGTGACTCTTCTGGGGACTTTACCAACTGCCACAGGTGATCACCAAGGGCTCTCCACTGTGGCTATTGGGAACTTGAATAATTCGCAGCCTTGCATGAACTCTGGTAGCTCTGTAGATCCTCAAGTTCAAAGCTCCCCAGTCATTCTTTTTTTAGCCTATGCATGCGCACCATAGTATTTAGCAAAGATTCAAGAGTACTGTTTTGTCAGTTTCTGCATTCTTTTTTTCTTTTTTCTGAGTAGTTTCTTTCTAATTTGCAACTTCTAGTGACCTCTCTCCTTGGACTCTGATTCCTGTCTTACCAATTCAGCAACATTGTGTTGCTCTGCTTTCAATCACTTTTCCTGTTCCACAGGCGGGAATGTACCTCCCAGGAGAAAGCTAAAGGGATAATAGATCTCACCTTGGGTGTTTCCTCTTTCACAGAGATCAAAGGCCTGTACCACTTATTGTCTGAATTGCCCAGTATCTGAAAATGGTTGTTTTTAAAATTTTGTACATTTTTAGTCATTTATTTGAAAGTGTAAATCTGGGCCCTGTTAGCAGAAGGGGCCATTTCGGCTGGAAGTAAAAGATGGTAGAGAATCTTGTACATGTCACAATGTTATTAGTTTAAACATGAACAAAAATCTTTCTTTTTTTTCTTCCAAGTTTTTATTTAAATTACAATTAGTTAATATACAGTGTAATATTATTTCCAGGTATAGAATTTAGTGATTCATCACTTACATACTATACCCAGTGCTCATCACAAGTGCCCTCCTTAATACCCATCACCTATTTAACCCATCCCCCACCCACCTCCCCTCCAGTAACCCTCAATTTGTTCTCTATAGTTAGGAGTGGGTTTCCTGGTTTGCTGCTCTTCTTCCCACCCCCATGCTCATCTATTTTGTATCTTAAATTCCACATATGAATGAGATTATATGGTATTTGTCTTTCTCTAACTGATTTATTTCCCTTAGCATGATACTTTCCAGGACCATCCATGCCATTGCAAATGACAAGATCTCTTTCTTTTAATGCTGAGTAATATTCCATTGTATATAAATACCACATCTTTATACATTCATTGGATGATGGACATTTGGGCTTTTTCCATAATTTGGAAATTTTTTTCCCATTATTTTCCATAATTTGGCTATTGTTGATAATGTTGCCATAAACATTGGGGTGCATGTATCTCTTCAAGTCAGTATTTTTATGTTCTTTGGATAAATAGGTTATAGTGCAATTGTAGGGTAGATATATTTTTAACTTTTCAAGGAAACTCCATACTGTTTTCCAGAATGAACTTATAAAACCCAAAACCCCAAAAAATAAATAATAATTTTTTAAAATTAAGATATGGATAGATATTTTTCCAAAGAATACATACAGATGACCAACAGACACAAAAATCTTCCTATAGGTGAAATAAACAGGCTAATACTGATTTTTCACACATTCAAGAAAGGTGATTATGGTGTTACAAAATAAAAGATTTTAAACAGAAAGCCAAAAACTATATTCATATGTGTAGTTTAAACTTTGAGAAAGTCACCTCACCCCTCTGAGCTCCATGTATAAAATGAAGGTGGTAAAAGTAATTGCAGTGGTCCCTTCTCCTTGCTTTCCTTTTTTCCTTTTTCTTTTCTTTCTTTTTTTTTTTTTTTTACAATTTATGTTTTTCATAAAGCTTCACAAGGAGCATTATCTAATGCTTCACTTAGCCTCTGAGTAGATTCTAACAGAGGCTTACCTAATTATTAGACTCCTGAGTATTTCTTATTTTAACTCTCAAAGACTTTTGTGCATTGTTAAAACTTAACCTCATTCGTTCCTACCTGATAGTTGGGTATATATATGTGTGTGTGTCTCTTTCACTAGACAGTAAATCCCTTTAAAGGCAAAACAATGCTGTATTCATTATTTTTATCACCAATAGCCTCCCTTGTTCATTGTAAACTTAGGAATGGTTAGCTCTGCATCTGGGAAACACTTGCCTACTTTGCACTCCACAGAATGGCTCTCTGATGGCCAATGGAGATGTTGTTTCAATGCCAAGTATGGGGTTATTGCCTAGTCTGCCATGCTTAGGGGCCTGTGCTTAAGCATTACAGTGCTCAGCACACTAGAATATGTGATAATTGTCTGCTTGTTTGTTAGCATCTCCCACTACACTCTGAGCTTCTGGAGGTCAGAACCCATGTCTTACTTTGCTCAGTATTTCCAGGACTTAAAACAGTGTCTGGAAGGTAGTAGGACATCTCAGTAAATGTCTGTGAATTGAGTTGGATTGAATCAAATTGAATCAAACTAAGTTCAGCTAAAGCCTGTTTGTCAGGATTTTCCAGAGAAACAGAACCGATAGGATAGGTAAGACAGAGAGATTTATAGGAATTGGCTCATGTGATTATGGAGGCTGGCAAATCCAAAATCTGAGGCTGAGGACCCAGGGAAGAGTCCATATTGCAGCTCAAGTCCAAAGGCAGTGTACTGGCTGAATTCCCCCTTCCTCAGTAAAGGTCCATCTTTTTTCCTCTTAAGGCCTTCAACTGATGGAATGAGGCCCACTCACATTATGGGGAGTAATGCACTTAACTCAAAGTCTACCGATTTAAATATTAATCTCATCTTTAAAACATCTTCATAGCAACATCCAGATTAGTATTTGACCAAATATCAGGGTACTATGTTCCAGCAAAGCTGACACCTATAATTAACCATCACAAAACTCATCTCCAGATTGGCTCAAGTCACCATAATTCCTTCTCTAGAGTATCTTACGTGAAGGATCAAAATTTTACAGATCAGGAATGGATGCTGTATTTTGTCAAATGCTTTCTCTGCATCTGTTGAGAGGATCATATGGTTCTTGTTTTTTCTCTTGCTGATATGATGAATCACATTGATTGTTTTACGAGTGTTGAACCAGCCTTGCATCCCGGGGATAAATCCTACTTGGTCATGGTGAATAATCTTCTTAATGTATTGTTGTATCCTATTGGCTAGTATCTTGTTGAGAATTTTTGCATCCATGTTCATCGTGGATATTGGTATATAATTCTCCTTTTTGGTGGGGTCTTTGTCCAGTTTTGGAATTAAGGTGATGCTGGCCTCATAGAGCGAGTTTGGAAGTATTCCATCTCTTTCTATCTTTCCGAACAGCTTTAGGAGAATAAGTATGGTTTCTTCTTTAAACGTTTGATAGAATTCCCCTGGGAAGCCATCTGGCCCTGGACTTTTGTGTCTTGGGAGGTTTTTGATGACGGCTTCAATTTCCCCCCTTGTTATTTGCCTGTTCAGGTTTTCTATTTCTTCCAGTTCCAGTTTTGGTAGTTTGTGGTTTTACAGAAATGCGTCCATTTCTTCTAGATTGCCTAATTTATTGGCATATATCTGCTCATAATATGTTTTTAAAATCGTTTGTATTTCCTTTGTGTTGGTTGTCTGTATTATACTGAATGAAGTAAGTCAATCGGAGAAGGAGATACATTATATGTTCTCATTTATTTGGGGAATATAAATAATAGTGAAAGGGAATATAAGGGAAGGGAGAAGAAATGTGTGGGAAATATCAGAAAGGGAGACAGAACATAAAGACTCCTAACTCTGGGAAACGAACTAGGGGTCGTGGAAGGGGAGGAGGGCGGGGGGTGGGGGCGAATGGGTGACGGGCACTGAGGGGGACACTTGATGGGATGAGCACTGGGTGTTATTCTGTATGTTGGCAAATTGAACACCAATAAAAAAATAAATTTATTATTAAAAAAAAAGATACATCCATGAAGGCAAGAGAAACAAAAGCAAAAATGAACTATTGGGACTTCATCAAAATAAGAAGCTTTTGCACAGCAAAAGATACAGTCAACAAAACTAAAAGACAACCTACAGATTGGGAGAAGATATTTGCAAATGATGTATCAGATAAAGGGCTAGTTTCCAAGATCTATAAAGAACTTATTAATCTCAATAGCAAAGAAACAATCCAATCATGAAATGGGCAAAAGACATGAAGAGAAATCTCACAGAGGAAGACATAGACATGGCCAACACGCACATGAGAAAATGCTCTGCATCACTTACCATCAGGGAAATACAAATCAAAACCACAATGAGATACCACCTCACACCAGTGAGAATGGGGAAAATTAACAAGGCAGGAGACCACAAATGTTGGAGAGGATGTGGAGAAAGGGGAACCCTCTTACACTGTTGGTGGGAATGTGAATTGGTGCAGCCACTCTGGAAAAATAGTGTGGAGGTTCCTCCAAGAGTTAAAAATAGACCTGCCCTACGACCCAGCAATTGCACTGCTGGGGATTTACCCCAAAGATACAGATGCAGTGAAATAGCAGGACACCTACACCCCAATGTTTATAGCAGCAATGTTCACAATAGCCAAATTGTGGAAGGAGCCTCGGTGTCCATCGAAAGATAAATGGATAAAGAAGATGTGGTTTATGTATACAGTGGATTATCACTCAGCCATTAGAAACGACAAGTACCCACCATTTGCTTCGACGTGGATGGAACTGGAGGGTATAATGCTGAGTGAAATAAGTCAGTCGGAGAAGGACAAACATTATATGGTCTCATTCATCTGGGGAATATAAAAAAATAGTGAAAGGGAATAAAGGGGAAAGGAGAAAAACTGAGTGGGAAATATCAGAGAGGGAGACAGAACATGAGAGACTCCTAAGTCTGGGAAACGAATTAGGGGTGGTGGAAGGGAAGGTGGGTGGGGGTGGGGGTGACTGGGTGACGGGCAGAGGGGGGCACTTGACGGGGTGAGCACTGAGTGTTATTCTGTATGTTGGCAAATTGAACACCAATAAAAAATAAATTTATTTAAAAAAATCTTACAGAAAAGTCATAACTTTTTCTTAAATTACAAGAACAAGGTACTTTTTTTAAATAGAAAATTGTCATACTTGATTGCAGTTACAGCACCTCAGGGAATGTTGCCCTGGTCTGTGCAGAGAGTAATGTGGAAAAGGTCTCTGTGTCCTCAGTATTTCCCCTTCCTTAAAATTTATGTCAAAGATCTCATTTAGATAGAAACTATACATGGTGTTAATGCTAAAAAAAAGATTTCATCATTGCTCATGTGAAGTTATTAAAGAAGCAAAGTCTGTTATATCATGGTGAGCTGCTTTTTTGAAACCCTTCCATGACCTTCAGTACCTAAAGAATAATGACAGAAGTACAGCTTGGCAGTCTTGTTACACTTGGCTCATTACTCCTCTTTTCTGCAGTTCTATTATTCTCTTCTTGAAACTTCTTGAAATTTTCACTGTTTAAACCTACAGAACTGCTCACAACTACACAAAATTTCTCCTACAGAAGTCTCCATCCTTTCTTCCCATCTATTCCACCCAGTACAGACCCATCTATACCAAGACCACAGAAGCCTGTGGTGATCTCTCCTCCCTCCACCAAATTCCTACAGTTTCACTTTTGGAAGTTGTTTAGCATTTAGAAGGTGATATCAAATACCTCTTCATCCTTATTTTCTGCTGCCAATGTTGCTGAGTATCATTCTTTTGGTTTAAATTAATTTTAATGTAATTTATAAATAAGAAACACATTTCTGTGGTTCAGAACTCTTTTGAATACATGTATATAGTGAAAAGTGGACCTCCAATCTGCATCTCCCAGGCACTCAGCATCCTTTTCCTCAGGCAACTAATGTTACCTGCTTCTTGTTACCCTTTTATGCACATATAGGTATGCATACACATAAATTATTTTCTATTTATTTTGGGTTTTTAAAAGATTTTTTATTTATTCATGAGAGAGAGAGAGAGAGAGAGAGAGAGGGAGAGAGGCAGAGACATAGACTCTGGGGAGGGAGAAGCAGGCTCCATGAAGGGAGCCCAATGCAGGACTCGATCCCAGATCCTGGGATCATACCCTGAGCGAAGGCAGACGCTCAACCGCTGAGCCACCCAGGTGTCCCTTTTCCATTTATTTTGAACACAAATGGTTGCATCCACTGTTTTGCATATTGCTTTTTCCCATATAAGTTTAAAAACCTTTCTCATTCTTTTTTACAATTGCATGGTATTTCATTATAAGAGTATGCCATCATTTCTTTAACCATTTCCTACTGATGGACCTTTACAAAAATGTACACATTATCTACCATAAAAATATTGCAATAAAAAACCATTATTGAAAAGCCATTTCTCACATGTACAACTATCTCTCAGATTAAGTCCTGGGAATAAAATTGCGGAGTCAATGGATTTGCCTATTTGTAATTATATAGATACTACCAAATTACCCTTCATGAATCCAGATTACTCTTCCACAGCAGTGTATAAGAATATCTTTTTAAACCATAATTTTTTCCACACAGAATGTTGCCAAACTTTTGGATCTTTGCTCATCTGTACAGAGGGATTGAAGAATTTGGGGACATTATGAACATGAGGGGGTAGTAGCACATAATGGCATCTAAGTATAGTTACCTTTTTTTTTTTTTTTAGTTATTTAGTATTTTTAGTTATGTGTATTAGGGTAAGACTAAGCTGCTGTAACAAAGAGACCTAAAATACAGTAGCCTAAATAAAATAGAAATTAATCTCTCTCTCCTAAGAGCCCAGAGCAAATGCTTGAGGATTAGCAGGGCAGCTCTGGTTTTGAGATCAGCCAGACATTCAAGTTCTTTTTTTCATGCTAGGAAAGTCCCCTCGAGTGTGGTCCTCATCAGTGAGATTGAAGCTGGCTCACGAATACCACATCTATTGAAGAACAAGAGAGTATTGAAAGTAAACAGCTTCCTTATAAAAAATATATCCTGAAAGCTCCATGTATAACTTCTACTTTTATCCCTCTGGCCAAAACTTAGTTACGCAGCCACATTGAAGTACAAGAAAAATTGGAAAAACTTGGGGTTGTATTACCCAAAGAAGACAAATAGGGGGAGAGTTTGCAGTCTCTGCTATATTGAATGAGATTGAGCATCTTTTTGTATGTTTAAGATTCATTTTTTATAAATGGATTCTATAAATCATTTTCTATAATCTATTCATCATCTCTGTCCACTTTTCTTTTGGATTATTAGTCTTGTCCTATCAATTTATAAATACTCCTTATGTATTAGAGAAATTAGCACTTTGTCTGTGATACGCTGCATGCTTTTCTTTTTCTTTTTCTCTTTTTTAAAGATATTATTTATTTATTCATGAGAGACACAGAGAGAAAAGGCAGAGATATAGACAGAGGGAGAAGCAGGCTCCATGCAGGAGAGCCCAGTGCAGGACTAGATCCCAGGACCCTTAGATCACCACCTGAGCCAAAGGCAGATGCTCAACCACTAAGCCACCCAGGTGCCTTGCTGCCTGCTTTTCTTGACCAGTAGACTCAAATTTTATTCTTTGTTGGTTTTTAGTAATCATACGAATTGTCATGTAAAATGAAAATTACTCTAAAGGTCATATCATTTCTCTCTTTAACAGATAACTCCAGCTATAACAAATTATGTAACTGACAAACTAGGGAAAAAGTTTGTAGAGCCTCCACCATTTGATTTGACAAAGAGTTACTTGGACTCAAACTGTACCATTCCTTTAATTTTTGTGTTGTCTCCAGGAGCAGATCCTATGGCCAGTAAGTCCACCTATTGCAAACTTTTAAGAACTTGTAAATAAACCATCTTACTCAATGTCCATTTCTTATATGATTGTAGATCAGTTAGTAAATCTGAGATTTGTAAGGAAAAATAACTGGAATCTCCCAGTTATGTACCTGCACACTGAAACATAAGGCAAATTTTATGATTTTCGAGTAAGCAGTGAAACTGTTTCGTATTCTCTCAGGCCTGCTGAAATTTGCGAATGATAAAGGTATGTCTGGAAATAAATTTCAAGCAATTTCACTGGGACAGGGACAAGGACCAATTGCCAAAAAAATGATTAAAACAGCAATAGAAGAAGGAACTTGGGTGTGCCTACAGAATTGTCACCTCGCCGTCTCCTGGATGCCCATGTTGGAAAAAATATGTGAAGATTTTACCCCCGAAGTCTGTAACTCATCATTTAGGCTTTGGCTGACAAGTTATCCATCTCCGAAAGTATGTTTATTTTGTACAAAGTTCAGTATTCAGTACCTTTAGTTTTCTCTTACGTTATGTATCTTAAACTTTAAATGCTTAATCTTAAGAGGTCTTAAAAAGTACTTCTAGAGTCCTCTTTTATACCTATGTTTAACCCATTAGTATATGCATTTTTAGGACTCATGCTGGTTATCTTGAGTAATGCTCTGTTTATTCTTAGTTTCCAGTAACCATCCTACAGAATGGAGTAAAAATGACTAATGAGCCTCCCACAGGTCTTCGGCTAAATCTCCTTCAATCTTACCTCACTGATCCAATTTCTGATTCTCAGTTTTTTGGTGGATGCCAAGGAAAGGAACTGGTAATGATCAGCCTCTGGAACTTTTAAAATTTGTTCTTACAGTGAGAAAATCTGAGTATAAATATTTAACAATGTTAAACTTTAGGCATTTTCTAAGAAGACATATTGTACCTATATTGTTCATCATTTTCTTCCCAGCAGTTTGTGCTCCACTTCCCACAGAGTGGACATGCAAATAAATATCTGTTGACTGCAAAATGTATCTTAGTTTGTAAACCAAAATCCAATAACAAGTTTGATGAAGACCCAAGAGTAGCAATCTGCTTTCATATCATATATTGATTCTTTCAACAAAATATGTGTTAGGTACTCTCCTAGGTACTAAACGTAAAGCAGTGAGAAGAGAACCACCCCCCCAACCCCCCCCCCCCGCCAAATCTGCCTTCATGGAACTTGAATTCTAGCGATACATATTAATCATACTTTTCAGTGTGCTTATGTGTTTTGCACATGGTGACTTAAGAGTCCAAATAAATAATTAGCACTCCTTTTTCCTGCTGGCATTCTTAAAAAGCAACAAAAAAAAGTCTAAACATAAGGAAACCAGATTATAACCTTAATTACTGATATCAACTAGATTGGAAGATAGTGTTGGTATCTGTGAACAAATGGGGTTCGTATCACTGCGTAGAATTAAACAGATTTATCCACCCTCAGGAACAGAGGAAAACTTTCTTCCCCAAGGAAAACTCACTTCTAAGACAGAGAAGTGAAAAGCTGAGCAAAGTGTATCTGGTCAACTTTTCCCAAATTTATCAACCAGATAGGTTACTTCCTCTCTCTCAATGAATACAAGGATGGAAAATCCAGAAGTATTACATTGAGGTCTCTCCTCACATGGAAGGAACCAAGGGAAATTCATTCCCTGCCCTTACCCCAACACATGCCATGCCCATTTGAGCTAGAAAAAGAACAGTATTGAAAATAAAGAATTGAATTCTTTGGAAGCCAGCTAGTTTCTCTCTGCTTAATAAATACCTTCTGTCTTCCTAGTTCTAAGCGATAATTTTATTTGAAACTATTTGGTGGTGTGGCTGGAAAGAGAGTGGAGAAGGTGGTATGATGTCTGATCCTCATCAAGGGTTTGAGCTCCTACAAGGAATCCCAAGATTTCTCTGATACCCAGGAGAATTTTGGCCCACAAGCACAGATCAAAAATGTGGAGGGAGTATGACCTCCTTAAGAAAACTCCATTGTGTGAAAACATGTGGAAAATACATGTAAATTAGATTATTGCTGTCATTGCCAAAAGGGTTTCCCTATTAAATGTTTCAGCACAGTATATTTAAAATATGATTTAATTTATATACAACATTTCAAGAATATAGTTATTGAGGAAGGCATGGTGTCCTTGCATTTTAGTATTATAGAAATAATTTCTACTCCATCACATGAAGATAGTTGGATGGATTTTTACTGCATTTGGAGCTATGTTTGAAATGATCTAACTTAAACCATCAAGATAGCGTACTTGAAACTTACTGGTTTGGGGGGTGGTCCTCAAAGTGATGAGTGGCCTTCCTACAGAGCACTGACACAGGCTTGGTGAGAGGCCCATCCCATTTGACATACATGGCACACATATGAAAATGCCAGGATGGAGTAAATAAGGGTTTCAAAAATGATCTCCAAATGGAAAGTCATAAAATCAGGAGCTATATATTGGGATTTATTCCTATCTTAATGATTAATTATACTCTCAACACATATAGTCTTAGGCATATGCCAGTGAGTCTACAGGATAACATTTGAATTATTGAAGTTGTTAATACATATGACCAACAATGAAGTATGAGTAGCCAATGCTTTGGCAAATGGTAGTATTGCATTATAACAAAGTTAAATATTGTAGTTTGTCTAGCTTTGGAGATTTAAGTCATAAGATTAATACTTTTTATAGAATGCATTGTTTTAGATAGCATGTCTTTTTTAAATAGAAGTTTACAGAAATATATGATCATATAATCTTATAATTAAAAGAATTGTTGATTCCCTTCATTTTACTGATCAAAATTTTTTCTTGTGTAATTTTTATACTCAAGACATGGGAGAAGTTGCTGTTTGGAGTTTGTTTTTTTCATGCTCTTGTACAAGAGAGAAAGAAATTTGGTCCTCTTGGTTGGAATATTCCATATGGATTTAATGAATCCGACTTACGCATCAGTATCCGACAACTACAGGTAAAATTATAAAGAAATTAACATTGATGGAGGATCACTGTGTGTCAGGCCCTAGGCAACTCCCTTTGCTTAGAATAAACTTAATCCTTGCAATATCACTAGTAGGTGGGTAAATAGTAACTGTGTTTTATGAAGCACTATCTCTGGATTTTTTTCTGCTGCAAGTAATGGAAAACCTGATTCAAAGTATGCTTAAACCATAATGAAACTTATTATCTCACATAAAAAAGGAGGATATAGAGGAAAGACAGGCTCTGGAGTAGTTGATTGAGCAAGTGTTGTCATCAAGGACCCTGGTTCTTTCTCTCTGCAGTGCCTTCCTCAAGTGTTGGCTTTATATAGGTCCTTACTGTACTCTCTTCCTCTGCTCAAAGCTACAGTTTAGCTCTATCAGTCAAAAGAAATAGGCTGCCTACTTTAAGTAGAAAAGGAATTTATTGAAAGAATATTTGGGTAGATCATGGAATCACCAAGATGGCTGGAGAGCCAAGGCACCCAGTCGTATTCAGAACTCTCCATATCTTGGTAAGAGCAGGTCCTCAACCCTGGGCTGAATATTAGACACCACAGCTCACATTGCTGCCACACAGACTCTGGTCTACTGCAGGCCCTCTGATGTCATCAAAAAAGACTTTGCTTTTACACTATACCCCCAGTTCAAAGTCTAGCTCACAGATCCCAGCTTTAATTAAAAAGGAGCTAGGAAAGTGAGTGGCTAAATTTTCCATTTTCTGTAGACTCACACTGTGAGACATTAGATAATCAGCAGCCCCCACAATCCAATCAATCAAATCTGCTCTAAATTCCTGCTAACTCAGACTTTGAAGTAGGCATGTTACTTACATTAATTCTAGTTCTCGCAACAACCCTGTAGGGCTAGTATTATCCCTATTTTTGAGGAAATCAAAGCCAAGAAGTGAGCTTGCCCATTGAGGTAGGATTTGAACTCCAGTCTGTCCAACTCCAATACTTTTCCCATTGTTTCTGTAATATTTAACCAAACACAGTAATCCAGCTGGACAACCACAGAGTATTAGTATATTTCTGTTTCTTTGCTGTGACAAAAGTCTTTGTGACAGGGGGCCTCATAAAGGGAAATGGGAAGTGTTGGTAAAGTCCAATTAGGTGCTATTAGGTTTCACTCAGGAGGGGTTTTAAAAGGCTATGAATATTTAATTATATTTATACCATAATGATAATTTTTATAGAAACTTTTGATATTTTATCAACTCTTTTTCTTTCCTTTAAACATGGCAGAAACCTTAACTAGAACAAACCTGTTAATTTTAACATCCTTGGACAACTGATGAAATTGGTGCTTATAGAATTTTAATTACATGACAAAATGACATTGATTTTAAACATTTTTCAAAGAACAATTTTGTTGGTATAGCCTAAGCTTGGAGAACATTTTGCTAAAATCATCCTACTGCAGATAACCAGTCAACTGAGAATTCTCCACCTTCTGGCCAGGCCCCAGCCTGCAGCCTCTGGTGTCATCAACCCTCCTAGCCCCAACATTAGAGCTGGCAGGCATAGATTAAATCCTCTTTTATATCATCAAGAACTGAGTACTTGACGGAGGGGTCAGTCTTTAAACCATCTTCACCTGGTTATACCAGCAGGCTACCTCTTGCCTCCAGAGAGACAAATCAACGAACTCATGGCTAAGTAGATAGACTAAACCAAGGAATGAGTTGTTAGGCTCTATGTCTTGCAAATGCCACAAATTTAGCATGAATTTCTCTTGGGATCTCTTCCTTCAGTTTTGGGAAGGGGTGAACCGAGTTAAACATTCTTTCCCCCAAAGGTAAGAAAGGGAGAAACTCTCACAAATAACTTATCCCCCTACAAAAGACAACCTTCCCTCTGTTTCCTGCTCCTATCTCTTGATACTTCTCATCTTCCTGAAAACATGGGAATCTCAAACAAAGAATTATATCTTCTTTTAACTTGCCTCTGGATAATTTGGAAGTTTTTTTCTTAACTGTGCATCATTTCTGCTATAATTCTTGCACTATTAGTTAATTTTCAGAAGCAGAAAAAGCTCTCATCCAGTAATTTATACCATCCCAATACACACACTACCCAAAATTCCTGTCTTGGGAAAAAGTAAAGGATCTGGAACTGGGAGAAATAAATTCAAGCCTTCATATCATTTCACATTTCACAGACTCAGCTTCCTACTTCACAGGATTATTGAGAGATGAGGAAGACAATGTAAAAACTATGCAAATAGTAGTTTCTATCACTATTGTAAATGATGTTATATTGTGTGAACCAGGCTTTGGCCGTAAAGTTTGGGATTGCTTTGTTTTTATTACATTGCAAACAGTGCCTTAAACCAGGCACCTTGTTCTCAGCCTTGGTGCTATTGGCATCTGGGGTCAGATAGCTCTTTGTAGGCAGCTGGCCTGTGTACTAGTTAGCAGCATCCAAACTTCTACCCACTCAGTGGTGGCAGCACCCCCAACTACCGATATAAAATGTCCCCAGATATTGCCAAAGGTCCTCTAGGGGACAGAATTGCCCCCAATTAATAACCAGTGCCCTAAGACAAGGTTTATCCAAAGTAATATGAAAAGCCTTGGTAATTTCCATGTAATTTTCACTTGGGCTGCCTTGAAGCAATACATGTTTATTCCCCCTGCTCTAAATTTGGAAGATGCATACAAGCAAAGTAATTTAAAATAAACGCTAACAAGGAAACTGGGTGGTTCATTCAGTAGGTTAAGCATCTGACTCTTGATTTCAGCTGAGGTCGTGATCTCAGGGTGGTGAGATCGAGCCCCATGTTGGGCTCTGCACTGGGCGCGGAGCCTGCTTAAGATCCTCTCTCTGCAGGGGATCCCTGGGTGGCTCAGCAGTTTAGTGCCGCCTTCCACCCAGGGCATGATTCTTGAGTCCCAGGATTGAGTCCCACATTGGGCTCCCTGCATGGAGCCTGCTTCTCTCTCTGCCTGTGTCTGCCTCTCTCTCTCTCTCTCTCTCCCTCGGTCTCTCTCTCTCTCTCCCCCCACCCGTGTCTCTCATGAATAAATAAAATAAATAATAATTATAAATAATAATTATAAACAAATATAATAAATAATAATCATAAATAAATATAATAAATAGTTATAAATAAAAATAAAAAATAAAAAAATAAAAATTATTAAAAAACAAAAAGATTCTCTGCCCCTCCTCCTCATTCTCTCTCTCCAAAAAAAAAAAAAAAAGGTAAAATTAACACTAACAATGCCAGCCTTTCAAAGATAATTTGTGATAATAGTTCTTTCAACCCCACTTCTGTGCATATAGATGATTGACAGATGGGTATTTCATGTCATTTTAAAATAGAAATGAAGTAAAACACTTAAGGTTTTTATCATTTTATTTTTCCTTTGTTTCAGTTATTTATAAATGAATATAATACAGTTCCATTTGAAGCTATCTCGTACCTGACTGGGGAATGCAACTATGGTGGAAGGGTGACAGACGACTGGGATAGACGTCTCCTCTTGACCATGCTGGCCGACTTTTATAACCCACTAATAATTGAAAACCCTCATTACAAGTTTTCTCCCAGTGGACACTATTTTGCACCTCCCAAAGGCACCTATGATGAGTACATTGAGTTCATTAAGGTAACTGAAATCACTGGAAAATAGGGTTAGATCTAAGTGTGATTTATCTAAAACAAACAATGAAATGTTCCCCTGTAATGTAGAGGGCTAGACAAGTAGTATGGTTTCAATCAACTTTCAGTTTCTAGCAGTGACTGAAAATTGGAAGAGTTCGATTCCTCAGTGCTTTATGTTTAGTTGACTTGTAACCCTTTTTGATCTGCATGTGTTTTATACTTTGTGAATTCACATAGCCGGTGAAAATATGATCCTTGCTTCATCTGCTTTCTGGTAGAATCTTCCATTTACTCAACACCCTGAGATATTTGGATTACATGAAAATGTTGATATTTCCAAAGACCTGCAACAAACGAAAATCCTCTTTGAGTCCTTGCTCCTCACGCAGGGAGGCTCCAAAAAGACAGGATCCTCAGGAAGCACTGACCAGATTCTATTAGAAATCACCAAAGATATCCTCAACAAGGTAGTGTCTCGTTTTGAATATGTTGCTCATATTATAAATGAAAATGGTACTGAAATGATAATCCAAAGGCTCCATTTAACAGCACTAGGACCTTCAGTGAGATACTTTGACTTTCAGAGCATTAGTTCCCAACTGTACAAGGTTCTTGGGAACATTTAAGAGATCATGAATTTAAAGTGCTTTGCACGGCACCTGGCGCAATGTCAGTTCTTAGTAGCTACAGTTGTGGATGAGCTGATGAACGTATGACTTATTACTATTTGCAAACAAAGATGATGGGTCTACTTTGTACAAACTGGAGGAAATGGTCTGAACTTGCTGGTTCAAGGAGTGAGTGGTTTTTGATCTCTACCTTAGGGAGCGAGGAAGTACAGGGAGTTAGATCAGCTCTAAATGAGCAACTACAGCTTTTTTTTCCCCTCCATAAAAAAGCCCGAAGTACTTAGCCTACTAGGTAAAGTGGAATAATACTCTTTCTTCTCACCTTTTTTCTGTGTCTTAAATTCAATAAGGAACTACTAAGGGAACTTTTAAAAGATTATGATCACAAGCATAGGTCCTCACAATTTCCCTTCAGGGTATAATGAGCCCCATACTTCAGTGTCAAGTGTTCTGACAGAGCAGAGCCTGCCCCATCCTCCACCTGCCTTGAAAGCCCACTGTCAGCACCACTCCTCTCCTCTCTGCGTTAGAGGGCTTGTCTTACATCCCCTGAAGTAGGGCCTCCCCTCTGTACGCCTGGCTGCAGCTGTTGGAGAAAGAGGGAGCAGTCCTGCCGCCACCCCTGGGTGAAAGCAAGCTAGCCTCCTCCCACCCTGTCCCCTGGACTGATCTTCTGTTCTTTGACTTTTCTCACCTCTGATCCCTTACTGTTTCTGCAGTTTATGTCCAGGAGCAGGGGATGGGGGGAAGATTTGTGCCCTTGCAGAATGGTGGCTCCTACACGGTCCCTAAGAGCAAGTTCCCTAGCAGTGACATTTGGGAATGTATTTGGGGAAAAGGGATTGTGCTAAGCCAAAGGGTCCTCGAGTGACACCACCTACTGTAACTTTACAACAATTCTTTTGCACCACTCGGGGACCATCATCCAAGGACACTCTGGGCAGCTCAGCTTTCTTAGTTTGGGATCTCTTTGGGAAACTTCTTTGCCTCTTTAAGAGTGTGAATTCCAGTGTCTTGAGGCTTGATTATCAGTTCCAAAGTGCCCTTCACTTCTCAAGCATCTCTGAGGTGCCTCATAGAAACCAGACACTTGGTGCCTTCTCCCTCCCTATTCCTTGGAACCCTGCTATGGTCACAACATTAATTATTTGAAAGTGGGGTAAGCTAAGCTATTTGAAGCCAGTTGATAATTGATTGCAAATAAATATAAAACAGTTATGAAATGGCAAGTCAGTTTTATCAATGAACAATAAGATTCAGCTTACAAAAGGAAATTGCACAATGTTTCAGAAATGTGTATCTTCCACAAAGTGCTATATAGTGAAGAGCGTGGGCTTTGCAGTTAGACCTGTGGATTTAAAAGAATCACCTTTTGGCTGTGTGCCTTTGGCAGTTACTCAACCTCTCTGTACAGCTGCCTCTGAACAACACAGTTTTGAACTGCACAGATTCAGGCAGCCCCCGTGGCGCAGCGGTTAGCGCCCCCCTGCAGTCCAGGGCGTGATCCTGGAGACCCTGGATGGAGTCCCACGTTGGGCTTTCTGGGTGGAGCCTGCTTCTCCCTCTGCCTGTGTCTTGGCCTCTCATTCTTTCTGTGTGTCTCTATGAGTAAATAAATGAAATCTTTAAAAAAAAATTATGAACTGCACAGATCCACTTACATATGAATTTTTTGATAAATACAGCACAGTACTGTAAAATGTATTTTCTCTTCCTTAAGATTTTCTTAATAGCATTTTCTTTTATCTAGCTTACTTTATTGTAAATTTACAGTATATTGTACATGTGACATACAAAGTATGTGTTAGTTGACTTGATGTTATTGGCAAGGTTTCTGGTCAATAGTTGGTTATTAGTAGTTAAGGTTTTGGAGGATCGAAGTTATACAAGTATTTTTGACTACGCAGAGGGGGGTTGGCGCCCAAACCCCTGCATTGCTCAAAGGTCCACTGTACTTGAATAACCTCATCTGTAAAATGGAGATGACAGTAGCTTCCTGAGAGTGCATGGTAAGGATTAAGTGAGATGATGTATGGAAAGCTATTAACACAATGCCTAGTCTGTAGTAATTGCCCAGTGTTAGCTGTTAGTGATGTGGTAGCTGAATGAAACGAATTCTTCATTCTGAGAGTAACATGTGTTCTTCAAAATCTATTCTCTTAGCTACCAAATGATTTTGACATTGAAAAAGCACTACTGAAGTTTCCTGTGAGATATGAAGAGAGCATGAATACTGTGTTAGTACAAGAAATGGAAAGATTTAACAAGTAAGGATCTATCTCCCCAGTGGTTCAGAAAACAACCAACCAAAGTTGATTTAAAAAAAAAAGACACACTGGTATTAAATTAAAATTTTAAGAAAAATGATCAAAACCTGCCATTTTCTTAGGATCTACCCCTACTCTTTAAAATGGTATAAATGATGATGATGGAAATGAGATCTGATTTTACTGGTGAAAATATTCATTAATCATAATTCTCACTCATCTGTCACTATTCTCCTCAGGAACTAAAGACCAAATGAGCCAATGACAAGTCTTGACACATACACACTTCCCTTGTCTTCCTGAGTCCAACCTAGATTAATTAAATACCCCATGATAGCGAAAAATTATTTGCTTTGAATGTTTTTATTGAATTTTCTACAATTCCATATTGGCTTAAGGAATGGAAAAGTTATTTTAGTTATGAATTTTCTAAGGTGTTTTCAAGTTTATTTGGGTTTCTAGTCTTGTTAACACATAAAAATAAAACATTTAAAAACACTATGATGCCTTAATTCAGTATTTTTTATACAAAGGCCATATACATTTATATATAATAGCATACTGTCTCTCAGTTGCTTAAGCTTCTAGTCTAAAACCCTCAGCTCAGGTCTATTTGTGGTTTTCTTAGCAGTTTGAGCCTACATGGGAAACAAAGTATGCAAGTGTATCAATGAATATACACTTTATGCTTTAATGCATTATTCCACAAGTCTCAGCCTTTGCATTACACCTTTATAGCTTTTTCCATATTTGCATAACACCCATAACATATTTACCTGATATTTTTCCTAAATGATTCCCTGCTTAAATTAGCCTAGTCTGAAGCCCTAATACTCAGAAAGCAACAATTTCAATATGCTTGTTGAATTATTTTCTATATTATGTAATGATTAAAATGAAAAATGTTCATCCAAGTATCACCTAAAAGTACCTTTCATTCAAGTGGGAGGTGGCTCTATTTGGGGAGACATTCTCATAAAGCTGTGAATGAGATTTCTGCTATTTCTTCTCTGAAAACATAGTATATTGATACATATACCCTCATATATACATTGATGACATAATTCCTTTCCTTGCAGTTTAATTAAAACTATACGCAACACTCTACAGGACCTTGGAAAAGCTATCAAGGGTGTGGTTGTAATGGATTCTGCACTGGAGGCACTCTCTGGCAGTTTGCTTGTTGGAAAGGTTCCAGAAATATGGGCCACACGATCCTACCCAAGCCTTAAGCCCCTAGCAAGTTATATCACAGATTTTCTAGCCCGGTTGAACTTTTTACAGGTAAAAGATTATATATTCTATTGATATATATACATACTTTTATTTTTTTGGTTGACTGGAGAGAGAAACGCTCTGATCACTTGAATGTCTCTGAGTTGAGCAATGTGGTTAGCAGTTTTATGGTAATCTAGCCAAAATTTTAGAATATTGAAAATAGGGGCACTTGGGTTTCCCAGTTGGTTCAGCATGTGCCTTTGGCTCAGGTCATGATCTCAGGGTCCTGGGATCGAGTCCTACATCAAGCTCCCTGCTTAGCAGGGAGTCTGCTTCTCCTTCTCCCTCTGTGATTCCCCTTGCTTGCATTCTCTTTCTCTCAAATAAATAAAATCTTTAAAAGAAAAAAAAAAGAGGGAGGCTCAGCGGTTTAGTGCCTGCCTTCGGCTCAGGGCGTGATCCTGGAGTCCTAGAGATCGAGTCCCACATCAGGCTCCCTGCATGGAGCCTGCTTCTCCCTCTGCCTATGTCTCTGCCTCTCTCTGTGTGTGTCTCTCATGAATAAATAAATAAAATCTTAAATAAATAAATAAATAAATAAATAAATAAATAAATAAATAAATAAATATTGAAAACAACACACATTTCAAAGTACTGAGTAGAAAGTTAAAATTTGGGATCCCTGGGTGGCGCAGCGGTTTGGCGCCTGCCTTTGGCCCAGGGCGCGATCCTGGACACCTGGGATCGAATCCCACGTCGGGCTCCCGGTGCATGGAGCCTGTTTCTCCCTCTACCTGTGTCTCTGCCTCTCTCTCTCTATCTGTGTGACTATCATAAATAAATTAAAAAAAAAAATTTAAAAAAAAAAAAAAAAAAGAAAGTTAAAATTTTACTTTGCTGAAGTCCAAGTAATATGTGACATTTTTTAAGATTCTAGGTTTGTGGCTCTCTGAGTCCGCATACTTGGTCTTGTGATTTTAATACTGGTGGTAAATCACAAAGAGAACCCAAGATTTGGATTTACCAATAATTGACCATTGTCTTAAAATCAAAATCAGTTGCTTCTTATACCATATCTCATAAAACCAGGGAAAAATGCTTTGAAATCTCCACCCCATCCCCACCCCATCCCAAAACACACACATAAAGGATGTTCAGGGCACTGTTTTTCCTCCCCAGTGACTCTGCTTGACCCCACTGTATGGTTAATAATTATGTGGGGTAAGAGGTGGGGAGGGTCCCTAAAATACTTCCTGGAAATTCACATCAGGTATATGACCTTTCTCTGTTCAGTTGCCTTCCTAGTACACAAGAGCTTTATTTTCATGTGGAAGCTAGCCATAAAATAGCCAGTGCTTATAAAGTAGGGAGAGAGAAGCTTTCTCATTCGCCCCTTTTTAATTTTTACCAATCTGATAGTTCAACCATATCTTATTCTTTCAATCTGTTTTTTTTTGAGAGAGAGAGAGAGAGAGAATGTGTGTGTGTGTGTGTGTGTGTGTGTGTGTGTGCGTGCTGAGGGAGAGAATCTCAAGCAGACTCCATACTGAGCACAGAGCCCAACTCAGAGCTTGATCCCACGACCCCGAGATCATGATCTGAGCTAAAATCAAGAGTCAGATGCTTAACTGACTGAGCTACCCAGGTGCTCCATTTTTTTAAAATACCGACCTTATGCTTCTTCTGGTATGTTTGCTTGCCATTTGTATTCCTTCTGTGAATTGCCTCTTTATCTCCTTGGCCCATTTTTCTTCTGGGCTGTTTCTGAAAAATTAATTTATAGGAGATTTTTGTGTAGGTTTTAATTTAACAAACAAAACTATCTAGAATGGGGTTTTCAGTGTTCAGGCTGTAGAAAGTTGCCACTTAACAGTTTTCTCATCCATAAAATGGCCAATTTCCTCATAGGGCAACAGCCCATGGTATGTGGTAAGAATTCAGAAAAATTACTTAATTGTATTCCTAACAATAGTGAATATAAGAGTGTGTTTCTCAGAATTAATGTTGTGTTTTTTTTTATCTTTGCTGATGCAATTCATGAAGCTGAGCATACCTGGGCAAATCCTAGCCACATCTACAATGTCTTCTGAGTTCCTCCTGTGTATACCAGCCTCTTTCCCCACTTTATCAAAAGCATGTGAGCTATGGTTAATCACATCCTCCCCCATGCCATAATCTTCTTCTTCTTTTTTTTTTTTTTACACTTCATTTCCCAAGCTTTTCTGAAACTTTATTGGTGCTCCTTACATTTCCTGTATACTGCTTCATTCCTAAAGGGCCTTGAAGAATTATTACCTTGGTCATTTACAGGGGTCCTGGCATGGTACCTGTCAGGAGAGTCTCCAGGACAAATTCCTTTTGTTGTTAAGTTCACACCAAACTCCCTACTTTCTGAAATTTGAATTTCCCCTTGGAATCATTCTATTCAAATGAGTAAGAAAGATTTTACTCATTATGGAGCACTTTTATCATCCTTCTCCACACACCTTCCTCTGAATGGATCTCTCCTGCATTGTCCCCTTACCCTTAAAGAAGCTGTATAGTTTTCCCCTCGCCTTTCTTTCTCCTGGACTTTGGACCTCACCTTCCAATGCTTTTTAGAGTGAACAAATGAAGCAGATGAGTCATCTGGAGTTTTCTTTCTTTTCCTCTTTTCTCTCTCACCATTCATCCTATTTACCTTCCCTTTCTCCTTCCTATGCTTTTTTTTTTAAGCTTTCTACACACTGGCTCTACTCTCAGGTTAAATCCTGGATCTGACACTTAGTGTCTATGTGACTTTGAGCAAGATGTTATTCATCTTTATGCACGCCAGTTTCCTCATCTGTAAAATGGGAGGAATAACTCATGAGTTATTTTGTGGACTAAATGAGGTGATGCATGTAAAGTGCTTAGCACAGTGCCTGGCACGACTACCTACCCAGTAAATGGTAGCTCATTCAGAAACTCTATACAAGTAGCTGACCCAGACACTCATGACATTCTTGGCTAAGGAAGCTCTGGAATGAGCCAGGGAATTTCCTATACACTTGCCTTCTGGGTTCTCAGAGTTTTCTTGAGCATGGTGCTGGTTCTGTATGGCTTGAGTCCTTGTCAAGCTCCATCTCTTTCTCCACCTCTTCTTTATCTATTTTTTATTTTTAAGATTTATTTATTTGAGATTGAGATTTTAAGATTTATTTATTTATTTATTGAGAGCATGGGAGGGAGTCTTGTAGAAGGAAAGAATCTCAAGCAGATGCCCCACTGAGCAGGAGGTCCCCCCAACGCCTGGCTGTATCTTACAACCCTGAGATCATGATCTGAGCGGAAATCAGGAGTCGGATACTTAACCTGCTGAGCCACCCTGGTGCCCTTCCAACTCTTCTTGATTTGATAATTCATGCTGTTGCAACATCTCTAGCACCAGTCTGTTCTCTTCCACCCAGGAAGCAAAGCTGGCTTCTTCCCACAGTGCACCACTCACTCAGAGACAAAGTTCATTTTATTGATTCATCTGTTCATTCAAGTAACGTGAATTGAATTTAATTCATTCAACACATGAGGGCTCTGTGATATGATGCGTAAGATGTCTAATGGTGGTTGCTTTTGAGTGGGATTAAGTAATATAATCTCCAAATAATTTACCTTTGGCTCTTTGCAGAAGATGTGAATCTTTCTAACTTTGTTTTATTCAGGTTAATGTTAAAATTACTTTGAATTTTCCAAGGAAAGCAACTATAAGGGAAAAGAGGTAGAAGGCCAAGATAGGTTATGTGCTTTGTGTCAGGGAAGGGAATCCTGTGATGGAAAGTGTGGGCAGCACAAAAACTAGAATCAGGAACTGTATATGAGGTGATGCTGTGTGAGTTGGGAAATAAAAATAATGTTTTTTTTTTTTTTTTTTTTTTTTTTTTGCCCTTTACAGGACTGGCATAATTCAGGAAAACCTAATGTGTTTTGGCTCTCAGGATTCTTTTTCACCCAAGCCTTCCTAACTGGAGCTATGCAGAATTATGCCAGAAAATACACTATCCCTATTGATATACTAGGATATGAATTTGAGGTACAGTAACCCCCAAACTCCATAGTATGGCATTTTATCAAAATCATGTATTTAAGCAAGGAAAATATGCAGAGTTCCTGTCTTTATGGTCCATTATAAACTACTTGACTTCTCTCCATTCTTTATGTTTCGTGAAAGTATATAGTATTTGTCTTGCTGTGTCTGATAGGACTTTTATATGTTTCAACTTTCCACTCAGTCTAATGCCACTCTTCCGTTGTCACATAAATTAATACGAGGTACAGTAAAACTTGATAAAATGCTTCAAAAAGAACTGTATTATACATTTTTACATTTACACTTTTACTGACAAATTTATGGTTCTGCAAGTTATGATATAATGGAGTTTCCCTGAACACATTCTGAAAATGGAGCAAATGTTTTCCTTACATGATGAAGTTGTCTGGGGAATAGACCGTTACTAGTGTGTGCCTCTCCCTTCAGGTCATCCCTGCTGATACATCCGAGACTGCTCCAGAAGACGGCGTGTACATCCACGGATTATACCTTGATGGAGCGCGTTGGGACAGAACCAGGTCAGGGCTTGAGACTGTGGAGGCTTCTTTTGTTGTAGCCAAATGGGTAAAGCACTCTGTCCACTGCCGCTCCCCCTGCCCCTCCCGCCCAGTCCACCCCAACAGAAGGCCTCTCCTAGGGAATATGGCAAACAGTAAAAAATATCAGAATTCTTGCCATAAATCATTACTCAGGCTAGGGCAATTGATAAGTGAGTTTTTTAAGGTCCTAAAGAATTTTTAGCTAATATTTTTCAGTGGTCTTACTAGTAGAAAAGTTAGTTGACATTATTTAAGAGTTTTAGGACTCTTACCTTCTGTTTTGTAACATGCAGGAGTGCCTCACTTTTAAACATTTTACGGTTCTAGTAAACTTCCCATTTCTGTTGGTGAATGGAAAACTTTTTCTTATAGTTCGATGACATAATGAATAAATATTTAAAATAAATACTGAATTTCCAGCTTAGGAAACTGAGCATTGCTGTACTTGTTTAAAATACGGAGGGGTGGAGTACCTGGGTGGCACAGTCAGTTACAGAGGACTCTTGGTTTGGGCTTAGGTCTTGATCTCAGGGTGGTGGGATTGGGCCCTGCTGGGCTCTGTGCTCAGCAGGGAGTCTACTGAAGATTCTCTCTCTCTCCCTCTACCCATCCCACTCCTGCTCTCTCTCTCTAAAATAATAGATCTTTAAAAATATATTTAAGGTTAAGAGGGAAGGAGAGAGATTATTTTGCTTGGAACCCTGCTCTTTATCATTCCATTAATAAGCACAATCCTCTATTTCCAGGGTCAGGCTTTGCTCTCAAGGGAGGATTAAAGGCTGAGGCCCAGAGAATCACTTGAGGGGAACATGAAGGAGGCTGTACAGAGATCATTCCAAGACAGGGCTAAGAGGAGATTTAGCTGCACCTAGTTCCTGTGGTTATTTTTTTCTCTCTTCTTCAATCTAAGGGCATTTGTTGGGGCAGCCTGGGTGGCTCAGCAGTTTAGTGCCACCTTTGGCCCAGGGCGTGATCCTGGAGACCCGGGATCAAGTCCCACGTCAGGCTCCCTGCATGGAGCCTGCTTCTCCCTCTGCCTGTGACTCTGCCTTTCTCTCTGTCTCTCATGAATAAATAAATAATAAAAAACAAAATCTTTAAAAAAATGACATTTGTCTTAACTTACCTTTTCTTATATATCTATTCATTCATCTTTTCCTTCCTTCTTCCTCCCACCCTCCCTCCCTCGCTCGTTTTTTCCAACTAATAAACAAATAACATAGCGTAGGGAAAAGAAACCACATTTTCTAGACAGGCAAATATACAGTTGAATCCTGACTCTGGCACTTAAGGATTGTGTTACTGTGAAAACTACTCAACCCCTCTGAGCCTCCACTCTTCATCCATGGAACAGGAATGGGGACAATGTTACAGTGAGGACCAAGTGTGATAGGATAGTGTCGGCCTCATGGATGGTACTTAAAAAGTGACAGGGGTGCCTCGGTGGCTCAGTGGTTAAGCAGCTGCCTTCAGCTCAGGTCATGATCCCAGGATCCTGGGATCAAGCTCCGCATCAGTGGAGAGTCTCTCAGTGGAGAGTCTGCTTCTCCCTTTACCCCTCCCCTCCCCTTGCTCATGAACATGTTCTCTCTCTCTCTCTCAAATAAATAAATAGTGACAGGAATTTATATTTGCCTACTGTTTGCACACATTGCCTTGCCATAATTGTCTTCTGTTTCTTTCAATTATTCATTGCCGTTTCCTTGGCTTTGTTATGTTTTGTTTTATATTTCTTTCTCTGCATATTCTGGTCCTCTTGTATTAAAAGCCAGTATCTAAGTAGCAGTTTCTAGAAGTATATTTCATTTTATTTCTAATAAACATGTCAATTTCTCCTCACAGTGGATTGCTTGCTGAACAACATCCCAAACTTCTATTTGACCTGATGCCCATCATATGGATAAAACCAAGTAAGTATATCTCTAACAAAATTTCCTATGAGTTTTAGGGAGGGTAATGGTAGATATTTTTAATGGCTCCCCCAATTAAGTCTCTGTTCAAACCTATTAAGACTTTGTTCGGGATCCCTGGGTGGCGCAGCAGTTTGGCGCTTGCCTTTGGCCCAGGGCACGATCCTGGAGACCTGGGATCGAATCCCACGTCAGGCTCCCGGTGCATGGAACCTGCTTCTCCCTCTGCCTATGTCTCTGCCTCTCTATCTCTCTGTGACTATCATAAATAAATAAAAAAATTAAAAAAAAAGACTTTGTTCAATTAAACAGTGACTTAATGTTTACATTGGAAATATATTTTTCCCTTGTTTCACGTTGCATTCATATTATTATTCTGGGAATATCATTCTGCCTCTTTTTCCTCTTATCCCATGGGATGCAACATCTTCTCTGCCCCTCCCACACACTTCTACTTTCCCAGAGTCCAGGGCTTCCTGTCAACATTTTGATTCTGAAATGCCTTTGCACACCTCTCAGAAATACACATAGGCTTGACACCATCTCCAGTTAGTGGCTAGAGTCTTCTGGCTACAGGAAACTCCTAGACCCAAGAGCCAGCCAGGTGCCCCAAAGCACAGGTATTGCAAGTCACAGGGAGTGGAGGCCAACTCTCTCCTCCTGGGAAAGCTACTTGCTCCTTCCCTTCTTCTGCTACCATCATTTTTCCACGAGTCTAAACAAATGAGGCTTTTGTTTTTTTCTTTCTTCTCTAGTGTTTTTGTTTTCCAATAACTACTAATGGAAACATTTCCAAATTACCCACAATCACCACCTAATCCATTAAGTATTTTCATTATTAACACACTTCAATTATAATTATGAGAAATATAGCTTTAGTTTAGAAAGACTTCTAATATCTCATATCGGGTCTTTGAAGGATAATATGTAGGTTCTTTCTGTGAGTAGGTGAGAGTTAGTGTGTTTTTCCTAGTAATAAGCTGCTGAAAGCAAATAGTGACTTCTGCTTCTACTGATTTATGCGTTTCTTGTATTCAGGCCCTAAGCATCAGTGTCTTCTCTTTTTATCTCTGCCTCATTTCTGTGCTGTTTTATTCTTTCTTCTTTACTCTTTCTTCCCTACCTTCTCCTCTCCTTCTCTCCCAGATCCTTTTGAATGTTTTCACACCTTCAGGACTCTGTAACAGTAAGTGACAAAGATACTTTATTGATTTCTATGCTCTAGACCAAGAATCGTGCATGATATGAAATCATTTGTTTCACAGCCATAATTATATACCAACTGTAAACAACAATAACAACACTGAAATGTTCAAATATTATAATCATGATCTTAGATTCAGTACTAAAATAGTTATTCCTTTAGTCACAGTGGCTGTTTGTATTTCTTTCTTTTCTAAGCCAAAAAGTCTGAGATTGTGAAGTCAAATGCCTATGTCTGTCCCCTCTACAAGACAAGTGAACGTAAAGGAACTCTTTCCACCACAGGACATTCTACTAACTTTGTCATTGCAATGCTGTTAAAGACGGACCAACCCATTCAACATTGGATCAAGCGTGGGGTTGCCTTACTTTGTCAGTTGGATAACTAAATTGGACAAACAAGAAAAAATCTGAAAGACGTTTCAAAAAAAATCTGTGTTGTCTTCACTTACTTCAAAATATATGTATTATAAAACCAAGTATCTTTGTGTCACTCTTTTTTTTTTTTAAGAGGCTCTATGCCCAATGTGGAGTACAATATAACACTTGAACTCACAACCCTGAGATCAAGCCCTAAGCTAAGATAGAGTTGGTTACCTAAGCGACTGAGCCACCCAGGCACCCCAAGTGTCTTTCTTTTAAATAGTCCACCATTCCTGATGCACCACTCTTGACTAGAATATAGCCCTTCTAGAAAACATGAAAAGAAAAGTTTCTTCAAAGCATATGAAAAACCTTTGAAACTTTCATTTATTTGATCATAGGTGAAAAACAGATTCTGGGAAACTAACCAGATAAAACTTATATCAGAAAATACCTTGTTTTCCCAAGTGTTAAGTCATATCTTAGTTTCAGTAATAGTTGACTTTGCACTCACCTACCAGAGGTGATTCTAAATAAGGAAAATATCAGAACAACTCCAGAAACAAACCTCTTACATCACACTTTTACAGCATTAGCTCCACTTCTCACAGGACCTCTGTGTCAAGGGAGGGGAAACTCAGATAGTACAGTTTCTGTGCAATAAGATGGCTGGGGGCAGGAGCACCTGGGTGGCTCAGTGGTTGAGCGTCTGCCTTTGGCTCAGGTTGTGATCCTGGGGTCCTGGGATCGAGTTCCACATTGGGCTCCCTATGAAGAGCCTGCTTCTCCCTCCACCTATGTATGTCTCTGCCTCTCTCTGTGTGTCTCTCATGAATAAATAAATAAAATATTTTTTTAAAAAAAAAGATGGCTGGGGGCAGGCCTACATACCCATTGATTCCCTGTTTAATGGGAAATGCCAAGCGTCTCTTATTTTAATAGTTAATAGTCTTATTATTTAGCATATATTCATAATATTAGTATAGATGAACAATTCTAAAACATTTCAATGAAACAAAACTATGGTTGAAATTTTATTATCTTGTGTGGAATTAATTTCTTCCTTGAGATTCCCAGGATACTTGAGGCCGCAGCTCTGTAACCTACAAAAAATGTAGGTGCAGCTACCCAGTGAATTAGGACTGTTGGGACAGTTGTTTTGATAAATCGGTCAGAGAAAAAAAATGTTTGGCCTCTCAAGTGGAAAATTGATTCTGTTCTGCAGTGGCTATGTGCGTGAGTCTTAAGACAATGAATTTATTTCACACAGAAAATGCCCCCCTGCAAAAGCATTTTATACCAGGAATAAAATGTTTGGTCCTTTAAATTTGATGAATATAGCAGTGAAGAAAAGAGATCGTGTTTCCAAAGAGAGCTAAACCACATGCAAAAAAAAAAAAAAAAAAAAAAAAAACCACGGAGAATATGCTGCCAGACTGTCTTATGATCAGGTATTTATAGCAAAGCTATTAATGGAATGGTCACTACAGGGGAGTGGAGATTCTAAATATAAATGAAAATTCTGATGTGCTAATCTTTAACAGTGAAAACTTCCGTGCTCTCCTAAAGGATATAACAGAAGGTAAAAGTCTTTGGTATGTGATCAAACCTATTCTATGCTAAAATGGAAAAGTTCTTTTAAAAACCATTGAGATATTGCCTAATAGAATACATTGTTTTTTTACTACCACTACTCCTGTCATATGCTGTATTATGAGAGTGCACATTCCTGTAATATGTTTGTTTTTAGTGTGTACTGTTATTTTCAGCATAAAGATGTCCTTTGGGGTAAGTGCTACATTCACTGAGAAAAAACTCCTAAGCCAAGTCTAAAATAAATCATTATTTTCATAGTTAAAATGACACCTACCTAAGTTTTATATGAAGGTGGTTTTTCTTGAATAGGCTTTAAGTAAATGGCTGCTCATGGAGACTTATAATTTATGTTAAATTTGTGGCGGTTCAGAAAACTATTTTAAATTTATGGGAAAATTTTAATGAGTATTTTTTTCTAAATTTAGCATCTATCAATCCTATCAATTTGTAGTTTTCTGAATTTCACTTGCAATTTTAAGTATTTGATTATCTTGTTTTCACAGCTGGAAAAATATTTTTAATTCATTCTGACTTTAAATCTGTCAGCATTCCACATGGATAATTATACCAGTGATGAAGACACAGATGAGGACTTTGATACCCAGCTCATCATCCAGTGGAGTTTACAGGATGTTCACCGGCCGGGGACTACACAGCAGGCGCCTGCAGATGAGAGGTATTGTATCCCACTGGCGATGTGATGTGAGCATTCAACAGTTGAGACTTGTCATTAGCACGATGCTAGTGTTATGATAAAAACAGGAGAGGAGGTCAAAATCCAAGGAGCTCTCATTTAAATACCTATGAGACTTGATGTCTCACCAGCCAGACAGGAAAATTTGGAAATAATTCAGGATGTAATTAGGGAGTAAACAGTTGAAGGAGTTTGGTAGCAATTCTGGCTTGGGGACTGGCAGGCTGGAAATGAGAAGAAATACATGAGGATATGAATAGAGGACTCGAATGCATCTTGTCTTTGCAGAGCCAAGGGAATGCATACATTCAACCAACACAAAGAGAAAATTATCCTCAACCTCAGTGGGGAGATGAGGTCAGGTCCAGTCTTTATTCAAATCACAAGGAGGAATTATGTAAACTTAAACCCTTTCCAAAGGGTGTGTATGCAGAGTTCTGTAACGACAGCAATAGAAAAGGAACTCATGGGTCCCCCAGTGGTGGAAAAGAATCGCCCTGGAGGTAGAATGTTCACAGCCAGGCACACCTGCTCAAATGGTCTCTGGCTAGCTGATCTACAACCTCATTCCCGCCCCCCCCCCCCGTACCCCCACCTCTGGCTAGTTACTATTGTTTTTCAGCGGTGATAAACCCTGTTTGCTTGGGATGGTGATTTCTATTTGCCTGCTGGAGGTAAAACTGAATAAATATATTTTAACTCCAAGAGATTTTATAATTATAGAGATGTTGACCTAAAACTATAGTTTGTTTGTTTTTTTTTAAGTAACAAACTCATGGACTGATCACTTTGTGCCATCCTATTTAAGCATTTCATAAATATTGACTCATTTAAATTTTAATTCTCATGTAGTAAGTACTATTATCCCCACGTAGAGATGAGGAGACAAGGAAGTGTTACCCAAAGTCACAGGGCTAGTAAGTGAGAGGCAGGCAGTCTGGCTTCAGAGTCTGTGCTCTTTACCACACCACTCTTACACTTTTGTGTTACATTTAGGAATAATCTTTAAAGTTTTATAAAGAAGTTGGGTTTCTTAGATTATGTTATATTAACCTTATGATTAAAATTTTTAAATCCATTCAGTAATTAAGTCTTTATTTTAGGTTGAAAGGCATTAAGATTTTGATGATTGAAATGTTTCAGAGAAATTAAAATTAACTATTGTTACAAATCTCTGTCATTGGACTTGCAAGAGTTATATGGTACTTAGGAAAGCTTGCTGAGTTGGTCAGGCACTTGAAGGAATTAGGAAACACTTCTTGAGACAGGTGGAATAATGCCGGAAGAGCAGTTTCCCTGGAGTGCATTTAGGGTCACACCGTATTTTGGAAGTATTTCCGTGAAGCCTCAGTAACTGCCTCAGTTCATCCTCAGCTAACTACCATTGCCCTTACCCTTTGTTTTTTTATTAAGTGACTTTGTTTTTCCCTCAGTTTGGGGCTTACATAAATATATTTGTTTTCTCTATGCAGCTTCCATCACTTTTTGAGAGCTGAGTACAAGAAGATAATTGAAACAATAGAGACAGTTAAGTACTCTTCCTATTCTATCCCTGCTAAATTCAGGAAGCCTAGAAGCAGGTTCTCCCAAATGCTCAACATTATGCAACCCAGATCCACCTATGATTCTCTAGAGCCCATAAGAAAATACCGTGGCACAATTTAGCAAAGCCCTGTTGAGTTCCTGGGCGGGGGCGGGGAGGGGGGGATGCTGAGCTGTGAGCTGTTGGTCTGTACATGACAATATGAGGAGGCAGCCGCAGGCCTGGTGGGGGGCAGGGGGTGCTAACAGAGGAACGCTAGGCAAAAGGCCTTACTGCTGCTTCATCCTATGCCTATGCCATTTTCATGTGTCTCTCATGAAGCGTGGCGGTAGAACTCTGTCCTCTCCTGACGGTGGAATTCAGAAACAGCTTGGGCTGCCTCCTGTGTGTGCCAAATGTGAATCTGTTCCCATTTGACTTGTTAATAGGTAAGGAAGATGCATTGTCACACTTGACCAAGTACCATTCTGCTTTTGATGAAGCAGATGGGATGGGCTGGCTTCCTCTGCATAAGGCTGCGGTGCAATTAAACAAGAACATTTTGGAAATAACCCTGAAAGGTAAGCGCCCTTTATAACTCTTCCTGATGCTTCTGAGAAATAAATTTAAAACTTATTTCTGTATCTTAACCTGTGTGCTCTAATGGATTTATTTCAGCTTCAAAACCCAGTGTGTGGGAGCAAACCACCCACAATGGTGAAACACCACTTTTTTTGGCTGTCAGCACTTGCCTCTTAGAAAATGCCAGTTTTCTTCTTCTCAATGGCTGCAATCCAAATGCCAAGAATTCTGAAGGCAATTCTCTTCTTCTTACAGGTAAACTAATACCTTGTCTCTGGAAAACAGTCTGTGATTCCGAGTGTCCCCTATGCCCACAGGTTTCAAAGGGAACTTTTTAAAATTTTAACTCCAGTTTAAATACAGTGTAATAGGGATCCCTGGGTGGCGCAGCGGTTTGGCGCCTGCCTTTGGCCCAGGGCGCGATCCTGGAGACCCGGGATCGAATCCCACATCGGGCTCCCGGTGCATGGAGCCTGCTTCTCCCTCTGCCTGTGTCTCTGCCTCTCTCTCTCTGTGACTATCATAAATAAATTTTTAAAAAAATTTAAAAAAAATAAATACAGTGTAATATTAGTTTCATATGTACAATATCACGAGTCAGCACTTCCATACAACACCTGGTGCTCATCACGACAAGCACACTCCTTAATCCCCTTCCCCTATCTCATCCCGGCCCTCCTCTCTGGCAACCATCCGTGTGTTCTGCGTAGTTAAGAATCTGTTTCTTGGTTTACCTTTGTCTCTCTTCCGTGCCCCCCACCCTGCCCCTTGCTCATTTGTTTTATTTCTTAAATTCCACGTGTAAGTGAAATCATACGGTATTTATCTTTACCTGATTTTACTCAGCATAGTACTCTCTAGCTCCATCCATGTCGTTGCAAATGGAAAGGCAGCTTTTTGTGCATAGTTGCCGTGCTGCCATCCTGGTTCCACCTGACCAGATGTGGGTACCTGACCCCCAAGAGGTTTTCTATAGACTGCCCTGTGGGATGGCCTGGTGTAGAATCTCTGCCAATTAGGTGATCATTTTGCATGGTTCCTTAACGAGTTAATTTGGGTATAAGGGGTGAACAGAGTAGAAGGAGGCAACTGATGGCAGGTTGAATATAAATGAGCGATTTTGCTCCCTCCTGAGTCTTCACTAAAATTATACTTACATTGTTTAGAAGAGGTAAGATACAGGGGTGCCTAGGTGACTCAGTTGGTTAAGCATCTGCCTACGGCTTAGGTCATGATCCCAGGATCCTGGGATTGAGCCCTACATTGGACTCCTTGCTCAGTGGGGAGCCTGGTTCTCCCTCTCCATCTTGCCTGTTGCTCTCCCTGCTGTTCTCTCTCTCAAATCAATAAATAAAATCTTTTTTTAAAAAAAGAGAAGAAGTAAGATACAAAACAATGAGAAGAACGGGAGAGGAGACAATAGCAACATAGTTTTTTAAAAACTGGAGAGCAGGTGGATGAGTAGTCAGTGACAAGAAAGCCAAATCTTAACTTGCTAGCGGAGAAAGCAACACAGTTACATGGCATGGAAGTTGTGGGTAATAGTTACCTTGTGGAGCACCGGTGAAGGACACGGAGCTAACATAGGAAAATTGCTGGAACACTATTAAGGAACAAGTCCTCATAGCTGCAGATCCCTTCTCCCAATCTGCCCTGCAAAGAGAGACCCCTCTCTCATGCCACCTGAATTCTGGAGGTTCATTTTCTGGGCGGTTTAAACAGAGGCTCTCTAGACTGGGGGGATATTCAGCAATGGTGGGAGTACTGGATGGAAAACACTGGAGAAATTAAGCAAACACAGGTGAGACCTCCCAGCCCTCCTCTTCCACCAGGATTCTAGAAAGCTGGCATCCAGAACTCTACCTTCCAAGAGGAGGCTTCTCTGGGGAATTTGATATAATGAAAGTGAAGTTGGGGGCTTCCCAACAAATGGCCCAGGCATATCAACACTCAATTAGGAACACAGTCCAGGAGCTACTCCCAATGTTCAGGATCCCCAATTAGCTCTAGTCCCCAACTCTTAATCATGAGCAGACTGACAAGAATGACTATCTAAGAAAAGACTTCAGCAGAGATAAGCAACTTGAAGGAGACAGACTATTTAGGGAAAATACAATGTAGGGGGAAATTATGATAATGTTAGAGAATTTAGTGAGAAGTAATGAAATAACAGGACATTACAAAAATATTGAACCAAAAAATGCTCTTGAAAATTAAAAATGGTAGTGGAATTATAAAACTCAAATCAAATGCTGGGAGATGAAAGCATCCAGAAAAAGATAAGAAATGGGAAATAGGAAAGAAAAAGAAAAAAGCTCAGACTATCTAAAAGAGAGCAACATGTGAATCTCAGAAATAGTAGAAAGAGAATAGACAAGATGGAGATGGTATACCATCAATGAATAAGCCAAGAAAATGATTTCCTAAAACAAAGGATATGAGTTCCCAGAATCAAAGTGCACACTAATGCCAGCTCAATGAGTTAAGACCCGATACCCTTGGCACTCTGTATTTCCAGTTCTAGAGCACTTTCCATGGCACAGTATAAAATGGTTATGAACAGAATTCACACTGATTCAACATGTGTCACCTAGCAAGTTTCCTCACACACAGTGGGTGCCAATAATTAACAAATGGATAGGGAGATGGATAGGAACATATATTTTTTAAAGATTTATTTATTTGAGAGAGAAAGAGCACAGGCATAAGCGATAGGGCAGAGAGGGGGAGGGAGTGAGAAGCTCAAGCAGACTCTAAGCTGAGCATGGAGCTAGACATGGGGCTTGATCCCAGGACCCTGACATCATGACCTGAGCCAAAACCAAGAGTTGGTCACTGTTGTGTCACCCAGGCACCCTGGAAGATGGATCCATTAAGTTGTTTTAGAATCTTGAAGGACTTGCAGATTGTCATCCATATGTGAATGATAACAGCACAAATGCAGAAGAGCCAATTAGAAAATTTTAACAAAATATGAGGTTAAAAATAATTTCCTAGGGCGCCTGGGTGGCTCAATTGGGTAAGTGTGTGACTCTTGATTTCGGCTCAAGTTGTGATCTCAGGGTCCTGAGACAGTCCCAAATTGGGCTCCGTGCTGAGCATGGAGCCTGCTTGGGATTCTCTATCTCCCTCTGCCCCTCTGCTCACGCACACGTGCAGTCTCTCTCTCTCTCTCAAAAAAAAAATAATTTCCTGATTATTGCTGGTTTTGTTTCTCTTTGTTTAATGTACTTAATAAGCATTTCTAGGGCTGTATTGGGTACTTAAGTTCCCATTTTCTTGAGGGAAGGAACATAAAAATGATAAATGAAAATTTCATGTTTATGTTTTTCAGCCACCTTAGCAGCCAATAGATGACAACTGTTCATGGCTTACAAAAAAAGCAAGTAGGCTATTGATATAAAACACTATTAATATTATTGGATATAAGCTTCATTTTACAGTCTGTTCCCTAAGCACAAAATGCTGGCACATGGGAGTAGGTAGGAGGAGCTCCTTGAAAAGCCTGAGGGACACTGACTAATAAGATACCCTGGCCATAATTTCCTGGTGAACATTATGCCTATTTTACTTCTAATTTCCAGCTGTTCTCCGTGACTCCTATGAGATGGCTGCCTTGCTAATTGGCTATGGGGCAGATGTCAATCTGCGGTGTACCAACGAGAGGACAGCTCTCCATGAAGCAGCCAGACTGGGCAGGCAGGACATAGTGAAGCTGATATTGGTTTCTGGGGCATACCCTGACCCACAGAGCTCCTATGGATTCACTCCTCTTGCTCTTGCTGCCCAGAGTGGACACACTGAAATCATGGAGATGTTACTGCAGAAAGGCAAGATTTTCTATACGGTCAGCACACTCCCAAGGGGTAACATGATGCAAGCGTCCTCCTATTCATGGAGAGCTTCAAAATAATAGAAGTTAACATTTTATTTAAGCCTAACACAGATATTTGATGAAAGCCTGTGTGAACATTGGCTACTAAAAAGCCTAGAGTAGAGACTGAATATTTCTCCTTCAGTGTGAAGTAATTTCCCTAAAATTAGTAGGGTGCAGGTTACTCTTTTACATAATATTCCCTAATCATGCTGAGGACGGTTGGGTTTTTTTGTTTGTTGTGTGTTTTCCTTTTCTAGATTCACAGAACAAAAGGCCCAATATCACCCCCTACATGTTGTCTCTGCTGAGCTAAGTCACAGGGCAGTCCAGTATGTTACCAGATGCTTCAGTAGTTAGGAATTGTTCCTGGTCGCTTCTCTCTGGGTCCCAGTTCTCTCTCCAGTAATAACCACAACTGAGAAAAGGGGAAGGCAACTTATATTTATTGAGTATTTTCTAAGCACCAGACATTAAGCTAACTGTGCTGCTTCATGTGATCTTCTAAAACCCTGTGAAGTAGGCACTATCTTCATTTTACATCTAAGGATAGAGGGTTAGGGGTGGTACCAATTGCAGGACTTCCCTTTAACCCCCTCCCCCCCACCAATTCAAGATCCTGGTTTAACTGGCAGAGACCCTGGCTAAGAGAACTTTGGCATTTATTGTCTTTGAGGCCAAGACCCCCCCCCCCCCAACTGATGAAGTAATGTAGTAGCTAGAGCTTTTTGTCAAAGAAGCAAATCCTTACCAAGATTTAATAAAGTCCCAATATTAGATTTACCTTCTTTATTCTCCTTCCTGTTTATGTACAGAAGCCTTATTTCTTTTTCAATAATACATGGTCCTGATCTCCAATATTCTAGAATATAGGGACTCCTATTTTTAAGAATAACTTTCTGCTTTCTAGACTTACCTGAAACTTTCCCATCATATGGGGTGGTGAGGGGGACTTTGTAGTTCCCAAGCAATAGCCATAAGACATTTTAAGTAAGGTGTTTTAAATGAGCAATATCAGCAATGTCTAGAGTCATTAGCTAGAATAACAAAAACACTGGATCTTTAATCTACACAAAGAGTCACCTTTTATGTAGATCATTGATTAAAATATAAAGAGGAGAGGCACCAGATTTTCAATTCTTAACTCTTTCAAGAAACCAGCATCAGTTGACCTCAATAAGGTATTTCCCTGGGGTAACTCCCTTATGAAGTAATTTATACAAAGTGACATAGGTAGTAAATGACAGAGCCAAGATTTGAACCCATGTCTGTCTCATTCCAAGTCATACTACTTTACCACCCTGCATTACCAGAGTGATAACATGGCATCATAGAAATGGGCCCTGGATCTGGACTACCTGTATGTGAATCCTGACTACCTTGCTTACCAGCTGTGTATCTCTGGGGAAAGTTACTCTAACCTCAATGAGCCTCAGTTTTTTCATCTTTAAAATGAAGATACTAGCATCTAATTGTTAGGGTTGATGTGAAGTTTAGAAATTATGCATACAGAGGAACCTGTACATAGTGAGCACTCTTTCCATGGAGACTGATTAGACTTTTCTTCATGTATTCTAGGAATGGAGTTCTTGGGCAGCCACTATATTCTGATGACTGTGGAGTCTCTACTAATTTAAAGCTACTACATCTGTTTGATATGAGCTGTGAATGTGCCCAGAATGTTTTTTCAAAACCCATTTTACTGAGAGGCCTTCTCCAATTGACCCAAAATTCATTTCTCCTTCCTTCACCATCCAGCTCCCCTCCGAATCCAAAACTGAGATCTTTTCTCTTTTCTTTTTTTAAATGTCTATAATCTTTTTCTCCTTTTTAAAATTTAAATTCAATTTGCCAACATACAGTGTAACACCCAGGGCTTATGCCATCAAGTGCCCTCCTTAGTGCCCATCACCTAGTCACCCTTCCCCCTACCTGCCTCCACTTCTGCAACCCTTTCTTTCCCAGAGTCAGAACTGAGATCTTTTAGAGGACATTTTGCCTACACCTGTCCTCTTACCATCCACACCATCACATGACACTCAGCCTACTGGGCACTATAATTTATCCTGTTAACTGTAAGTCCCGAACTTCAGCTACAAACAACTACATTGTAGCTTACTACAAACAGCCCCCTAAGAACATGTTACACCAGAACAAATGCCATAACACCAGATGGCATGGTCCAACAGGATGGGTGGGTACCATCCTACATAGAAGTATGGGGTAGGTGGGCTTTCATAGGCTGGTCTGGAAATAAAATCACCTTTTGTAACCTCACTTCTCCTGGGATTTTCAAGTCCCAAACAAATAACTTATAGAAGTACTCTGTCAGTCTCCTCATTAAAATTTAGAGACTGCTTGCATCATTTCTTCCTTGCCCAACTGCATTATAAACTAGCTGAAAGCAGGAGGTACATTTTTTATTTCTTTTAGTGCTTTGCTAAAATGGCTCCTTAATAATTGCTTTTTGGTAATGCTGATATATTGAGAATGCTTAAGACAGTGGAAAAGACTCTTCTGCAAAACAAGACCTTTTTCTCCTTTTAGGAGCTAATGCTCTTGCTCAGGCCTCTGACTCCTCGTCCATCTTACTTGAAGCCGCTAGTGGAGGAAATCCAGACTCTGTGGCCCTTTTGCTAGAGCATGGAGCTGATGCCAACGTCCCTAAGAATTCAGGCCACCTGCCCATTCATGTGGCAGCTGACAGAGGCCACCTGTTGTAAGTTCATTTACATTATTGAGAAATAGTAATAGCTACAGTAGGGGGAGGGTTTCAGAGCAGCTTCTGGGAACTTTATATTCTTCATCTCTGATCCTATAATTCCAGCACCCCTTCTGAGATAAGAAACTCAACCAGTCAGTGAAGCCAGGCATCCTCTGTAGCCAGGAGCGAGATATAAAAGTACTTTATTATCAGGTTTTTAGGCAATACGGGGACCCTCAGGTCTCCCTGCTTAGACAAATTCTGAGTTTTATATCTAAACGGTAGTTTCATTCAACTTTACTAAGTATCTGAGCTTTTGGATGCAGGAATTAAGCACTTTTCCGCTGGGAGTTCTAAATGTCACCCGATACTAATACCATCTGGTATTAGTATAAAACCATTGTAAACAGGTTACTGCTGCATCTTAACCAAGACAGTTGGTTTTTGTTTTGTTTTGTTTTTTTTTAACGCACTTTGAAATTCTTTCTCAGAGCCCTAAAGCTTTTGGTTCCAGTCACGGATCTTGCCGCCATTAAGCAGAGCGGGATCAGTCCTGTGCACTGTGCGGCGGCAGGAGCGCATCCTGAATGCCTGGAGCTCCTCATCCAGGCGGGATTCGATGTGAACTTCATGCTAGACCAGAGAATCCGCAAACACTATGATGACCACAGGAAGTCAGCGTTGTATTTTGCAGTGTCAAACGGTGACCTCCCTTCAGTGAAGCTGCTTCTAAGTGCTGGAGCTCTGCCTAACCAAGACCCTGTTAACTGCCTCCAGATAGCCCTGAGGATGGGCAACTATGAGCTGGTGAGTCTGCTGCTACGGCACGGAGCCAACGTCAATTATTTCTGCAGAGTCAACCCTTTACATTTCCCGTCAGCACTGCAGTACACGCTGAAAGATGAAGTCATGCTCAGGATGCTACTGAATTATGGGTATGACACAGAGCGATGCTTTGATTGTCCTCACGGAGACAAAGTTCATCCTTGCTATACCTTTGAAGGCTGGACATCTACAGTCATCAAAGATACTATGGTAAGTGCACAGTACTGTCCGTATCCACGTGCACAGTCGCTATTGGTGGCCCTGAACTACAGCAGTAGGTCAGGGTCTATCCATTCTCTCCAGCAGCTCACAGCTAAAAAGACTTTAACAGGATAAATACATGTGAAGTAGACACAGTAGTAGACGTAAAGGTACAGAAACTGTTCAGAGGGAAAAGTGATTTGACTTTACCTAAGGAGTTTCACCAAATGAAGTGGCATCTGAGTAAAGTTTCAAAGAACCAGTGCCATCTTATTAACTAGCTATGCTTTTTCTTTGAAGGGGGGAGTTACCCAGCTAAAACGTTTCTGGGGTCCTGATACCCGTACCCCCTCGGTTCTTGGCTATCTCTTTTAGCTCTAAAATTTGATTAAATAGGTTTCTTTGGCCATCTTCTTCTTCTTTTTTTAAAAAGATTTATTTGAGGGGATCCCTGGGTGGCGCAGCGGTTTGGCGCCTGCCTTTGGCCCGGGGCGCAATCCTGGAGACCCGGGATCGAATCCCACGTCGGGCTCCCGGTGCATGGAGCCTGCTTCTCCCTCTGCCTGTGTCTCTGCCTCTCTCTCGGTCTCTGACTATCATAAATAAATCAAAATTTAAAAAAAAAAATAAAAAAATAAAAAGATTTATTTGGGAAAGAGAGAAAGAAGAGCACGAGCAGGGGGAAGGGCAGAGAGAGCAGCAGACTCCCTACTAAGTGGAGAGTCGGACAACACAGGACTTGATCACAGGACCTTGAGATCATGACCTCAGCCAAAGGAAGACACCCAACCAAGCCACCCAGGTGCCCCTCTTTGGTCACCTTTTTGTTGAAAAGGGAATCACCATAAATAGTTGACCACCTCCTTCTTGAGACATTTTCCTGTTGGCTTTCATCATACCAGCCTCCCATTCCCCCCCTACCTGGTCACGTCTACTTCCCCAAACCAGAGCGTACCCCTGATTTCTCAAAAAGCTGGCATCCTTCAGGTTTCAAGTGTTACCCCCTCAGAGGCCCCTCCTTTCCTGTCCACCTTATCTAAGGTGGGTGTCCTCCCTAATCTGCTGCTGCTGCACTTACCACTTGCCAAAATGATCTGTAGAACACTTTCTGATGATGTGTCTCCTCCACAAAGACATCAGTGTAAACTCGTATGCACCACTCCCCTTAGCTTAGAGATGTGTGCTTAGCAGAGTAGATATATTAGAATACCTGAGTCCATAGTGAAATCAGAACAAAAAAAAAAAAAAAGAAATGGAGAAAGCATTTCAAATCAATTATGAAAAGTGAAAGACAACATCTTGTTTTAATATTGCATACTATTTTTAGGTTATGATTAATGTGGGAGATGGCATTTAGGTATAGATCATCTTGTACTATTTCCTGACTTTTTATTTTATACTATTTAACTTCTTTCATGGGCACCTTGCTAGAGGTGTATAAATTACCTACAGACAGAAACTATTCTTTCCTTCAGGCATGAGGCATAGGTGATGAATGACAGAAAACCCAAAATGAGTGGTTTTAATAAGATGGCTCAGGGTGCCTGGGTGGCTCAGTTGGTTAAGTGTCTGCCTTCAGCTCAGGTCATGGTCCTGGGGTCCTGGGATCCAGCCCTGCTCGGGCTCCCTGCTCAGCAGGGAATCTGCTTCTCCCTCTCCTCCTGCTGCTCCCCCTGCTTGTGCTCTCTCACTCATGCTCTCAAATAAATGTTTTTTTAAAAATAATAAGATGGCTCATTCCTCTCTCATATAAATAAAGGCCAGAGGTAAACAGCCTTCTAACTGGAGAGCTCCATGATCACAGGAGAAACTTGTGTCCACACTTGACGGAATGAGCACTGGGTGTTATTCTGTATGTTAGTAAATTGAACACCAATAAAAAATTAATTTATTAAAAAAAAAAAAAAGAAACTTGTGTCCACAACCCAGCCAGCAAGGAGACAGGCAGGAAGCAGCAGCATATACCTTGCTCTAAGTGCATTCTGGGCATTGCTCACACTTCCACTCACATTTCACTAGCTAGAACTTAGGTGGCTGTGTCTAGGGGCAAAGAAGCTGGAAAGGTAATCTTTATTCCAAGAAGCCCTGTGGCCAACCAAAGGAGACAACAGGTATTAGGTAACTATTTCTTTCACACCTTGTTTACATCTTACATAGTTCTGAAGATACAATAGTAAATCTTCAAATGTGAGACCTAAGGACTAATGTCCTTGGGGCGCCTGGGTAACTCAGTCAGTTAAGCAGCCAACTCTTGATTTCAGCTCAGGTCATGATCTCAGGGTCCTAGGATCAAGCCCCCACGGCAGGCTCCATGCTCAGTGGGGAGTCTGCTTGATGATTCTCTCTTCCTCCGCCCCTCCCCACCCTAGAATAAAGTAATCTTAAAAAAAGTTTCCAAAAAACAACAAAAATTTCCTTGTTCAATGCCTTAATTTATAAATGAGGGACTTGAGGCCTTGGTTCTTGACTGTGAGTTTAGTGTTCTAAACCACATACTTAAGTTTTTCATTTACTTTCATAGTTCCAATTTTCTCCCCCAGTTCTGTGAAGTAATAACATTGTCGTGGCTGCAACATCTCTCTGGGAAGGTTGTTCGAGTGATGCTTGATTACGTTGATCAAGTTCAAATCTGTTCAAAGTTGAAAGCTGTGCTCCAAAAACAGGGGCTCTGGTCAGAAATCCATTTTATCTTGAGTGAGTATCTTTCTTTCTTTTAGAAGATTCTTACCAAAAAAATTCTATTGGGTTTTTACATTCTTATTTGCTTTGCCTTTTTTTTTTTTTTAAAGATTTTATTTATTTATTCATGAGAGACACAGGCAGAGACACAGGCAGAGGGAGAAGCAGGCTCCTCGCAGGGAACCCGATGCAGGACTCGATCTTGGGACCCCAGCATCACGCCCTGAGCCGAAGGCAGACGCTCAACCACTGAGCCACTCAGGCGTCCCTCTTCATGGGGCGTCCCTGCTTTGTAAAAAACATTCTTTTCTGGCTAAAAGCCTTACCTACAGAATGCCTGGGTGCTCAGCAGTTGTGTGTCTGCCTTTGGTTCAGGTCATGATCCCGAGGTCCAGGGATCCAGTCCCATGTCAGGCTCCCTGTATGGAGCCTGCTTCTCCCTCTGCCTGTGTCTCTGCCTCTCTCTCTGTGCCTCTCATGAGTAAATAAATATTTTTTTAAAAAAAGCTTTACCTAAAGAAAGCAAGGAAAATACTATCTATTCCTATCTAAAAACAGTTACTATTTATAACTTAATTTGTACTTACCACCATTCCCCATAGATGAACTCTGTCAGGTAATCACATATTATATGGTAGGTGATAGCTTTCTCCTAATCGTATGGAACACTGTAGAAATAGTGATTAGCAGCTATGAAATGGTAATGAAAACACGGATGAGAAATGAAGATTGAAACCTGCAGATAATACTGAATGACGCTTCAAACCACATTCTTTCACAGTGGCACAGAAGTCAAGAATTTCTTTCTAGTTTCCCCACAAGGTGGTGGTCTTTAGTTCCCAGGCTGACCCAGAGGGGGTGGTGAATACATGTAGATTTAAGGACTTCAGACCCAACACTGATGCCGGCCTTTGGGTTCTTAAATTGGCCAGGTTCTGTAATCACGTCAATAGAAGGGCTGCAAGGAGAAGGGAAAGGCTGTGGTTCCCTGTGAACTTTTTCCATTTAGACACTGCAAATGAAAATTTTGGTTTAACACACATTTGCTGACCAAACCCTAAGATCACTAAAAAAATGAAGCAACTCTTTTTCCTTCGGGTAACGCGTGTTTCTCTCATTTCAGCAAACCCTCGACCCCTCAGACATCTGTGTCGCCTGAAGATCCGGCGGTGTATGGGGCGCTTACGTCTGCGCTGCCCAGTCTTCATGTCCTTCCTTCCATTACCAAACCGTCTCAAAGCATATGTCCTTTACAAAGAATACGACCTTTATGGACAAGGAATTTTCACAGGAACCTGGTAGTCAAACCATTCTGGATGAAGAGGTATAATTCTGTAAGCTGTATTTCTTAAAGTTTGACTTGTTACATGATTCATTGTTTCTCACTTTACCTAGCAACCAAAATCTCAAAGCAGTCTACATTCTTTTGAAATATGATTTTAATACTTTCTTAATATGCTTAATTTCACTTCTCAGGGGGCCTGGGTGGCTCAGTTAAGTGTCCGACACTTGATCTCAGCTCAGGTCTTGATCTCAGGATCATGAATTCAAGCCCAGTGCTGGGTTCCACGCTGGACATGGAGCCTACTTAAAAAAAATTCCTCATATTGCTTTTCAAGAACAATCTGACAGGCAGTTTAAAGAAATACTCCTCCCCTCAAAGTAAATTAAAAAACTAAACCCAAACTGTAAAATTTCAACTAAGAGACATACATCAGTGCTCACTTTGTATTGATTTTACATTAAATGTATGAATCTATATTTCTACATGTCAAAACAATAGATGCTACCTCAAATAATTCAGGATAATTATTAACAGTAATTCTTTTTATAGAGAAGTACATACATAAAATGTCTTAGGAATTACATTGAATAAAATACGGACCCCAGCACTTGACCTACAAATGAGCTGTTCTTGTGCAAAAGTCCAAAGGCTAGTTTAAGTGCCTGTTTACAGTCCTGCACGGAAATAGGGGGTTTCAGTTAACTGAAATAGAACTTTCATTTGCAATGTCATCATTAATGGGAAACATGCAGTCCTTCTTTCCACAGAACCCTGGCTGAAGGTTACCACTTATTGGTTAATGTTACCACTGAGACAGAAGTCAAGTGTTTTCAAATGGCTTAGTGATTCTGTACTGAACCCAGTACAGTACTAAACCCACAAGAGGGGCTCACGGACAGAAGCAGTTATATTTATGTTAATGCCATATAGTTAACATACAGTGTTATATTAGTTTCAGGTGTACAATATAATGATCCAACTATTCTATACATTATTCACTGCTCATAAGTGCATTCCTTAATCCCCATCACCTATTTAACCCCCCCCCACCTCCCTTCTGGTAACCATCAGTTTGTTTTCTCTAGTCAAAAGTCTATTTCTTGGCTTTTTCCCTTTTGCTCATTTGTTAAGTTCCACATATGGGTAAAATCACATGGTATTTGTCTTTCTCTGACCTATTTCGCTCAGTGTTATATTCTCTTGATCCATCCATGTTGTTGCAAATGGCAAGATTTCATTCTTTTTTAATAGCTGAATAATATTCCATTGTGTATGTTTACCACCTCTTGTTTATCTATTGATGGACATTTGGGCTGCTTCCATAATTTGGCTATTGTAAATAATGCTGCAATAAGTTGGGGTACATATATCACTTTGAATTAGAGTTTTTATATTTTGGAGGTAAATACCTAGTAGTGTGATTACTGGATCATATAGTTCTATTTTTAAGTTTTTGAGGAACCCCCATACTGTTTTCCACAGTGACTGCACCAGTTTTCATTTGCACCAACAGTTCATGAGCGTTTTTCTCCACATCCTCACCAACACTTGTTTTTTATTTTAGCCATTCTGACAACTGTGAGGCATCTCATTATAGTTTTGATTGCATTTCCCTGATAAGTGATGTTGTGCATCTTTTCATGTATCTCTTGGTCATCTGTATGTCTTCTTTGGAGAAATGTCTGTTCATATCTTCTGCCCATTGTTTAATTGGATTATTTGTTTCTTGGGTGTTGAGTTGTTTCAGTTCTTTATATATTTTGATACTAACCCTTTATTGGATGTGTCATTTGCAAATATCTTCTCCCATTCAGTAGGTTGCCATTTAGTTTGATGATTGTTCCCTTTGTGGTTTATCTTTTTATTTTGATGTAGTACCAATGGTTTATTTATTTTACTTGTTTCCCTTGCCTAAGGAGACATATCTAGCAAAATGTTGCTATGGCTGATGTCAGCAATATTACTACCTGTGCCCTCTTGTAGGATTTGTAGTTTCAGATCTCACATTTAGGTTCTTAATCCATTTTATTTTTGTATATGGTGTCAGAAAGTAGTCCAGTTTTCCCAACACCATTTGTTGAAGAGACTGTCTTTTCCCCATTGTATATTCTTGCTTCTTTTGTCAAAGATTAATTGACCTTAAAATTATGGGTTTATTTCTGGGTTTTCTACTCTGTTTCATTGAGCTATGTGTTTTTATGCCAGTACCATACCATTTTGATTACTACAGCTTTGCAATATAAATTGAAACCTGAAATTGTGATACTTCAAGTTTCTTTTTCAAGATTGCTTTGACTATTTGGGGTCTTTAGTGATTCCACACAAATTTTAGGTTTGTTCTAGTTCCATAAAAAATGCTGTATTTTGATAGGGATTGCATTAAATCTGTAGATTACTTTTGGTTGTATATATTTTAACAGTATTTGTTCTTCCAATCCATGAGCATGCAATGTCTTTCCATTTCTTTGTGTCATCTTCAATTTCTTTCATCAATGTTTTATAGAGTACAGGTCTTTCCTCTCTTTGGTTAAGTTTATTCCTAGTTATTTTGTTATTTTTGGTGTAATTGTAAATAAGAGGGGTTTTTAAAAACTTATGTTCCACTTAGTTAACATACAGTGTAATATTAGTTTCAGATGTACAATATAGTGACTCAACACTTCCATCCATACATCACTCAAGCCCTCATCGCAAGTGTACTCCTTAATCCCCATCACCTATTTACCCCATTCCCTCACCCACCTCCCTTCTGATATCCATCAGTTTATTCTCAATTGTTAAGAGTCTCTTTCTTGGTTTGCTTCTCTTTCTTTTAATGTCAATTTCTGCTGCTTTCTGTACATTGATTTTGTATCCTGAACTCACTTACCAATTCTAGCATTTTGGTGGTCTTTAGGGTTTTCTATATCCAGTATCATGTCATCTGCAAATTGTTTTACTTCTTCTTTACCAATTTGGATCCTTGTTGTTATTGTCATCTAATCACTGGGGCTAGGACTTCCAATACTATGAAGAGTGGACATCTTTACCTTGTTCCTGGCCTTAGGGGAAAGCTTTCAGTTTTTCCCCATTGAGTATGATGTTCACTGTGGGTTCTTCATATATGGTTTTTATTATGTTGAGGTATGTTCCCTCTAGACTTTGCTGAGAATTTTTTTTAAAGACTTTATTTATTCATGAGAGAGAGGGAGGGAGGGAGAGGCAGAGACACAGAGGGAGAAGCAGACTCCATGCAGGGAGCCTGATGTGGGACTCAATCCCAGGTCTCCAGGATCACACCCTTGGCTGAAGGCAGTGCTAAACCGCTGGGCCACCCAGGCTGCTCGCTGAGAATTTTTTTATCATGAATAGATACAAATGCTTTTTTGCTTTCTCTTATTGATGTGATGTGTCATGTTGATTATCAAACCACACTTGTATCCCAGGAATAAATCCTACTCAACTGTGGTGAAATGATTTTTAATGTAGTGTTGGATTCTGTTTGCTAGTATTTTGTTGAGAATTTCTGCATCTATGTTCATCAGATACTGGCCTACAGTTCACTTTTTTGGTGGCCTTTATCTGATTTTGGTATCAGGGTGATACCTCATAGAATGAATTTGGAAGTTTTCCTTTCTCTTCTATTTTCTGGAATAGCTTGATAAAAGTACGTATTAATTCTTTTGTAAATGTTTGGTAGAATTACCTCTGAAGCCATGTACTCCTGACTTTTGTTTGTGGGGAGGTCTGTTTATTTATTTATTTTTTACTACTGATTCAACCTCTTTGCTGGTAATTGGTCTGTTTAAATTTTCTATTTCTTCCCGCTTCAGTTTTGGTAGGTTGTTTCTAGGACTTTATTCTAGGTTGTCCAATTTGTCAGCATATAATTTTTCATAATATTCTCTTATAATTGTATTTCTGTGGTATTATTTGGATTTTTTTTTTTTAATGAGTCTGGTTAGAGGTTTATCCATTTTGTTGCTCTTTTCAAAGTACCAGCTCCTAGTTTCATTGATCTGTTCTATTCTTTGCTTGTTCTTTATCTAGTTCCTTTAGATGTTAGGCTGTTTGAAATTTTTCTTGCTTCTTGAGGTAGGCCTGTATTGCTATGAACTCCCCTCTTAAAACTGTGATAGCAGTTATAGAATGTAGGTTAAATTTTTATTTCTGTATGCTCCATGTTGCAGGGAAGTACAGGCTTCTAAATGGGAAATGAGGAAAGTAACTGAGGAAACATATCCAGCCACACCTCCGTAGAATGTAGATGGCACATCAACAAGGAGAATAGGACAGTAGGTTGGATGATGTGGGTCCATTTTCACCACAGACCTACTCAACACAGCCTTGTTGTTTATGTTTAGCATTAGTATACTTTCTTAGCAAAATATAGTCCATCTTAGGGAGACTGAAGTTAGAGGTTTGCTTTCTGATGTGAAGATTCATGGCTATACAGACTAATTCAGTAAGCATAGACTTTAATGATACAATGTTCACATTAAAAACTTGCAAAATTTGCTGGCATGAATAATTTTTATTTTTTTTAATCAAATTGTGGGGTCTGTTTATAAGTGAGTAGTGGCTTATAGGTATGTCAATATACAAATATATTTAGGATATACATGCACTTAGATAAAATTACATAATTCTAAAGTTAGTTTTGTCCACTCCCTGGACCTTTTAAAAGTGTATTATTTCATAAAATTCAAAACAACTAAGAACAGATACTCCAGTAGAAGAAAAGAACTTAAGTGCTATAGGAAAGAATAAAGAGCACATGGGAAGAATATGTATTAGTATTAAAATAACAGGCCAAGCCCACTTAAGCTGGTGTACACAACCTGCCTCTTTAAAATATATGTATTTCTTTGAATAGGGCCAACCATAGCAAGTACATGTTGTCTGTAACATTTCTAGGATAATGATTGAGAAACCTATTTTTCTAAGAGAAAAAATCACTAGTGATGAATTAGTATTATTTCCCAGTTAAGTGACCTTTTCTTTCATTTTAGCTGTTATGGAATTGCAGTGCAGCTAAATGTGTAATTACAGTGTCATAACAGATTAAGAAAAAGTCTATTTGTTTCACAAGCATCATTTGGAATGACTTGGAGAAACAGAATTCTGAGTATGTATCAAATACTTCATACAAAAAAGACTATACAAAAATCATGGACTTTATTATACATTAAAAATCTCCTAACAGCATATTTCCTGAAGCCTTATCAGAGAATACCTACTTTGACAAAATGAAAAAAATAAGCTCTCCACCCCACATGTATACCGTTACATAAAGTTGAGTTCTTCAATTCTAAAGGGAAATGTAGCATGATTTTTAATTGTATATATGCATGATTAATATCAGTGAGATAAGAATTCACTTAACATTACAAAATCACCAAATATACAAAGCAGTTTTGCACGTTATAACTTAATCCCCAATTCTCATATTAGCTGAAGTAAATTACATGAGTACAGCCACAAGAGACTAGTTAAAAAGTATAGTTCCAGTTTCAAATCTTTGTGTTATTAATGAAGAACAAAATTCATGAAAGAAGAGTAAGCCAAACTTGCTTAAAATAAAAGGAAAGGCTTGCTTCCTACAATGTGTTTGAATATTTAAAGTACAGTTGAATGCTAGGAGGTTGGAGTCAAAACCAATGTTAGTATTTTCATTTTATTCAGGTAGCAGGTTTTCAATACACAGGATCTTAGGGTCTGTCAGCATTTATAATAAGATTCAAATCTTAAATATCTGTAGTTCCTACATATAACTCAAAATTAACTCAGATGCCTTTAACCACACAAGACTGTACATTACATAGAATGTTATGCATACCCTACTATCCTTTTCTCAAGCGTAAGAGTAATAATTTTACCACTCCTAGAGCCTGAAAATGCTTTTGAAATTAAACACAAACTAATCATTGTAGAAATGGCAAAAACTAAACTGGCTTTGGGGACTCTGTTCAGTCCCTTGATAACAAGTTTTAAAATTTTTAAAGGGAAAAGCTGTAATTAAGTTTCCTATATACTGACTTCATTACCATCGTTAGAAAAGTACTGTTCCTATACGTAGCAGAGTACATAGCTTTAGTAGGTAGACTTAATTTCTTTTAAAGAATGTTTTGTTAATTTCTAAAAACCATCAAGTGTAAGTTTGAATCCGAGAAAGCTACCTCACAAAGCATTCAGAACCAGGTGGGATTTCAAAGAGTAACAGACCAAGATCAGCTTTAACATTATGCAGAAACTTCAAACAAAAAGGCAAGTTTTTTAAAGTCGATGCTTAAATATCTGCAGTATGGAATAGTTCTTATAGTTCTATAGCAATGGACCAAAAGTTCAAATACCTAAAATCGTTAATCTCACACATGACTTCTATTTGGTGTTGTAATGCTCTTTGGTCTGATCTGTGGACATGGGTGTGTTATTGCAGAAATTCCTATCAAAATCATGACCTAAAACGAATTACAGGTCTATCCAGCATCCCTAAGCTGGCCAATGCCGTTAACTCCAGCATTCACTTTGACCCAGAGTACTAACAAAGGGCAGCATCTTGTTACCAGGCACAGTACCAGCCTCCTAAGGCTGACCACCTTCCTTGTAGGGTGATAAGTTTCATCTGAATTAAGTGAACTGACAATAACATAAGCAAAAGACTTAAACAGAGAGCTTACTAATTCTCAAAAAAGGTCTTAATAGCAGGACCTGCCATGACTAGTGAGGTGCGGACCACAGAAATTTCAACTTCTACCAAAGGAATCATATAACAATTATTGTGAAAGCATTCCCTTGTAGTAAGCACAAAATCAACTTTCTCCAAAAAGTACTCCATAAATTTCTATTGTTACTATATGTTTTGGTAACATAAGACTTCAAAATAATATTATCAAGTAATCATTATTCCCATTTGGCACGTGGATAAAAAGAATATCATGATCCTATATATAATTATTCCCTTCCACAGAAAACAGTGTGCATTCAGTGTGAAACAGCCACATTGTATTGAGAGACTAAAACAGATGCCATCTCTAATTCAGAACTAAGAAAAGACTATCAAAGAACAATGGGCTTTTCCATCTTGAAGTGGCTAATTTCTTGAAAATTTTAGATGTGTGACTATGTATTTTGTTCAAAATATTTAACTTGTCTCTTTATAGTTTTACATGTGAAACAAAAAATTTACATAATTTCTATCAGCAATATTAAAAGTCTGAGTAAAGAAAAAAAAAGTTTTGACATGGCAATAGGGAAATGTCATTTTAACCTAGGCACCAGGCTAAAATCTTTCCTTGGTCAACTCTCTTATACCAAACATTCAATTCCTTTCAATCTTTCATGGAATTAGACCTTTTACTCATTTGAAGAGTACAAGTATTTACAATAATTAGTGCAAATTATTCTCATATATTATTTGCCTTTGTGGATATAAAGTGGTGATCAGTATTTTATCAAAACATGGAATTATGAAAATACTGTGCATATCAGTCTGAAATTTAAAAGATTACATTTTCTAAACTAAACTTTGGGCTTTTTTACTTTAAGCAGGAAACAACAGTTATAGAACTTCTTTTGAAATGTCACTTGATTTTGAATAAAAATTATTTCACACAATGCAGAAAATACGATGTTATCCTGTAACAATATCTTACATGTTAAGTCCTAATCTAAAATGTACTTGAACAAAAAAAAAAAAATCCCTTTTAATAAATTCCAGAATCTTATTTTAACCATTACTGCTCTGCAGCAATAATTCAAGTCCCAACCTGAGAACTAAGAATGTGATAATTAAATGCCACGGGCTGTATCAATCTTGAACTGAAGACACTTATGCTTCTTTCCCACTGGCATCAGGTGTAGTACATCAGAGAAATGTGAGCAATCCAAGAAAGTGCCCTGAAATCACAGTACCACCTGCCACAATTTGAAACCTTAAGTCTAAAATTTCTCTAATTTTATATAAAAGTTCTATTGCACGTTTAATAATTAAAATATTTGCAAACTTGTAGAATTCTTTGTATAAAGGGTTTTGAATCAATTCAGTCAAAAGCTTCCTCACTGCCAGCAAAAATGTTTCTAACGAGAAGAGGGAGCATATCCATGAATACCTGAAGCTGAAGAATAAAAGTTTTCTTATGGTCAGAGCCAATTACAATGCAAGATAAGAAGTTCACAATTTGAAGGAAAAAAGGCTTGAGCAAGTATAATTCCTCAGCAATCTACTTCAAGGAGATGAACAGGTTTCTCTTAGACATGTGGAATTTGATGTTACTGCATAGTATATTATTTTTAAGGGAAAAAAAATCAATTCAAACCTAAGTGATCAAGGTAAATCTTATTTTTAAAAATGAAGTTAAAACAAACAAGCAAATATAAACTTTAGTCTCCTTGATATTTCAACATAGTTGTTACCTTGTGCCATTTCACCACAGAAACTGTCAATAAATTCCAAGGGGGGAAATACCAACCCAAAAGCAAGGATAAGTTCATGCTTCTGACTCTCTTTTCTTTCCTTCTTCTCCCAAATCACTCTCTTCTGACTGGCTACTGCTAAGGACAACAAACTGCCCCTCACTACTGGCTTGGTTCGGTCTACTGGAAGCAGCTATCAAGCGACTCTGTTCTTCTAAGTCCTAGTAGAAAAGACAGAAAAGAAACTAAGTTTATTGTTTGCAATCAAATGCAAAACTATGCATTTAAAATACAACTTGAGAGCTACTTCAATCCTTCTGTCAAACATTTATGCATAATTCTGGCAACTTACTGAAAACAAAGGCTACACACAACCAGTGCAACACCAAAGTGAATTCTGGCACCATTTTAGAAATCCTGTAAAAGCCAACGTTGCCCTCTTCTCTGTTTTAATGGCAACAATAATATTCAGACCATTGTTATCTCTCACTATATGCCAATACAATGTTCATAACAGATCACTCCACATCCCTGCCTAACCACTGCCCCCGCCCCCCGCGTCCAACTTATCTTGTTAGATCAGTTGTTGCCCTCCCTCAGCCTACCCTAGCAAGAAAGCCTCAACTTCATGGTCATCTTCATCATATCTCTCTCCTTTGTCAGAAAGTCCAATTTATTCCCAATTCCTGCTGATCTATACTCAGTAAGTATCCCACAAATGTCTCTTTTTTTCCCCACTGTTATTGCCAATGCCACAACCCATAACTGGGTCTCACAATCTCATGTGTTCTTTAGATTTTGCTCTAAAATTTGCCTAAATATTATCCTGTTGGATGGACAATAATTTGACACTCCTGGTAGCACTGAATGTTTACATATACATTCCTGGAAACCAGTAAAGCTGTCAGCAATGGCAGTTAAAGCCCATACACACATGTACACATAGGGCCATTGGAATATGGAAATATAAAAGTTCTGATATATTTGCTAAACAGTAAGTCAATTACATGTCGGTTACCATAGTGTGAACATCCTATCAGAAGACAGACGTCTTCCTTTTCTGCTGTGCTATGAATCATCTGGTTATAAAGTGGCTGAGGAATGAGAAACAGACTTTCATTTGGAAATTCAAATCTGAAAGTCACAGTCCTGAATTAAGGAAATTTCATAAACATTACACCAGAGAAGATCTAGATATTGGGACTACATACCTTTTCAATTTGCTTTTGTTTACTGAGTTCTTTCTGTTGCTTCTCTTTTACCCTCTCCATTTCTTTTTGTTTTTCTGATGCCCTACGATCCTGAAAAGCAGACAAATACAACTAATGAATTAAATATTAAATAATTTTAAATTTTAGATTTTTAAAAAAGATTTTATTTATTTATTCATAAGAGACACAGAGAGAGAGGCAGAGACACAGGCAAAGGGAGAAGCAAACTCCCTGGAGGGAGTCTGATGTGGGACTCAATCCTAGATCCCGAGATCATGCCCTGAGCCAGAGGCAAACACTCAACCGCTAAGCCACTCAGGTGTCCCAAATTTTTGATTTTTTCAATTAATACTGCCTTTGCAACCTTTTCGTATTTTTTATATTTATATGAAAGCACACTAAAAATTTATATTCTTAGTCACTTATCCAAATTCTAATGCTATACCAGCAAATAACCTTGGACAGCAAAATTATTTTATTTACTTGCTAATATTAAAGATTTTAGATAACATTCTTGAAGGGGCAGGGCAGTTGGGTGGCTCAGTTGGCTCAGCATCCAACTGTTAATTTCGACTCAGGTCATGATCTTAGGGTCATGAGATCAAGCCCTGCATAGGGCTGCATGGTCAGTAGTAGGGTGTTGGAGATTCTCTTTCTCTCCCTGTTTCTATGCCCCTCTCCCCACCTGTGCTCTAAATAAATAAAATCTTAACTTAGAAAATGGATAACATTCTTGGATAGTTATCTTGGATTCTTACCAGTTCTGCATGCAAGGCTATCTGTTTTGCCAGTCCAACAGAATCACAAATCTAAAAGGGGAAAGTGTAGAAAAACCTCAGGCAGTTTTCACATCAAAGTAACAATTTCTAAATGGCTGATACAACTAGATTTATAACTCATTATAACAGGCAGCTTCAAACAAAAGGTGATTTAAGAATGTTCCAACCCTGGGGCACCTGGGTGACTCATTTGAAGACTGACTCTTGATTTCAACTCAGGTAATGAAATCAAGCCCCATGTTGTACTCTGCACTCAGTACAGAATCTGCTTAAGATTCTCTCTCCCCTTGCCCAACCCCCCCATCCTGTTCATGCTAAATAAGTAAATATCTTTAAAAAGCAAAAACAAAAAAAGAATGCTCCAGCCCCCAAATGAAGCATCTGTGTATATTCTTCAGAATCTATGAGTTTCTACTGCACACACCCCATCTTCCTATTACCTCAGATTCCTTACTGAAATGGTAAAGTCTGCAAAGAATGAAGCAAGCAGATGCTGATGCTGCTTTAAGCTGAAAACACTTGAAAAGAGCCGATTATGGTAATATACTGCATTCCCAGAGTCAGTTAATGAAGGCAGAAGACTACACCAGCTATCAACAGCCAAGGAAGACACAGGTCTGTAGTCAGAAGGGCCAACCCACCATCTCAGCTCTCTTCAGAGCAACAGGATTTGCTCAAACAACTTAGATGGATTAGGCCAAATCTGGTTTTTCCCAGAGATCTTACTAAGAACTTCAACTACGATAGACATTTCACAACAGAAACACATTTTGAAAAGCCATGTACCTTTTCCCCTTCATTATTTGATTCAAATATATAGCAGACTGATGACAGATTACTTTCACTTCTCCCTCCTGATGTCCGAAGAACAAATCCAAAAAGCCTCTTATTTTCCTGGTGTGTAGCGTACAAAACTACACAGGGTAATGGAAACTGCCACAGAAAACATCAGAAGCAAACAGATTTTTCAAACATACACACTTCTACATGAAAAACTCAAGTACTAAGTCATAAAAACATTATAAACAGAACATTAGAGCCATTTTTTTTTTTTTTATCAGAATAGCAACCTAAGAACAAAAATGTCATGTTTGGTTCGGATTACCAGGCAGAGTAAGAGGCTGTTGACTATCCAACTTATTAGTCATTTATACATTTTACAAAATCAAAATCAGTAACAATACAGTCCATCTTATTAAATGATTAAATAAGAGCACATACTTGCAGCTATTTCAACACATATAATTATAAAATAAACTCACTCGTGTTCACCATTTAATTCCTACCATTGTGTTTATCCCTTAACTAGGCAGCATGTACCATATACTAAAAAACTAAGTAGGACAACCAGATTGCACTGATTCTTTAAGTACATGGGATGTTCAATGAAAACTTCTCGGGGGGAGATGGCCATAGGCTTAATTATAACTTAGCCAATCATAATTAATACTGTATTTTAATATAATCAGAATGTTTATAACAATACAAACATGTATATGCATAAAAGAGACTTCCAATAAAGCTTTAAACGTGCAGAACTCACTGTGAGCCTTGTAACTTGTGTCTGTGGATCAATTAACCTATAATTAAAAATTTGGAAAACAAATTTTAACTAGGCTGAAATTAAACACTTTTTCCTACAGTTTTTTAAGGGGGAGATCATTACTTACTTTAAACAATCACAAGTGACTAATAAATGTGATTCTGTCATACGAAAGATGTTATGGATGGCCCGGGCAGCTAAGATTTGCCGCATTGTTTCATAAACAACATCTGGACTGTCGTCTGATTTCACCTCCATAGAACCAAGGAATCGCACGATAAATAACTGATGAAGAATAGAATCTACAAAAGAACAAGGTACATTACATACTTTAAATCCCACATTTCTCTTAAGAGTAAAATATATTGTCCCCTTTTAGATTTTCTAATGAAAAATTCAATCTAGTAGCAGTATTTAGAAATTACTCCTAACTATGGTGGTCAAGTTATAGGAAAATTAAAGGTCTCTAATTCAAATAGCAAAAGGTTAGGCTTCAATAATTGGTGGTTCTGGGGAAGACTGGGTGGCTCAGCAGTTCAGCACCTGCCTATGGCCCAGGGCGTGATCCTGGAGTTCCAGGATTGAGTCCCACATCAGGCTCCCTGCATGAAGCCTGCTTCTCTCTCTGCCTATGTCTCTGCCTCTCTCTCTCATGAATAAATAAATTTAAAAAAACAAACAATTGATGGTTCCAAGTTAAAAAAAAATTCCTTGTACTATTCTTACAGCTTTTAAGTTTGAAATTTATCAAAATAGTTACTAAAAAAAAAAAAAGAGAGAGAGAGAGAAAGAAAAAAGTTAATGCTCTAGTTCCAGAAGAAAACATCAGCTGCTAAGAAAAGCTTAAAGGATATCTTCTGCATTGAGAATCTGACTGTGAGGTCAAAAGTATAATATTCTATAATTTTAATGAAATCCTTAAGCCTGATTAAGTTCTGTTGCTTTGAGTATTATGAGCAAAAAGACAACCGTGAAGTTACCATTAAAACCGCATAATCAGAATAAATATAAACAAATTCTTCACAGTTTACCACTAAAAATTTTAAGATAGAAGAATACCACACATCTGTTTTACCTTCAGTTTCAGATTTTGTACCTCCTCCAGATTCTCCAAATGGATTTGTGCGCCTGAAAAGTTTTTAAAAAAATTATGAACCAATGGTCAGTTACCATAAGCCTATGGAAGAAATCCCAATCATTAAAACTAGAGCTAAAAACTAGGAGTCACAAAAACTTGAACATATCTTGTTTTTTTTTAAAAAAAGCTCTGATCGAGACACCTGGGTGACTCAGCGGTTCAGCACCTGCCTTCGGCCCAGGGCGTGATCCTGGAGACCCAGGATTGAGTCCCACATCGGGCTCCCTGCATGGAGCCTGCTTCTCCCTCTGGCTGTATCTCTGTCTCTGCCTCTCTCTCTCTCTCTCTCTCATGAATAAATAAAATCTTCAAAAAAAATTTTTTTTAAATAAAAAAAAATAAAAAGTTCTGAAATGCCCCATCCTGTTAAAGAACACTACTGAATGCCCACTTTAACGAAATCCCCTGCCTTCACATTTAGCAGGCTGAACTCAAAGTTGCTGCATTCTAGAAGAGATGGATGAACTGATGTGTAGACATACATACATATATACACATACACACCCCAACATCCTACAAACCATGTTGTGAAAATCCTTAAATTTAAATAAAGGGGGACAGAGAAAAGCTGATTTAACTTCAATCTTAACTGAGAAAAACGCCAGGGATTTCCTTAAATCGTAAAAACCTTTTTAAGTCCTCTTAATACATACTGTAAGTTAATTATGCTAATTTGAACATTTTCTAGTTTTAAACCCATTTCTCAAGGCATACGTAACAGAATGCAAGAAGAAAAGCTAATTGGGGGGGGAGGGGCAAGATGGCGGAAGAGCAGGGTCCCCAAATCACCTGTCCCCACCAAATTACCTAGATAACCTTCAAACCATCCTGAAAATTTACGAATTCGGCCTGAGATGTAAAGAGAGACCAGCTGGAACGCTACAGTGAGAAGAGTCCGCGCTTCTATCAAGGTAGGAAGACGGGGAAGAAGAAATAAAGGAACAAAAGGCCTCCGAGGGGGAGGGGCCCCGGAGGAGCTGGGCTGAAGCCGGGGCGAGTGTCCCCAGGACAGGAGAGCCCCGTCCCGGAGGAGCAGGAGCTGCACCAACCTTCCCGGGCGGGCGGAAAGGGGCTCGCAGGGAGTTGGAGCAGGACCCAGGAGGGCGGGGATGCCCTCGGGCTCCCTGGGACACTAACAGACACCTGCGAGCGCAGGAGAGTGCTCCGAGCTCCCTAAGGGCTGCAGCGCGCACGGCGGGACCCGGAGCAGCTCGGAGGGGCTCGGGCGGCGGCTCCGCGGAGGGGGCTGCGGGGCGGGAGCGCGAATCCAACAGCGCAGGCCCCGGAGCACAGGGCGCCGGGACACAGCCCAGGATCCGGCCTCCCCCGGGACAGGCAGAGGCCGGGAGGGCCCGAGGACAGCGAGGACGCTCCTGCCCCGAGCTGAGCAGATCAGCGGCACCGCCCCGGAGCCTCCAGGCCCTGCAGACGGAGAACCGAGAGCCCCGTAGTTCCTGCGGAGGCTAAATCCAGGCTTCCAGAGTTGCCATAGCAACTGCTGCTGTTCCTCCTGGGGCCCCACGGGGTAAACAACGCCCGCTGAGCCCTGCAGCAGGCAGGGGCAGAGCAGCTCCCCCAAGTGCTAACACCTGAAAATCAGCACAGCAGGCCCCTCCCCCAGAAGACCAGCTGGACGGACCAGTGATACTCCCCCGTGTTCCAATACAACTTGTTTTTGGCCACTCTGCACTGAGCAAAATGACTAGAAGGAAAACCTCACCTCAAAAGAAAGAATCAGAAACAGCCCTCTCTCCCACAGAGTTACAAAATCTGGATTACACTTCAATGTCAGAAAGCCAATTCAGAAGCACTATTCTACAGCTACTGGTGGCTCTAGAAAAAAGCATTAAGGACTCACGAGACTTCATGACTGCAGAATTTAGATCCAATCAGGCAGAAATTAAAAATCAATTGAATGAGATGCAATCCAAACTAGAAGTCCTAACGACGAGGGTTAACGAGGTGGAAGAACAAGTGAGTGACATAGAAGACAAGTTAATGGCAAAGAGGGAAACTGAGGAAAAAAGAGACAATCAATTAAGGGACCATGAAGACAGATTAAGGGAAATAAATGACAGTCTGAGGAAGAAAAACCTACGTTTAATTGGGGTTCCCGAGGGCGCCGAAAGGGACAGAGGGCCAGAATATGTATTTGAACAAATCCTAGCTGAAAACTTTCCCAATCTGGGAAGGGAAACAGGCATTCAGATCCAGGAAATAGAGAGATCCCCCCCTAAAATCAATAAAAACTGTTCAACACCTCGACATCTAATAGTGAAGCTTGCAAATTCCAAAGATAAAGAGAAGATCCTTAAAGCAGCAAGAGACAAGAAGTCCCTGACTTTCATGGGGAGGAATATTAGGGTAACAGCAGACCTCTCCACAGAGACCTGGCAGGCCAGAAAGGGCTGGCAGGATATATTCAGGGTCCTAAATGAGAAGAACATGCAACCAAGAATACTTTATCCAGCAAGGCTCTCATTCAAAATGGAAGGAGAGATAAAGAGCTTCCAAGACAGGCAGGAACTGAAAGAATATGTGACCTCCAAACCAGCTCTGCAAGAAATTTTCAGGGGGACTCTTAAAACTCCCCTTTAAGAAGAAGTTCAGTGGGGATCCCTGGGTGGCGCAGCGGTTTGGCGCCTGCCTTTGGCCCAGGGCGCGATCCTGGAGATCCAGGATCGAATCCCACATCGGGCTCCCGGTGCATGGAGCCTGCTTCTCCCTCTGCCTATGTCTCTGCGCCCCTCTCTCTCTCTCTGTGACTATCAAAAATAAATAAATAAAATAAAAAAAAAAAAAGAAGTTCAGTGGAACAATCCACAAAAACAAGGACTAAATAGATATCATGATGACACTAAACTCATATCTGTCAATAGTAACTCTGAACGTGAATGGGCTTAATGACCCCATCAAAAGGCGCAGAGTTTCAGACTGGATAAAAAAGCAGGACCCATCTATTTGCTGTCTACAAGAGACTCATTTCAGACAGAAGGACACCTACAACCTGAAAATAAAAGGTTGGAGAACCATTTACCATTCAAATGGTTCTCAAAATATACCCTAAAAACTACAGAACACTTCTGAAAGAAATTGAGGAAGACACAAAGAGATGGAAAAATATTCCATGCTCATGGATTGGCAGAATTAATATTGTGAAAATGTCAATGTTACCCAGGGCAATTTACACGTATAATGCAATCCCTATCAAAATACCATGGACTTTCTTCAGAGACTTAGAACAAATTATTTTAAGATTTGTGTGGAATCAGAAAAGACCCCAAACAGCCAGGGGAATTTTAAAAAAAGAAAACCATATCTGGGGGCATCACAATGCCAGATTTCAGGTTGTACTACAAAGCTGTGTTCATCAAGACAGTGTGGTACTGGCACAAAAACAGACATATAGATCAATGGAACAGAACAGAGAACCCAGAAGTGGACCCTGAACTTTATGCTCAACTAATATACGATAAAGGAGGAAAGACGATCCACTGGAAGAAAGACAGTCTCTTCAATAAATGGTGCTGGGAAAATTGGACATCCACATGCAGAAGAATGAAACTGGACCACTCTCTTGCACCATACACAAAGATAAACTCAAAATAGATGAAAGATCTAAATGTGAGACAAGATTCCATCAAAATCCCAGAGGAGAACTCAGGCAACACCCTTTTTGAACTTGGCCACAGTAACCGGAGAAGGACAAACAGTGTATGTTCTCATTCATTTGGGGAATATGAATAATAGTGAAAGGGAATATAAGGGAAGGGAGAAGAAATGTGTGAGAAATATCAGAAAGGGAGACAGAACATAAAGACTTCTAACTCTGGGAAATGAACTAGGGGTGGTGGAGGGGGAGGAGGGCGGGGGGTGGGGGTGAATGGGTGACGGGCACTGAGGGGGACACTTGACGGGATGAGCACTGGGTGTTATTCTGTATGTTGGTAAATTGAACACCAATAAAAATTAATTTATAAAATAAAAAAAAATAAAAAAATAAAAAAAAATAAAAAAAAAGAAAAAGAAAAGCTAATTAGTGATGGTAGCTACCTCCTTCCTCATTATGAGTGGCTCTTGGCACACCCACAATGAAGGAATAAAAGTATAACTCAAAATAGGTTTTGTAAGGAAACAGCTAAATGGTTTTAAAATAATGTTGGCATTAAGATAACATGAAACTGATCTCTGTAATTCAAAGGTGCCCTATTATATCAAATGCTAAGTGTATTTCTGTGATCAAGTACAAATTATTTTTCTTCGTCATAGCCATGTATTATCCAAATTAGTCTCAATTTATTAGGTGTCCAACCTACTTAAATAAATAATTTGCCTTGAGTGACATTTCCTTCATCCTAGAGCCAAAGAAAAATTTTAAACAGCCTTCACACTCCTCATTATATAACCAAAAGATGATTTTATTAATAATTTATAGCATGATAATGTTTTAGTAACTTCCTGGAGATTTCTTATTCTGACCCAAGATGATATTTTTCTTTTTTTTAAGATTTTATTTAATTATTCATTTAGAGACAGAGAGGCAAAGACACACAGAGAGGGAGAAGCAGGCCCCACACAGGAAGCCCAATGTGGGACTCGATCCGAGGACTCCAGGATCACGCCCTGAGCCAAAGGCAGATGCTCAACCGCTAAGCCACCCAGGCATCCCCCAAGATGATATTTTTTGTACAAACCTATAGCACATGTATTACTCTCAAGAATTTCTAAATATTGTCATGATCTATAGACAGGACTGTCAACTTTCTTCTACAATTTTAAGAGCAAATACCAGAAGTAGATCTGATAAGCAATTCAAAATTAACTATTTTTAAAATTAACTTATCTTCACTTACTTAGACAGAAAACAAAGAGAAAAACCTGCATGATTCCTTCCCAACTATCAAAATCAAGTAATTAAAAGAAGTACAACATAATTGATAAACATATATGAGAGATGACTCTCAACTGCAAAAATGGAATCACAAGCCTTACAGACCACAGAACAGTATCCCTGTGATGCCATCACCCACCTGCCGCCCTGGCCAAAGGCTTTTGCCTGGCCAGGCTGATCTTCACACACGGGAGAAATGATGTCAAATTGTATTGGAGTGTCTGGAGCAACGAGAGAATCTAGAGAAAGGGCAGCCAAGTTTGTGGACTCAGATCCTAAGGATCCTGAGCTGCTGGTTCGAGCTGTTGGTGGCCGAGATTGTCTAAGCAAAGAAGAAAACGAGAAAGCATTGCCTTTAGTTTTCTCTGTTTGAAACTGAATACAAATAATGAGAAAAGAAAATACAATTTTATAAGTCAATGAGAGGAGCAGAAATTTCAATAACAAAACTTTTCTTTCCAATGACTAAATTCAAAAACATAAATGATCTTAATCTAGAGATAAAGCACTAGGGCAATTTGGAATCATTTATTTAGCACTCTTGCTAGTAGATTTACTTAAAAATACACTTTCTATGTTTTGGGGGAATTATTTCATACTAATATAAGTAGCACTGCTAAAATCAAAGTGTTTGCTAACATTTTCAATAGCCCATATAGTTTTAAATAACCCAAAGTCTGGTAACTCACGCTGCTGGCCGCAAGCTCTCGTGCCTCTGCTGGAAAGATGGGGAAGGAGTGACCGCTTCCAAAGCTGACTGATTTACTCGTGCAGCAATTTCCTATTTTTTAAAAAGGACAAGAATTAGTAAAGCAAGGAAACCAAAAATTTGAGTATAACTCTATTGTCAGAATGTTCGAGTTACACTTAAAATGAAAACTGGAGTTACTAAAGTAGTTCCACATTCTGTCTTTTTTTTTTTTTAGGTTTTTATTTTATTTTTTTTTAATTTTTATTTATTTATGATAGTCACACACACAGAGAGAGAGAGAGAGAGGCAGAGACACAGGCAGAGGGAGAAGCAGGCTCCATGCACCGGGAGCCCGACGTGGGATTCGATCCCGGGTCTCCAGGATCGCGCCCTGGGCCAAAGGCAGGCGCCAAACCGCTGCGCCACCCAGGGATCCCGACACATTCTGTCTTAATATTAAGATACATAATTAACTTCATAACATTATAATTTAAGTTTCCTCTTACTTCTTACAGACCTAGATCTTTAAATATTTAAGTACCAGACTTTTTGGATTAAGGTTTGTATTGTTTGCATTTAATACAGTGCTTAGTATATTAATACTCAATACATTTGCTAAATAAAGAAATTCAGAAGTAGGAAATAGCCACAAAATATCAAAATAGTAAAACATTTTATAACTATACTGCTGAAGTTTTCATGATCTTCCAGAATATATTTATGGTCAGAAACATCTACGTAGGGACACGTAGGTGGCTCAGTGGTTGAGCATCTCCCTTCAGCTCAGGGTGTGATCCCAGAATCCCAGGATCAAGTCCTGCATCAGGCTCCCTGCAGGAAGCCTGCTTCTCCCTCTGCCTATGTCTCTGCCTCTCTCTGTCTCTCATGAATAAATAAATCTAAAAAAAAAAAAAAAGAAAGAAATCTATGTATTTATTGACAAAGTTATCATGACCAAAATCTGAAAGAAAAGCTTCCTATAAGAAATATTTTTAAACTTAATTGTTTTATATCAAATATTGGCTACATAAAATCCCATTTACATTAGAAAAAAATCACATAACATTTTTGTATTTCTGTGTTTTAGTTAGCAAAAATATATTAAGACAATGCCACAAATTGATCAGAATTTCTTCTCTCATGAAGTGCAGATAAAGTAATTCTGGATAATCTGGAAAATACTACTTAAAATTTAGAGTTCTGATAATTTGTGGGTAAATACCATAATCCTGAATTATTCAAATACAAACAGTGTATTCACCATGTTATTCCCTAGGTATTAACAGGTTATCCAATTTGCATTTTATTTTTTATTCTTTTTGCATTTTATTTTTTAGTGCTCCCAAGTAACATAACAGAAAGGAAAACCCAACCTAGCAAGAAATCAATACTGCAAGCAAAATTCTTCTCTACAATTAGCACTAATTTTCTTAGATTACACCAAATTGTTATTATAAAACTAAGAGAAGTTAGTAATATTTTGGAGGTCATAAGATATTGTCTCTTTGGTTCAAAAATTGTTCCTAGGCATCTAAATCCTATGTGCTTTGGCTGGCACCTCAAAGCCATAATGATAAAAATAGAATTCTTTCAAATTGTTCTTCCATTCACTTGAGATTACAACCTGAAAGTCATCTTTAATTTGTCTCTTTCATTGTTTATATTGGTCAGTTATTAACTAGCCCAGTCAATTTCTTTTTTCCTGTTTCTACAATGCATTATTTCTTTTCTCTTGGTTACTGCCCTGTTCAGACCTTCCATTCATGCCTGAAGTAGGATAATGGGCTCCTACATGTTCCCAGACACTCCTTTATACCAACAACAGTTTTAAGACTTATAGAGGGTGAGGGCTTCCTAGAGAAATCAGCCCTGCTCTGCCTCAACTGAAATCATCAGCCGCGCACAGCCCTGGGAGGCGGCTGGGTTTACTGCACAGATGGGCCCACCAAGACTGGTAGAGGTTATTCGGTTCCTGCCCCAATAAACCAAGTCTTGATTCCCAAACATACTGCAGTGTGGACCCACTAGATTCCTTCCAGAGATTTCTGTACCTCTGGGTTCTGGGTGTATATTTGGATTCACCTACACAGCTAAGTCCATCTGGTTTGATACCCTTGCTACTCAAAGCATAACTGGCAAAACTGAGAGTTCAGGCCACCTTACCCTACACAGAATCTGCATTTCAACAAGATCCCCAGGTGACCTGTCTGAACACTTCAGCTTTCTGGTATTCTCTAACAAGAACCTTCAACTCTAGTTATACTACTGGTTTCATAAATACACCATTTCTGCCTTTATGCTTTTGTTTTTATTCTCGTATCTGTAATTCCTTCTCTTTTCCTCAAACATGGACAAATCTTAGCCAGCTCAGGATTCTATCACCTCCACAATTTTCTCTAAAATTAAAGTCCACACTGATCTTAACATCCTCAAATCTTAAACTTTTAGTCATTACCACACACTTTCAATTATTTAGTTTTATTTTTTTTATTAAATTTTTTTATTTATTTATGATAGAGAGAGAGAGAGAGAGGCAGAGACATAGGCAGAGGGAGAGGCAGGCTCCATGCACCGGGAGCCTGACGTGGGATTCGATTCCGGGTCTCCAGGATCGTGCCCTGGGCCAAAGGCAGGCGCTAAACTGCTGCGCCACCCAGGGATCCCTCAATTATTTAGTTTTATACAAAATGTTAAAGTTTTAGTTTTGTATTCCCAAACACTCAGGGTCCTGGAAGGCAAACCATGGTTTCCTTTTCTTCGGTATCCTCCATGGTGCTCAATCCAAAGCTAAATCCACAGCATTGATGCCCAGTAAAAATTCGTTAGCTGACCAATTTCAGTTACTTTTGAAATAATTTATCTTTCTAGGAAGACTAGATGCTCATACATGGATACATTAAAGCTACTCATTCAAGGCAAATTAAAAGATTACAGGACTTGGGCAGCCAAAGTGGCCCAGTGGTTTAGCGCCTGCCTTCAGCCCAGGGTGTGATCCTGGAGACCTGGGATTGAGTCCCCTGTCAGGCATCCTGCATGGAGCCTGCTCCTCCCTCTGCCTGTGTCTCTGCTTCTCTCTCTCTCTCTGTCTCTCAATAATAAATGAATAAAATCTTAAAAAAAAAAAAAAGATTACAGGACTTGAGGAATTACGACATTAAGAATACATTAATAGTCATTCAATTTTGCCAGGTCTGGATACCATAAAATAAAAGTGTTACCTCTGGGTTTTCACTTAAATATATTTGTTTGGATATGTTGTTTATTGTACAGATCCACTGCAAGAGAAAAAAAATAGAAAAATATGATTAATACTTTTCCTATAGTGCTTCTGTTCTAAAAGAGAATGTTCAATATTTCACTGAATAGAAGTTTCATTAGTACTACATAATTGGGGAACCCAGGTGGCTCATTCAGTTAAGCATCTGACTCCTGATACCACTTTAGGTCATGATCTCAGGGTTATGAGATCGAACCCTACATCAAATGTGGAACCTGTCATCAAAAAAAAAAAAAAAATGTGGAACCTGCTTGGGATTCTTTTTCTCCCTCTGCCTCTCTCACTCTGCCCTAACCTCCCGACTCGTGCTAGTGCTCTAAAACAAAAAACAAAAAAACCCCACAACTCTAAAAAAAGAAGTAACACAATCATTCTTATAAGAAAAATACTTTCCTATATACACATAAGCATATATATGCTTAATATTTAAAAGTGTAACAGAAAAGTGAATAGCTTTACTATTTTTAAAGCCTAAGGGGCACCTGGGTGGCTCAGTGGGTTAAGCATCTGCCTTCAGCTCAGGTCATGATCCCAGTGTCCTGGGATCAAGCCCCGCATCAGGCTCCCTGTTCAGTGGGGAGTCTGTGTTCCCCTCTTCCTCTGCCCCTCCCTCCACATGTGCTCTTTCAAATAAAATCTTAAAAAAAAAAAAAGCTCAAATTAACTTCATACAAGCAAATAAAAATATAGCAATAATGTTAAGTTATAATATTAACAGTCTATATTTATCTTTTATATAATTTCCCCTCTTAATCCCCACCAAATTAGTGGTGATAGTCTGGACTCAGATTCATGATTAACACCAACGCAAAAAAGTTAAGAGCTAAATATATTCCTAATGAATGCATTTTACATACTTCCCTTCTTTCAGGTTTATAACTAATTAACATAAAAAGTGCTCTCTGTTCCACATCTACTTCACTCTTGAGGACTCCAGTTCATGATGAGACTCATTAAACTAATAATCTGTTTTGGTAAACCCAGCAGAGAGTAAATATTTATCTGTGTTCTTCACAAACCAAAAGCAAGTTGTAGTACCCACTCTCTTCCAGAAGTAAATAAAAATAGATCTCTCTGTAATTTCTAACATCGTCTTTTACCAACATAGTTATAATACCAGATGAAGTGATTCAAAATCAATTATAATATATTTTCATTCAAAAATGCTTCTCATGACAGTTTTTGAAGCGTCAGTTCAGTGGTAACTTACCTTCCATATTTGGTGTACTAGAAGTAAAAATGGAGCCAAAAATAAAAGACTTGTGAGGAAGAATAGACACTCCCAAATTTTTGTTTTTCTGTCTTTCATTTCTCCAAGGTTTTAAGCTTTACTTGCTTCCTGCCATGCTACATCTGCTGCCACTATGTTCTTACGGTGCAAATACGGTCTCAGAGTTGGTGAGAGAAGCAATAAATTAAACTGTCACCTCATGATACTAAAAGCTTGCCAGAAAGCAGTGGTCACAAGGTCATTTCTGAAGTTGAGCCTTTAAAAAGACAGACAGCAATGATCTCTAAAGCCTCCTCTTATAGGTCTAGCTATAAAAGTCTGTGTGAAACTTAAAAAGGCTGCTTGAGGACAATAGAGTTTTATGAAAAAAAAATGTTTTTAATTAACTAGGATTTTCCAAATTTCTATCTTAATATTTAGTTGCTAAAATATCTTAAGATGTTGCTGAGGAAATTAACTAGATAAAATTTTACCTCCTCATGGTCTTTTTTACTTTCTGCTTGCAAAATTGAAGACCTGAAAAAAAAGAAAGAAGTCTGACCCTCAACTTAAAGAAAAAAATAAGAAAATTTTTTATCTTTAAAGGTACATATAAAACCAATCAGTATCAAAACTAAAAAAAACTCAAAACACACAACCAATCAATATCTTAAGTTAGGAAAAGGAGACCACCTGGGGCATCTGGACTCAGATTTTAACAACTCTTGACTCTGGCTATCCATGCCAAGATGTACCAAAAAAGAAACAGGTGCTGGTTTTCAGAAGACAGCCTATAACAAAGGTATACTGCAAATAAGACAATGCATTTCAACTTTCTGACACTTATCATATGTTTCAAATGTAAATCAGCGATGCTCACAGAAAACACTAATTGTACTTATTATTTCTCCATAATACAGTAAAACATTTTCAATATATTAATTACTAATACTGAGATACTTAGCTTTTCTATAGCTGTTACTATCTTAAGAGTTAAAGAAAAAAATTACTAATTCTGAATCACACTAAGAATGTGAAATGGGAAATCATGTTAAGCATTATTAGCAATAAACTTAAAAAAAAAAAAAGTTCCTGGAGTAACATATTAACAATTTGGTAATTTTGATGAACACAGGGACTCCCAACATCCAGCATTATAAATGACAGTCACTGACATTCATTACATATTTAAAGGAGGAATATGAAATTAAACAACTATTTGATAAAAGAGAACCATACATCTTAACATACATAAATACAAAGGAAAAATTACTAAGAACTCAGAAGCTGCTTCTGAACAGTAAGCAAAATCAAAAACAGTATTTTAAGTAAGAAAAAAAACTACAGATAACTTAAACATCTATCATTAGGAAAAACTTTATGGTGTATATCCTTAGATGGATTAATATAGCCATTGTGAAATGTTTTTAATAAGTAGCTGTAGATCCAAAGTACGTATACAGTATCTCTTCATCTTTAAAAAATTGTCAGGAACATGGAAGACTCCTAACTCTGGGAAACGAACTAAGGGTGGTGGAAGGGGAGGAGGGCGGGGGGTGGGGGTGACTGGGTGGCGGGCACTGAGGGGGGCACTTGACGGGGTGAGCACTGGGTGTTATTCTGTATGTTGGCAAATTGAACACCAATAAAAAATAAATTTATTATTAAAAATTAGTAATAAAATAAAATAAAAATTGTCAGAATTTTTAATATTTATAGCATATTTTAAAGAATATTTAAATATATTTAAATTTTAAAGAATAGTTAAAATAAAAACTGTAAGGCAACAAACCAAAACGTTAACTGTTGTTTCTAGCTAATGAGATTATAGCTTTCTTTCAATATTCAATGCTTTTTTATATTTTTCTGTCTTCCAAAAATTTGTTCTAAAGGCTACTCTGGATTCTCATAAGATGCAAAGGTAACAGAAGTTTTAAAAATGGCATATAAATTAATGGACTAATCATTAACTTCATCAGAAATATTTAACATTTAAAAATAACATTCACTAATGTTTGCACTTACTACACGTTAGGCACATTACATCTGTTAGATTTCTATTCTGTATAATAATTCACAAAGTAGGGATTATGACCTTCCCATCCCCATTTCACATGTGAAAAAACAGAGGTTATGTAATTTGTCTAAGACACACAGTAAATAGTAGATCCTGAATTTAAATTTTCTGACCCCAAGGTTAGGGCTGTTTCCACTACCTTGTGCTGCCGTCCCCCATACAATGCAGAATTTTCAGTGAACAGTACCCTAACACGGAATCACAGGTTCTTACCATATGACCTTATTTTGACAACCTCAAAACAGTAAGGCATCTTTTAACCAAATCAGAAAGGAAAACTCATTCCTATGCAATCAGAAAGAAAATTATCTAAATACATAATAAGCCTAAAATAACTATAAAATATCTGAATGACAAGGAATTATTATGCATTTCAGTAGTTTAAAATATGACAAAATACTAACTTTTTTCCATCAAAGGAAGTGATCTGAAAACAGTACCGCCTGTCTTCACAGTCCACAGCCATTACTGAACAGTTGTCAATGTCCATGGCCAGGCCGCCTGCTACATCCCCACGCGCCTGACTCATTAAGTTTCCACCCTGCGTGAAGTAAAATTGTCTGTCCCAGGTAGATGACACCAAGCCTGTTTTACTAAATGAAGAAAGTACATTTGCTCTTAGTAACAATACACCTGAAATCTCATCATAAGCCAGACACAAGATAAAACAAAGAAGCAGCTGCAAAAAGGCACCAAGGTGCCTAGAAAATAAAAATATCAGTTTTTCAGTATCTAAAATAAATTCATGTATGCCAACCCATTTTTGTGTGTACATGTGTTCCCAAAAAAGGTTGGAAGTTGTAATTGTTACAATGACGTTCCATAAATTATAGTTCAACTTTCAAGAGAATAAGTTCAAAAGAAAAGAATTCATTTTACTCCTAGGGTTAACTTGCTTTATCCTATGTTTATGTAAAAACTAAAAGTTGACCTGATAGTATAATTACATGTATTTATGTAATACGTACATATTACATATATTTTAGAGTATGATAAAAATATTTAATTCATGTAATGCTCAATTTACTTAAACTCAGATTGGTTCCATTTTTAATATAATTCTAAATTATTCAATAAGTAAACAGAATTCTACTTCCAAAAATTATTCATGTACCCCATCTGTCAAAAAGCTGACAAACATGCTAATACTTCTAATTAAAAAGATTCAGCCTTTCATAAAATCAAAATAATTTAGCAGATAATATTAATTATATATTATATTCACTTGATAATACCTTAGAAGATATTACAATATATGAAAATAACTATAGTTTTCTTACTTCCTAGCATTAAGGTATCCAGCCTTCCGGGTTAAGTTTCGATTAACAGGAAATTTTGTGGGATCTGGGTCAGGCACATATAAGGGGTCACTGGCTACTTCCAAATCTTCTATTGTCTGCTGCATGGTCTCTACATCACTGTCCATTTCCCTGCGAACACTAACACAGAAAATATATTATTTACTACCCAACCACAACTGATGAAGAACTCCTTACCAATTATGTTCATCTGTAACATTTGCTTTGTATATATTTTCTTAAAGAGAGTAGAGGGGGTGTGGGTGGTTAAAGTAACATTAACGCATTATGAAACAGCTTTACATTTTATCTGAAACTTAGCTATTAAACAACACTAAATTAAAAAATTAATGAAGCGGGGATCCCTGGGTGGCGCAGCGGTTTGGCGCCTGCCTTTGGCCCAGGGCGCGATCCTGGAGACGCAGGATCGAATCCCACATCGGGCTCCCGGTGCATGGAGCCTCCTTCTCCCTCTGCCTATGTCTCTGCGTCTCTCTCTCTCTCTCTCTCTCTCTCTCTCTCTCTATCATAAATAAATAAAAATTAAAAAAAATTTAATGAAGCCACATCAAATGCCTAACTTTGGAGTAATTTTCAAACTGCTCTATCCTGTGCCTTTAAAACAACAATCATTTTAATATACTTGCAAATCTCAGATTGACTATATCACTGCTCCCAACTTTGAACCTGATTAGAACTGCTTGCTCTCACTAAGCTTTCTTTCATGGCTTGGAAAGCAAGATTTATTTAGTAATTCCCATTCATCCCCCATGCTTCAGCTAATTGTGAAGACAAATTAACTTATAAATAATTACTACTTTGTGTCATATATTCAAACACAAAACCTAGTTTAGAATCAATAAAATACCATCAGACATGACAGAGTTATGAAATTCAGAGTTCAGATTCCGTGGAAGAGATGGTAAAAAAAACAAGTAGTATCCATGAGCCATGTGAGACACACTCTCATGGCAGGGAAAATAGCCCCTCAGGAAATTAAATACTAAATATTTTTAGATTGTGGCACTTAGCCGTTAACTTATTCTCATAACTTCATTTTCAATTTTAAGGAAGAAAAAATACTCACTTCTGTACACTTGTTCCAATATTGGTCAAGAATTCTTCCAGCTGTTCATTAAGATTTTCAGAACCCATCTTAAAGAAACTTATCTGGGGCAAGAGAGTATATGAGTAAGAGGATGAACAACAAAAACATACACATACAAAAAACAGTGAATCACATAAATAATCTCCAAGATACATGGCAAGGTAAAAAACAAAGGAGTATTCCCATTTGTGTACTAGTTTTCAATGACTTCTACTGGGCTTTAGAGCCACTGTAGAAACTAGACTTCAGTTTCACTATACATCTTTTTATGTAGTAATACACGCATATGATAAGCAATTTGTAAAATGGGAAAATTTAAAACATTTTAAATAAGTTATACAGATAAACTTTTGTTTACTACAAAGATAAATAAGTTTTATATTGAGGAATACTAAGCACTCATATTTGAAGGAATATTCAAATTTCTTTAAAAAATAAAATTTTTAGGGGCATGCCATCTCATATTACCGAAATCTACTTTTCTAGCTTTCTTTCTGATGCAAACCTCTTGGGATACTTTGGAGTTCATCTATTACTTTTAACTCAGGAACATGAGACAAACTTGCCCATTCTTTTTCAAACTTATTTTGAAGCAATAGTGAATGGACGTTCCAACAATAGGAGTAACTCCAGAATTCATTTAGCTTTCTTTTCCCTATCCCCTACCTGTGATGGACAAGGCCTTAATACAAGGTAGGTGGTTTCATTTACCCTAAAAAATGTGAGATCTTCATTTGTGAGGAAAACCATTCTACCTTCTAATGACATTTTAAATTACTTTTAAAAACACAGATCCAAATAGAATATTTTGACCTTAATTTGTAATACTTAACATAAATATCAAACTTAATATGAAGTTTTTAGGGCAGTTATAATCCACAATGAAGTACAGTCAGTATTTACCTGAGCTTGCATGTACCCAAGTAGAGGTTCTAACAATGCTATTTTCTTTTTGTATTGAAGAGTGTTTAATGCACAAAAATAATGCATCATGGTCTGATGTTGTTTTTTTCTGGAAGTGTAGACATCTTCTGTTACTTCATACTTTACCTTTGAATAAAAACATTAAAATATGTATTTAACTGTGTAATTATCTTTAATTAGCTTTAGTAGTGGCTATAGGGAAGAGCCTACCCAAGGAAAAAGGTATATCACCAGCAACTATTCATCTTTATTTTGTGAGATAGTAGAAATCCTATATTATGGCTAATTTTACTGTCTTACTACCAACCACTCCATCTTCAAATGCACATTTAAAGCAGAACTCTGCACATGGCTAAGAATGTTACAATAACTAAACTAGTGTGGTGGAGTCTGCCACACAGAGGAAAGGCAGACAGTGGTTTGCTATTAGCTCAGTCATTAGTCTTTGATCTTGGTCAGTTCACAGCATACTCTCTTCCAGTTCTCTCCTTGCTACTCCTCCTCTCTTGTACTTGTTTTCCTTCACTCACAATTAAAATATGTGTGCTCCTTTAAGTTCTTGAATTCAGACAAATATTTACTGAGCACTTATTATGTAATATACATCAGGCCATTCCCTCTTTTTGCTCTCCTTAGAATACCAAATCAAGTACTAAGAATATTCCAATACACCAAGGAGTCCCAAATTTTCATCTCTTGCCCTTCACTCTCCTAAGTGTCAGAAGAAGCACATTTCCACCTGGGGTCTTTATGTGTGTGTGTGTGCGCACGTGAACACGTGTGTGTAAATGTGCTGGACATGGACAAAACTGAATATAGTTATCTTCCCCACAAAGCCTGTTCCTCTGTTTCTTAGCTCTCTTAAGTATTCCAAAACCTACCCCATCATTCAAGAATCATAAGACTTCTTTTGGATTCCTCCTCCTACCTATAAATCTTGTCAATTCTACTTAAAAAATATCTTCCAAAAGTTTTCCTTCCTCCCCCCCTTTTAACAACTACCTTGGCTGAGGTTCTCCTAATGTCTTTACAAACTATTCTGGTACCTTTAGTCCTGCCCTTCACATTCCATTAGTATTTTTATCCTGTAACACTACTGTATGGTGTTACCTACTTATAATCCTTTAAATAGAATTCTTTTAAGCAGGCTGTCCACTCTAACTCAAGTTTTAAAGTCATAATATAGTAATCTGGCCCCTAATACATCCTATGGTCCAGACACACACCATTATCATAATAATTATTGCTAGAATTTAAGGATAACTTGCTACAAGCCAGGTACCCTGCATGTATTACCCCCATTTCATCATTACAACTACTGAGGTTTTTTTTGATAGAGAAATAAAGGCTTGAAATTAAATAACTGGAGTGTGACCTCAGGCAAATACATGGCAAAGCTTTGTCCTCAAGCAGTCTGACTCCAGAACCAGTGCTCCTAAGCTCTGCATTCTCTGGACTCTGCCATGTGCTTCTGCAAAGGCTATTTTTCTTCTAGGAATGCCTTCGCCCCAATCCCATGCCAGTGACCCTCACTCATTTTTTTTTAATTTTTATTTATTTATGATAGTCATACAGAGAGAGAGAGAGAGAGAGAGAGAGAGAGAGAGGCAGAGACATAGGCAGAGGGAGAAGCAGGCTCCATGCACCGGGAGCCCGACGGGGGATTCAATCCCGGGTCTCCAGGATCGTGCCCTGGGCCAAAGGCAGGCGCCAAACCGCTGCGCCACCCAGGGATCCCCCCCCTCACTCATTTTTAATGCAAACAGCATCTCCTAAAAAGTACAGCCTTTCCCAATTCCCCAGTGTTAACCGCTGTTCTTTCCTAGCATTTTGTTAAGACTTTTATTATTGTACTTAGTATTTATACATGTGTTCTCTTCATCATTTACTCTGGCATCTAGTCCAGCTGCATACCTTCACATAGGAAGCCTTCGATAAGTATGTATGGTTCAATCACTGAAGGTGGGAGTGGAGCCTATTCACACTATTGCCCCTGGTACATGACATATAGCAGATGCTCAAAATTTTTTCAAATAAAACAAAGTTGGTAAAACAATGTTTTTTAGGGGCGCCTGAGTGACTCAATGGTTGAGGGTCTGCCTTTGGCTCAAGGTGTGATCCTGGGGTCCTGGGATTGAGTCCCACATCAGGCTTGCTGCAAGGAGCCTGCTTCTCCTTCTGTCTATGTCTCTGCATCTCTGTGTTTCTCATGAATAAATAAATAAATTAAATCTTTAAAAAAATGTTTTTTTAAACTATCTGAAATAACAAAAACAACAAATTTATTCCTAGACCCTTTAACTACTTCTCTAAGGCAAGTAACAAAGTAATGTAGATCTCAAAATGTACATATTTTATCAATATTTGCACCACTAATTATCAGTGAAATTAGAAATGGAAAGCTCTCTGTACTGAACTCTGTGAGAAACTTTCCCTTTACTATGTCACAGTAGGTGTTGCATAGTAAATTGTACCCAGTTGTGGATTCCCACAAGTGATCCCTGTGTACCTACCAGCAGCTGCAGCCAAGGCCACAGACACCAGCAGAGACTACCTCACTCACAAACCCCTAATGGAGGTCTTGTTATCAAGCCTTGGATTAGGCACTGAGAAAGAAGTGACCTTTAAGGAGCATCTAGATGAACTTGTTAATATTTTGTTCTTTGTTCTTTGCTCAAATGCATTTCTCCTGAAATACAGTGAAATACATCGGGATATCACTCCCTGAAGAAGTATCAAAAACTATATATATATTCCCTGTAAATGAGGAGGTCCTCATAACAGAATTTCATTCAATTATGTATGCAACAATTCAACTTTCTAACCACTTTATCTCAAAAGACACTTCTGAATACATAGTCAAAAACAGAACACATGCAATGTTATCAAAACACAAAGCAAAAGGAAGCAATGTTATACAATGGGCATCAGTTATATTTTTGGAATAGTTCTGTCTATCAAATTTTGTCAGAAAAATATTTTATTCTATTCAAAGAGATTTATTAATTGATAATTATCAGAAAGGCTTTGAAACAACTAGAAGGAAAGAATAAACTAAAGGCAATGTAACAAAACATACAAAGTAACTGCAGGCTGCTATTTTTAAACAGGAAAAAACTAGTGAAAAAAAATCTAATGAAACAATTAATTTTGATACTGAAGGAGTAAGTATGTATCACACCTTGTCATTTTCTCTTTTTTTTGATAACCGGCTATATCTGTTAATTGCAGCATCATGGTCTGAAAAAAAAAATAACTATTAACAACAATACAACAGTACTTTGCACAACTTATAAATGCTTTAAATAGTATTCACAGGTACATATTCCAACAAATAAATGCTAAAGCAAGAATTCTCAAAATAAAATAAGAATTCTTTACCATACATATCACTCCAAATGTTCCCAGAGTCAAATTTCCCACCAAGGATCTTTCTACTTATTAAATTGGTAAAAAAAAAAAAAAATTCTAAGGAGACTCTACTCCGCTAAAAGTTTTTAAAAGTATTTTTTAGTACAAAAGTAGCAAACGCTCATTAAAGAAAATTTTTGAATATATAGGAAAACAAGGAAGGGAAAATATTGTATCAACTTCTAAAGTATTATTAAGACAGCAAACCACAAGATTTTAGTTTCCTTTTAAATTTTTCTTGTAGCCCAAAGAGTGCACCTTAAATAACAGCACTGTTTTACATAACGTTCACTCATTTTTAATTAGGTTCCTTTTTTTTTCAATTATTACATAGAATATAGCCACAGATTTGTATTCATAAAGAAATGCACCACTCTGAAAAATAACTGTAAAGTATTCAGAACTTACCATTACTAGCAATCTGAAACACTTCCTTTAATGTCAGTATTTCTGGAAAAATTTAGGAATAGTTTCAATTTAGCATATTTATGAAATATCTAAAATTTTGTTTAGAAAACAGTAACTGCCACTTAAGCTATAATTCAAATTCCAAATATTTCATACTTGAACATCCAAAGTGAGAAGGTTATTCTGTATTTCAGGTAGTCTGTGGAACATTCACTATCCTTAGCAACAGTTACATCACCAGATCTACTTGCCATAAATTAGTTATATGACAAAAAAATTTTAAAATAATTGCAAATTCTAAGACATGCAAATATTCTTAGTACGAGCATCCAGCTTATTAATTCATTTTTGATATTGACTTTAATGAGTTCAAATGATGAATCTGAGAAACAAAGAATTAACAAGACATGACATTCAGACTGAGAACTTGTTTCTTAACCTTAGAAATGACCATTATTAAGTATTACCATAAATATTAACTCCATCTCTAAAATACATTTGTCTTTATTCCATGCATGATTTAAATACTTTACCATCCACTGATACATTAGTTCAATGTTTTTATTCTATCTACATACTCTACAAGTCTTTATGACTGAGACTGTAAATTATGAGAAAGCAGAGCCAATTCTATAAAACTCTCATTTTATCACCTAATAATCCTAAATGGGGAAAAAAATCCACCACAAACTACTAAGTCATGGGCTGCCAGATGTGCCAGTACCCCTACCTCCTGCCACTGCAGCCCATAAGCACACCCCCTATGCCACTGTCAAAGGTCAGGCTTTGGTCATAACTCATTGGGCTCTCACAACTGCCTAATCTGTTTTCCTGGATATCAAATCCACTCTATTCCATCTTCCAAAAACAAAGGAATTAGGTCTACTTTTTAAGGGCCTCCACTGGCCTCCACTTTCTCTTTGCTTACAAATTCAAGTCCAACATCTTCAGCATGATCTATTTCTAGATTTGTCTCCTGTCACACCCCAACACATCAAGCCACACTGTTTTTCATCAACCACAAAATAAGACGTATATTTCTATAACCCATACCTTTGTGCTTTCTAGTCCCTCTAATAGAACAATGACTTTCTTCTCCTGGCAAATGCCTCTTCTTTGTTCAATGCTCATGTCACATCCTTGGCGATACCTTTCTGACACCCTCCTCTGAGGCCCCACGTTACCTAGTTCATTCCCTAATTATAAGAGATAGAATATCGTAATTATCTATTTTACCTATCTCCTTCTCTAGGCTTTCTCGAGAGAAGTGACACTGTATTCATATCAGTATTCTATATCTAGTTTAACATCTAGCAGGAGCTCCTATAAATATCCAGTGACACATTACAGTGGTACAAGCTGTATTCAGAAATGGTTAGGGTATACAGCAACATGCACTTTACAAGTATTGATCTGACAGCTAATGAAAGTAAACATAAACTTGACTTCATTACCTTTCAGATCTCTTTCTTTAAATTGGGTAATTGGGAACATCATGGCATCAGCAAGCTGCGTTGAAAGTACTGCATGACAAGAGCTAAGCTAGTAAAAGGAAGACCAAAAAGGGTGAATAAATAACTATACAGAAACATTTAGCCAGTGTTATGAAAATTAAAAATGTAATAAACAGATGTTGATACATTTTACATAAGCAAACACTCAAAATCATGTGATATACTACAAAATATTACATAGTAAAAAGAAATCTATTTAAAATTCTTAGGAAAGAGGTGCCTGTATAGCTCTGTGGTTGAGCATCTGCCTTTGGCTCACGTCGTGATCCCAGGGTCCTAGGACTGAGATCCTGGGATCAAGTCTCAAGTCAGGCACCCTGCAGGGAGCCTGCTTCTCCCTCTGCCTATGTCTCTGCCTCTCTCTGCATGTCTATGATGAATAGATAAATAAAATCTTTAAACAAAATAAAAATAATAAATAAAATTCTTAGGAAAAAACATAGGATAACCTAGGATTTGGCAATGGTTTCTTACATATGACACCAAAAGCACAAACAACAAAAGAAAATACAAATTGGATTTCATCAAAATTAAAAACTTTGTGCAAAGGATTAATCAAGAAAGTAAAAACACAACCTGCAGAAAGGGAGAAAATATTTGCTAATCACATATCTGATAAAGAACTTGGATCTAGAATAAAGAAGTCCTGGGTGCTTGGGTAGCTCAGTTGGTTAAATGTCTGTCTTAGGCGCAGGTCATGATCTCAAGGTCCTAGGACTGAGCCCCACATTGGGCTTCCTGCTCAGTGAGGAGTCTGCTTCTCCCTCTCCCTCTGCCCCTCCCCACCCTGCTTGTGCACTCTGTCTCTCAAATAAATAAATAGTCTTTCAAATAAAGAAGTCTTAAACTCAGTAATGAAAGATAAACCACCCAATTAAAAAAAATGGGCAAAGGTCTGAATCAAGTACTCCCCCTCACCCCTTAGCACAGTGCTGCCTTCTGGAGTTTCAGTTACCCAAGGTCAGACACAGTCTTGAGGCAGATGATCCTCCTTCTGACAGAGTGTCAGAAGTCCAACAGGAGCCTGACACTACATCACAGTGCCTCCGTCATTCCCCTCACTTCATCTCATCATGAAGGCCTTTTATCATCTCACATCATCACAAGAAGGAAAGTACAGCACAATATGACATTTTGAGAGAGAGACATCACATTCACAAAACTTTTATTACGGTATAATGTTACAATTCTATTTTATTAGTATTCTCTCATTCCATTAGTTTTACTGTGCCTAATTTGTAAATTAATCTTTATCACATGTATGTATATATAGGAAAACACAGAATATATATATAGGGTTCCATACTCTCCATGGTTTCAGGCAACCACTTGGGGGGGAGGTCAATGCATGGGAGCACAGGGGAGACTATCACAGACATTTCTTCAAAGATATATAAATGGCCAATAAGCATAGAAAAAGGTGCTCAACATCATTAGTCATCAAGAAAATGCACATTAAAAACTGCAATGTGCTACCACTTCATACCTCCTAAGATGGTTATAAAAATATAAATGAAAAAACAGTTAAGTGTTGGGGAGAATGTGGAGAAACTAGAACCCTACATTACTGCTGGGAATGTAAAAGCGTATAGAAGCTGTGGAAAAGTCTGGCAGTTCCTCAAAAAACTAAACATAAAATTACCATGTGACCCAGCAATCCCACTGATTATATACCCAAAAGAATTGAAAATTGGTGTTCAAAAAAAAAAACCTTGTACACAAATGCTCACTGTAGCACTACTAGCCAAAAGGTAGAAAACAACTCAAATATCCCTCAACTATGAATGGATAAATGAAAGGTGGTATATTCATACAATGGAATTTTATTCACCCAAATAAGGAATGAAACTGATTCATGCTACAACACAGATAAACCTTGAAAACATTATGCTCAGTAAAAAAAGACGGATACAAAATCCACAAATTACATAAGTCCATTTATATGAAATATCCAAAACATGTAAATCCATACAAGAAAGTAGATTTGTGGTTGCCAGGAGCTGAAGGGAGATGAAGTAGGGAGTGATTGCTTAATGGGCACAAGGTTTCCTTTGGGATGATGATGCAAATGTTCTGGAACATCAGTGGTGATGATCACACAATACTGTGAGTGTTTAAATGTAACCAAGGGTACATTTTATGTTATGTATATTTTACCGCAATAAAAATATTCCATCTCTTAGAAATACTTCTTTATATTGGTCTACTGTGACAATATTTTGCAACAATAAAGTTATTAGAATATTTCAAAAAATTATTTTCAGTTAGGAGACTAGAAAAGACCGAACTATCTAATGGTTCCTGTAAAAAGAGCTTTCATCGCACCAGCTAAGAATAGTTATGGACTCCCCAAACAGCTCTTACCACCCTTCTTCCTCCTAGCAATATTTTATCATTCAGTTTATTAATCCTTCCATCCTAGACAGCCAATATCAGCCCTTAGTTTCTCTAACTAGTCATCACAGCAAAGCATTAAAAAAAGACCTGGAACTTAGTTATATCTCATAGTTTAATTCTTCTCTCCTTGCCTACATCAAATAAAACAGTGAAAGGTTGAGTATGTCATAAACTGGGAGGAGAAAGAGTACATGTCTATGCTTATCCCTCCCAAAAATTTGTTTTAATCGACAAAATACTATTTTTATGAGACAGTCACTAAGATATGAGACAGACACTAATATGGAAGATCCTCCTTTAAACAGTAATCTTACAGAGATTTGCTCATGTAATCATAATAATACAAGTTCCCAATAAAAGCTAAACAACTTGAATAACTTAATTATAAGACCATTTACTCAAGCAAAATAAGCACTTACCTCATCTATAACTTTTGAAAACTGCTGTAAAGTGGAGCTCATAACTTCATCATCACCCCCCAATGGAAACCGCTGAAAAATGAGAAAGAGAGGACGTAAAGGTGCTGTATGTCTTTTGTAACTGATGTTATAATTTACATTTTTAAAAATAGCTGATCCTCAAACCAAACAGGAGTTAGAAAAATTGCATGAATATTAAAAAAATATGCATAAGTGGACCCATGTAGTACAAATCTGTGTTGTTCAAGGGTCAACTGAAACTTCAAATAACTTCCAAAATTTTGAATAAGCTCTAAAAATGTCATTTAATAAGAGTATAGTTTGCATAATTAATAAACATTAATTATAATGTTTGCTAAGCAACTAATTAATATCGTATATAGGGATGCACACCATAGTAGAAGTTTAAAGATTTGATGTTTAACTTTTTTTTTTTTAAGATTTTATTTATTTACTCAGGAGAGACAGAGACGGGGGGCGGGGGAGAGCACAGACACAGGAAGAGGGAGAAGCAGGCTCCATTCCATGCAGGGAGTCTGACATGGGACTCAAACCTGGGTCTCCAGGACCACACCCTGGGCTGAAGGCTGCGCTAAACCGCTGAGCCACCCGGGCTGCCCTGATGTTTGACTTTAATTCCTCCAATTACCATCTGTATAATTTTGAGTAAGCCTCAGTTTCTTCATTTGTAAAAAAGAAGCCAATGAAAAAACTTCTACTGAAGATTAAGTAATTAAAATTAGCAAAAAAATAAAAAATAAAAATAAAAAATAAATAAAATTAGCTACAATGGAATTTCAATAGCATATCAAAATTACTTTCTATAAATTCAAAAAAGCTTAGGATGCTTGATGAGAAATTCTATCTATACAGATACTGTATCACTGCATATTTTAAATTATGCTTTTAAAATTTTCATAAGTGATACCTGTTTTTCATATTCTTTTAAAAGTTTTGAAGTCAGGTGTGTTGCTGCACTTAATTCATTCTGTAGGGAAAAAAAAATCAGCATTCAAATTGACACAGTATTACTGAGTAAGAAACAGTTTTAGTTGAAGATAACATATATATCATACAACATGTTCTCTAAACCCCTCATTAAATCACTGGATAGGGAACTACCATTAAAGCACTTTAAAGGGAAACTCAAACCATGAAATAGATACCATCAAGGAATTCAGCAGTGTTCTAGGTGTACACTTTTTTCTTAGTTAATAAAAATTCAGCATCAAATATCATTAAAGCTTGAAAGCTAAAAGTAAACTGTACATAATCTTAGCAAAATCTTAAGAGATTCTACATTAATGACAAATTATTCCTCCCTCTAGATGCTAACTCTAGACCAATGCATTGAATAGCATACAACCAAGACAGCCCGGGTGGCTCAGTGGTTTAGCGCCTGCCTTTGGCCCAGGGTGTGATCCTGGAGACCCAGGATCAAGTCCTGTATCGGGCTCCCTGCATGGAGCCTGCTTCTCCCTCTACCCATGTCTCTGTCTCTCTGTGTGTCTCTCATGAATAAATAAATAAAATCTTAAAAAAAAAAAAAACAAAAAGGAATAACATACAACCAAAATATGGTTAGCCCAATCATAAAATACAGCAACATAGCCATATGAAGAAAATACTTTTTGAAGTTTTTTCAGTGATGAAAAATATATGTATTAGTATATTATATTATTATATTAGTGACAAATATAACATTTCTTTTACATAGTAATCTCTGTGGTCAGAAATCAAATCTTGAGAGACCAATCAAAAGGAAAAAAAAATTAAAAACTATCACAGCCACTTTAAAAAATTCATTTTAAAAAGACTATTTATTTAGAGAGAGAGTACACATTGAACACACATGGATGGGGGAGCAGCAGAGAGAATGAATCCCGAGCAGACTCCCAGCTGAGTGCAGAGCCAGATGCAGGGGCTTGATCTCATCATGACCCTGAGATGATAACCTGAGCCGAAAAATCAAGAGTTGGACACTTAAACTGACTTTGCCACCCAGGTACCCCTCACATCAACTTTTTAGTACATAATGAAAATGAGTCCAGAAAGGAGATAAAATGAGGAGGGGAAAAAAAAAAAAAAACCTGTATACTTAATTAATCCCAAAGAAAGCTTATCACAGAACCCAAGTTGCTGTTAAGGCTTATAATTAAGTCATATAAACATAGCCTCAAATCTTAAGCCTACTCAACAAAAAAATCTAGTCATCCCCTTCTTAAATCCATCTTCTAGTACCCAGAGTTACATCTAATTTTTATTATCTTCTCACTAAACATAAACGACTTTCAAATTCTTTATTCAAAAAGGGGGCAGTGTTCCGTAAGATTAAAAGCACAAGTAGGGAAAACACTGCTGACAATATGGGGTTTTCCATCAAATCTTAGGCAAAAATCACAATCAGTGAGCTTGAGTAAGAAAGCTTTTCCTGTGTTTGGGTGGAAAGGGGAAGATGCTTCAATCTTCATCTCTTTTGTAGAGCTACAAACTACACTCTATCAATTGGAATGTGAGCTATTACAAACTACTTAAAAGTTCATTCATACACTCAACAAATATTTATTACTATGAGCCCAGGATAGTGTAGGCACCAGTAACCAAGGCAGATGCTAGCTATATTGTCCTCATGGGCTTAAGGAGTCATTTTTAAAAAGCAGTCAGGCTTTAGGTTTTTACCTGTGCATCATAAATCCGATGCATAGCTTGATACAACTGGTTCATATAGTTGGAAATAGCTGTAGCATCTTCTTCAAATACACCCAGTAAAGACCTTGTCTGTATAAAATAAAAGCAATAGGTTTACATTAACCATTATATAAATCAAATAGAAAATTACTTTCTAAAGAAAGGAAAAATCCTAGGATACTGGAGCTCTAATAATTCTGAGTTTTAATCTATTTTCTCTCTTTTGATTGTAATGCCAAGATGTTGGGGTTCTTTGTTCTCAATTTCACTTCACTAAAATGGAGGGATTTTCCAACTACATCTCACGAAATTTATTTTTCTTTTAATTTGGCGGTGGGGTGGGGAGGGGGAGATGGAGCATGGAGAATCTTAAGCATGCTCCATCCCATGACACTGAGATCATGGCCTGAGACAAAATCAAGAGTTGGATGCTTGACTGAGTGAGCCACCCAGGTGCCCCCATCACATAAACTTTAGAAGGAACAACAAAGGTATATTTTTATGAATTAAAAAGCCTATAATTAAACTAAGATCAACAAAAACATCCACGGTTAAATTAACAGTATTCCTTATACAAATATTTTAAATGTCTTATTTCAGGATAACTCAATATTATTTTTTTCCATGGTCTCTTACAGCAGTGCCAAACCCCTTTTTACTCTAATCCAAATAATAACATAGTACCCAAAAAAAAAAAAAAAAAAAACATAGTACCCATCCCCAACATGGCCTAGTAAATGCTAAGTAGGATTTTATGAGTACAGAATTTGAGATTTTTTTTCTTCTTTATACTTACCTAAATTGTTATGTTGTTGTTTTTTTTTTTTAACACAATAAGCATTTCCTCTTAAGGGGGAAAATTTGTAAATAAATGTTAATACTATCAATAAAAAAGATCAGACATGAGAAAACTCAGCATATCAAGGCAAGATATACTCACCTTTTCACATCCCAAAGATAAAGAATTAAAATTTCAATAACTATTGAGATAACCGCATTTTAAAACCTAAAAGATGACCTTGTATTTTTATTCTAAAAATATTTCATTCTTAGAAGGTAGTTAAAAAAAAAAAGTCAACTTATTCCTTAGCTTCCTATTTTCAGAAAAGGAAGCTAAGTCAACACAGTTTAAAAAGGGTGGGGGAGGGGAGGCACAAAATCATTATGCCTGTGTATGAAGTCCATAGTGTCAGTCTTCTATTTCCCCATGCCCAAGATTTAGATCTGACAAAATCTTTTCATTCTTTAGCTCTGTGCCCCACTCCTATTCCCCACAGAGCTATTTTAGGTAGAAAAAGCAAGCCAAAAAATCTTGTTTGACTAGTGCCACTCTTAAGAAAAATCTGCCATTTCATTGTTTCCCCCAAATTAATATTCTAATTCAAGGAATTACACATTTATATAAAAACCTATCGTGGATTTAATTTAAAAAGACCTCCTTAGCGCCATAGGGTTAAAACCGGTTCTCTATTTAAAACTGGTATCTAAGGCAGCCCTGGTGGCTCAGCGGTTTAGGGCCACCTTCAGCCCAGGGCGTGATCCTGAGGACCCGGGATCAAGTCCCATTTCGGGCTCCCTGCATGGAGCCTGCTTCTCCCTCTGCCTGTGTCTCTGCCTCTCTCTCTCCTCTCTGTGCTTCTCATGAATAAATAAAATCTTCAAAAATAAATAAATAAATAAACAAACAAATAAATAAATAAATCTAGTATCTAGTTAGCACTCTATGAAAGTACATCAATATGGTCCCATTTCATTGAATCTCTGATGGCATCCACTGTGAGCTGCACCATTTTTTTAAAGATTTATTTGAGGGCAGCCCCAGTGGCGCAGCTAAGGTTTAGCGCCGCCTGTAGCCCAGGGTGTGATCCTGGAGACCCCAGATCGAGTCCCCCGTCAGGGTCCCTGCATGGAGCCTGCTTCTCTCTCTGCCTGTGTGTCTGCCTCTCTCTCTCTCTCTCTCTATGAATAAATAAATAAAATATTTTAAAAATATATGCATATTTATGAGTGGGAGGAGGGACAGAGGGAGAGAATCTTTAATCCACTTGAGTGTGGAGCCTGACTCAGAGTTTGATCCTATAACCCAGGAGATCACAACCTGAGCTGAAACTGAGTCAGATGCTTAACCAACCTGAGCCACCCAGGCACTCCCTGCACCATTTTTAAATACTTCTAAAACAAAACAATGCCAGCAATTAAGATATGATTTAGGTCTTGCAATTTTTACTTTATATTTGTGGAAATGGGCCTTTAGACAGAATTTTATATACAACTAATATGAACATAAAAGGAACACAAACAGCATAAATTTAATATACTCTTAACATTTCTTCAGAGTTCAATTCCTGTGAGTCACTTTTTGACAGAAGAATCATCAATATCCTTGTTTTCTCATCCAGTATTGTTCTGTGCCATGGGGGGTGACAAATGTTTCTTATAAGTGCTCCACTTTAGTCCCCAATATTTTCTTCCAAACCACCGATACCCACTCAACAAATGGTGATGGTGGTACCTGCTTCATTCCAGCAGGCGTCAAAGGAGTATTTTCAGACAACAAACAGGACTCAAGGTCATTCAAGTGGTTGTTAAACTGAGTTGGTCGAATGCTGAAAGGCTGCACTTGACCAGTCATACCACTAGGACAACCAACCATGAGTACACATTTGCAACCGAATCAAATCAAACATTATCAACTGTAAGGGGCACATATCTCACTATCAGACATGATAAAATGTGGAAAAAAAAAAAAAAGTATGTTTCATAATCTGAGAACATTCCATATTACATCAAAGAAGGAAGTCCTCAGCTGGAACTAGTTTCATCTTCATAGTTCTAGCATTGTTCAATTACTGATATTTATCTACACATAAAATCAATTATTTTTAAAAGATCGTATCTGTTCTTAACTAGAAAGTTTCATTTTGCTCCAGATCTCCAAAACAATACTTAAGTATGAACAAGACATCTAGCGTAGCCTTAAAGATTTTCTGTTTCAATAAATAACATAAGCTTTTGCAGAATGGGAGATAATTCTAAAGATGTTTATGTCCAATCAACTGGATTTGAACTTGCAAACTGCCATCTATTTTAATACCCAGTTACTATAAATCAAAACTAAAAATGGATAACCGCAACTTAGGATAGTCTTCCATGACCCCAGGCTCTACCTTTTTTACTCAGCACTGGCAGACCACTTCTGATTAGGATCTAATGATCTAAATAAAAACTTCTCTATACCAGGAACTTTAAAAGTTTTCATACGCTTTGCTACTCAACTTCCTGGACTCTATCCTAAATAAATATTCCAAATGAGGACAAAAATTTATGCCCCAAAGCATTAACCTCAGTCCTATATGTAAAAACAAAACTTATGAAAAACTTTAAGTCCAACAGTAGGACAGCTGTTAAGTCACATGAAAAAAAAGATGCAGCCTTTAAATTTTTTTATTCAGAATACATGAACATGCTTAACACTACAATGTTAAGTTAAAGCAGATTAAAAATTGTTATGCACAATATAACTTCAATTACATTAAAACATATAAAAGCAAATGAGGAAACACAAACACAGTTAACAGGGTTTGCTGCTGGGTGCAGGACAGGTAACTGTTTCCTGTACCTTCCAATTTTTCTTTCTTTCATGACTATGTCTTTTATAATCTTTTATAATAAAAATAAAAACATTCACTATAACAGCTGAGATTCCGAGAAGTTGAGTGACTTGTCCTAAAGTGAAGTGGCAGTGAAGACTAAAACCCTTATATCCTAAATCCCAGAATCCAGGGCTTTCCATCGTACCACAAGTTTTCCCTAAGTATTACTTCCAGGCATCTTCCCTTTTTTTTTTTAATTTAAAATATTTTATTTATTTATTCATGAGAGACACACAGAGAGAGGCAGAGGGATAAGTAGGCTACATGCAATAAGCCAGATGCAGGACTCAAATCCCGGCACTCCGGGATCTGCCCTGAGCCAAAGGCAGACACTCAACCACTGAACCACCCACCTGTCCCACGTCTTCCCTTTCTAAATCCCATTTATCCTAATTTTCCAAAGTACCTAGTTCAAGTTATCACTTAAAGAAACTGAAAGAGTATCAAGGCAGCTATTTCATTAAAAAATTACTATAAAACTGATACTAATATGGCACATACTTAATTAAAAAAAAAAGAATGCTCAATTTGTAAACTGTGTGAAAAGTTCAAGAAATTAGGTGAGTCACATTTTATCCTCCTCACAAGTCATGGCAAGGGCACCCATTGTGGCCTGCGTGTAAGATTTATGGGCTATAAAAACCAGGCCAGGTAAGAAAAGGTACAGCAACCTGTTGAGCCTTACATAATAAAAGTAAGATGACAAAGTGCACCTGACCAACACGTACCACAAAACCTTTACAAAACATCTGAAACAAATACATCTCCTAACTTTATACTTCAGATATCAATAAGAATTTGAACTAGCAAAAAAAAAAAAAAAAGAATTTGAACTAGCTATTCTGGCAGTCAAGATAAAGCAAGATGCGGGTTTCTCTCTGTCAGTTCAGGCTGATAAGAGTACATTACCAGCAAACAACTGGCCTGTGAAGATAACCTTCGGCATGGGGGGAAAAAAAAATCAATTCCACAATCAGAGCCCGACTTCCACTTGGCAATTAAAATTGGCACAAAGTCACAGCAGACGTGTCACACAGGCCAGGGGGGCCTAGCCCCTTCTTCCTCATCTTTTGGGGCCATATTAAACCGTCAGGACACGCGTGAAATGTATGCAATGGTAGTTGTGAATGCACACCATTTCAGAGCGGGCCAACCAGCAACCTGGTCCTAAATCGCTTAAATCACTTGTGTAGGTAGGAGACGGGCTTTGAGGATGAGGTCTCCCAACGCAAGTTACAGCGCCCTACCAACACGTAATTTTAAACGTAATTCATTTCGTTCTTCGATTATCGACACACGTTAACAAATCGCTAGGTTTGCCTGGACCGTCTCGGGGCTCCAGCGACCGCCTTAGCATTACCCCTCCCACCCCCCTCCCGAGCACAAAACACGGGGCTTTTATTTTGATGAGTTTATTAAGGGCCAAGTCTGCACCGCTCCGCGCAGCAGTTGGTCGTGCCGCCGCGAAGGCGCCGTCCGCCACCAGCCGCGCACAGCTCGAGCGACAGCGGCCACAGCCGCGGCCACGACGCGGGACACAGTCCGCGGGGAGGCTCCGAGGCACAGGACGGGCTTCGCCGAGGACTCTCCCCGCGGGTAAATCAGCAGCGTTCCTGCAACTCCTGAAGGAACACTACCCATTTCCTTCCCTAAGGGCTTGCTCAGGGGTCGTGGAATAGTCTACGGGGGGTGAGGGGGTGGGGTGTGGGGGTGCTGTTTTATTTTTCTATTTTTTTCCTCCTTCTGCATTTCCTCCGAAGAGATCCCAGGATCGGAATTTGCGACCTTAGATGACGGCGATGAAAACGCACCTTTCGTCAAATACAAGGGAGCCCCCGCGAACGTACGTGACCGCCGGGCCCACGAGCGCCGGCGGCGGAGCTTCGGCCGCCGCCCGCCGACGTCCCAGACCTCGCGGGTGGCTCTCTCGGCCCAGAGGCGCAGGCCCACGCGGGCCTCGGGCTGGCGGCCGGGCCGCGGCGACCCGGGGCGCGGCCCGCGACGGGCGGGGACACTGGACGGCGGCGCCCACCTGGGCCGGGGCGGGCACCTGCGGCCGCCGCGGCGCCAGGCCTGGGGTCGGCCCGCCCTGCTCTTTCCCTCGCCTCCCGCCGCCGCCCGCGCCTCACCTGCGGGCTGTCCTCCAGCGTCTCCTCGATGGGCAGCTTGTCGATTCCCGGCATCGTGGCGGAGGGAGGGCGGCGGCAGGAGACACGGCAGCCGCCCACAGCTCGCCGCGCCCGCCCGCCTGCAGCAGCTGACCCCGACCCGCCCTCTCTCGCAGGCGCGGCCGCCGTCGCCGCCCGCGCCGCTCTCGCCAGGCGCCGAGCGGCCGCGCGGGAAATCCCGCCCCCTCGGCCGCCCTGCCCCGCCTCCCAGCGCGCCCATTGGCTCGCAGCGACGCCCGTCAGCGCGGCGGGGCTAGCCCGGAGGTTCCTTCGCGGCTCTGGGTGCTGTGGTGAGCGGCGGGCTCGGGGGTGGCGCTGCTTGCTCGCTGCGACCGTCCGCCCTGCGCGCGCCTGTTGGTGGAAATTGTGGGGGACCGTCCCTCGCCTTTCAGCGAACCAGAGCCTCGTCTGAGGACCACCACCCCGGGGAGTTTGGGGTGTCTTTACTCCTCCTGCAACATTTCATCAGAGACCACGGAAGAGGCCCTACTGCCGGGGGCCTTTCTTGCTCCAATTATAACCTTCGCAACCCTGCCCGCAGCATCCAGTCTGCTCCCCACCCCCACCCCCACCCTCCCGGCGACTCGGTGCTGGCCAGCTCAGCCGGCTGTGGGATCCCAAGCTGGGTCACTAGCAGGCTTCCCCGTAAATTTATGGACGGTAGACTCGCAGTTATATTTCTGGGCACTTGGATATCAGTATATTCAGTTAAAAACATGGGACTTTATTATCAATTCATCGATTCTTACCTGGCCTGGAAGGGCTATAGTGCCTCAATTCAGACTTCAGTAGTTGTTACAAATCACAAACAAAAACATCTTTTATTTTTTTATTTTTAAATCGATTTTTTTTTATTTTATTCATCCATTCATGAAAGACACACAGAGACAGAGAGAGAGAGAGAGAGAGAGAGAGGCAGATTGGCAGAGACACAGGCAGAGGGAGAAGCAGGCCCCATCCTGGGTCCCCAGGATCACGCCCTGGGCCAAAGGCAGGCGCTAAAGCGCTGAGCCACCCGGGCTGCCCAGAAAACATCTTTAAAAGTTTAGCACACACTGGTTAATTATGTGGGTAACTGATAGGCATATCTGTTAGATCAAAAAGTTGTGGAAGAAGTTTTCAAGAGCTTCTTCAGCCTCTAATTTTACAGTAAAGAAGAGTGAAGCTCTGATTCCAAAACCTGGTCTGGGTTAGAATTCCTGGTTCTTTGTCCTCCTTCCCCAACCTCACATGTATTTCTCTATAGAGTCACAAAAAGTTTTCATCAGTATGCAAAGAAAATGGCAAAATCATAAGTGTCTTGTAAAATTCTAGCCGTTAGGAACACCTGGCTGGCTCTGTTCCTAAAGCATGCAATTCCCAATATCCAGGCTGTGGGTTTGAGTCCCACATTGGGTGTAGAGATTAAAAAAAAAAAAATCCAAAATCTTCAAAATAAATAAAACTCTAGCCATTAATCCAATCAATCCATTCCATAAGAAATGCTGAGTAAAGGGACGCCTGGGTGGCTCAGCGGCTGAGCGTCTGCCTTCAGCTGAGGACGTGATCCCAGAGTTCCCAATCAAGTCCTGCATCAGGCTCCTGCGTGGAGGCTGCTTCTCCTCCCTCTGCCCGGGTCTCTGTATCTCTCATGAATAAATAAAGTCTTTAAAAAGAAAAGAAAGAAAGAAATGCTGAGTAAAGATTATTAGTTGTCTGGTTCCACAGACACACTGGAATAGATCCAGATATAGCAGAACAAACCCAAATATGGGAACAGGAACGGAAGTTATGGATTTTAAACTGAAATGCTAGATTTTTCCCATGATCTCTTAAAAGATAAAATCTAGTTTTAAAAGTTTTACCAAGTAGATTGCAGCATTGTTTCACAGAATTATCCTTCATGTCATAAGCTTTAAATAAGGGTTTTCCCCTTATATTGTTTATCAACTACTCACCCTCAGGAAGAGATTTTTAGTTTTTGAAAGGTGGTTTGGAATCAGTTCTTAGTGTTACTGGTTCTCAACTGCTTTAAAGTTCTCAGCATTGTACAGATTCCAACTCTTTCCTTTGATATTTGTTTTCTATCCTGTAAGCACAGTGGCATGCAACCTGGCTCTAAAGAAGAAAGGTTTTTCAAGGCAAGTGACCTTCTTGGTTGAACTGTGATTGAGCTTATAAATGAAGAAGGTTGTAGCAATTGATAAGAATCAAGAGTAAGTAACAAGTAAAAACAAGTGTAAGAAAGAAGAATAATTATATGTTGTAACTGAGGGGTTTAGCCAGTTAACTTGGCCAAACCAAACAATTCAATGAAAAATTCTGTTAGGTATCTGAGTTATCTGGGTAGTGTATCATCATCAAGTTAAGTGGTTTCCCTTATTTGTATTGACGTGCATCTTGACTGTATTTTTGTAAAGGATTCTCAAGCAGCCATCAGGGAGTGGCAAGGAATTCTTGCCAGGTTTAGGCAATTAAAAATGAAACAGACTTGGAGGAACCTTAAAAAAATGAAACAAATAAAAACAAGTTGATATTCAATTAGACGGAGAGGCAGCTTAGTCAAATAATAAAACTAGAAAGAATCTTACCAGGCCTTCTTTTTGAATCCTCTACCTTTAAGCTACTATATATTCTCTTCATCCAAAAAGATTATTGTATTTACTATATTTTAAAACATTTCTTTTTTTAATATTTTACTTATTTATTCAGAGAGAGAGAGAGAGAGGAGGGAGGCAGAGACACAGGCAGAGGAAGAAGCAGGCTCCATGCAGGGAGCCCGATGTGGGACTCGATCCCGGGTCTCCAGGATCACACCCCAGGCTGCAGGCGGCGCTAAACCGCTGTGCCACCAGAGCTGCCCTTTTTAAAACATTTCTAAAGCTAAAGAATTCAGTCTCCTTTGGTAACCACTTCAATCAGCCTACATTTTGTACAGTTGACCAAGCTCAGTTCCTTTTATACAGGAAATGAGGCTATCTCTGAAAATGCCTGGGGGGCTGCTGTGGGTAGGATAGAAAAAATTTGGACAGCTGGTTAATTTTATGAAAGGAAAGGCAGGATTAAACAACACCCACTAAAGAATCCTTTGAGATGTTTCACACATATAATTCATTGAGATGTTTCCATATAATTTACAACAAAAGGACATATAATCTTGTAAATAGATTTGTTAATTATTAGCCTCCTAAAATTATATTTGATCTTCTTATAATTAGGTTTTTACATGACACTCCTTGAAGTTCTGGTCTGTGGTCTGTAATAGGAAAGAACCCAACAACTTGAATGATGCTGGAGCTTTACTTTTCAAAATTATCTCCATAGGTCAGTGGTTATCAAACTCACCCACATGCAAAAGTTATCTCAGGGAAGTTGTTAGGGTACAGATTACTGAGCTCAGCTGGAAGATTCTAATGCAGCTGGTCAGAGGTGGGGCCGGGAATCTGCCCAGATAAGTCCAAAGATAATCTTCAAACCACATGTTAAAAGTCTCTATCCAAAATGGAGAATAAGCAGGGGCACCTGGCTGGCTCCATCAGTAGAGCATGTAACTCTTAATCTCAGGATTTTGAGTTCAAGTCCCATATTGGGTGTAGCAATTACTTAAAAATAAAATCCTGTGGTGGCTCACTCAGCTAAGTGTCCAACTCTTGATTTCCGCTCAGGTCATGATCTCAGGGCCGTGAGGTGAAGCCCCCTAGGGGCTTGGTGCTAGCCATTGAGCCTGCTTATGATTCTCTCTTCCTCTCCCTCTGGCCCCTCCTTCCTCTAAAAAAAACAATAAAGTAAATAAATAAAATTGTCTTAAAAAGGAGAATAACCATTTTTTTTCCTAAATAAGCTTGTATTTTAGAAAATTTACAGAATCATGTAAACATTTAGGAAAAGGGCTTTTGGTTCCAGCTGAGGATGGTGAGAGGGACACCATTTCTAGAATCACCTGAAAGAGCTTGGGAATCCTCCTGCTCACAAGTATACCCTTAAGAATTCCCTTAATCTGAAATAGAGGAATTCATATTCATAATGTATAGTGTAAATAATTCTGGATTTACCTGATCACTCCTTAATGTGACTCATTTAATAGATAATTCAGTTGTTTTCTTTTTTTTTAAAGATTTATTTATTTATGATAGAGAGAGAGAGAGAGAGGCAGAGACACAGGAGGAGGGAGAAACAGGCTCCATGCCAGGAGCCCGATGCGGGACTCGATCCCGGGACTCCAGGACCGCGCCCTGGGCCAAAGGCAGGCGCCAAACCGCTGAGCTACCCAGGGATCCCCAGTTGTTTTCTAACATCCAGCTGAAATGAATCCAGTTCAAGAAATGAGTATATTAATTGGTATCTTGGGAACTTGAGTCTCTTCTATCTACTTTGAAACATTAGAACCAGTGGTAGAGTTGGGGAAAGCTTTGGGCAATTGGAAGGTAAAATCAAAAGTTCTGAGGTGGATAAGCAGCAAGGACCAACTGCTTTTATTTTTTTCTACTTTTCTACTTTTCATTAATTACCATTAAAAGTTTATTTACTTATATAAGTAATCTCTACATCCAACATGGGGCTTGAACTCACACCCCGGAGTCACATGTTCTTCTCACAGAGCCAGCAGGTGCCCTAAATATTAAATGTTTTAATGCCTTATTTTTTTTTTAAGATTCATTTATTCATTTGAGAGAGAGAGCTTGTGAGCAGGGGGGAGCGAGCTTTGAGGGAGAGAGAGAGATAGAGAGAGAGAGAAGCAGACTCCCAGCTGAGCATGGAGCTCTACTCAAGGCTCCATCTCACAACCCTGAGATCATGACCTGAGCCAAAATCGGGAGTCAGGTGCTTAACAAACTGAGCCACCCAAAAGCCCTGCCCCTTTAATGCTTTTATTTTTTTTTTTAAGATTTTATTTATTTGAGAGAGAGAGAGAGAGAGAGAGAGAGAGAGAGAGCATGAGTGGGGGGAGGGGCAGAAGCAGACTCCCCTGCTGAGCAGGTAGCCTGACATGGAGCCTGATTCTAGAACTCTGGGATCATGACCTTAACCAACTGAGCCACCCAGGTGCTCTCCTTTAATGCTTTTATTTATTTTCTAATTCTTTTATTATTTTTTAACCTTTTTAAAAAAGATTTTATTTATTTATTCATAGAGACACAGAGAGAGAGAGAGAGGCAGAGACACAGGCAGACGGAGAAGCAGGCTCCATGCAGGGAGCCGGATGTGGGACTTCATCCCTGGTCTCCAGGATCACACCCTGGGCTGCAGGTGGTGCTAAACTGCTGCGCCACTGGGGCTGCCCTATTCTCTAATGCTTTTAAAACAGCTTTCCTTTTCTTCATTTTTCCTCTTTATCATATCTAAAGAAACCAATATTTTCTAAATCAGAAGACTGTGCTCATTATCCTACAGAATCCTGATACTATTTTAAACAGTATTATCACCCTTGCTAGTGTTTGAAATCACTTTGATTTAGGGGCTTTTGAGGCCAAAACAAATACTTTTAAATCAACAAATATATATTGTGATTGTTCTGGAGAAATGGTATAGGTACCAAAAAAACCAAAGGTTATTATTACCTTGTTTTTGTGTTTTGGTTTTTTTCTGGTTTTGTTTTGTTTTTTGGAAGTGGGCAAGGAGAGATGCCCTAAGACTTAGATGCCCTAAGACATCAGGCGGCTTAGAACACTTTTAACCCTGAGGAATTCGAGGAGCAACAGGTAAGTCAGTGGAGAAGAGATTACTCTTAGAGAAGTTAATATATCCCATGACTGTTTAATCATTATAATCATTTTAATTTTCACAGAACCACAGAGGGCAGTAAAAAATAGAATAAGTGCAAATTGATTAAACCAGTACTGTTTTTCCCATGGCTGATAATGCAAGAGTCTCAGGGTTAAATAGCAAGCTCCTCCTTCCAAGAACACTAGATGGTGCTCTGAATTTAGTTTTGGGATTCATACTGCTTCAGGAAATGGCTGTCTTCATTCAACAAATATTTATTAGGTAATGAACAAAATATTAAAAAATCCCAGCCCTTGTGGAACTAAAGTTTATTGGGAATGTTGGGAAGAAAGGCAGACCAAAAAAACCAAACATAATAAACAGGAGCATAGTATATTAAAAAGCAATAAGTCTGTGAAAAATAGAACAGGGAAAATAGGCTTGGAGGCAGTTCCAATTTTAAACAGGCTCATCAGGGACGACTAGGTGGCTCAGCAGTTGAGCATCTGCCTTTGGCTCAGGGCATGTTCCTGCCATCTGGGGATCGAGTCCGCATCGGGCTCTCTGTGGGGAGCCTATGTCTCTCTTTGCCTATGTCTCTGCCTCTCTCTCTGTGTGTCTCTCATGAATAAATAAATAAAATCTTTAAAAATAAAAATAAACAGGCTCATCAGAGTAGACTTTATTGAGGTGAGATCTAAACAGAAAACTTGAAGGTGTCACTGGAGTAAGTGATGGGGACATCTCGGGAAAAAGTGTTCCAGAAAGAGGAACCACCAAGGCAGAGGCCCTCAGCCCTAAGCCAGGAGTGTCCCAGACTGTTTTAAGAATTGCATAAAGCATCTTTTCAAGTGCCTGTTGGCCATCTGTGTATCTTCTTTGGAAAAATGTCTATTTAGGTCCTCTGCCCATTTTTTAATTGGACTATTTGGGTTTTGGGGGTGTTAGGTTGTATAAATTCTTTATATTTTTTTGATATTAACCCCATCACAGAGAAATCATTTGCAGATATCTTCTCCCATGCAGTAGGTTGCCTTTTTGTTTTGATGCTGGTTTCCTTTGCTGTTCAAAACTTTTTACTTTGGTGTAGAAGACATTACTGGCCAACAGACACGCTAAAAGATGCTCAATATCTCTAATCATTGGTGAAATACAAATCAAAACCACAATGAGATATCACCTCACACCTGTCAGAATGACTAGTATCAAAAAGATAAGAATGAAAAAAGAAAATAAAAGAACAGAAAAGAAAAGAATGGGGTGCCTGGGTGACTCAGTGGGTTAAGTGTCTGCCTTTGGCTCAGGTTGAGATCTCCAGGTCCTGGGATTGAGTCCTGTGTTGGGCTCCCTCCTCAGCGGGGAGCCTGCTTCTCCCTAAGCCTCTCCCCCAGTTCATGCTCTCTCTCTCTCTCTCTCTCAAATAAATAAAATCTTAGAAAGAAAAAGAGAGAAAGAAAGAAAGAAAGAAAGAAAGAAAGAAAGAAAGAAAGAAAGAAAGAAAGAAATACCAAGTGTTAGTGAGGATGTAGAGAAAAGAGAACCTTCATGTACTGTTAGTCGAGATGTAAATTGGTGCAAACACTACAGAGAACAGTATGGGGGTTCCTCAAAAAATTAAAATTAGAAATACTGTATGTGGGCAGCCTGGGTGGCTCAGCGGTTTAAGTGCCTGCCTTCGGCCCGGGGCGTGGACCCGGAGTCCCGGGATCAAGTCCTGCATTGGGCTCCCTGCATGGAGCCTGCTTCTCCCTCTGCCTGTGTCTCTGCTCTCTCTCTCTCTCTCTCTCTCTCTCTCTCTCTTTGTCTATCATGAATAAATAAATAAAATCTTAAAAAAAAATTAAAAAAAAAGAAATACTATATGATCCAGTAATCACACTACTGGATATGTAAGAAAGATACCTAAGATAGGTATCTAAGAAAGATATCAAAGAAAATAATACTAATTCAAAAAGATATATGCACCCCTATGTTCACTGCAGTATTATTTACAATAGTCATGATATGGAAGCAACCTAAGTGTCCATTGATAGATGAATTGATAAAGAAGATACATTATATACATATACAATGTATAAAAAAGAATAAACCATAAAAAAGAGTGAGATCTTGCCATTTGTGACAATACAGGTTGACTGAAAAGGTATTATGCTAAGTGAAAAAATAAAGACCAAAACCATATGATTTCACTTATATGTAGAATCTAAAACAAACAAAAAAACAAAACCCAGAAATAGACTCATAAACACAGAGAATGAACTGAAAGTTGTCAGAAGGGAGAAGGGTTGGGAGATGGGAGAAATAGGTGAAGGAGATTAAAAGATGCAAACTTCTGGTTATAAAATAAGTCACAGAGATGAAAAGTACAGCATAAAGAATATAGTCAATAATATCGCAATTACTTTGGTGACAGATGGTAACTACACCTAGTATGATGAGCATTGCATAATGTATAGAATTGTGAAATCATGTGTTTTACACCTGAAAAGAATATAACATTGTATGTCAACTATACTTAATACAAATGAAAAAAAGAATTTCATAGAGACCAGGGTGGCAGAAAGGAACAGCCTGGGGAGACAGTCCGAGGGGGAAGAGGGAGGAAGAGGAGACTAGTTCACATAAAGCCTTGTGGCCTATAATAATAAACTCCATATTTTTTTTAAATACTGTGATTAAAAGGAAAAATTACATCAGTAATTTAGCTAAATCACATCCTGTGTACAGGGTCAAAAGCAATGTCTTAATAATGGAAGACAATGAGTTCACGTAAAAACAGTTGTATGATTTTTTCCTCTTCCCTTCCTGAATAATTCAGTCCTCATGCCATTTGGTGGGGCCAAATGAAGTAGGAGTCTGGGCAAGATTGGTGAGCCCCAAGGGCCCAGAACATGGGATGGGAGTCCAATCAAGGTAAGGAGGGACCCCCACAAAGGGTTACCCTCATGTGGGGTGTCAGAGCCAGTGTAAGATGAAGAGGATGTCTTCATAGGTGGGTGTTAGAGCACAGGAGGGATACAGAGGCTACTTTGGTGGAGAGGCAACTAGGGAAAGGATGCAGGAGGAAACGTCAGGTGAGGAGAGCATCTGTGTGAGAGGGCACTTCTGGAGTCCAGGTACGACAAGGAAGACTTTTATGTAGGTTGGGAACCTGGTGCAGGATTTCAGAAAGCAAGGAGTAAGGGGAATATCTATGAAGAAGGGCAGCTTAGTGTAGAATCTCAGAGCCTGAGTGGGCTGAAGAGAGCACCCATATAGAGAGTAGATAAATGTGGAGAGTCAGAACCCAAGCAGGGAGAGAAGGGGTTTTGTGTTTGAGGAAGTACGTAGAACAGACTACAGGTGCTTTAGTGGGGTAAGGAAGGCTTCTATGTAGGAAGGCAGCCTGGCATGCATGAGATGTCAGAGCTCACATAAGGGAATAGGGCATCTCTCTCTTTTTTTTAAAGATTTTATTTATTTATTCATGAGAGACACAGAGAGAGAGGCAGGCTTCCTACTGGGAGCCCGATGTGGAACTCTATCTTAGGACCCCAGGATCCTGACCTGAACCAAAGGCAGACTCTCAAACCACTGAGCCACCCAGGTGTCCCAGGACATCTCTTCAGAGAGAGGGTGGTAACAATGGAAGTTTGGTTACATAGGGGGAATATATCAAATAAGTGAATATATATTGAGGATCACAGAAACCAGGTTTCTCACTGTCAGAGAAAGGAATTACAAATACGGAAAAGGAAATAGAATGAACTTTATGGTGCTAGTTTGGAATGACATGCATACCTTGTGTTTTTTGTGCTTTGTTTTATTGTGCTGCTCAGAGACAGCATTTTTTTTACACAAATTGAAGGTTTGTGGCAATCTTGCATCAAACAAGTCTATTGGTGCCATCTTTTCAACAGCATTGACTCACTTCATGTCTCCGTGTTCTATTTTGGTAATTGTCACAATATTTCAAAACTTTTTCATTATTATCATATTTATTATCATATTCGCTATGGTGATCTGTGATCAGTGATCTTTGATGTTATTATTGTAATTGTTCTGAGGTGCCAGGAACCTATATAAGATGGCAAACTTAATCCACAAAGTTTGTGTGTGTTCTGATTATTCTACAAACCCCTGTTCCTCAATATCCCTCTACTATTCCTTGACACACAATACTGAAATTGGGTCAGTTAATAACCCCTACAATGGCCTCTACATGTTCAGGTAAAAGGAATAGTCAGTTGCTAGGGAAACCTCATTGTCTTTTTTTTTTTTTTAAAGATTTTGTTTATTTATTTGACAAAGAAAGAGAGACCGAGAGCACAAGTAGGCAAAGTGACAGGCAGACGGAGAAGGAGAAGCTAAGCAGGGAGCCCAACGTAGGGCTCCATCCCAGGACCCTGGAATCAGGTCCTGAGCCAAAGGCAGATGGCTTAACTGACTGAGCCACCCAGATGCCCCCTTCATTGTCTTATTTAAGAAATTGCCACAGCCCCTCCAAACTTCAGTAATCGCCATCCTAATCAGTCAGCAGCCATCAACAGGGAAAATCAGGGTAACTTTCCCCGTCATGATGAATAATGAAATTATAACTCATTAGGGACACCTGGGTGGCTCAGTTGGTTGAGCATCTGCCTTTGGCTGAGGTCATGATCCTGGGGTCCTGAAATAGAGCCTGCTTCCCTCTCAGGCTCTCCACTCAGCGAGGAGTCAGCTTCTCCCTCTGTTCCACCCCCTGCTCATGCTTGTGCTCTCTCTCTCTCTTTCTGAAATAAATAAAATCTTTTAAAAAATTGTAACTCATTAAATAAAATGAATCCATCCTGATAGAAATAAATGAATAAATAAAAAGTTCGTAAAAAAATAGAATATTTACATAGGTATAAAGTACCCCCCCACACACACACAATATTGGATTATAAAGGGGGAAAGAATAACTTCATAGTGGGGAAGCATCTTAATCAAATGCTCAGAGTTAAACATCACTAGTAATGGGACAAATAAAAGTCATGTGCTATCTGATAGCAAATAATGAAAAGAACATAGCATCATTTCTGTGACTTCCTGCCAAAGATGCTTAACTTGAATCTAATCATGAGGAAACATCAAACAAACCTTAAGTAAAGGATGTTCCACAAAGTAGCTGACGGTAATCTTCAAAAGTGTCCAAGTCATGAAAAGTCAAGGAAATACTGAACATCTGTTGCTAATTGGCTGAGACTAAAGGGTCACAACTGAAGGCAATATATGATTCTGAGCTGTATCCTTTTACTGTAAAGGATGCTATTTGGGACAATGATGAAACCTGAATGGAGTTTGACGGTTAGATGATAGTGATAAATCAATATTAACTTCCTGACTTAGATGCTCTTCCTGTGAGTGTATAGGAGAATGTCCTTACTTGCAGGAAAAACACACTGAAGTATTCAGGGGTGATAATGAAGTATCAGAACAGCAACTGCTTCAAGTGATTGGAGAGAAAAAAGTTTGTACTGTACTTGCAACTTTTCTGTACATTTGAGATTGTTCCAAAATTAAATAGAAAATGTTAAAAAATGAAAACTGGTAATAGTTACAATCATGAATGGATCAGTGACATGATGCATTAATAAATTATTTTTTCCTTAAAAACTTTTTAAAATCTAAAGAGAGATTATTAAGTAAATAGATGTCACGGCTATAGAAGAGATTGAGGGTAAGGGATAAGACTTTGAGGCTTTGAAAGTAAAGGATTCCAGGGATCATTTTTGCTCTTTTCTGCCCCTGTCCCACAAAGTGTATCTCCTTTAATGGGGACCCAAACACCTCCAAGAATTCTCAGGTACTCCATGACAGCTACCTTATTTGATTATAACCTTTGAGAAATATATATTTATTTTAAGGCAATTCCACTCTGAAATAATATTATTTCCAGGTATCTTCTAGTACTAAAATGATCTCACTTATTTAGGTTACATGAGTGAGGTATATAACAATAACTATTTTAGATAAAGTTAGCCCCTCAAGTATTTTTATTTTATTTTTTAAAAAAGATTTATTTATATATTTGAGAGAGAGAGTACATGCGAGCACAGGTTGGGGGTGGGCAGAGGCAGAGGGACAGAGAATCTCAAGCAAAATATGCACTGAGCCCACTACCCCAAGATCAATCCCATGACCCCAAGATCAGGACCTAAGCCAAAATCAGGAGTAGGATGCTTAACCGACTGCATCACCAAGTGTTTTAGAATGTTTATTATTTTTAGAATGTTTATCACTTTACATTTCTGCTGCCAATTGTCATTAGTATTTTACCTTCTCATTCTGAGAACTATATTTCAATTCTGAGATAATTCAGTTTGCTATATACTTGCTCATTTGTTTATAAGATTAGAAATACAATTTCCAGGTTAGAAACTCTCCTTCATCTGTCTTCCCTTCTTAGTTAATGATGTCATTATCCAACTCTTCACTTAAGCTAGATATATGGGCATCACATTCACTTCTCCCTCCACCTCCCCTAACACACACACACACACACACACACACACACACACACCTACACCTGATTGGCCTTAAGTTACGTTGCTTTTCTTGAAACATCTCTGCCTCAAAACATTTCTGAAAAGCCTTCGTAATAACACTGACAATGGTAATAAATTCTAGCGAACAGTTTAATGTTTACTGTGTAGCAGGCACTATTCCAAGGGCTTCACAAATTATCTCATTTAATCATCAATTAGGTACTATAATTATCCACATTTTATTATAGAGGAAAGTGAGCACAAAGAGGCTAAGTTACATGCCTAAGGTCACACAGCTAAAAAGAGAAGGTCCTGGAATTTGAACCCAGGTAGTTTGATATGAGAGTTGGGCTCTTACCCATTCTCAGGCCTGGTCAATCTCACCCAAACAGATTTGGGCCCTTTTCTGCTTTCATAAGCTCTTGTACATATATCTTTATTATATTCTTATATTTTGTATTTATATATTGGTGTTCCTCGAAGACTAAGAATTTTATTATTTATGTTTACAAAAGGAGAGAGAGAGGAACCTGGCTGGCTCAGTCAGTAGAGCATGCAACTCTTGATCTCAGAGTTGAGTTCAAGCCCCACATTGGGTGGAGAGACTACTTAAAAAAAAATAAAACTAAAAAAAAAAACAGTAGAGAGAATAATGAATCCACATTATTTTATATTTATTCACTAGACATAATAATTTTGCATATATCCATCACTCCAATCCAAAACTTAACATTTTGCAACACTTGTCCTAATTTTCTGTTTTCTTATTTTCCTGAAGTATTGTAAGCAAAACACAGACATCTTGAAATTTTACCTATAAATACTAAAGTAAAATCTTTTCTACAAGTTTTTTTTTTTACAGAACCATAAGCACAGTGTCTCACTTAACAAAGTTAATTACTATCTTCTTAGCCATCAGTTTCTTTTTTTTTTTTTTAATTTATGGTAGTCACACGGGGGGCGGGGGGCAGAGACACAGGCAGAGGGAGAAGCAGGCTCCACGCACCGGGAACCCGATGTGGGATTCGATCCCGGGTCTCCAGGATCGTGCCCTGGGCCAAAGGCAGGCGCCAAACCGCTGCACCACCCAGGGATCCCTAGCCATCAGTTTCTTGAAGACAGAAACCATTTCAGCTCCTGGCTACCTAGTGTACCCTTGATGTATGCTGGAGTTTAACAAATGTTGTGATTCAAAACGTTGTTTGTTATTTGTTTTAGTTAATAAGAACCATACATTCATGCTCCAGAAACAGTGTTATAAGTAACAATCAGGTCTTCAGGTTAACCAACAACTCTCATTTAATTTGAAATGATTAGATTAAGTGGCCCTAAAGTGTAGGCCTAAATCCAAAACTGTTTCATCTTTGAATATTGTGTGTGGGGATAGCCTGAGTCTAATTTAGGCTAGCTCAGAGCTTTCTTGTTTCCACTGTCAATCTGGGGAGAACAGAAGGACAAGGACTAGACTGAGTGGGAGTATTCATTGGTAAAGATTTCCTAGAAGGAAATATGACAGCTTCCCCCCCAAAATAATATACTCTTCAAAGAAATTTTTCATGGAAATACTCCTGCATGTACACCAAAATGTATGTACGGGGTATTCGCTGCCAAAATATTTAGTGTAGTTTAAAAAGTTGGAGACGGAGACTGCTGAGCCCCTGTCCGTCCGCCACCACCCGCTCCAGACACAGAACATCCAGTCATGGATAAAAATGAGCTGATGCAGAAGGCCAGACTGGCCAAGCAGGCTGAGCGATATGATGACATGGCAGCCTGCATGATGTCCATAACTGAGGAAAGAGCTGAATTATCCAATGAGGAGAGGAATCTTCTCTCAGTTGCTTATAAAAATGTTGTAGGAGCTCGTAGGTCATCTTGGAGCGTCGTCTCAAGTATTGAGCAAAAGACGGAAGGTGCTGAGAAAAAACAGCAGATGGCTCGAGAATACAGAGAGAAAATTGAGACTGAGCTAAGAGATATCTGCAATGATGTACTGTCTCTCTTGAAAAGGTTTTTGGTCCCCAGTGCTTCACAAGCAGAGAGCAAAGTCTTCTATTTGAAAATGAGAGGAGACTACCACTGTTACTTGGCCAAAGTTGCTGCTGGTGATGACAAGAAAGGGATTGTGGATCAGTCACAACAAGCATACCAAGAAGCTTTTGAAATCAGCAAAAAGGAAATGCAACCAACACATCCTATCAGATTGGGTCTGGCCCTTAACTTCTCTGTTTTCTATTACGAAATTCTGAACTCACGGGAGAAAGCCTGCTCTCTTGCAAAGACAGCTTTTGATGAAGCCATTGCTGAACTTGATACATTAAGTGAAGAGTCAAACAAAGCACGCTAATAATGCAATTACTGAGACACAACTTGACATTGTGGATATCGGACACCCAAAGAGACGAAGCTGAAGCAGGAGAAGGAGGGGAAAATTAACCGGCCTTCCAACTTTTGTCTGCCTTTCTAAAATTTACACAGTAGACCATTTGTCATTCATGCTGTCCCACAAATCGTTTTTTGTTTACGATTTATGACAGGTTATGTTACTTCTATTTGAATTTCTATATTTCCCATATGGTTTTCATGTTGAATATTAGGCGAGTAGAGCCAGTTAACATTTAGGGAGTTGTCTGTTTTCATCTTGAGGTGGCCAATATGGGGATGTGGAATTTTTATACTAGTTATAAATGTTTGGCATAGTACTTTTGGTACATTGTGGCTTCACAAGGGCCAGTGTTAAAACTGCTTCCATGTCTAAGCAAAAAAAAACTTTCTACATATTGGTTTTTCCTGGTGGGGAATAAAAGGGATAATTGGTTCCAGATACAGGTGTAGCTATTGTGGGTACTTTAAGGTTTGGAACACTTACAAGGCTGTAGTAGAAATGGGTATCCCATAGATATTACATGTGAACCATGAGTATCTGTGGAATACTCATTCTCAATGTGCACACCTTTGACTACAGTTGCAGAAGTGTTCCTTTAGTTGTGACCCAGTTTACTCTGGATAAGGGCAGAAATGGTTCACATTCCATTATTTGTAAAGTTACCTGCTGTTTGCTGTCATTATTTTTGCTACACTCCTTTTATTTGTATTTAAATGTTTTAGGCAACCTAAGAACAAATGTACAAGTAAAGATGCAGTAAAAAGGAATTGCTTGATATCCATTACTTTATGGATAAAGTATCCATCCCTTCTCACTTTATCCATTACTTTATTAAGCATAGCAGCAAAACAAAAATTCCATGTATTTAACTTTTTTTGTTGTTGTTTTGGTTTGGTTTTTTGCTTTTGTGATTTTTTTTTTGATACTTGCCTAACATGCATGTGCTGTAAAAATAGTGAACAAGGAAATAACTTGAGATGATGGCTAGCTTTGTTTAATGTCTTATGAAATTTTCATGAACAATCCAAGCATAATTGTTAAGAACACGTGTATTAAGTTCATGTAAGTGGAATAAAAGTTTTATGAATGGAAAAAAAAAGTTGGAGACAACCCTAAGTGCCCATTATCAGAGACATAATTCAATAAATTATGGTTCATCCACCTGATGTAGTGTCAAGCAGCTATTGAAGGGTGAGGTAGAGCTATAGGTACTGATACAGTGTCATGTCCATGTAGAGAAGACCCACTGTAGAGCAACATATATGTCTGACTCCATGTGGATAAAAATGTGTGTGCACATGTGTCTATGATATCAAGCACTTCAAAAAAGGTAGGAAGGAGAAGCATAAACTGTTGGTAATGGTAGCAAATACTAGGTTGGGAAGTAAATATGGGGAAGAATTGAAGGAGATAATCATATCTTGCTCTATGTACTGTTATATTGAATGAATCTTTTATTTTTATTTTTTGAAAGATTTTATTTGAGAGTGAGTGAGAGAGAGAGCATGAGCTGGGGGTGTGGAGGGGCAGAGGGAAAAGCAGACTCTGCTGAGCAGGGAGCCCAATGAGGGGCTTGATCCTAGGACTCTGGGATCATAACTTGAGCTGAAGGCAGATGCTTAATTGACTGAGCCACCCAGGCACCCCTTGAATGAATCCTTTAAAAATAAAAATACGGGACACCTGGGTGGCTCAGCGGTTGAGTGTCTACCTTTGGCTTAGGGTGTGATCCCGGAGTCCTAGGATTGAGTCCCACATCAGGCTTCCTGCATTGAGCCTGCTTCTCCCTCTGCCTATGTCTCTGCCTCTTTCTCTGGGTCTCTCATGAAGAAAATAAATAAAATCTTTAAAAAAATTTTTAAAATAAAAATACATTTTGTTCAGGTGATTTCATATGAAAAATTTAAAATCAAGGGCATGAGCTCAGCAGGGAGTCTGCTTGAGATTATTTCTCCCTCTGCCCCCTCTTCTCTCTTTCTCAAATAAATAGAATAAGTAAAATCTTTAAAAAAAAATAGAGTGTGATATGTGCAAGGCACTATACTGAAAATAATTTTAACTGAATTCAAAATGTAAAAATAAGAAACTATACTCTTGAGATTTGAGAAAAACAAAGGCTGAGATGTTTTTTAAATGTTATAAATTAAGTGAGCTTATTCAGCTAGCATTTATTTAATATCTCTTGTGTGATGGGCACTATAATGGGAGAGAGAGAAATGTGTATGAAACCTCTCAAGTCTCCTGATTCTGGAAAAGATACTATGTGTCTCAAATAACAGTGGCAGATGGGGCCTTAGGAATGACAAAGTGCCAGAGCTGTGAACTGTTCAAGATGACTCAGGAGTTCTAAACTCAGATTTTTAATTTAAATTTAATTTTTAATTTTTCTTATTTAGGGCAGCCCCAGTGGCGCAGCGGTTTGGCGCCGCCTGCAGCCCGGGGTGTGATCCTGGAGACCCGGGATCGAGTCCCACATTGGGCTCCCTGCGTGGAGCCTGCTTCTCCCTCTGCCTGTGTCTCTGCCTCTCTCTCGCTCTCTCTGAATGAATAAATAAATAAATCTTTTAAAAAAATTTCTTATTTAAGCAGAGTTGATATACAATGTTATATTAGTTTCCACGCACATTAAGCTCTGATTTTTTACTTATTTATTTATTTAATAAGCCCAGATTTTTTTTTAAGGTTTTATTTATTTATTCATGAGATAGAGAGAGAGGCAGAGACATAGGCAGAGGGAGAAGCAGGCTCCATGCAGGGAGCCCGATGAGGGACTTGATTCCTGGACTCCAGGATCACACCCGGAGCAGAAGGCAAACTCCTAACCGCTGAGCCACCCAGGCATCTCAAGCTCCAATTTTTAAAACAAATTCCCTTCTCATTAAATTTTAGTTACAGAATGTCAAAATGTCTTCTAATTGTGGATTACATTGGGTGATACATAGGTAGTTTATAAAAAAAACTTAGCGCATTAAACAACCGTAAACCTACAGCATTTGCATTGCCTGTCCAGTTTACAAATGTCACCTCTTTCTAGTCCCACGCATCCATCCACCTATCAATTTGTTCACTCGTTCGACAAATATTTTATTGAGTGTCCACTTTGTCACAGTTCTAGGAGATGCTGAAGGTGTAAGAGCAAAAAATTATTTTATTTCCGAAAACACATTTTAACGTTTAAAAAAATACAGTCTCAAATAGAACATATAATTCCTATGCAAAAGTAAAGGACAAATGTCATTAAAGCTTTGCTTATTGCATTTCACGGACCATGAGCATAATAATTGTATGGTTGATTTGTAAAACTCTGCTAAAACACCTAAGACATTGAGCATTTTTCCTGATGTTAATGATTTGGGACTTAATTGAAATACACAATTAGAAAATAAACTGTTAGCAAAACCTGAGTGAATTTACTAATTAGTAAAACAAAATATAAACCTCTCAATTTTTTACTTCATCTTGTACATATAGATGTTTAAAATGTAGATTATCGAATTTTATGATTCGTAGACTCTTCGATATCAATGTGTCAGGCTTTTTATTTCTGATATCAAAATAAGTATTAAAAGATACTGAGGATAGGGGCACCTGGGTGGTTAAGTTAGGTGTCTGACTCTTGATTTTAGCTCAGGTTGTGATCTCAGGGTTGTGAGATCAAGCCTGGCTTTGGGGTCTGTGCTGGGCATGGAACCTGCTAAGATTCTCTCTCTCCTGCTTCCTCTGCCCCTCCTCCCACCCCCTTTGCACTCCCTCTCTCTCCCCTCAAACAAAAAGATATTGAGGATATATCCATGTTTTTACAACATTTTTCTTCATTTATCGTACCCTTTGATGTTTATATAATGAGATCATTGATGAACGTGTTATGGTGGCCATAAATTGATAAAGTCAGTAGAACAGGGAATTTAGAGACAGAAAATTTGAGTCAAGCCTGTGCCACTGGCTAGTCGGTGGGAATTTACAACTGAACTCTCATTTTCTGTTTTCTTAGCCACAAGAGTAGGGGATTTGTGAAAGAATTAATACAAATATTTTAAATACTTTTGAAGTGGGATCCTGGGTGGCTCAGCGGTTTGGCACCTGCCTTCTGCCCAGTGCATGATCGTGGAGTCCCAGGATCGAGTCCTGCATCAGGCCTCCTGCATGGGGCCTGCTTCTCCCTCTGCCTGTGTCTTTGCTTCTCTCTCACTCCCGCTCTGTGTCTCTCATGAATAAATAAATAAAATCTTTAAAAAAATACTTTAGAAGCTATAAAGCACTATATTCTATGGTTGTATTCATTGTAACATTACTCTAAATAAATAGCATTTATTAGAAACCAATAGTAGACATTATATTAGTGGTGAAACACTATTCTGTCAGAAACAAAACAAGGTCTGTTTTCATCATTATTGTTGTCAACACTGTTCTGTACTTCTAGACCACTGTTGTCCAAAAGAACTTTCTGCAGTGATGGAAATGTTCTGTGTGCTGTCCAATATGGTAGCCACTAGCCACATATGCTATCTACATTTAAACAACCTATCATAAAATTAAAATTAAAATTTGTTTCCTTGGTTGCACTAGTTACATTTTAAGTGCTCATTAGCCATGTGTGTCAGTAGCTACTATCTTTTTAAAATATTTTATTTATTTATTCATGAGTGACAGAGAGAGAGAAGCAGAGACATAGGCAGTGGGAGAAGCAGGCTCCATGCAGGGAGCCTGATATGGGACTCGATCCCGAAACTCCGGGATCATGCCCTGGGCCAAAGGCAGCCACTCAACCACTGAGCCACCCAGGGATCCCAGTAGCTACTATTTGGATAGTGAAGATATAGAACATTTACATCACCTTAAAAAATTCTACTGGATTAGAAGTTCTTTGGTCTATAATTATAATATTTAATAATCACATATCCATCCATCAATTTATTTTATTTTTAAAATAAATGCATTTTATTTTTTTTCAAAGATTTTATTTATTTGAGAGACAGAGAGAGCATGAATAGGGGGAGGGGCAAAGGGAGAGGGAGAAGCAGATTCCCCACTGAGCAGGGAGCCCAACCAGGGGCTTGTCCCGGGATCATGACATGAGCTGAAGGCAGATGCTTAACTGATTGAGCCACAGGTCCCAAATAAATGCATTTTAAAACAAATTGCAAATATATATATATATTTCTCTCTTAACATGCAAATCATTAACTACAGTTCAATACTTATTTATGTTTTAATTGATAAAATTTTATGCAGAGTGAAACAAATCTTAAAGAATACCAATCAATGAGTATTGACAAATGCCTAACTCTGTGTAATACAAACTTCAACAAAGTCTAGAACATTGCCATTGCTACCCAGGTTTCCTGATTCTGCTTCCCATTCAGTCCCCACCTCCACCTCCACCCTTACTTTCTGATTTTTTTCAATACTACTATTTTTCTCTGTTCTTAAACACCACATAAATGAAATCATAATGCAGGTATTCTTTTGTATAAGGTTTCTTTGACTTAGGATATTTTTACATTCATCAAAGTTGTTACATATATTGGTATTATATGCCTTTATACTGCTGAATTGAAGTCAATTGTATAACTATACCATAGTTTGTTTATCCACTTTCCTGTTAGTAGATACCTAGTTGCCAGTTTTGGATGTTATGAATAAAGCTTCTATGAATATTCTCATGCAAGTCTTTTTGTGGATATATGTTTACATTTTTCTAAGAAAGGAATTGTTGGGTCATAACAGGTGTATGTTGGGCAGCTCTGGTGGCCCAGCGGTTTAGCACCGCCCTCAGCCTAGGGCCTGATCCTGGAGACCCAGAATCGAGTCCCATGTCAGGCTCCCTGCATGGAGCCTGCTTCTCCCTCTGCCTGTGTCTCTGCCTCTCTCTCTCTCTCTCTCCCTGTGTCTGTCATGAGTAAATAAATAAAATCTTAAAAAAAAATAACACGTGTATGTTTAGTTGTTTGCTGCTAACATATAGAATTAAGTTGACTTTTGTGTATTTACCTTTTGTTAAAAAAAGATTTTTATTTATTTATTCATTCGAGACACAGAGAGGGAGAGTGAGGCAGAGACACAGGCAGAGAGACAAGCAAGCTCCATGAAGGAGCCCAATGTGGGACTTGATCCTGGGTCTCCAGGATCAGGCCCTGGGCTGAAGATGGCGCTAAACCGCTGAGCCACCCGGGCTGCCCATGTGTATTTACCTTTATTCTATGACTTCACTAAATTTACTTATTAGTTTAAGTAGCTATTTTGTAGATTCTTAAGATTTTTCAATGTAAACAATGATGTCATCTGTGAATAGAGAAGTTTACTTTTTTCTTTCTGATCTATATGACTTTTATTTCTTTTTCTTGCCTTATTGCACTGGTTTAGATCAACATATTGTTGGTTGGAAATACTGAAAGTGAACATCCTTGGCTTGTTAATAATTGTAGAGAAAGCAATCAATATTTCACCATTAAATATGATGTTAGAAGGGGTGCCTAGATGGCTCAGTCAGAGGAGCAAGTGGCTTTTGATCTTGGGGTTGTGAGTCTAACCCCCACAGTTGGCGTAGAGATTACATAAATAAATAAACTTTAAAAATGAATAAATAAGATGTTAGTTGACAATTTCTATAGATGCCCTCTATCAGATTGGGGAAGTTACTTCTAAACCTAATTTGCTATTTTTTTATTACAAAAGAGTATTTTTCTGTAGCTTTAAAGTGATCACATGATTTTCTTCTTTTTTTCTATTAATGATGAATTACATTGATTTTTGAATGTTAAACCATCCTTTTCTTTCTGAGAAAAGCCTCATTTAGTCATAATTTATTATCCTTTTTATATGTTTATATACTTAAAGTTTTTGTGTTTGTATTCCTGAAGGATATTTATCTATAATTTTTCTGGAAATTTTTTGTTATTGGTGCTATTCAGGATTCATACAAAAAATATAGAAAGGCCCCCTTCCATTTTATGAAGGAGTTTGTGTAATATTGGTATTTGCATAAGATTGGTATTCTGTAAGATTTGTATTTGTTAAATATTTGATAAATTTCACCAGTGAAGTTGTCTGGGCCTAGAGTTTTCTTTGTGTGAAAGAATTTCTTTCTTTCTTTCTTTTTTAAAATAATTTCTTAAATAGATACATGACTAATCATATATTCTTCATCTTGTCTCAATTTTGGTAATCATGTTTTTTCAAGATTTTTTTTCAAGATTTTATTTATTTATTCATGGAGACACACACACACACAGAGAGAGAGAGAGAGAGAGAGAGAGAGAGAGAGGCAGAGACACAGGCAGAGGGAGAAGCAGGCTCCATTGCAGGAAGCCCAACGTGGGACTCGATCCTGGGTCTCCAGGATCATGCCCTGGGCTGAAGGCATTGCTAAACTGCTAAGCCACTGGGGCTGCCCTATTTTTTCAAGACTTTTGTGTATTTCATGTAAGTTGTTGAATTTATTGGATAAAGTCATTAATAATATTCTTTTACCTTTTTAATAATTTGTAGTCTCTGTAATAATATCACTTCTTTATTCTTAATGTTGATAATTTGTTTTCTCTTTTATTCTTTTTTTTAAGATTTTATTTTTTTTTTATTTTAAAGGTTTTTTTAAAAAAAGGTTTTGGGGGACACCTGGGTGGCTTAGCGGTTGAACATCTGCTTTTGCTTTTTTTCTTTTTTTGTTAAGTGAAATACTAGATTTATTCAAAGAGAAATGCATAATGCATCTGTGTAGTAATACTGTCTCTGTGTCCCTGAAAACCAGCTATGTAGGCACCTTTGTCTATACACTTAGGCATTGATAACAGGTAATGTTCAGGGCATACATTATGAAGAAAGAAATGAATGAGTAATTGCTAACACATACATATCATGACTACTGAAAATAAGATGAATAGGTAATGAAAATTTAGCACTTAACATCTGACTTTCATCCTGTGGACCTACAGGGAAAAATACAATAATCCATTTTACCCATTACCATCTTACAAAATCAGACCGAATGAATATAAGCAGTGTTTTTTTAATTTTAAAAAAAACCAATTTAATTTCAAACAAATATATTACCATCCTATTCTTTTATCCTGTATATGTATCTAATTGGCAAAACCTTGTGATCACTGAAATCAGTGATGTGATCTCAGAGTCCTGGGATCGAGTCTCACATTGGGCTTCCTGTGAGGAGCCTGCTTCTCCCTCTACCTCTCTGTGTCTCTCATGAATAAATAAATAAATAATAAAAATTAAAAAAAAAAAAAGGTTTTGGGATGCCTGGGTGGGTTCAGCAGTTAAGCATCTGCCTTTGGCTGAGGTCTCCATCCCGGGGTCCTGGCTCCCTATGGGGAGCTTGCTTCTCCCTCTGCCTATGTCTCTGCCTATCTCTTATGAATAAATAAATAAAATCTTTTAAAAAATGTTTTTATTTGAGAGAGAGTGGGGGGAGGGCAGAGGGAGAGAATCTCTGAGCAGACGCCCTGCTGAGCATGGAGCCCAATGTGGGGGCTCCATCTCATGACCCTAAGATCACAACCTAAGCAGAAACCCAGAGTCAGTTGCTTAACTGACTGAGCCACTCAGGCACCCCAAGATTTTATTTTTAAGTGATTTCTACACCCAATGTGGGGCTCTAACTTACAACCCTGAGATCAAGAGTTACAGTGACTCGGGATCCCTGGGTGGTGCAGTGGTTTGGCGCCTGCCTTTGGCCCAGGGCCCGATCCTGGAGACCCAGGATCGAATCCCACGTTGGACTCCCGGTGCATGGAGCCTGCTTCTCCCTCTGCCTGTGTCTCTGCCTCTCTCACTCTCTCTCTCTGTGTGACTATCATAAAAAAAAAAAAAAAAAAAGAGTTGCAGTGACTCAACCAGCCAGGCACCCCTCTTTTGTTCTTGATCAGTCTACCTATAGTTTTATCAATTTTGTTGATTTCAAAAGACCAACTTTATTCATTTTTTTCCAGTTTGTTTTATACTGTGTTCATTTCTGTTCTTATTTTTTTCTCTTGTTCTAACTATGATATTATTTTATCCTTCCACCCCAACCCAGGTTCTTATGATAGAGGCTATGGATAAATTATCTAGTGATACCTAACAAATCAACTAAAGGTAGTTTAAAACAGCAGGATTTATTTACTACCTTTCACAGTTTCTTTGTGTCAGAAATTCAGGAGTTGGGCCACCTGGGTAGCTCAGTGGTTGAACATCTGCCAGCTCAGGTTGTAATCCCTCAGGTCTGGGATTGAGTCCCACATCAGGCTCCCCACAGGGACCCTGCTTCTCCCTTTGCCTGTGTCTCTACCTCTCTGTGTGTCTCACATGAATAAACAAATAAAATCTTTTTTTAAAAAAAGAAATAAATTGGGATCCCTGGGTGGCGCAGCGGTTTGGCACCTGCCTTTGGCCCAGGGCGCGATCCTGGAGATCCAGGATCGAATCCCACATCGGGCTCCCGGTGCATGGAGCCTGCTTCTCCCTCTGCCTGTGTCTCTGCCTCTCTCTCTCTCTCTCTCTCTCTCTGTGACTATCATAAATAAATTAAAAAAATTAAAAAAAAATTAAAAAAAAGAAATAAATTTAGGAGTTATTTGGATACCCAGTCCTGTCTTAGAATATCCACTAAGATTGTGGTGAGATGTCAGTTGGGGCTTCAGTCAACTGAAGGCTTTATTGGGGCTAGAGGATTCACTTTCCAAGTGGTTCACTCATGTAGCTGGCAAGGTGATATTGACTATTGGCAAGAAACTTTAGTTCCTCTCCATGTGGGCTTCTCCACAGGTCTGCTCATATGACCTCATGGCATGGTGGCTGACTTTCTCTGGACAGAACTATCCAAGAGATCAAAGCATAACCTTCAATGCTTTATAAAACCCAACATTGGTGATCACACATGGTCACTTTGTTGTAGTACAGGTCTATTGGTGATAAATCTCTTAGTTTTTGTTTATCTTAAAATGTGTTTATTTTGCCTTCATTTTTAAGAGTTTTTGTTGGATATAGAATTCTGTGTTGAAAAGTATTTTTTTTTTCCTTTTAGCATCTTAAAGATGTTGTTCCATTGTCTTCTGGCCTCCATTGTTTCCGATGAGAATTCAGTCAAATCATACTGTTATTCACATGTATTTAATATGCATTTTTCTCTGCATGCCTTCAAGATTTTCTCTTTGTCTTTGATTTTTATTCATTTGATTACAATATACCTAGGTGCAGTTTTGCTTGTGTTTATCGTGATGAGATTCTTTGAGCTTCTTGAATCTGTAAATATTTTTTAAAGATTTTATTTATTTGAGAGAGATAGCAAGCATGAGGGGTGGGAGGGCCAGAGGGAGAGAGATAAGCAGACTCCCCAGTGAGCAGAGGGCCTGTTGTGGGGCTCAATCCCAGGACTCTGAGATCATGACCCAAACTGAAGGCAGATGTTTAACTGACTGAGCCACCCAGGCACTCTTTGAATCTGTAAATTTATGTCTTTCACCAAATTTTTGAAAACTTCAGCCATTATTTCTTCAAATATTTTTTCTACCATAACTTCTCTGTTTCTCCTTCTGTAATTCCAATTACACATGTTAGATTTGTTTTAGATTGTCTCTAGGTTACTAAGGCTCTGTTAATTTTAATGTTTTTTTTTCCGTGTGTTTTTCACAGAAAACATGACTCTTCTGTCCTCTCCTATAAACTGTTAAGCCTACCTAGTGAATTTTTTATTTCTGATATTTTATTTTTCAGTAATAGAAGTTGTGTTTGGTTCTTCTGTAGTTGTATACTGTCTATATATTCATTTTGAGCATATTTTCATTTATGTCTTTAAGTATATTTACATTAACTGGTTTCAAAACTTGTCAGCAAATTCCAACATCTGTATCAACCCTGGGTCTGTGTCCATTGACTGCATTTTCTTGTGAATATGGGACACATTTTCCAGTTTTTTTGTATGTCTAATAATTTTGGATTGTATCCTGGCCACTGTAAATGATATTTATATTCTCTGGATTCTATTTTGTCTGTCTGAAGAATGTTGATTTTTGCTTATTTGTTTATTTTATCAGGATGTGCTCAAACTGTCTAAACTCTGTCTCCTTTGTGGTTGTCATCAGTCAAAATTTTTGTTCAATCATTTTAGTAGCTGAGATGTTTGGTGTTTTCCAAATGCATGCCAAATTCAGAAGTCAGTCAGGGATTTGGGAAGAATTTATATGCAGCATTTGGGGCCTTTTGCTGTATCTCTTTGCTTCCTAGGATTCTTTCTCACTTCCTAGCTGCTGTAGTTGCTCTAAACCTCTCCTTTTGTTCCTTAAGCCAATAAGACTGTGGATCCTCTCACATGGTGTTGAATGGTGCCTGCTTTCAGACAAAAAGCCATAAAAATGGAAAACTCACCCAATTCAGCTCTTCTAATATTTTCTCTTCTTGAGTTTCTGTTTGGGGACACTTTCCAGTACTGTTGGATAGTTTTTTAAAAATATTTTTTCCAGGGTTTATAATTTATAATATCTTTGGGAGTAGGTACCATAAAAGCTACTTCATTATTACCATAAATGAAGACAGAAATGCCCCTTTTAAGACAGAAATCATAAAGTGTATTATCAACACATTTTACTATGAAACTTCATTTGAGAAAAGACAGCATCAATAAAGTCAAAACATCAAGGGCAAAATGGAGGAAATATTTATCATACATACCAAAGAGTTATAATCTTTAATATATGAAATATATTATATATATTATATATATGAATATATATAAGCTTTAATATATGAAAAACTCTACCCATAAAGAAATAACAATAGGGGCACCTGAGTGACTCAGTCGGTTAAATGTCTGACTCTTGATTTTGGCTCAAGTCATAATCTCAGAGTTGTGAGATTAAGCCCAGTGTAGGGCTCTGGCTTCACACCGGAGCCTTTTTTTTTTTTTTAATTTTTTTTTATTTATTTATGATAGTTACAGAGAGAGAGAGAGAGAGAGAGGCAGAAACACAGGCAGAGGGAGAAGCAGGCTCCATGCACCGGGAGCCTGACGTGGGATTCGATCCCGGGTCTCCAGGATCGCGCCCTGGGCCAAAGGCAGGCGCCAAACCGCTGCGCCACCCAGGGATCCCCACACCGGAGCCTTTTTAAGATGGTTTCTCTCTCTCCCTCTGCCTCCTCCCTATTTGCATATGCATGCACGCACTCTCTAAAAAAAAGAAAAAAGTGAAAAAAGAAACAACAACAAAATACCCTAATTTTTAATAAAATGGGCTAAGGACATGATATGGTCTGAATGTGTGTGTCCCACCAAAATTCATGTGGCAATCCAAATACTCTATATGATGGTATTAGGAAGTGAAGGCCTCTGAGAGGTGATTAGGTCATAAGGGTAGAGCCTTCATGAATGGGATTAGAGTCTTATAAGAGGTCCTGAAGAGTTCCCTGGCTCCTTCTGCCATGTGAAGATAAGGAGAAATCTGCCACCTGGAAAGGAGCCCTCACCCAACCATGCGCGAGTGGCCTGATCTCAGACTTCCTGCCTCTAGAACTGTGAGAAGTAACTTTCTCTTGTTTATCAGCTACTCATTCTGTGGTATTTTGTTAAAACAGCCTGAACAGACTAAGACAGACATAAACCATCATTTCACAAAAGATAGAACACATACTGGCCAATGAACATATGAAGAAATAAATCCCCAACTTTACTTGAAGGAATGCAAAAAGAAACAATGAGATTCTTTCATCCAGTATGAGCCGACCACTGTTTTTGGATGCTAAGGAGTGAATAAAACAGACAAAAATCTTAGAGATAGGAAACAGACAATAGAAAATAAACATAATAAACAGATATATAATATAAATGGAAGAGGTTGAAATTTTGTTTATTCCTCTCAGTGAATTCATTACTCTCTGAAATTACCTCATTCATTAATCTCTAGCATCTAGAATGGTGCCTGACACATATTAAATGCTCTATAAAATTTTGTTGACTGAATGTACAAGAAAATGTCTCCCAACATTTTTAGAGAAATTCTTCCCTTTTATTTTCATCTACCATCCATATATAAAATGGTATTATGTAAGTCCAGATAAAGTCAACTCAAGCAGAATTAAGATATTGGAATGTCCTTGGTGATAAAGAAGAAACTGGGGACTAGAGTTGCATTAGAGCATCATTGCAACTTGTGCCTCTAGGGCACTAATCTGTAGGGGTAAGGATCTCAAGATCTCCACCTCCTGCACTAATGAGATGGTTTACCTAGCTCATCTATTTCCTTTTTCCATTCTTATCATCAGTTAACATATGAGATAATTTACTCACTTATAATTACCGTTATAATTATTCTTTTCTTCCCACCCCCACTCTACCCCATAACCATTGTGAGTTTCATGAAGGCAAGATCCCTATTTTATTATTAGTACTGTGTAGATGCTCAACCAATAGTAGAATGAATGGATGAATGAATGAATGTCTCAAAAGAGAAGGAATCTGGGAAGGTCTTTTTTTTTTAATGTTATGTTATTATTTATTTGACAGAGAGAGAGAAAGAGAGAGCACAAGCAGGGGGAGCTGAAGAGGGAGAGGGAGTAGCAGGCTCCTGGCTGAGCAGGGAGCCAGACATGGGGCTCGATCCCAGGACCCTGGGATCATGACCTGAGCTAAAGGCAGACACTTAACTGACCCAGCCACCCAGGTGCCCCTGAGAAGGTTTTGAATTCTCTCTCTTCCTCCAAGTCTTCCCAGGGTAAGGTTACCCCCTCCTTTGTACAGTCTACATTCATTCCAAGACACTAGAGGCAAAACCTCCATGAGGCATAAATATTTACTATTACTATATTACTATGCAGCATTACTATATTTACTATTATAAGTATTACTATTATTATATTTGTTCATTCTTAGAATGACTTTACATCTATATTTATATATATCCATCCTTCTGTGTGCCTGTTGATGTTTTGTATGTGAATCTTTTGTTCGTTCTAGAGTTTGATTAAGGAGGAATTTAGCTTAATATTTGTGACATCATGACAGGACAAAATCAGATGAACTCGAGCTCCATCCTGTACAGGCCATTTCCTCTAGAAGTGGAGACTTCTTCCCTCTTCCCTGAAGAAATATCTGGTAGTTGTTTAAATACTGGATAAAGTTGAGCTTCTACATTTATTCTCAAGAGGGTTCCGGAAAAAGAGGAGCAGCAGAGTACAAGAGCAGTGAAAGTATGTTTTGAGGGAATGCCTACATCAAAATTTTCCCAATTAGCAGCAATCTTTCTTAATTTCAAGTTTTCTTAAAATGATGAAATTAAAACATTCTGTTCTTGGTTATTTTTATAAATCTTATTGTCTTCATGAAAATTTACCAGCCCCTCAAAAAAGCAACAGAGGGAAATTCTTTAAAAAAATACATTAAATCATGTTCTTTACTTTGCAACCACTGTGGTGGAAGAGAAATTCTTTCCTTTAGTTTGAATAGTCATGCTTTTAAATTGCTTGGTGGTGGCAACATATGATCTTCCTATAAACTTGTCTCTCTCTCATTTAAAAGAAAAGATGAAAGAATGGAATTAACTTATTAATTATTTAAAATACTTGGTGCAACTGTTCCTTATGAATTAATCCAGGCACTTGGAAGACAATTACACTCAGTGTTAATAACATTGCCAACCTTTTCCAGGATGCTGCACTCCAAATACTATTGTGTTTCCATTGACAACATTCACTATTACATATGCATATGAAAAACAGGCATTTTCATCGGAATTACCGTAATAGCATTAAGAGATTATTATTTTTTCCAATTTCCTTGGAAGAAAATTCACTTACATTAGATTATTTATTACTTGACTGCTCTCCTATCTTGCCTGTATGTTTAGGTAACTGGAATCCATGAAAGTATAAACTTCAGAATAAAAGGCATGATTTTATACATTAATGATTTCAAATAAAAGAGGAGTGCTAGTTTGTGCATCACTTCTTCCGAGAAAGTTAAGTCTGTGTTCTGCTTAGGAGAGATAACAATTTTTGTCTCTGTAGGTGGCCCCCCTGGTGTAGCCATTAGTTGCTAATTACTTGCAAACAAATAAACAATTAACTCCTCAAGCTGCTGGCTGGGCGAGTGTTCATTGACATGCTAAAACTTTCTAAGACAGGATTTTAATTAGTGACGTTGTAAATCCAGCCCCCTTGTCTGCGGAGCCATAAGGTGAACTGCAGAAGATCCCAGCCCGGTACACATGGGGCAGAGCCAGCCAAGAGGCAGGGAGAGGCCAGAGCTGTCGTTCTGAGCAGCCCACTCGAGGATGGCTCCCAGTCTTCAGGAGGGTGCTCAGCTTGGGGAACGCAAACCCTCATCCTGCTCCTTTTCGATTGAGAGCATTTTAGGATTGGACCAGAAGAAAGACTGTATTCCTTCAATGAAACCCCACAGGCCCTGGGCAGACACCTGCGGCTCCTCAGGTATGCCACAACTTGGTTTTTTAAAAACTCTTTGTTCTTTTCGTCTGCAGTGTTTATTTTGGCCTTTATTTCATACCATTTAGAGAAAAACTGCAATTTCATCAAACTACATAACTGAAATATCTGGGACTTATAATGCCTCCAGCTGAGTTCTATAGGAAATAAAAAGAATATCAGCCTTAGATCCAAGTAGGTATAAAGTTCATTCACAGGAAATGTCTGCCAACAACCTGCATTTATTTCACAAGGTTCCTTTCATTTGACACATCAGATTTCCTTTTTTTTTTCCCCCACTGAAAGATAAATGACATTCAGAGACCAAAATGTTCTTTAACACCAAGGCAGGATCTTTATTTTTGTTTGCTTTTTGGTTTTTGGTTGATGAGAGGTCAGGTTCCTTGTGAAACCCAGATGAATTCCACTAGGAAAATTAAAGACAAATTCTTGATATTACTTCTTCTAGAACTTCGTGGAGTACAGGATTGGACATCTAAGATGGAGTTTATTTTTCTGTTTCTAGGGAAAGATGTTAACCTCTGCGTTCATATCCCAAGCCTTCCTAATGGGATCTCACTCCCTTGTACTGTGGATCACCCAATGCCAGAAGAGAAATTTTTGAAATACGAAAATTACTTTTCGGCCTCAGAAAGGCTGTCTTTGAAAAGAGAACTGAGCTGGTATAGGGGCCGGAGACCCAGAACTGCTTTTACTCAAAACCAGGTAGGAAGTTTTTCAACTAGTAATGATAATACAAAGGCTTTAACTAGCACCCTGTTGAGCAAAAAAAGCCCAATCACTTTGGGATCGCAGTTAAGAAGCCTTGTTAATGAAACAATAGACTGTATGGAGTTGTTTTATTGTTTAACAGTTTCTGGATAGTCATTCAAAAAAACAAAAACAAAGTCATACATAGATTGCCCAAGATCTAAATGCAGTTATTTTGCTATATAAATCAAAGTCCATTTTATGATGACATACCAAATATCAACACTTTATATAATTATTTCCTTATTCTTAGATTGAAGTGTTGGAAAATGTCTTTAAAGTAAACTGCTATCCCGGCATTGATATCAGAGAAGACTTAGCTCGGAAATTGAATCTAGAGGAAGACAGAATCCAGGTAATTTTCAGATTTAGTTTTTGCTTGTGATGGTTGAAATGGTGAGAACATTCCATTAATATTTCTGAGATCTATTTTATTGTTCCTTAATTTTAGATCTGGTTCCAAAATCGGCGTGCAAAGCTGAAAAGGTCCCATAGAGAATCACAGTTTCTAATGGCGAAAAAAAATTTCAACTCAAATCTCCTGGAAGAGATAGGAAACTAAACGTGTGAGATTATCTTAGAATTGCAGAACCTGAAGAATCAATGGAAATATCAGGTGTTAAGAATGTGATGTTTCTTTTCTGCATTATACTGAATGCTGTCATTTTTTTCTTAAAATATATTGTAAATATTTGCTATTATAACGTGTTACCTATTACACTTGGGCACTTTTAGTTATAATAAAGGCCTTTCCTATATATTTTAATAAGCATTTTCAGAAAAAGCCAGCTATTTTTTAAGTGAGCAAATTTAATCTAATAAATTAGTTCGCTAGAATCAGCAAGCTCATGGCTAAGTGATTCTACAAGCTGGATTCCATTTACAAAAAAATTCAAGTAAAATAGTCTGAAGAATGGCACAAAGATATGATCTGTTTCAAGTACTTTTCCTCAAGTGCATTTTGAAACATGATTATTATTTCTGATTATTATTTCTATATTGATTTCTGGCATAAAGCAGTGAAAATTTCTCACCTTATATCAATACAAATCCTTCTAGCATGCCAATTTCAAGTTGCTTTGTTGTTTTTTTTTAAAGCAAAATCATTACAGCAAGGTAGAGATAGAAAGGCATCAATTGTCATATTCCTACCCTTGCTATTACATTGCAAAAAGAATTGAACTGCAAATAAATGCGAATTTTAAAATATTTTCCTAGTTTTTTAATGTTGTGTTTTACTTTTTCATTCATTAAATAAATAATGATCATCTGGCTTGTATCTATTTCTAGTTTAATGATTTCCTATCAACTGCATCTTAATTTACTACAAGTAAATCGTTGACGGGGAATGTAGGGTAACTGATCTACCCTTCATATGTGCTGTGACATAGTTGCTGGAAATAATCAGGGCACTTTTCTTTTTTTTTTCTTTAATTTGTTAGTTAATTATTTTTTAAGATTTTATTTATTTATTCATAAGAGACACACAGAGAGAGAGGCAGAGACACAGGCAGAGGGAGAAGCAGGCCCCATATGGGGTGCCTGACGTGGGACTCGATCCCAGGTCCCCAGGATCACATCCCCGGTGGAAGGCGGCGCTAAACCGCTGAGCCACCTGGACTGCCCTAATTTTTTAATTTAAATGCAATTTGCCAACATATAGTATACCCAGTGCTCGTCCCATCAAGTGATCAGGGCACTTTTCTGGGGACAAAAACTATGAATTTTCCTTACATTTGCCATTGAACCTACCAATTAAAGATGGAAATAGGTAAGATGCAATACAAGAAGGAAGTCCCACTATTGGAAGTCTGGGTATTTGTTTTCTAGTTAATTAGTGGAAGGCCAAAATGGCCTTTTGAAACATTTCTTTTTGAAATGTTTGCTTGAGGACTTTGACTTGGTCTCCTGGAAACTATATTTCATCTGTGTTCATTGAGTTGAATTCTCTCTTCCCTTTATCTTTCCTGCTGCTCTGTCCTCTTCTCTCCCAGTGATGACTACAGTAGAAGGTTCTTGTTGAATTATTGAATCTCTACTACTATATACATTTTTGTTTATTTGATTATGTGGGAAAAATGAAAGGGAGTTTTTACATTATCACTGAAGAAAACCAGTGTGACTAAGATTTTAGAGCTTTTAAAAGTCATTTAGGGAGAGCACATTTGGGATGGAGAGCTCTGTGTCCCAACAACTGGTCAGCAATAGACTGGTTGTATTCTGTTCCACTATGGCTGAGGTGGAGAGGGAGAAAAGAAAGACAGCAGAGCAGGAACTGGAAAAGCAGAGGCATTAAATATTTTCCAAGGAAGTCTATGGTTAGAGTAGGCCATTTTTTCCAATATAAAGAGTTGCTTTCGGGGATCCCTGGGTGGCGCAGCGGTTTGGCGCCTGCCTTTGGCCCAGGGCACGATCCTGGAGACCCAGGATCGAGTCCCACATCGGGCTCCCGGTGCATGGAGCCTGCTTCTCCCTCTGACTGTGTCTCTGCCTCTCTCTCTCTCTCTCTCTCTCTCTCTGACTATCATAAATAAATAAATAAAAAAAAGTTGCTTTCACTAATATAAAATTTGAAGCACTATTTATGAAATATATTAGTAAGAATTGATCCACCAGTTTTGTTGTTGTTGTTGTTGTTTTCTCTTCATTAGATATCTGTGAAGTTATATTAAGTTGGAGGACTGGAAGTCACCAGGAGTTGGTTGGAGGCAAAAGTGTCAGGTGATGGGTAGGCTTTTTCAAATAGTCTTTTATTTTTTATTACAAAGGTCATATTTACATATTGTAAACAATTCAGTAGTATAGAAATTAGAGGCAAATCTCCCTCAAGCCTCATCCTTCACAGATAACCATCATTACTCATTTTTATGGATCTTATTGTATATGAAAGCATGTGCATATGTATTCCTATATACACACACGTGTGTATTTGTTGCTTTTATGTTGTTTTTTTATGTTGTTATTTTTTAATGTCATCACACTTGACATTCTGTGCATCTTTCTGATATCTTGCCACGTCAGACATCTAGCTCTATTTCCTTCCTAACTTTTGCTTAGTTTAGAATAGGATTTTAAGTCCTATATATAATAAGCTCTTCTATAATATTAATATTTAAGTATTTTTGGAGTAGTACTTTTCACAAATTTAGATTTTCAGAGAGTTATCACAGTTTATCTAGAATTTATCTGGAATTAAACCTAACCTCTAAATTTCTGAAGAATGGGAGGATTCTGTATAAAATGATAGACTTTGGGGGGGAAAAAATGAAAACATTACAAACACTCATCAACAACTAGTTATGTACTTAAGTTTGTTTTTTAGTTATAAAAACTAATCATACCTATAAAAACTCTGATGAGGAAAGAAGCATAGTAACTATAATATCATTATCTCAGTATTTTCCAGTGACAATTTAATGTAATTGAATTATACAAGATTAAAATCCAATTTTATCTATAACTAAAATAAGTTGTGTTTACAACTGAAATTATATATTTATAACTGAAATAATTTATAATAGAAATGATGCATCCATAACAACATTTAGAAGGCAGAAGAAATTTAAATAATACTAGAATTTGTAATATTCAAGAAGTGACTATGAATGGAATATATACATTCTTTTATATTTTCAGCTACCAATAACATCATTAAATATTGTAAAGTGAGTCTGTAATATATAAGAATATTCAAGAAGCAAGGTAATATATAAGATCATTAGTGTATTTTGCCCAAAATCATTTACAAAAAATTAAAAGATTAAGATTAATCTTGTAAGGAAATAATAAAGTCAGTTACTTTTTTTTTTTTTTTTAGCAATTACAACTGCTAGTAATTTGGAGTGAGTATAATGATATTTAGGGGAAAAAACTAGACTTTAACTTTGGGGAAAAATCAAGCAAGATGGAAATGGAAATGAAAACCCAAGATAGAATTATCTTTCCCTCTAAACACACAGGCTTTAATCCACGGCTTATCTCTGCTCCTGGTAATTCCAAGCCTTTGTCTCCATTAATGCCCAGGACAAGGTGAACAGTAGTAACAAATCAAACTAATGCAGTCAAGCTAATACCTAGAGCGTCTCTATTATCTGACGACTGCCTGAATAAGGTTATTTGGTCTCCTGTAATGGCATTTGTCTCTTGTGAAGCCAGCCAGACAAAGCCCATGGCTAGAGAGTGCTGGTGGAAACAATGGCTGTGTGTGCTGGTGGTCAACTTTTGAGTTAATCAGTGTTAATAGCTGCTTTCACTCCCTACATCTTATCACACATCACACAACTAGCATAAATCCCCCATTACCAAACCCAACTCACAACATCAACCTGGGTCTTGTTTTTACTTCAAAAGGCAGGGAGCTGGATGCTAGTCCATTTACTTGATGTCGAATACAAATCAAAGTATGAAATGGCAACTTGGCTATCTTTGTTTCACTGAGTCCATGGGGCTAGAAACCCTTCCATGTGCCTTTGACTAAATTTAAAGCTCCTTTTAAAGTTCTATCTCCTGCTGGGACAGCGGTCCACATCATCCAGGCAGCCAAGGCATCTCTTGGTGTGGATGGCTCCCACCACTCCACATCCCATCAGACTCACTCCTTCCTACCTTCCTCTCTCTTGTTTTCCTATTCCTACCCTTTTCCTTTTCCCAGCTAATGCCTTGGGAAACTTGTTGGTGTCAACAGGCATCCTTGAGTCCAACAAATGAACCTCCAGCTTAAATGGTTTATTGCTTAACTTCTGTTTAGTAAAGAGTTCCCAACATTTAGGAACTCCATGTCTCTTCTTTTCTTCCGCTCATCTTTGGACAGCCCAGTGAGCATCTCCTTTATTTAGCATTTTATGACTAGGTGATTTCAGTGGAGTAAATGTTACTGCAGTTCATTATCTATTTACCTCATTGTAAGTCTGCAAAGAACCACGCACCTATTATATCTGGGGATAGTCAATCAATTGCCAAACAGTGATTTTATACTGCATAACCCCTATTTGGTGGTGTGTAGAGCCACCAACACTGTCTTTAGTTCAGTCAAGTCCATTAATCCAAAAGTATTCACTGGAGGGGCATCTGGGTGGCTCAGTGGTTGAGCATCTGCCTTTGGCTCAGGGTATGATCCTGGGGTCTGGGGATGGAGTCCTACATCCAGATCCCTGCAGGGAGCCTGCTTCTCCCTCTGCCTATGTCTCTGCCTCTCTCTGTGTCTCAAATGAATAAATAAAATCTTTTTAAAAATGGAAAAAATATAGCATATAGAAAAAACAAAAAACAAACAAAATAAAACAAAAGTATTAACTGGAGGCAGCCTAGCAATGTAGTCGAGATCGGGTTAAAGTCTGGTCACCTGGATTCAAACCCCAATAGGTATTTGACTCTGGGCCAGTTATTCAACCTTTTTGAGCCTTAGTTTCCTCATCTATAAAATGGGGATAAAATAGGACCTATTTCATAGAATCATTTGGGGATCTAAATGAGATCATGGATAAGGCTTAGACTAATGCCTGGCACATATAAAACACTCAGGAAATGGGGCAGCCCGGGTGGCTCAGCGGTTTAGCGCCGCCTTCAGCCCGAGGCCTGATCCTGGAGACCCTGGATGGAGTCCCATGTCAAGGTCCCACATGGAGCCTGCTTCTCCCCCTTCCTGTGTCTCTGCCTCTCTCTTTCTCTCTCTTTCTCTCTCTCTCTCTCTCTCGTGTCTCTCATGAATAAATAAATAAAAATCTTTAAAAAAAAAAGATAAAAACTTCTTTAAAAAAACACTCAGGAAATGTTTGCTCTTATTATAATAATGTGCTGGGGAATATAAAAGAAGTAAAGAAAGTTGCCTAGAACAGTGTTGTCATGTCTGGATCAACATGTGGCATATAGTGAGTTCTCAATCAGCAGTCATTGAGCAAATGAAAATAGTTCTTGGTCTCTAGGAGCTCACCATATGATGGAGGGAAAAGACTGTTTAACAGTTACTCAACAAATATTTGTTCAGTGTCTGCCATGAGCCAGTCACTCTATAATACTCTGGGGATAAAGTGGTGAACAAGTAAACAAGGTTTCTGCTGTTTTGGGACTTACTATACCCAATGTCTAGCAAAGTCTTTGGCAAATAGTTGATCTATTATAGATGATGAATGAACAAATGAAACAGTAAGAAAATTACACATGGAAGCATATAATCAGGGTCTAAATTAGTGTGTGTACTTGGTTAGATGACTGTAAGCTGTAGGAGAGGATGGATCAGACAGATATGTAAAAACCAACTCGTTGCCTCTATATGAATAGGTCTAGGAAAAGACTAAGGATTAATGTGGGCAGGAGCTGGCTGTTGGTAGGAAGGTGTTCCAGGTGAGGAACAACATGTGAGAAGACTCAGAAGGGAAAGCAAGAATGGTGGCCTCCCTACAGTGATGGGTGCCTGTTGGCAGGACCAACTTTGTGGGCACATATCCCCTGAAGTTACACAGAGCCTGTTGTTCAGGATGCTACTGGCATTTTGAAATTCTTTTTTTTTTCTTTTTCTTTTTCTTTTTCTTTTTTTTTTTTTTTTTTTTTTATGATAGTCACAGAGAGAGAGAGAGAGAGAGAGAGGCAGAGACATAGGCAGAGGGAGAAGCAGGCTCCATGCACCGGGAGCCCGACGCGGGACTCGATCCCGGGTCTCCAGGATTGCGCCCTGGGCCAAAGGCAGGCGCCAAACCGCTGCGCCACCCAGGGATCCCGCATTTTGAAATTCTTAATAATTTTTGACCAAGTGGCCCCATATTTTTAATTTGCACTGAGCCCCCCAAATTATGTAGCCAGACCTGCCTGTTGAAGGTGGATGGAGATTGTGGAAAACCTTTGAAAAAGGCCAAGGAAGTAAAACAATGTGGTAGGAAATAGCCAGCCATGTTTGGTTACTAAACTAGAGTTGCAGCACGGTTTAGGAAAACAGAAGCAGGATGCAGGGTAGAAGAAAAGCCTGGATTGAGGGGATCAACCTACCTATAGTTATAGTATGTGTTTTTGAAGTTGTTGATGGCCTGGGTAAGGTTTGGAGCAGGGAAGATGGAAAGAAAAGTGAATAATATAGAGACAGGAGGGAAATTTGGCAGGTTTTGGAAACCATGTGGGGAAAGGAGAGGACAGCAAATTAAAAGTCCTGTAAGCTTTGAGACATTTGAAAATTACTAAATATGCAAGGACTGGATTGTGTTTGGCCTCGCAGGTTAGATGCTCAGGCTGGGGACTTTACTGACATACTTCTATTTCTGTTACTTCTGATGCTGTCATGAGAAGAGTTTTCCTCAGCAATTTGCAAGTTAATCCCTGCAGATAATAATTCTGCAAGTAATAATCATCCTTATGAGATACTAACAATAACCATGCTAACAAAATTTTCTGATGATCTTCACTTCTTTAATTGCTACACGGGTTTCCCACTTTGTTCTAGCTTTCAAATAGGTTTCCAAAGCTTTAAAACATTTGAAAATCACTATCACTAGGAGATGTACACATTAGAGAAAAATGTTAGAACTATTTTAACAAGGCAGGGAATTTCTAAAAAATTAAATGGGACCTAAAATAATTATTTGCATGTGTATGTTAGTAACAGGCATAGAGATTCTAATCTAGGAAAAATTTTACTTTTTACTTTTTTGATGAATTATCTCAAAATTTCAAACCAGCGATTAGGGCACATGGGTGGGTCCAACAGGACTCTTGATTTCCACTCAGGTCATGATCTCAGGGTCATGATTCCAGGCTCATGAGATGGAGTCTCATGAGAAGCTCGCTGGGCACGGAGCCCAGTTTGGGCTCTCTCCCCTTCTACCCCTCCCCACCTCTAAGAATTTCAAACCAGACTCAGGAAAATAAATAACAAAGCTTTTATGTGACTTTAAATATGACATTGCTTCTTTGTGCTATTATTACAAAATGAAATCTTTTATTTTTAAAAGAATTTTAATTATTTATTTGATGTAGAGAGAGAGAGCACGTGTGTGTATAGGGAGGAAGGGCAGAAGATGAGAGAGAAGCAGGGTCCTTGTGGGGCAGGGAGCCACAACATGAGGGGCTGGATCCCAGGACCCTGGGATCATGACCTGAGCCGAAGTCAGACGCTTAACTAACTGAGCCACCCAGGTACCCCCAAAATGAAAATCTTTTAATCATTGCTTGTTTTACTTCATCCTGAGTAAAATCATGTTGTTTTGGTTTTTGTTTTTTTATTTAGTAAAATCATGTTTTAAAATACTTTGACTAATTTTGTAGATGAAAATTGATTTCTTATTATTTCAACTTGATTTTTTGAGATTTAACTTTTGGCATATTAACTAATAACCCTATCTTATTTGGTCATTCCTACTTTACCTCTTTCTCAAAAGCCTGTGGTACATTTAGTTACTGTTCCCAATTTTTCATGCCCTCCATAGTTTGCAATCATACATCTATTTCCTTTGCAGTGTGGCTTTGCAGTACCACCCATTATTGAGGGCAGAGTATATCTGCCCACTCCATTGATGTTGGGTTTGATCATGTGATTTCCTTTAGCCAATAGAATGTGGACAGAAGTGATGCTGTACCAGTTCCAGGAGGAGACCTTAAGAGACAATATATCTTTGCCTTGCTTGCTTGCTCTTCTGCTATTGCCAGAAGAACATACCCTGAATACCTACTGCCCCTTTAGGCTATGCTCCAAACTGAGAAACATGAAACAGACCTGAACCCAAACTGCAGTCTGGAGCCAAGCCCAGACAAACCTGCCTACAATCTTCCAAATCCCAGACCTGTGAGAGAATTTTTTAACCACTGAGTTTGAAGGGTTATAAAAATAGCACAATTGGGGCACCTGGGTGGGTTAGTGGGTTAAGCATCTGCCTTTTGGTTTCAGCTCAGGTCATGATCTTGGTGTTATGGGACTGAACCCTGTGTCACGCTCTGCACTTAGCACAGAGTCTGCTGGAGAGATCTCCCTTTCCTTCTCCCTCTCTTTCTGCTCCTCCTCCTGCTCACACACACACTCTCTCTTTCAAATAAATAAATAAAATCTTTAAAAAAAACCCACCCAACTCCTTTGTAGCAATATAGACTTACAGTTTTTCTTGTTGATATGTATCAGTCCTTTATGTGGTAAACATTTGATTACCATAGTTTCACTCATAATTTCTTAATATTTACCTTTCAATTTTATGATTTTTCATATATAAAGTATTTTTAGACAAATCTCAATCTTTTCCCTTATGTTTTTTTCTGCTGTTTTATCTAACAACTTCCCACTCCTAGAATCACCCATTATGTTTCTATGTATATTAATAGTTATTTCTATGATTTACATATATTACATTTTTCTAGCCCATCAGTATCCTTTTGCATAATGAATAGAATGATTTAAATGAGCCTCCTCACCAAAGTCATAAAGATAAAAGATTATATTACTAGTAAAAACAATAATTAATATTACCATTTATTAGGTATCTACCATGAGCTAAACAATATGGCACCTCACATGAATTATCTCATTTAATTTTCACAACAGCTCTGCAAGTTGGATATCTCCTACCTACTGTAAAGATAAGGAAACCTAATCTCAGGTATTTTTATTTTTTATTATGATGATTTATTATCCCCATTTTACAGATGAGTAAATTGAGGGATACAGAAAGACTAAAGAACTTGATCAGGGCCACACAGCTAGGGAGTAGCTCAGCTATGATTCAGACCAAGCTCTGCTCAATTCCAGAGTTGCCTCTTCCCACTAAACCTTCCAGAAGACATAGCTACTAGTTCTAATGGCAATATCTAAAAAAGTACACTGACGTTTTCTTTCTTTCTTTTCTTCTTTTTTGGAGGTAGAGGAGGCAAGAGATCTGAGTGTTTGATAACTAAAGTCATCAGCATCTCTTAAGTTCCAAGAATTTCTTAGAAATAACATATTCTTGGGACACCTGGGGGGCTCAACAGTTGAGTGTCTAGACGCCTTTGGCTCAGGGCATGGTTCCCAGTCCAGAGACTGAGTCATGCATCAGGCTCCCTATGGGGAGCCTATTTCTCCCTCTGCCTGTGCCTCTCTCTCTCTCTCTCTCTCAAATAAATACATAAAATCTTTTTTTTTTTAAAAAAAAGAAAAACAGGGCAGCCTGGGTGGCTCAGCGGTTTAATGCCTACCTTTGGCCCAGAGCGTGATCCTGGAGTCCCGGGACCAAGTCCCACATTGGGCTCCCTGAGTGGAGCCTGCTTCTCCCTCTGCCTGTGTCTCTGCCTCTCTCTCTCTGTGTCTCTCATGAATAAATAAATAAAATCTTTTTTTAAAAAAAATAACATTCTCTAAATATAAGTGGTATTTTGGCTAGAGAATATGTACATTCTTATTTATATAAATATTAAACCTTACAATTAAGATTTAACAAAATCACTAGATTTAAGTCCATTCCCCCTAAAATAGCAATCAGAAATTTGCAGAAGAAATCCAGATGTATGCATTCATCTAGAAGTTGCCATTATTCCACTTACAGTAATTCTTATTTACACAATACTTGCTTATAGACTTTTAAAAATAATAGAATGTTGAGTAAAAAAGAAGAAAATTACAGAATATGCATCTTATGGTATCATTTATGTAAAAAACAAAGGTAAACTAAAATGACCATAAGTGTACTTAAATGCAGGGACAAGGTCTACAAGGATATATAATAAATTGTTGAAGCTGTAACAAGTGGTTACTATGGTATTAAGAGGAAGGCCAAGGGGGATTTTTACTTTTTACTCTTTATATGCTATATGTTGTACAATAATGGTTAAGAGTAGGGGCTCTGTAGGCGGATTGGATTAAAATCACTACCAGAAAGACAAAGTCCAGAAAATGCAAATCAAAACCACAATAAAATACCACCATACAACCACTAGGATAGATATAATTTTTTAAAAAGATAGATAATAACAAGTATTGACAAGGATGCAGAGAAATGGAAACCCTTACACAGTGCTAGTGGAAATGTAAAATGATACAGCCATATTGGATATCATTTGTCAGATCCTCAAAAAATTAAACATAAAATTACCATATGAGTCAGAAATCCTACTCCTGGGTATATATTCAACTGAAAACATATGTCCATACAAAAAATTGTACATAATAGCTAAAAAGTAGAAACAACCCAAATGATCATCAACTAATGAATGGATAAACAAAATGTGGTATAGCCACATAATGAACCATTATTCAGCCATAAAGAAGAATGAAGTATTGATACATTCTACAATATGGATAGACTTTGCAAACAGCATGGTAAGTGAGTGAAGCCAAATACAAAGACCTCATATTATACGATTCCAATTATATGAAATGTCCACAATAGGCAAAACCATGGAGACAGAAAGTAGATGAGTGGTTACTAGGGGCTTGGAGTAGAGTTGGACAATGCTAGTGGGAATGAGATTTTCAGGGAGGTAAAGAAAATGATCTGAAATTAGATTTAGTACTTGTTGTACCACCTTATGAATATACTAAAAACCACTGAATTGTATATTTTAAAAAATGAATTTTATAGTATGTGAATTATATCTAAAATTTTTTTAGATAGGGAAAGTCCACTTCTAAGTGTCAAAAGCGTCTTGGTACATCAAAGCATTGATTACAGGGAAGTGACCAAAATGTGTGGGTTTGGAAATGTTTGCCTTTGGAAAGGCAATGCTTTTGGAAGAGAAGAGGGTAAAAGGGAAGGAAACGAGACTGTACATTAAAAGGGGAAAAGGAGGCACCTGAGTGGCTCAGTGGATTAAGCCTCTGCCTTCAGCTCAGGTCATGACTCCAGGGTCCTGGGATGGATTCCCACCCACATCAGCCTCCCTGCTCAGTGAGGAGCCTGCTTCTCTCTCTCCCTCTGCCTGCAGCTCCCCCCTGCTTGTGCATACTCTCTCTCTTTCTGTCAAATAAATAAAAATAAAATTTTTAAAGAAAAAAGGAGAAAAGGAGCAGAAGGGAGAAACTTAAGGATTCTGCATAACAAAAGAAAAACAAGAACATCTACATTAATTATGTTAGCTTCCTTATTTCTTTGCCTGGATTGTGGTTAGTTATACAGGAAAAATATGTGTGAAGGAAATACACACTAAGTGAGGTGATTAGGGCTACAAGTTGGCAACTTCAGGGAAAATGGATTTTTTAGACTATGCTCACAATGTTTCTGTAAGTTTTATAATGTTTAAATATGAAAAGAATCTTTGACCTGGAAATTTTTAAACCTTCTATTAACTCTTAGGTGGAAAGGGGAAAAACAAGCCAAAATTACAGAATCTCTAAAGAATAATAATGAAACTATGAATCAGGGTCAATGAAATATATATAAAGCAGTGATGAGAGGAAAATCCATATCCTTACCATATAAATCAATAAAAATGAAAGAGTGCTAATAAATTAAATTCTAAACTCAAGAAATCAGAAAATAATTACAGAATAAAGAATAACAACAAAGTACAGAAATGGAAACAATGAAGGTTGGATAAAATCAGAAATCAGTAGATAAAGAATAGAAAAACAGTATGTTTGAATTAGTCAAAAACCTGATTTGTTTATAAGCAAAATACGAATTGGCAAGGGAAAATAGTAATACTAATTTAAACAGAAGAAAATTTAAAAACCGTAAGAGACTATTTACCAAATACTATTTAAGCAAATACATTCAAAAACCTATTAAAAATGGCGACTTAAAACCAACAACGGGATCCCTGGGTGGCGCAGCGGTTTAGCGCCTGCCTTTGGCCTAGGGCGCGATCCTGGAGACCCGGGATCGAATCCCACGTCGGGCTCCCTGCATGGAGCCTGCTTCTCCCTCTGCCTATGTCTGTCTCTCTCTCTCTCTGTGTGACTATCATAAATTAAAAAAAAAAAAAAAACAACAAAAAACCAACAACAGAGTTTACCAAATTTGATTTCTTTAAAGATAGAAATCTTAAATACACCAATTTCTGTAGAAGAAGTAGAACATTATTCCACAAAAGAGAACCGGCTGTAGATAGTTACACAGAAGAATTCTATTAAACCTTCAAATACCAGGTAGTCCCAAAGCTACATAAATTATTGTAGAATGTAGTAAATGAAAGAAAATTTCCAAGTTATTTTATTTAAGATTTTATTTATTTATTCATGAGAGACAGAGAGAAAGAGAGGCAGAGACACAGGCAGAGGGAGAAGCAGGCTTTACACAGGGAGCCCGACCTGGGATTTGATCCCAGGACTCCAGGATCACGCCCTGAGCTGAAGGCAGCGCTAAACCAAGCCACCCGGGCTGCCCTCCCAGTTATTTTAATACAGCTAGTACAACAGTAGTACTTAAATCAAGTGAAGTTGATTTTTAAAAAATTTTTATTTCTTGGAGCACTTGGGTTGCTCAGTTAGCTAAGCATCTGCCTTCGGATCAGGTCATGATCTCAGGGTCCTGGGATTGAAACTGTCATCAGGCTCCCTGCTCAGCTGGGATCTGCTTCTTCCTCTCCCCCTGTGCTCACTCTCTCTCTCTTTCAAGTAAATAAATCTTTTAAAAAAGAGAATCCTCAAGCAGACTCCCCACTGAGTGAGGAGGCTGATGCGGGGCTCAATCCCAGGACCCTGAGATCATGACCTGTGTGGAAATCAGGAGTCCACTACTTAACCAACTGAGCTATCCAGACGCCCCTAAAGTTGATTCTTAAAAAACAATAAAAGAAAAGAAAAAAACAAAACTATTATTGCTTATGAATATTAATACAAAAATATTAAATAAAACATTAGCAAACAGTATCTAATATTACCTCAAGAAAATAATACACCATGACCAAGTAGGATTTATTCCAGGAATACAAAATTGGTTCAATCTTAGGAAATCTAATAATATACCATATTAATAGATCTTAGAAGGAAAATCATACAATTATCTTCATAGAGCCTAAAAGAGCCCTATTCAAAATTTCACAACTATTAAAAAAAAAAAGACACTCAAGAAAATAAAAATTGATGGATACTTTTTTTTTTTTTTACAGAGAGAGAGAGTATGTGAGTAGTGGGCGGGGGGGGGCAGAGGGAGAGAGAGAGAGAGAGAGAATCTTAAGCAGACTCCATACCCAGCACCGAGTGCCACATGGGGCTCAACCTCACAACCCTGAAATCATGACCTGAGCTAAATGCAAGTGGTGGAGGCTTAATCAACTGAGCCAACCAGGAGCTCCACTGATGGATACTTTTTAAACATATTTTATTTCACTGGGAAACACTAAGACTTTCCACAAAGATAAGGAACAAGGTAAGCATATCCTTATATGTGCCACAAAAATACCAACAAGGCTCTATATGGAGCTAGAAAGTTAATGCTAAAATATGTATGGAAAAATAAAAATGAACAATAGCAAGGAAAACACCATAAGAGAAGATCTACAACAGCCCAACTAGACCTTGAGACAGTCTACAAAAACTGTAATTTAAAAAGAACATATGGGGGGATCCCTGGGTAGCTCAGCGGTTTAGTGCCTGCCTTTGGCCCAGGGTGTGATCCTGGAGTCCCGGGATCGAGTCCTATATCGGGCTTCCTGTGTGGAGCCTGCTTCTCCCTCTGCCTGTGTCTCTGCCTCTCTCTCTCTCTCTCTCTGTGTCTCTCATGAATAAATAAATAAAATATTAAAAAATAATAATAAAATAAAAAAAATAAAAAGAACACATGGGGCTGGATGCCTGAGTGGCTCAGTCATTTAGATGTCCAACTCTCAGTTTTGGCTTAGGTTGTGATCTTACAGTCGTGAGGTCGAGCCCAGCATTGGGTTCTGAAAATAAATAAATAAATAAAATCTTTTTTAAAAATTTAAAAATTAAAAAATATAAAAAATAAAAAGTATATGGGTACCTGGCTGGCTGGCTCAGCTAGGGGAGTGTGGGACTCTTGATCTTGGTATTTTAAGTTTGAGCCCCACACTGGGGGGGTAGAGATTACTTAAAAATAAAATCTTTTTTTCATAAAATCTTTATTTTATTTTTTTAATAAAATCTTTTTAAAAACCCCACAAGAATACTACTGGCACATGAATAGACAAACAGATTTGTAGAACAGGATAGAAAATGCAGATATACACCCAAAGAAATAAAAATTTAGGGATCCCTGGGTGGCTCAGCAGTTTAGCGCCTGCCTTTGGCCCAGGGCCTGATCCTGGAGTCCCGGAATCGAGTCCCATGTCGGCCTCCCTGCATGAAGCCTGCTTCTCTCTCTGCCTGTGTCTCTGCCTCTCTCTCTGTGTCTCTCATGGATAGATAAATAAAATCTTTAAAAAAAGAGAGAGAGAAATAAAAATTTAGTAAATAAAATCATGGGTATAAAATTGGACTTTCAAAATAAATGGTCCTGGGAAAACTGGATAGGCATTTGGAAAAAAATACTTAAAATAGATTTATGTCTCAATGCCTTACACAAAGGTATTGAGGGGTTAGAGAGTTAAATATTAAATGTAAAAGCAGTTAGAGAGTTAAATATTAAATGTAAAACCATATAAGTATTAGAAGAAAACACCAGTAAATTTCTTTATAATCTGTATGTAGGGAAAGAAGTTTTTCCTAACTGATCTAAGATCCAGATTTAATGAAGGAAAAGATTGATAAATCTAATTATAGAAAACAAAAACTTTTTTCATGGTTAAAAAAATAAGCAAAGTAAAAGATGAAAAACTATGAGAAAGTATGTCCAGCATATATGGCTAATATCCCTTAAATATTTAAAAATTTAAAAAGACCAAGAATCCAGTAGAAAAGTGAGCAATAGATATGAACAATAATTTTTTTTTAGATTTTATTTATTTATTCATAAGAGACACACAGAGAGAGGCAGAGACATAGGCAGAGGCAGAAACAGGCTTCCCACAGGAAGCCTGATGCTGGACCCGATCCCAGGACCCCAGGACCCCAGGACCATGACCTGAGCCAAAGGCAGACACTCAACCACTGAGGCATCCAGGCATTTCATGAACAATAAATTAATCAAAAAGACATTTTAAGGGGTGCTTGGGTGGCTCAGCCAGTTAAGCATCCAACACTTGATTTCAGGCCAGGTCATGATCTCAGGGTTGTGAGGTCAACCCTCTGTGTTGGCTCTGCAGTATGCATGGAGCCTACCTAATAGTTTCTCTCTCCCTCTCCTTCTGACCTCCAACAGAAGATATTTTAATATAGAGCTTAAAGATACAAAAAAAATGTTAAATTCACTTATAATAATGAGCATCTAGGTGCTGCAGCCAGTTAAACGTCTGCCTTTGGCTCAGGTCATGATCTCAGGGTCTTAGAATTGAGCCCCTCATCAGGCTTCCTGCTCAGTGGGGAGCCTGCTTCTCCCTCTCCTTCTGTCACTCCCCCTACTTGTGCTTTCTCTCTTATCAAATAAATAAATAAAGTCTTTTTAAAAATTCACTTATGGGCCTTAAGGAGAGCACGTCATGTGATGAACACTGGGTATTATACGGTATGTTGGCAAATTGAATTTAAATTTTAAAAAGTAAATAAACATTTTTTAAGAACTCACTTGTAATAACAGAAATGCAAATTAAAATCGCACCAAGAACCCTCCACTTCCAGTTCAGATGAAGTAAGCACACTCTATCCTGTCTTCCCTCTCAGATCAAGGTAAACCTTTACTCTGACTGGAGGAAGCATGGTTCAAAGAGCATAGAGGGAATCTCCATTTATTTTTTCTAATCTGCCTATCTTCTCACTGCTTGGCTGCAGAAGCAGTTACAGTCATAGGAAGTGCACAGCAAAGACCAGACTAAAGCCCTGGCTGGCGGGGGACTAGCAAGGAGCCCCCATGAACTGGAGGATGTGGGGGAGATCAGAGAGAAAACTTCAGAAGGTAATCTCCTAATGTCATAAACTCCTGGACTTTCCCCTGTGCTGCGCACGCATCAAAGATCTTAACACCAAAGCCTTTGAGAACTGAACAGGATAGGCAGCTGTCTACGTATCAGCTGGCCTGTGGGTGGCGCACATGTTGAGATAGATCTAAGTAGCACTGCAAGGACAATGATAATTAAGTTGATATTGGAAATACAGCCCCCAGAACGCAGATCAGAACTTGCAGTCTAGGGACACCTGGGTGGCTCAGTGGTTGAGCACCTGCCTTGGGCTCAGGGCATGATCCTGAGGCCCTGGGATCAAGTCCCACATCAGCTCCCTGCATGGAACCTGCTTCTCCCTCTGCCTGTGGCTTTGCCACCTGCCCTCTCTCATTGTGTCTCTCATGAATAAATAAATAAAATATTAAAAAAAAAACCTTGCAGTCTATACCTAAATACCTAACCAAGTCAATTGCCTGATTAAAAAATAAATTGTCCTTGGGGTGCCTGGGTGGCTCAGTCAGTTGGGCATCCAACTCTTAGTATCAGCTCAAGTGATCTCAGGGTTGTGGGATTGATCCCTGTGTAGGGCTCCATACTGGCCATGGAGACTGCTTAGGATTCTCTCTCTCCCTCACCCTTTGCCTCTCCCTTACTCCCTTTCTTTAAAAAAAAAAAAAATTGACCATAGGGATTAAACAAAACTCAGAGTATCATACATAATATATAAATGGCTGGGATGCAGTCCAAAATTACTTGACATATAAAGAACCTCAAAAGTCTGACCCATTATTATGGGAAAAGAAAATCAACAAATACTAGCCCCCAAAGGACTCAGATATTGGAAATATCTTACAGAATTTCCCCCCCTTTTTTAAAAAAATGAGATATAATTGACATATAACATTATATTAGTTTCAGGTAAATAGTATAATGATTCAATATCTGTATATATTGTGAGATGATGACCACAATAAGTCTAGTTAATATCCATCACCACATATGGCTACAAATTATTTTTTCTCATGATGATAACTTCTAATATTTACTCTCAGCAGCTTTCAAATACACAATAAAGTTTTATTAATGATAGTCACCGTGCTGCACATTATATCCCCAGGATGTATTTATTTTATAACTGTAAGTTAGTACCTTTTTACCATCGTCACCCATTTTGCTCACTTCCTACCCTCAGCCTCTGGCAACCACCAATATGTTATTTGTATTTATGAGTTCAGTTGCTTTTTGTTTTTTAAGATTCCACACATAAGTGAGATCATTTGGTATTTGTCTTTCTCTGTCTGACTTAATTTCACTTAGCATAATGCCTTCAAGGTCATTTTATGTTGTTGCAAATTTCCCCCATCTTTTTTTTTTTTAAGATTTATTTATTTATTCATGAAAGACAGAGAGAGAGAGGCAGAGACACAGGCAGAGGGAGAAGCAGACTCCATGCAGGGAGCCTGATGTGGGACTCGATCCCAGGTCTCCAGGATCATGCCCTGGGGTGAAGGTGGCGCTAAACCACTGAGCCACCTGGGCTGCCTTTCCCTCATCTTTGTTATGCGTGAATGATATTCCACTGTATGTATATTTTCCATATATTCTTTGTCCATTTATCCATTATTAGAAACTTAAGTGGCTTCCATGTTTTGGCTATTATAAATAATGTTACAATGAAAATAAGAGTGCAAAAAAAAAAAGAAAATAAGAGTGCATATATCTTTTAGAGTTAGTGTTTTTATTTCCTTTTATCAAATACTCAGAAGTAGAATTGCTAGATCATAGAGTAGCTCTATTTTTAATTTTTGAGGTACCTCCATACTGTTTTCCCTAGTGGCTGCACCAATTCATATTCTCACCAACAGTGCACAAGGGTTCCTTTTTATCCACATCCTTGCCAACATTTGTTATTTCTTGTCTTTTTGATAATAGCCATTATACCATGTGTGAGGTGATACCTAATTGTGGCTTTGATTTGCATTTTCCTGATGGTTAGTGATGTGGAGCACCGTATCATGTATCATCTGACATATACCTGCTGGCCATCTGCATGTTTTCCTTGGAAAAAATATCTAGTCTCTCTGCCCATTTTTTTTAAAGATTTTATTTTTTTTTTTAAGTAATCTCATGGGGCTTGAATTTACTCCAAGATCAGGAGTCAGATGCTCCACTGACAGCCAGCCAGGCAGCCCTGTCTGCCCATTTTTATTTTTATTTTTATTATTTTTTAATAATAAATTTATTTTTTATTGGTGTTCAATTTGCCAACATACAGAATAACACCCAGTGCTCATCCCGTCAAGTGCCCCCTCAGTGCCCATCACCCATTCACCCCCACACCTCGCCCTCCTACCCTTCCACCACCCCTAGTTCGTTTCCCAGAGTTAGGAGTCTTTACGTTCTGTCTCCCTTTCTGATATTTCCTACCCATTTCTCCTCCCTTCCTTTCTATTCCCTTTCACTATTATTTATATTCCCCAAATGAATGAGAAAATATAATGTTTGTCCTTCTCTGATTGACTCATTTCACTCAGCATAATACCCTCCAGTTCCATCCACACTGAAGAAAATGGTGGGTATTTGCCATTTCTAATGGCTGAGTAATATTCCATTGTATACATAAACCACATCTTCTTTATCCATTCATCTTTCGATGGACACCGAGGCTCCTTCCACAGTTTGGCTATTGTGGCCATTGCTGCTATAAACATCGGGGTGCAGGTGTCCCGGCGTTTCATTGCATCTGTATCTTTGGGGTAAATCCCCAACAGTGCAATTGCTGGGTCATAGGGCAGGTCTATTTTTAACTCTTTGAGGAACCTCCACACAGTTTTCCAGAGTGGCTGCACCAGTTCACATTCCCACCAACAGTGTGAGAGGGTTCCCTTTTCTCCATATCCTCTCCAACATTTGTGATTTCCTGCCTTGTTAATTTTCTCCATTCTCACTGGTGTGAGGTGGTATCTCATTGTGGTTTTGATTTGTATTTCCCTGATGGCAAGTGATGCAGAGCATTTTCTCATGTGCGTGTTGGCCATGTCTATGTCTTCCTCTGTGAGATTTCTGTTCATGTCTTTTGCCCATTTCATGATTGGATTATTTGTTTCTTTGGTGTTGAGTTTAATAAGTTCTTTATAGATCTTGGAAACTAGCCCTTTATCTGATACGTCATTTGCAAATATCTTCTCCCATTCTGTAGGTTGTCTTTTAGTTTTGTTGACTGTATCCTTTGCTGTGCAAAAGCTTCTTATCTTGATGAAGTCCCAATAGTTCATTTTTGCTTTTGTTTCTTTTGCCTTCGTGGATGTATCTTGCAAGAAGTTACTGTGGCCGAGTTCAAAAAGGGTGTTGCCTGTGTTCTCCTCTAGGATTTTGATGGAATCTTGTCTCACATTTAGATCTTTCAACCATTTTGAGTTTATCTTTGTGTATGGTGCAAGAGAGTGGTCTAATTTCATTCTTCTGCATGTGTATGTCCAATTTTCCCAGCACCATTTATTGAAGAGACTGTCTTCCTTCCAGTGGATAGTCTTTCCTCCTTTATTGAATATTAGTTGACCATAAAGTTGAGGGTCCACTTCTGGATTCTCTATTCTGTTCCATTGATCTATGTGTCTGTTTTTGTGCCAGTACCACACTGTATTGATGCTCATAGCTTTGTAGTACAACCTGAAATCTGGCATTGGGATGCCTCCAGCTATGGTTTTCTTTTTTAAAATTGCCCTGGATATTCGGGGTCTTTTCTGATTCCACACAAATCTTAAAATAATTTGTTCTAACTCTCTGAAGAAAGTCCATAGTATTTTGATAGGGATTGCATTAAACGTGTAAATTGCCCTGGGTAGCATTGACATTTTCACAATATTAATTCTGCCAATCCATGAGCATGGAATATTTTTCCATCTCTTTGTGCCTTCCTCAATTTCTTTCAGAAGTGTTCTATAGTTTTTAGGGTATAGATCTTTTACCTCTTTGGTTAGGTTTATTCCTAGGTATCTTCTGCTTTTGGGTGCAATTGTAAATGGGATTAACTCCTTAATTTCTCTTTCTTCAGTCTCATTGTTAGTGTATAGAAATGCCACTGACTTCTGGGCATTGATTTTGTATCCTGCCACACTGCCAAATTTGTCTGCCCATTTTTAAATCATTGTTTTTTGCTATTGAGTTGTATATGTTCTTTATATATTCTGGGTACTAACCCTTTCCAAATATATGATCTGCAAATATTTTCTTTCATTTAATAAAATGCCTTTACATTTTGTTGATGGTTTCTTTTGTTATGTAGAAGCTTTTTGGTATGATGTAGTCCCACTTGTTTATTTTTGCTTTTGTTGCCCTTTTTGTATCAAATCCAAAAAATCATCCCCAAGATTGATGTCAAAGAACTTACCTACGTTTTCTTCTAGGAGTTTTATGGCTTTGGTTTTTTATAAAGTTAAACATATGTTTACCAAATAACTTGGCAATCCCACTTCTAGGATTTATCTATAACAACTGTACACAGATATTTATAGAATTTTTAAAAGATTCTATTTGTTTATTTGAGACAGAAAAAGTGCACAATCAGGGGAAGGGCAGAGGGAGAGGGAGAGGGAGAAGCAGGATCCCCACTGAGCAGGAAGCTGGACTCAATCCCAGAACACTAAGATCATGACCTGAGCTGAAGTCAGACGCTTACCTGACTGAGCCACCCAGGTGCTCCAGAAGTTTTATTCATGGTCAGCAAAAACTGGAAACAATCCAAATGTCTTTAATTAGATGACTAGATAAGCCAACTGAGGTGCATCCATATAGAAGGCTGCTGCTGGGCAGTATAAAGAAACTTGGTGCACAGAACGATATGAATGACTCCTAAAGATATCATGCTGGATGATAAATGTCTCAAAAGGTTCCATACATATGACAATGGACAAGTCACAGATACAGGAATGAAGGACAGATTGGTGGTGACTAGGGTTGATGGGTGAGGAAAGTAACTTAAAAGGGGCCATATGAGTCAACTTGGAGAGTCATGGAAATGTTCCATATCCTTACTGTGTTTACAAGAATCTATACATATTTTTAAAAGATAAAAGGTAAAGAAACCTTTTCAGGGGCACCTGCCTGGCTCAGTGGGTAAGGCATGCAACTCTTGACCTCGGGATTATGAATTTGAGCCCCATGTTGGGCATACAATTTACTTAAAAATTTTTCTTAAAAAAATCTTTTTCAATAACACAAAAATCCTTATGTATGAAATTATTCACTGAAGCACTATTTGTCATTGCAAAATGTTGGAAACAACCTAAATGCTTATACACAGGACAGTGGTTTCATAAACCAAAGCACAGGTACACAGTGGAATACTAAACTGATGTAAAAGAAGATTAAACATCTGTATGAACTGATAAGTGATGTTTCAGGTATATATTAAGTGAATAAGGATAGTGCTATAGAGTGTCCATAGTGTGGAAAGAAGGAAAAATAAGAAAACCTAGATGTATCCACTGGTTTTTGAAAAGAGAAACACAGGAAGGATGAGCCAGGAAATGAGATTGGCTACCTTTAGGAGAGAGGGGTGGGTGAAGGGGACAGAAGCATAGGGACAGGGAGGAAGAGGTGGGAGCAGGTGCTTCGCTCATCTGAGTATACATCATGCATAGTTTGCTCTCAGAACGGCATTCATGTTTCACATACTCAAAGATTAGTATCAACAAGGATGGAAGAAAAAAACTCCCTTAAATTTAAATAGAAGCAGAAACAATGAATTTCGTGTTATTTCAAATGAATAACATAAACACAATGAAATAGGGAAGGGGTAACTTCTGCATCCTGTGCTTTAAATATATCCCCTCAGACTAATGACTAGCAACTAACCACAAATATCGAACTCTGGTTAGTAGACTTGCTTTTGTAGTGGTATGGATGAGCAATTCTGAAACTATTCTCTATGTGTTGTAGGTTTGAGCAAGTCAGTAAGTATGTTGAGTATAATGGGTGCCAAGTTTCTCACTGATGGGAAAGGGCATTACAAATATGGAAAGGAGGAAGGCTGGAATCAACCCTGTGGCGTGGGACTCGACTTGGAAGTAATAGTGTGGATTCACAGTGCGTGAGAGCAGAGCATTTGGTGGTAAGAGACTGTGACATTCCTGCACACAAGAACAGCTTCTGAGAACCGTGAATGGGAGGGCTGTCCCTGGCCCAGTATTTATAGAAGCCCCACACCCCGAAGGATTGTAACGCTGCCCATCTACATTATGAGACTGGCCTCGCTATTACATTATGAAGATGATGTTTTGGCAATAGTAGATTTTTTATTTGGAGACTTGGGATAATAATGGAAGAAAGTCTTAGGCCTGTACATTAGTCAGGCCTCTTTCTGTTGCAAGAAACTGAGCTCAAATGAATTGAACAAGAAGGGGATTTATTTATTAGCACCTATTGTGGAAAGATTAGGAGTGGGTCTAGCTCCAGGACTGTCTGGATCTAGGGACTTGAATGCTGTCACTGGGGCTCTCCCTTTCTCTTCATCACTCAGGCTTTGTCTGCTGGGTGGGCACAATGGAACTGGACAGCACAAGGCTTATCTTTGGTCAGTTTAGCAAGCCCAGCAGAAAGAAAGCCTGTCCCCTAGATTCTGGCAAGAAGTCCCAGGTGGGACTGTGACTGGTCCAATTCCTGGGGTGAGAGAGATGCACCCACCTTGACTGGCAGCCTATCTAGAACCACAGGGAGTGAGGGAGAGGTTTCTAAAAGGAAACCTAGGAGAAGCCAACAAAAATTAATGACTCTCTATTGCTTTTCCTGCTATAGCCTCCTTGTAAAGTTCTGACTTCTGTTTATGCCCAATCATGTGAGACTAAGTAAATTCCTCAAAAACAGTAAAAAACAAAACTACCCAAGCCACTTTGCACCACGACAAGTTTCTCTGAAGGGCCACAAGCCCTTGTGGGCAGGCTGGGCAGACCTGGGTGTGTCTTCCTGTGGTGTCCTTCCCCACATACCTGTGCCTGGTACAGGAGCTTGCCCTAAGCATATGCATTAATGTTTCTAGTACCTTCCATGCACCCTACCCCCACCCCTGCCATCATCTGTTTGTCCAACAGAGCCCTCCAGACTGTAATAGTTCTCAGGTAGAAAATGTCCAAGACAGAAGCTTGAGTATAACTGCTTCAGAACTCTTCCTGGATCAGTCTCCAAACTCCACCTCAGAGGAAGGGCTAACTTGTTGTAGGTATTTTATGCTTAATTTACCAATAGGTGAATAACAGTCACCCCTAAAAAAAATTTCACCCCTAGCTGAAATTTTAGCCATCATTACCTTTAGTAGAGGAACTTCAGGACACTAACATCCCATCCTTCTGTGAGCTGACACACCGAGGTCTTTTTCTTTTCTTAAAGATTTATTTATTTATTATATATATATATATATATATATATATATATATATATATATATATAGAGAGAGAGAGAGAGAGAGAGAGAGACAGAACATGTGTGCATGCATGTGAGGGCAGGGTGCAGAGGGAGAGGGAGAGAATCTCAAGCAGACATTCTTTTGAGTGTGGAGCCCAATGTGAGGCTTGATCTCATGACCCTGAGACCATGACCTGAGCCACAAGGCACTCAATTAAATGAGCCACTCAGGTGGCCCCATACCTAGGTCCTTCTTGAAAAACATCTCAGCCCAGAGGATCCATGAGGCCTCACAGGGGTCTGAGAGAGAATGACTCCAGGTATCAGAAGTTTGTTCTTGAACTCTCTGCCACCCCCTCTTGAATACTCATCAAAAGCCAGTGCTTTAAAATAGGGACTCTTAAACATGAGTTTGAATGAGATTCCCATAAAGTACATAATTAAAATGCAGAATCCTGGCCCTGGAGACTCTGAGGAGCAGGGGCTGATGAGGAGCTGAGGGAAGAGCTTTCTGAGCAACAGGAACAACAAATGCAAAGGCCCTGAGGCAGGAAAGAGTGCTCCAGGAAATATCAACAAAAGGAACCAAAGGCAAAGGGACAGGAGATGAAGGAGCAAGGACTATAACCATGAGGACCTTGAGGTTGGGACAAGGAGATTAGGTTTTTATCTCAGTGAGACTAGGTTTTAAGAGGTGGAAATACAGATCAGATTGTCACTTTAGGAAAATCACTCTAGCTGTTTTGTACAGAATGGATGATTGAAAGGCAAGAAGGTGGGCAGGAGGACCAGTCAAGAGACATCTAGGGTGCTGTAGGCCAGAAGGGATGATGGCATGGCAGGGGGATGAAAATGGATCTGGACAGCATGTAAGATGTGAAGATTCGGAGTGCTAACCTCAGTCCTGGTGCATTTTATTGTTCCTGTTTGCATTTCCTTCTGTTCTAGGTAATTTATCCCCTCTCCACCTTTTGTTGTTGTTTCAAAATGAAAATGTTCTTTTTATTATGAAAGTGATATATTCTCAATATTTAAAATGCAAACAATATAGGACAGTAAAAGAAGAAATCAATCATCAGCAATCTCACCACTGTGAGAGGCCACTGTCCTGCCAGACATTCTGTACATGAGTGCCATGCATTTTGCCCCAGTACTATCATACTACACATGCTACTTTATAATGTGCTTTTTTTCGCCATATAAAATACAATTCCAGAAAAAAAAAATACAAAATCCAGGTGCATACATGATGTACATTCAGTGAGGGGAAGTTGGATCTCATTCAACCAGATTTCTTTTCTGTTTGTGTAAATTTCCTCAAAGAGAAAAAAAAAAGGCATAACTTTTGAGTCTATAAAGTTAGAAAACACAAGTCATTTTCCTAAAAAGCAGGAGAAGGCCTAGGGGATTAAAAAAATTTTTTTTTTGTATTTAAAACCAGAAAATATACTCCAAACAGAGGAGCTACAAAACAAGGGTAGTAATTTCCTCCCAGAAGGGAATGTGACACCTAGACAAAATTACGTTGTTTATTTTGCATGGTCTTAACTCAAACTATACAAAACACAGAGAGCAGTGGCAGGAAGTGCCTTTTTGTGTCCTGCCGGGGATTGGGCTCCCCAAGCGAAGCCTCTGGATATCTCAGGATTAAGCCAAGAATCCTTGGAGCAACTTGCTCAAAACACTAATTGTATTTGTGTCTCTGTCTTTGATTAGTGGCTTAGTCAGCTTTCTGCCTCATTATCATTTTCATCTTTTAAAAAAATTATTATTAAAGTAAAAGGCTAAAACTTTAGTTTTATTTTTTTATTTTCCCCCAGAGGAAAATAATTTAAATACAAACTTGAAGGTATTTTATATACTCTTTATCTTTGGCAATATATTTAACAACCTTGATGTGGGAATGTTGTTTTTCTTTTACCTCAGTCGTCAAATGGTTTCAATAGAAAACAAAGGCCTGGGGATACCTGGACTCTGTCCTTAGCCATTAGTTGCTTTTCTTGGGTTGAATATCCATCCTACAGCTCAATAAAGAAAAAAAATCAAATTAGTCAGTATATATTGGGGTTTACATTCAGTGATCTAATGTGTTGGAGCAGAACTGGTCAAACATAAACTGTAGAGTGCAGGTGGTGGATATATGGTGTTCACTGTAAATCTAGGTCTTAAGTTACTGTATTACTTGTATTACTTGCTTTTATTTTTTTAAAGATTTATTTATTTATTCATGAGAGACACAGACTGGGAGAGAGAGGCAGAGACAAAGGCAGAGGGAGAAGCAGGCTCCTCGCAGGGAGCCCGATGTGGGACTTGATCCTGGATCCCAGGATCACGACTTGAGCCGAAGGCAGGTATGCAGCCGGGGAGCCACCCAGGCATCCCGTATTACTTGCTTTTATTAACAGATAGTAAGCCTTAGTGGCAGACAACTTTTAGGAAAGGATTCTTACATTTATTTTTTTTTAAGATTTTATTTATTTATTCATGAGAGGCACAGAGAGAGAGAGAGGCAGAGACATAGGCAGAGGGAGAAGCAGGCTCCCCGCAAGGAGCCTGATGTGGGACTGGATCCCAGGCGCTGGAATCACATCCTGAGCGGAAGGCAGACACTCATCCTCAACTGCTGAGCCACCCAGGTGTCCCAGATTCTTACATTTAATAGGAGATGGAGAGGTGGAGACTGTTATTTCTAGAATTTTCTTTAAGAAGGGCAGATGAGGGCAGCCCGGGTGGCTCAGTGGTTTAGGGCTGCCTTCAGCCCAGGGTGTGATCCTGGAGGCCGGAGATGGGGACCCACATCGGGCTCCCTGCATAGAGCCTGCTTCTCCTTCTCCCGCTGCCTGTGTCTCTGCCTCTCTCTCTCTCTGTGTCTCATGAATAAATAAATAAAATCTAAAAAAAAAAAGAAGGGCAGATGATACGGAGTGCTTGAGAGTGTCACACGTTTCCCCAATGGGTTGTAGTCTCTTCCTGAGGATTTTGAGATTTAATTAACACAATGTTTTGTTTGTTCATTTTAATTTTAAAGAATATTACACAAATAACACACTACAGATAAAAATTCCTTTTGAAACTCATACCCACCCCAAATCTCCAGTCTCCTCTCCTTCAGCTCCTGCCAAATGAAATCACTTTTTCAGTTTGATATACATACTTCCAAACTCTACCTTATTGAGACAAACAATCCTGCTGAATTATATAGTGTGCCAGGGTGGCTATTCCGTGTACGTTTTTAGCTATTTCTCTATTGATAGACATTAAATTTGTTTCTGATTATTTTTTTCTTTTCACCATTAAAAACAAGAGGACAGAAAATAAGTTTGTCCATATATACCTATGTGCAAATATGATTTTTTCCACTGAGGTTAAATACTCAGTGGAATAGCCATGCAGAAGAAATTAGAAATTATTCATGGTTTTTTTTTTTCATAGAAAGGACGAGTTTTCCTTTCAATATGACTTTCAGTGGTCAACTCCAGCAAATATTTCTTTTTATTAAGTTTTGGAATGAGTTCAGTCTGGGCTCCAAACAAAGCAGGGATGAAGCGCTATGAGTCTGAGTCTTTGCCTTCTAAGAAGATTTAACACTCCTCTATGGGCCCCCATATATCAACCAGCAAAAGAAAGGCTAAGTCAGAAGCCAAAAAAATTAGTTATTTATAGAAGGTGGATGGACAGAAATGGGACATGAAGAAGGAAGGAATGGGAATAGGTAGTAGGAATGAAGTGGCTCCAACACTCTAGTATATCTAAGTCCTTTCATGTAGCTGAGACTCTTAGAACAGGGCTAATGGTTTATATAGTCCCAGAATAAATAAATTATTCAAATCAACCAGGATGACAGGAGAACCCAACATGGAACACCAACAATAAGGAATCTAAGTGTATTACAAATAAAGAATATAACCACACTGGAGGAGATAGGGAAGAAAACACTGAACCTAAGCAACTGAAAAATTATATTTTGAATACTACAAGAGTAAAGGTGGAAGGACTGTACACAGAGATAATAGTTTAGTCAGTAAATTTGTTCCTCTCTGTGGGTCTCACAGGAGAATGACTTAGCAATTCCAAAACCATTTTATGTGCAGACTAGTCTGAGTCCAATTAGGAGATAGAAACCACAGTACTTTGAACAGAGAACGTTTAATAAAAAGAATTATTAACTATAACAAGGGATTGGAGAAATGAGTAGTAAGAAGTAACGAGAACTCTAAAGAATATAGGAAGAACATATATAAGGAGCAGCCATTTGTCTAGGACTGCATGAGACAATGCAAGGAAAAGACTCCATCCTCCAGGGCAGAGATCTAGACCCAGTTGGGGAAGGGCACTGCCATAGCTCACTGAATAGCAGAGAAGTCATTGTAGTGCCATACCATCAGAACTTGCCAGAAATCTACTCACTATGGTTCCAGGAAAACTGTTCATGGGGAGGTATCTCACTGGAGGCCCTATTCTATGAAACTGCCCCAAAAAAGTGCTAGGGAAAGCTGTCCCACACTGGTGCTTCTGGATGCTGGATATTGCAGGAGCCAGCAGCTACAATTTGGTATTAGGGAAGCTGTCTACGCAACAGGAGCTGGACATTGGAGAAGCTGCCTACATTGCAGATGCTGGAGGAGCAGGCTATACTGCAAGAATCTACCAGAAGGAGCACACCAGACCAGGTCTTCCTTTCTCCTGCAATGTCTCTCCATCGCCCTCTACTGACAAAATTCAACATGGTGCCAGCTGACAAAGGAAAATATTTAAGGGGACCAGCTTCGTTTTTGCATACCAGATAATAAAGGATTTGAGGGACAATAAACTGATAGCTGGCAGAGTCCACTCCTTTGTCTACTCACCTTTCATATGCTCCCTTTTACACACTTTTGAACTCTCATACAACAAAACCTCTCTAAAAGTCCACCAAACAAGATAGATCTTTTTATCTTAGAAATGAAGAAATTGGGGGATCCCTGGGTGGCTCAGCAGTTTGGTGCCTGCCTTCAGCCCAGGGCCTGATCCTGGAGTCCCGGGATCGAGTCCCACATCGGGCTCCCTGCATGCAGCCTGCTTCTCCCTCTGCCTGTGTCTCTGCCTCTCTCTCTGTGTCTCTCATGAATAAATAAATAAAAACTTAAAAAAAAATGAAGAAATTTTCATGCTCTCCACCAAATGAGGAAACAGTCCCATCCAACAGTTATTGAATCATCACTGATTGTGTTAATTAACCCTTAAATTTAGTCGTAGGTAACTGAATATTCTGTTACCTAAAATCTAAACTGTAAAGTTAGCTTTAGCAATTTTGAATATAAAACAAAAATGGGAAGAAGGAGAAAGCAGAAGAAAATGATTATCATATACAAATAAACACCTATGTGTGACAAGCAAATAAAATGTAGTTTCTATAATTGGTCATAAGGCTATAACTGGTAGCTATGATTTTCCTCTTCACTACCCATTCACTATTTCCTTTACCCTGTGGCAAAATCTAACCTGGCTGGGGTGACCCAAAGCTTAGTTCTCAGTGACTCTAGGTACTTAATTGTACCTCCTTTTCTTGGTTGTTTTAGTTTTCCATTGACCTTTACTATTAGGCATGGAAGTCCTAAGAGGAGCCCAGGAGAACCCCTGAGAATATATGGATAAAAGAACAAATTTAGGCATATGCATATGTGTGTGCATGGATATGTTTCCCTAGCTATATTTGATGGGAGTGTCTAGAAGCAATGACACCCCAGTGCAATGAATACAGTGTGAAATCTTGGTTTCAAGAGATGATTCTCCAATAAAAATTCTTGGAGAAATTATTGAGTCTAGCTAGCAGTAGAACAGGGAAAATACAAGATGAACCCACAAATTAAGTATTCATTAGCTCAGGTTTGTGTAATTAAATAAATGAATAAATAAATTAATTGGGGAAATGGGACAAGAGAATTTTCCTTGCAGGAGAATTTCAATTAACAAATGTAAAGGGAATAAGGGAAATAGAAAAATCAGCATTAGAACATCACATTAATGATTGTTACATGCAAGATCCACTCATGGATGTTAAAATTAGCTAGTAAAAGTTTGAGGGTAGCAGGATACTTGTGTCATTGAAAAGTATCACCATCGGGCAGCCCAGGTGGCTCAGAGGTTTGGTGCTACCTTCAGCCCAGGGCATGATCCTGGAGACCCGGGATGGAGTCCCACATCAGATTCCCTTCATGGAGCCTGCTTCTCCCTCTCCCTGTGCCTCTGCCTCTCTCTGTGTGTCTTTTGTGAATAAATAAATAAAATTTTAAAAAATAAAAGTATCACCATCAAGAAGTTAATTACAAAGAGAGTAACCTTACAGTGGAGACACCTGGCAGATGCCATCTTAACCAAATGATCAAGTAAAATAAGAGGGGCACGTGGTTGGCTCAGTCAGTAGACCAATGCCTCTTAATCTTGGAGTGTTGAGTTCAGGTTCTCTGTTGGGTGTAGAATTTACCTAAAAAAGTAAAATAAGACATAAGACATAGTGACACCATGTACCACCTGAAATGATACACAATATCATTTCCCTGACATTCTTACCAAAATTTCGTAACTTGAATCCATTCTTGAAAAAACATCAGACAAATCCAAATTAAGGGATATTCCTGAATACTCTTTCTTCAAATGTGTCAAGGTCATGAAAGACTAAGGAACTTTCAGGGCAGCCCGGGTGGCTCAGTGGTTTAGCGTCACCTGCAAGTCCAGGTTGTGATCCTGGAGATCTGGGATCGAGTCCCACCTCAGGCTCCCTGCATGGAGCCTGCTTCTCCCTCTGCCTGTGTCTCTGCCTCTTGCTCGCTCTCTTGCTCTGTGTCTCTCATGAATAAATAAATAAAATCTTAAAAAAAAAAAGACTAAGGAACTTTCAGAGATTAGAGATTAAGGAGATGGGATGCCTGGGTGGCTCAGTGGTTTGAGCATCTGCCTTTGGCTCAGGTCATGATCCCAGAATCCAGGATCGAGTCCCACATCAGGCTCCTTGTGGGGAGCCTGCTTCTCCCTCTGCCTATGTCTTTGCCTCTCTCTCTGTCTCTCTCATGTATAAATAAATAAAATCTTAAAAAGAGAGAGAGAGAGAGACTAAGGAGACATGACACCTAAATGTACTGCAGGATTCTGGGTGGATCCTGGATCAGAAATAAGACATTAGTGGACCGTTGGTACAACGTGACATGAATGACACTTCAACTCTGTGGTCTTCCTCTCAAAAACCCATAACCGAATCTATTCATGAGAAAAATAGCAGACAGATTGCAATTGAGGAGCAGCCTACAAAATACCTGATCAGCACTCAAAATTGTCAAAGTCATCAAAAACAAGACAAGTCTGAGAAACTGTCCCAGCCCAGAGGGGCCTAAGGAGGATGACAACTAAATAGAATGATATCTTGGATGGGATTCTGGAACAGAAAAACGGCATTGCAGAAAAAAGAAAGAAATCTGAATAGGTTATGGGCTTTAGTTAATAATAATGAATTGATATCAATTCACTTATCATGGCAAATATACCATGCTAATATAAAATGTTATTAAAAGGGGAAACAGTATGAGTACATGAGAACTCAGTACTATCTTTTCAGTGTTTCTATGAATTTAAGACAATTCTAAAATTTAAAAATGTATTTTTTAAAAAAGGGACATTATTAGTAGGAGAATGGTAGTCTGTAGATTACTCAGTAGTATTATATCGATGTTGTTTCTGGTTTCTATAATTGGGCTGTGGTTATATAAGAGGTTATATATTCTTATATATAGGGAAAGTTGGGTGGAGAGTATACAGGTTCTGTTTGAACTATTTTTGAAACTTTTCTGTAAATTAAAAAATATTTCAAAAACATTTTTTAAAAACAAGCTTGAAATGTTGCCACTTAAAAAAAAAAGAATCCAATCTATGGCCTTGCACACCACTCTTAGCATTGGTCTTGCAACAATATATGCATACTTTTAAAGGTACAAACTATGTTGAGAGTAGCCAATGTACATATGGCTCAATTTTATGGAAAGCAGTTTGGAAGTCATGAACAAAGCTGGAAGCACAACCAAGGCAATAAATGAGACCGCCTGGAGAGTCCCAGGGAAACATTGTGAGACATTACATAATGGCAGCCAGCAGCAATGGAAGAATTTATTTTAGGTTTCCAGTTTAAATATATATATTTATGTGCACCAGGGAAGGCAGTGGAAGTCATCATCTGACCTCTCTGGAGAAGGGAGGGTGCATTTGTCCCTGGACACTGGCCACCCCTACCCCACACCCCCAGCCTATGCTAACCTGTAGGGAGTCCCACCTCTGGGGCAGGGCTACAAAGCTGCTGCCTCACCTGAATCCTCAGAGCTGCTCCCTGGGTGGAAGAAGAGGACTGGCCTGTTGGGAGCTTGCAGGGCCCTCAGGGTTCTCTGGACAGTTTTGTTGCTGGTGTGAGGCTAACTGCTCTTCCTCATGAACTTGGCTCAGTGCCTTGCTGCTCTGTCTGTTTTTGTAATCTGTCACTCCCTTGCTCCATCTCTACTGAAATTTAGCTTTAGAATTTCCTGTTTGAGGGCCTTAGGTTGGGAGACTAGAGTCAGGGCATAATGTGCTTTTTCTTTTTTTTAACAACTCGGAGGTACTGGTTGGCCCTGTCTCTTCAGGGAGGGCATGCCCTAGATGGCTCCGACACATGGAGTTGCTGCCTGCTGCTTCTAGGTGTGCAAATTACTCAACTGCAAGGACCTTCTCCCACGGGCATTAATTCCAGAGTAGAGAGGATGGGCCCTGCAGTTGTAAAATAAGCATTGTGTGTTTCTTCCTACCCTTCTGTCCCATTTCCCCCAAATGCATTGGCAGCATATGTTCCCAGCCATTTGCCCTGAACTAGTTCCTGCTAAAATGTAAATTGGGGCAGCTGGGGCCTGCTCAAATACTTTAAAACTCTTTTCCCCTTGGCTTCTGTGATGGTTAGTTTTATGTGCCTACTTAACTGGGTTAAGGGATGCTCAGATAGCTGGTAAAGCATTATTTCTGAATGTGTCTGTGGAGGTGTTTCCAGAAAAAATTAACATTTTTTTTTATTTTTTTATTTTTATTTTTTAAATTAACATTTTTTAAAGGTCCTGCTCCAGTTGTTATTGTTTTTTTTAAAATTTTATTTATTTATGATAGGCACACAGTGAGAGAGAGAGAGAGAGGCAGAGATACAGGCAGAGGGAGAAGCAGGCTCCA